>NC_141687.1:1532058648-1532658648 GCF_964263255.1 Lissotriton vulgaris | reverse complement strand
TGCATCCAACTGTCACTTGAGATTGAACAGCGAACGAAGCAGCTGGGTTACTGACTGAATGTAAATGAAAGGCACATAGGAAGGGTGTTTGTGGTCACTCAAATGATTGAAACCTGGTTGATGCACTACCAAAGCTGGGGTACCAGGCGGAAACATTTGAGGGGTATTGAGATGGTGGTGTCCAGAGGTCAAAATATGTTTCAGAGACACAGAGGTACTGCGGTCCTGGTCCCACATTGGGGGTAGACAAAAGTCCATGCTAAAGATTTCTGTCCAACTGTTACCACATTTTGTGCAGCCTGGCTCCCTCTGTAACGATTCCCCAGTGTCTTTCGATCCTACAGATAACTGTAGCAAACTTCCCAAATTTTTTCTTGGCCTCATACTCCCAAAGGAGTGCCTGACATTTGCCAGCCTAACAATACTCACATTCTGGGAAAAACCTCACTAACTATGCATATTTATCTACCACACATGGCAAATCCTTACAATTGCAGAACATCATATCGCACTTGTCATCTTTGAGGTACTGTAAGTATTTGGATTTGAGGGAAATATTCATCCTTGCTTGCTCTCTCCCATCTGAAGTCTATGGTGCTGCTGTTCCTTTCTCACATGTCCCTTCAAAGAGACAAGTGACACACAGACTCAATCACTCAGCAAACATATATGCTTTGACGTTTTCATCTTGCTGTTTACCTTCCAAATATTCCCCCTGAACTACAAATAAAGGCCTGCCATTCCTCATCCCCTCAGTCAAAGCAGTCCTTCGCTCCTTAGGCCCTGCAAGACCACCATGAACAAGAATCATGTCAGCAAGCAGAAGAAAAGCCTCAGTGTGCTCTTTTGTTCATACTGCTGCCCTCTAGTAACACTTCATGGCAACTGCAGCATAAGAATGGGACTGAGAAGAGGGCTGTCCTATGCAAATAATATCCTCCCATGCATACTTTCTTCTGAGACGGTCGGCGGCTTGTGCCGTGATACCGCCTCCAACAAATGGTCTTCAACCAAATTTTAAAAAAGCCCACCTGCCTTAGACGAAGGATTTTGCAACTCGAAGGAAGCACATGGGGACATCACCCTCATTTAGCAGGGTCCTAAATTGCCTGCTGTCAGCCTGTATACAGAACAAGGGCGTTCGTGGGCGTTCGTGAGCGTTCCTCAAAGGAAGGAGGTGGGTGATTAATTCACAGTGCCAGGGCAGGCCCAGCCCAGCCCAGCCCAGCCCAGCCCAGCGCAGCCCATCCCGGCACAGCGCACTGCTGTGGAGGTCCATTCCTTCACATCCTGCAGCAGGCATGATGCAGACCTACTATAGCAAAGGCTTGACTCTGCCCTTGTCTGTCTCTTAAAAAAAACAATCTTTCTAGCTTCTTATTGCACCTGATAAATGGACTCTAGCTTGCCTCAAACTTGACCCATCATTTCATTAGCCAGAGCTCATACTTGACCTTTATTTCTATCCAAGCTCACTGGCACCAAACCCCTGATTTGAGCGAGTTACTCACACCAAAATGAAAAATCACCATCATCCAACCTATTTTACAATAAGTGTAGCACCTTCCTCGCATTCTTGTGCTCAGTTATAACCCCCAATACCACAATTGCACTCTGCAATTCACCAAACTTAAAGGAAAAGGAATGAAGACATTGATAAAGGAAGACAAGGCCTTGTCCCTATTGCACCTACTTGAGAAATAGGGAGGTTGGTAGAAGGTCATGAGGGAAAACATTTGAAATTTTGGGACACACATGCCAAAAAGAGGTCCACTTTTCTCCTCTGTTACCAAGTAAAAAAAAATCTTAGCAAAAAAAAAAACATTCACTTTTTGAAAATTTCCACCTTGGGATACCTCTACAGCATTGGCAGGATTCGAACCCTGGCCTGTGAGGGCTGTCTGCACCAAAGGTACAAGACTTACCTTTGAGCTATAGCTCCTTAGTGGTCTAGAGGATTGCAGTAGTAACTATAAGCAACATGAAGGCCTTGGTGTCCTTCCCGGTGGCTTCCATTGCACATGAAAAGGATGACCATGACATAAGGACAATTTGATAGGCTACATACATGGAAACCAGTGTGGTCCAGTGGGTAAGTGCCTGCCTTCCATGCAGGCAACCAGGGTTCAAATCCCGGGTTCGGCACCAGGTGACTGATGGTGGCAGAGCAGAGGTAAGTTGGAGGTGGGCCTAAATGGCCAATTGGTAAGTAAAATGTGTCTGGGTGTTGTGTACGAGTGGAATCATGCCTAGTGAATGAGGGATTGCAGATTGGTTGGTAAGTAAAATAGGTGTG
The DNA here is from genome assembly GCF_964263255.1 of Lissotriton vulgaris. NCBI lineage: Eukaryota > Metazoa > Chordata > Amphibia > Caudata > Salamandridae > Lissotriton > Lissotriton vulgaris. The sequence continues at coordinate 1,532,656,352 of NC_141687.1, read as the reverse complement.
GCCTGAACAGAGACAGGTGAAAGAAAGGTAACAGGTGTTGTGTGCAGGAGGAGGAGGAGCCTAGTCAGAGTGGGTGGGGTCAGAGAGGAGGAGTATAGGAGGAGCTGGGTCAGAGAGGAGGGGTATAGGAGGAGCCTAGTCAGAGTGGGAGGGGTCAGAGAGGAGGAGTATAGGAGGAGCCAGGTCAGAGAGGAGGGGTGTAGGTGGAGCCTTGTCAGAGTGGGAGGGGTCAGAGAGGAGGAGTATATGCGGAGCCTGGGCAGAATGGGTGGGTGCAGAGAGCAGAGGAAGGGGAGGAGGATCCTGACTTATTGTGGGGTACTGCAAATACTTTTTTACTGCACCCCCCTATACTCTCTGATTTCTGTTGGGAGGGGGCAGTCAAAATTTGGGGGAGCAGTATTAAAAGGTGCTTAGGCGCAACGTGAAGGCGATGGGGTGCACACAATGGCTTGGCTTCCAGGTACTTTTTGGGGGGCTACCATTAGTTTTTATTGCTCTGATCCTCCCTCATGGGGTGTACCCCAAATGGTTAGGGGCCACGGGGGGGGGCAAGAAGCTGTTTGACAGTTTCTCTTAACAACAGGGGTCACCATACGATTCTGCTGCAGTTATGGTATTGAAAGGTAAAACAAGGAGCATTTGGCTGTATTTTTGCAGGTGGGGTGCCCCAAAATGTTACTGCCAGCAGCAGCAGCCCCCTTCCTCGCCACCCTGCAGATTGGTATAGGTACCTTTAGGACATTTCTGTTGAAAACAGAGGCTATAGCGAATCGCGCTACAAAATCCGAGAGCACTAACACTTGCTAAATAAAGGTGGCATCGGAGCATACGAATGAGGCAGGGAGAGGCTACTGTTGCAATTGGTTTGGTGGGTCATAGTGAATAACCTCGGCATGCAAATAGGCAGAAGTGTGAGGATTGGCAGTGTCTGTAGAGAATTTTGGCATGCTCTTCAGAGATGGTGGTGTCCAGAGGTCAAAATATGTTTCAGAGACACAGAGGTACTGCGGTCCTGGTCCCACATTGGGGGTAGACAAAAGTCCATGCTAAAGATTTCTGTCCAACTGTTACCACATTTTGTGCAGCCTGGCTCCCTCTGTAACGATTCCCCAGTGTCTTTCGATCCTACAGATGACTGTAGCAAACTCCCCAAATTTTTTCTTGGCCTCATACTCCCAAAGGAGTGCCTGACATTTGCCAGCCTAACGATACTCACATTCTGGGAAAAACCTCACTAACTATGCATATTTATCTACCACACATGGCAAATCCTTACAATTGCAGAACATCATATCGCACTTGTCATCTTTGAGGTACTGTAAGTATTTGGATTTGAGGGAAATATTCATCCTTGCTTGCTCTCTCCCATCTGAAGTCTATGGTGCTGCTGTTCCTTTCTCACATGTCCCTTCAAAGAGACAAGTGACACACAGACTCAATCACTCAGCAAACATATATGCTTTGACGTTTTCATCTTGCTGTTTACTTTCCAAATATTCCCCCTGAACCACAAATAAAGGCCTGCCATTCCTCATCCCCTCAGTCAAAGCAGTCCTTCGCTCCTTAGGCCCTGCAAGACCACCATGAACAAGAATCATGTCAGCAAGCAGAAGAAAAGCCTCAGTGTGCTCTTTTGTTCATACTGCTGCCCTCTAGTAACACTTCATGGCAACTGCAGCATAAGAATGGGACTGAGAAGAGGGCTGTCCTATGCAAATAATATCCTCCCATGCATACTTTCTTCTGAGACGGTCGGCGGCTTGTGCCGTGATACCGCTTCCAACAAATGGTCTTCAACCAAATTTTAAAAAAGCCCACCTGCCTTAGATGAAGGATTTTGCAACTCGAAGGAAGCACATGGGGACATCACCCTCATTTAGCAGGGTCCTAAATTGCCTGCTGTCAGCCTGTATACAGAACAAGGGCGTTCGTGGGCGTTCGTGAGCGTTCCTCAAAGGAAGGAGGTGGGTGATTAATTCACAGTGCCAGGGCAGGCCCAGCCCAGCCCAGCCCAGCGCAGCCCAGCCCGGCACAGCGCACTGCTGTGGAGGTCCATTCCTTCACATCCTGCAGCAGGCATGATGCAGACCTACTAGAGCAAAGGCTTGACTCTGCCCTTGTCTGTCTCTTAAAGAAAACAATCTTTCTAGCTTCTTATTGCACCTGATAAATGGACTCTAGCTTGCCTCAAAGTTGACCCATCATTTCATTAGCCAGAGCTCATACTTGACCTTTATTTCTATCCAAGCTCACTGGCACCAAACCCCTGATTTGAGCGAGTTACTCACACCAAAATGAAAAATCACCATCATCCAACCTATTTTACAATAAGTGTAGCACCTTCCTCGCATTCTTGTGCTCAGTTATAACCCCCAATACCACAATTGCACTCTGCAATTCACCAAACTTAAAGGAAAAGGAATGAAGACATTGATAAAGGAAGACAAGGCCTTGTCCCTATTGCACCTACTTGAGAAATAGGGAGGTTGGTAGAAGGTCATGAGGGAAAACATTTGAAATTTTGGGACACACATGCCAAAAAGAGTGTCCACTTTTCTCCTCTGTTACCAAGTAAAAAAAAATCTTAGCAAAAAAAAAAACATTCACTTTTTGAAAATTTCCACCTTGGGATACCTCTACAGCATTGGCAGGATTCGAACCCTGGCCTGTGAGGGCTGTCTGCACCAAAGGTACAAGACTTACCTTTGAGCTATAGCTCCTTAGTGGTCTAGAGGATTGCAGTAGTAACTATAAGCAACATGAAGGCCTTGGTGTCCTTCCCGGCGGCTTCCATTGCACATGAAAAGGATGACCATGACATAAGGACAATTTGATAGACTACATACATGGAAACCAGTGTGGTCCAGTGGGTAAGTGCCTGCCTTCCATGCAGGCAACCAGGGTTCAAATCCCGGGTTCGGCACCAGGTGACTGATGGTGGCAGAGCAGAGGTAAGTTGGAGGTGGGCCTAAATGGCCAATTGGTAAGTAAAATGTGTCTGGGTGTTGTGTACGAGTGGAATCATGCCTAGTGAATGAGGGATTACAGATTTGTTGGTAAGTAAAATAGGTGTGGCCTGAACAGAGACAGGTGAAAGAAAGGTAACAGGTGTTGTGTGCAGGAGGAGGAGGAGCCTAGTCAGAGTGGGTGGGGTCAGAGAGGAGGAGTATAGGAGGAGCTGGGTCAGAGAGGAGGGGTATAGGAGGAGCCTAGTCAGAGTGGGAGGAGTATAGGAGGAGCCAGGTCAGAGAGGAGGGGTGTAGGTGGAGCCTTGTCAGAGTGGGAGGGGTCAGAGAGGAGGAGTATAGGCGGAGCCTGGGCAGAATGGGTGGGTTCAGAGAGCAGAGGAAGGGGAGGAGGATCCTGACTTATTGTGGGGTACTGCAAATACTTTTTTACTGCACCCCCCTATACTCTCTGATTTCTGTTGGGAGGGGGCAGTCAAAATTTGGGGGAGCAGTATTAAAAGGTGCTTAGGCGCAACGTGAAGGCGATGGGGTGCACACAATGGCTTGGCTTCCAGGTACTTTTTGGGGGGCTACCATTAGTTTTTATTGCTCTGATCCTCCCTCATGGGGTGTACCCCAAATGGTTAGGGGCCACGGGGGGGGGCAAGAAGCTGTTTGACAGTTTCTCTTAACAACAGGGGTCACCATACGATTCTGCTGCAGTTATGGTATTGAAAGGTAAAACAAGGAGCATTTGGCTGTATTTTTGCAGGTGGGGTGCCCCAAAATGTTACTGCCAGCAGCAGCAGCCCCCTTCCTCGCCACCCTGCAGATTGGTATAGGTACCTTTAGGACATTTCTGTTGAAAACAGAGGCTATAGCGAATCGCGCTACAAAATCCGAGAGCACTAACACTTGCTAAATAAAGGTGGCATCGGAGCATACGAATGAGGCAGGGAGAGGCTACTGTTGCAATTGGTTTGGTGGGTCATAGTGAATAACCTCGGCATGCAAATAGGCAGAAGTGTGAGGATTGGCAGTGTCTGTAGAGAATTTTGGCATGCTCTTCAGTTGATGTTTTCCTCCTTGAACTACAGAGGAAAGGCCTGGCCTTACTGTTGGGCAAAACATGTATTTATGATTTTAAGAAGTGTAGTCTGGATGTACTGAGAGGGCCTGTACAGTACGGTAAATGCCTGTATACCCCTGCAATGTGCATCCAACTGTCACTTGAGATTGAACAGCGAACGAAGCAGCTGGGTTACTGACTGAATGTAAATGGAAGGCACATAGGAAGGGTGTTTTTGGTCACTCAAATGATTGAAACCTGGTTGATGCCCTACCAAAGCTGGGGTACCAGGCGGAAACATTTGAGGGGTATTGAGATGGTGGTGTCCAGAGGTCAAAATATGTTTCAGAGACACAGAGGTACTGCGGTCCTGGTCCCACATTGGGGGTAGACAAAAGTCCATGCTAAAGATTTCTGCCCAACTGTTACCACATTTTGTGCAGCCTGGCTCCCTCTGTAACGATTCCCCAGTGTCTTTCGATCCTACAGATGACTGTAGCAAACTCCCCAAATTTTTTCTTGGCCTCATACTCCCAAAGGAGTGCCTGACATTTGCCAGCCTAACGATACTCACATTCTGGGAAAAACCTCACTAACTATGCATATTTATCTACCACACATGGCAAATCCTTACAATTGCAGAACATCATATCGCACTTGTCATCTTTGAGGTACTGTAAGTATTTGGATTTGAGGGAAATATTCATCCTTGCTTGCTCTCTCCCATCTGAAGTCTATGGTGCTGCTGTTCCTTTCTCACATGTCCCTTCAAAGAGACAAGTGACACACAGACTCAATCACTCAGCAAACATATATGCTTTGACGTTTTCATCTTGCTGTTTACCTTCCAAATATTCCCCCTGAACCACAAATAAAGGCCTGCCATTCCTCATCCCCTCAGTCAAAGCAGTCCTTCGCTCCTTAGGCCCTGCAAGACCACCATGAACAAGAATCATGTCAGCAAGCAGAAGAAAAGCCTCAGTGTGCTCTTTTGTTCATACTGCTGCCCTCTAGTAACACTTCATGGCAACTGCAGCATAAGAATGGGACTGAGAAGAGGGCTGTCCTATGCAAATAATATCCTCCCATGCATACTTTCTTCTGAGACGGTCGGCGGCTTGTGCCGTGATACCGCTTCCAACAAATGGTCTTCAACCAAATTTTAAAAAAGCCCACCTGCCTTAGATGAAGGATTTTGCAACTCGAAGGAAGCACATGGGGACATCACCCTCATTTAGCAGGGTCCTAAATTGCCTGCTGTCAGCCTGTATACAGAACAAGGGCGTTCGTGGGCGTTCGTGAGCGTTCCTCAAAGGAAGGAGGTGGGTGATTAATTCACAGTGCCAGGGCAGGCCCAGCCCAGCCCAGCGCAGCCCAGCCCGGCACAGCGCACTGCTGTGGAGGTCCATTCCTTCACATCCTGCAGCAGGCATGATGCAGACCTACTAGAGCAAAGGCTTGACTCTGCCCTTGTCTGTCTCTTAAAGAAAACAATCTTTCTAGCTTCTTATTGCACCTGATAAATGGACTCTAGCTTGCCTCAAACTTGACCCATCATTTCATTAGCCAGAGCTCATACTTGACCTTTATTTCTATCCAAGCTCACTGGCACCAAACCCCTGATTTGAGCGAGTTACTCACACCAAAATGAAAAATCACCATCATCCAACCTATTTTACAATAAGTGTAGCACCTTCCTCGCATTCTTGTGCTCAGTTATAACCCCCAATACCACAATTGCACTCTGCAATTCACCAAACTTAAAGGAAAAGGAATGAAGACATTGATAAAGGAAGACAAGGCCTTGTCCCTATTGCACCTACTTGAGAAATAGGGAGGTTGGTAGAAGGTCATGAGGGAAAACATTTGAAATTTTGGGACACACATGCCAAAAAGAGTGTCCACTTTTCTCCTCTGTTACCAAGTAAAAAAAAATCTTAGCAAAAAAAAAAACATTCACTTTTTGAAAATTTCCACCTTGGGATACCTCTACAGCATTGGCAGGATTCGAACCCTGGCCTGTGAGGGCTGTCTGCACCAAAGGTACAAGACTTACCTTTGAGCTATAGCTCCTTAGTGGTTCTGAGGATTGCAGTAGTAACTATAAGCAACATGAAGGCCTTGGTGTCCTTCCCGGCGGCTTCCATTGCACATGAAAAGGATGACCATGACATAAGGACAATTTGATAGGCTACATACATGGAAACCAGTGTGGTCCAGTGGGTAAGTGCCTGCCTTCCATGCAGGCAACCAGGGTTCAAATCCCGGGTTCGGCACCAGGTGACTGATGGTGGCAGAGCAGAGGTAAGTTGGAGGTGGGCCTAAATGGCCAATTGGTAAGAAAAATGTGTCTGGGTGTTGTGTACGAGTGGAATCATGCCTAGTGAATGAGGGATTGCAGATTTGTTGGTAAGTAAAATAGGTGTGGCCTGAACAGAGACAGGTGAAAGAAAGGTAACAGGTGTTGTGTGCAGGAGGAGGAGGAGCCTAGTCAGAGTGGGTGGGGTCAGAGAGGAGGAGTATAGGAGGAGCTGGGTCAGAGAGGAGGGGTATAGGAGAAGCCTAGTCAGAGTGGGAGGGGTCAGAGAGGAGGAGTATAGGCGGAACCTGGGCAGAATGGGTGGGTTCAGAGAGCAGAGGAAGGGGAGGAGGATCCTGACTTATTGTGGGGTACTGCAAATACTTTTTTACTGCACCCCCCTATACTCTCTGATTTCTGTTGGGAGGGGGCAGTCAAAATTTGGGGGAGCAGTATTAAAAGGTGCTTAGGCGCAACGTGAAGGCGATGGGGTGCTCACAATGGCTTGGCTTCCAGGTACTTTTTGGGGGGCTACCATTAGTTTTTATTGCTCTGATCCTCCCTCATGGGGTGTACCCCAAATGGTTAGGGGCCACGGGGGGGGGCAAGAAGCTGTTTGACAGTTTCTCTTAACAACAGGGGTCACCATACGATTCTGCTGCAGTTATGGTATTGAAAGGTAAAACAAGGAGCATTTGGCTGTATTTTTGCAGGTGGGGTGCCCCAAAATGTTACTGCCAGCAGCAGCAGCCCCCTTCCTCGCCACCCTGCAGATTGGTATAGGTACCGTTAGGACATTTCTGTTGAAAACAGAGGCTATAGCGAATCGCGCTACAAAATCCGAGAGCACTAACACTTGCTAAATAAAGGTGGCATCGGAGCATACGAATGAGGCAGGGAGAGGCTACTGTTGCAATTGGTTTGGTGGGTCATAGTGAATAACCTCGGCATGCAAATAGGCAGAAGTGTGAGGATTGGCAGTGTCTGTAGAGAATTTTGGCATGCTCTTCAGTTGATGTTTTCCTCCTTGAACTACAGAGGAAAGGCCTGGCCTTACTGTTGGGCAAAACATGTATTTATGATTTTAAGAAGTGTAGTCTGGATGTACTGAGAGGGCCTGTACAGTACGGTAAATGCCTGTATACCCCTGCAATGTGCATCCAACTGTCACTTGAGATTGAACAGCGAACGAAGCAGCTGGGTTACTGACTGAATGTAAATGAAAGGCACATAGGAAGGGTGTTTGTGGTCACTCAAATGATTGAAACCTGGTTGATGCACTACCAAAGCTGGGGTACCAGGCGGAAACATTTGAGGGGTATTGAGATGGTGGTGTCCAGAGGTCAAAATATGTTTCAGAGACACAGAGGTACTGCGGTCCTGGTCCCACATTGGGGGTAGACAAAAGTCCATGCTAAAGATTTCTGTCCAACTGTTACCACATTTTGTGCAGCCTGGCTCCCTCTGTAACGATTCCCCAGTGTCTTTCGATCCTACAGATAACTGTAGCAAACTTCCCAAATTTTTTCTTGGCCTCATACTCCCAAAGGAGTGCCTGACATTTGCCAGCCTAACAATACTCACATTCTGGGAAAAACCTCACTAACTATGCATATTTATCTACCACACATGGCAAATCCTTACAATTGCAGAACATCATATCGCACTTGTCATCTTTGAGGTACTGTAAGTATTTGGATTTGAGGGAAATATTCATCCTTGCTTGCTCTCTCCCATCTGAAGTCTATGGTGCTGCTGTTCCTTTCTCACATGTCCCTTCAAAGAGACAAGTGACACACAGACTCAATCACTCAGCAAACATATATGCTTTGACGTTTTCATCTTGCTGTTTACCTTCCAAATATTCCCCCTGAACTACAAATAAAGGCCTGCCATTCCTCATCCCCTCAGTCAAAGCAGTCCTTCGCTCCTTAGGCCCTGCAAGACCACCATGAACAAGAATCATGTCAGCAAGCAGAAGAAAAGCCTCAGTGTGCTCTTTTGTTCATACTGCTGCCCTCTAGTAACACTTCATGGCAACTGCAGCATAAGAATGGGACTGAGAAGAGGGCTGTCCTATGCAAATAATATCCTCCCATGCATACTTTCTTCTGAGACGGTCGGCGGCTTGTGCCGTGATACCGCCTCCAACAAATGGTCTTCAACCAAATTTTAAAAAAGCCCACCTGCCTTAGACGAAGGATTTTGCAACTCGAAGGAAGCACATGGGGACATCACCCTCATTTAGCAGGGTCCTAAATTGCCTGCTGTCAGCCTGTATACAGAACAAGGGCGTTCGTGGGCGTTCGTGAGCGTTCCTCAAAGGAAGGAGGTGGGTGATTAATTCACAGTGCCAGGGCAGGCCCAGCCCAGCCCAGCCCAGCCCAGCCCAGCGCAGCCCATCCCGGCACAGCGCACTGCTGTGGAGGTCCATTCCTTCACATCCTGCAGCAGGCATGATGCAGACCTACTATAGCAAAGGCTTGACTCTGCCCTTGTCTGTCTCTTAAAAAAAACAATCTTTCTAGCTTCTTATTGCACCTGATAAATGGACTCTAGCTTGCCTCAAACTTGACCCATCATTTCATTAGCCAGAGCTCATACTTGACCTTTATTTCTATCCAAGCTCACTGGCACCAAACCCCTGATTTGAGCGAGTTACTCACACCAAAATGAAAAATCACCATCATCCAACCTATTTTACAATAAGTGTAGCACCTTCCTCGCATTCTTGTGCTCAGTTATAACCCCCAATACCACAATTGCACTCTGCAATTCACCAAACTTAAAGGAAAAGGAATGAAGACATTGATAAAGGAAGACAAGGCCTTGTCCCTATTGCACCTACTTGAGAAATAGGGAGGTTGGTAGAAGGTCATGAGGGAAAACATTTGAAATTTTGGGACACACATGCCAAAAAGAGGTCCACTTTTCTCCTCTGTTACCAAGTAAAAAAAAATCTTAGCAAAAAAAAAAACATTCACTTTTTGAAAATTTCCACCTTGGGATACCTCTACAGCATTGGCAGGATTCGAACCCTGGCCTGTGAGGGCTGTCTGCACCAAAGGTACAAGACTTACCTTTGAGCTATAGCTCCTTAGTGGTCTAGAGGATTGCAGTAGTAACTATAAGCAACATGAAGGCCTTGGTGTCCTTCCCGGTGGCTTCCATTGCACATGAAAAGGATGACCATGACATAAGGACAATTTGATAGGCTACATACATGGAAACCAGTGTGGTCCAGTGGGTAAGTGCCTGCCTTCCATGCAGGCAACCAGGGTTCAAATCCCGGGTTCGGCACCAGGTGACTGATGGTGGCAGAGCAGAGGTAAGTTGGAGGTGGGCCTAAATGGCCAATTGGTAAGTAAAATGTGTCTGGGTGTTGTGTACGAGTGGAATCATGCCTAGTGAATGAGGGATTGCAGATTGGTTGGTAAGTAAAATAGGTGTGGCCTGAACAGAGACAGGTGAAAGAAAGGTAACAGGTGTTGTGTGCAGGAGGAGGAGGAGCCTAGTCAGAGTGGGTGGGGTCAGAGAGGAGGAGTATAGGAGGAGCTGGGTCAGAGAGGAGGGGTATAGGAGGAGCCTAGTCAGAGTGGGAGGGGTCAGAGAGGAGGAGTATAGGAGGAGCCAGGTCAGAGAGGAAGGGTGTAGGTGGAGCCTTGTCAGAGTGGGAGGGGTCAGAGAGGAGGAGTATATGCGGAGCCTGGGCAGAATGGGTGGGTGCAGAGAGCAGAGGAAGGGGAGGAGGATCCTGACTTATTGTGGGGTACTGCAAATACTTTTTTACTGCACCCCCCTATACTCTCTGATTTCTGTTGGGAGGGGGCAGTCAAAATTTGGGGGAGCAGTATTAAAAGGTGCTTAGGCGCAACGTGAAGGCGATGGGGTGCACACAATGGCTTGGCTTCCAGGTACTTTTTGGGGGGCTACCATTAGTTTTTATTGCTCTGATCCTCCCTCATGGGGTGTACCCCAAATGGTTAGGGGCCACGGGGGGGGGCAAGAAGCTGTTTGACAGTTTCTCTTAACAACAGGGGTCACCATACGATTCTGCTGCAGTTATGGTATTGAAAGGTAAAACAAGGAGCATTTGGCTGTATTTTTGCAGGTGGGGTGCCCCAAAATGTTACTGCCAGCAGCAGCAGCCCCCTTCCTCGCCACCCTGCAGATTGGTATAGGTACCTTTAGGACATTTCTGTTGAAAACAGAGGCTATAGCGAATCGCGCTACAAAATCCGAGAGCACTAACACTTGCTAAATAAAGGTGGCATCGGAGCATACGAATGAGGCAGGGAGAGGCTACTGTTGCAATTGGTTTGGTGGGTCATAGTGAATAACCTCGGCATGCAAATAGGCAGAAGTGTGAGGATTGGCAGTGTCTGTAGAGAATTTTGGCATGCTCTTCAGAGATGGTGGTGTCCAGAGGTCAAAATATGTTTCAGAGACACAGAGGTACTGCGGTCCTGGTCCCACATTGGGGGTAGACAAAAGTCCATGCTAAAGATTTCTGTCCAACTGTTACCACATTTTGTGCAGCCTGGCTCCCTCTGTAACGATTCCCCAGTGTCTTTCGATCCTACAGATGACTGTAGCAAACTCCCCAAATTTTTTCTTGGCCTCATACTCCCAAAGGAGTGCCTGACATTTGCCAGCCTAACGATACTCACATTCTGGGAAAAACCTCACTAACTATGCATATTTATCTACCACACATGGCAAATCCTTACAATTGCAGAACATCATATCGCACTTGTCATCTTTGAGGTACTGTAAGTATTTGGATTTGAGGGAAATATTCATCCTTGCTTGCTCTCTCCCATCTGAAGTCTATGGTGCTGCTGTTCCTTTCTCACATGTCCCTTCAAAGAGACAAGTGACACACAGACTCAATCACTCAGCAAACATATATGCTTTGACGTTTTCATCTTGCTGTTTACTTTCCAAATATTCCCCCTGAACCACAAATAAAGGCCTGCCATTCCTCATCCCCTCAGTCAAAGCAGTCCTTCGCTCCTTAGGCCCTGCAAGACCACCATGAACAAGAATCATGTCAGCAAGCAGAAGAAAAGCCTCAGTGTGCTCTTTTGTTCATACTGCTGCCCTCTAGTAACACTTCATGGCAACTGCAGCATAAGAATGGGACTGAGAAGAGGGCTGTCCTATGCAAATAATATCCTCCCATGCATACTTTCTTCTGAGACGGTCGGCGGCTTGTGCCGTGATACCGCTTCCAACAAATGGTCTTCAACCAAATTTTAAAAAAGCCCACCTGCCTTAGATGAAGGATTTTGCAACTCGAAGGAAGCACATGGGGACATCACCCTCATTTAGCAGGGTCCTAAATTGCCTGCTGTCAGCCTGTATACAGAACAAGGGCGTTCGTGGGCGTTCGTGAGCGTTCCTCAAAGGAAGGAGGTGGGTGATTAATTCACAGTGCCAGGGCAGGCCCAGCCCAGCCCAGCCCAGCGCAGCCCAGCCCGGCACAGCGCACTGCTGTGGAGGTCCATTCCTTCACATCCTGCAGCAGGCATGATGCAGACCTACTAGAGCAAAGGCTTGACTCTGCCCTTGTCTGTCTCTTAAAGAAAACAATCTTTCTAGCTTCTTATTGCACCTGATAAATGGACTCTAGCTTGCCTCAAAGTTGACCCATCATTTCATTAGCCAGAGCTCATACTTGACCTTTATTTCTATCCAAGCTCACTGGCACCAAACCCCTGATTTGAGCGAGTTACTCACACCAAAATGAAAAATCACCATCATCCAACCTATTTTACAATAAGTGTAGCACCTTCCTCGCATTCTTGTGCTCAGTTATAACCCCCAATACCACAATTGCACTCTGCAATTCACCAAACTTAAAGGAAAAGGAATGAAGACATTGATAAAGGAAGACAAGGCCTTGTCCCTATTGCACCTACTTGAGAAATAGGGAGGTTGGTAGAAGGTCATGAGGGAAAACATTTGAAATTTTGGGACACACATGCCAAAAAGAGTGTCCACTTTTCTCCTCTGTTACCAAGTAAAAAAAAATCTTAGCAAAAAAAAAAACATTCACTTTTTGAAAATTTCCACCTTGGGATACCTCTACAGCATTGGCAGGATTCGAACCCTGGCCTGTGAGGGCTGTCTGCACCAAAGGTACAAGACTTACCTTTGAGCTATAGCTCCTTAGTGGTCTAGAGGATTGCAGTAGTAACTATAAGCAACATGAAGGCCTTGGTGTCCTTCCCGGCGGCTTCCATTGCACATGAAAAGGATGACCATGACATAAGGACAATTTGATAGGCTACATACATGGAAACCAGTGTGGTCCAGTGGGTAAGTGCCTGCCTTCCATGCAGGCAACCAGGGTTCAAATCCCGGGTTCGGCACCAGGTGACTGATGGTGGCAGAGCAGAGGTAAGTTGGAGGTGGGCCTAAATGGCCAATTGGTAAGTAAAATGTGTCTGGGTGTTGTGTACGAGTGGAATCATGCCTAGTGAATGAGGGATTGCAGATTTGTTGGTAAGTAAAATAGGTGTGGCCTGAACAGAGACAGGTGAAAGAAAGGTAACAGGTGTTGTGTGCAGGAGGAGGAGGAGCCTAGTCAGAGTGGGTGGGGTCAGAGAGGAGGAGTATAGGAGGAGCTGGGTCAGAGAGGAGGGGTATAGGAGGAGCCTAGTCAGAGTGGGAGGGGTCAGAGAGGAGGAGTATAGGCGGAGCCTGGGCAGAATGGGTGGGTTCAGAGAGCAGAGGAAGGGGAGGAGGATCCTGACTTATTGTGGGGTACTGCAAATACTTTTTTACTGCACCCCCCTATACTCTCTGATTTCTGTTGGGAGGGGGCAGTCAAAATTTGGGGGAGCAGTATTAAAAGGTGCTTAGGCGCAACGTGAAGGCGATGGGGTGCTCACAATGGCTTGGCTTCCAGGTACTTTTTGGGGGGCTACCATTAGTTTTTATTGCTCTGATCCTCCCTCATGGGGTGTACCCCAAATGGTTAGGGGCCACGGGGGGGGCAAGAAGCTGTTTGACAGTTTCTCTTAACAACAGGGGTCACCATACGATTCTGCTGCAGTTATGGTATTGAAAGGTAAAACAAGGAGCATTTGGCTGTATTTTTGCAGGTGGGGTGCCCCAAAATGTTACTGCCAGCAGCAGCAGCCCCCTTCCTCGCCACCCTGCAGATTGGTATAGGTACCTTTAGGACATTTCTGTTGAAAACAGAGGCTATAGCGAATCGCGCTACAAAATCCGAGAGCACTAACACTTGCTAAATAAAGGTGGCATCGGAGCATACGAATGAGGCAGGGAGAGGCTACTGTTGCAATTGGTTTGGTGGGTCATAGTGAATAACCTCGGCATGCAAATAGGCAGAAGTGTGAGGATTGGCAGTGTCTGTAGAGAATTTTGGCATGCTCTTCAGTTGATGTTTTCCTCCTTGAACTACAGAGGAAAGGCCTGGCCTTACTGTTGGGCAAAACATGTATTTATGATTTTAAGAAGTGTAGTCTGGATGTACTGAGAGGGCCTGTACAGTACGGTAAATGCCTGTATACCCCTGCAATGTGCATCCAACTGTCACTTGAGATTGAACAGCGAACGAAGCAGCTGGGTTACTGACTGAATGTAAATGGAAGGCACATAGGAAGGGTGTTTGTGGTCACTCAAATGATTGAAACCTGGTTGATGCACTACCAAAGCTGGGGTACCAGGCGGAAACATTTGAGGGGTATTGAGATGGTGGTGTCCAGAGGTCAAAATATGTTTCAGAGACACAGAGGTACTGCGGTCCTGGTCCCACATTGGGGGTAGACAAAAGTCCATGCTAAAGATTTCTGTCCAACTGTTACCACATTTTGTGCAGCCTGGCTCCCTCTGTAACGATTCCCCAGTGTCTTTCGATCCTACAGATGACTGTAGCAAACTTCCCAAATTTTTTCTTGGCCTCATACTCCCAAAGGAGTGCCTGACATTTGCCAGCCTAACAATACTCACATTCTGGGAAAAACCTCACTAACTATGCATATTTATCTACCACACATGGCAAATCCTTACAATTGCAGAACATCATATCGCACTTGTCATCTTTGAGGTACTGTAAGTATTTGGATTTGAGGGAAATATTCATCCTTGCTTGCTCTCTCCCATCTGAAGTCTATGGTGCTGCTGTTCCTTTCTCACATGTCCCTTCAAAGAGACAAGTGACACACAGACTCAATCACTCAGCAAACATATATGCTTTGACGTTTTCATCTTGCTGTTTACCTTCCAAATATTCCCCCTGAACTACAAATAAAGGCCTGCCATTCCTCATCCCCTCAGTCAAAGCAGTCCTTCGCTCCTTAGGCCCTGCAAGACCACCATGAACAAGAATCATGTCAGCAAGCAGAAGAAAAGCCTCAGTGTGCTCTTTTGTTCATACTGCTGCCCTCTAGTAACACTTCATGGCAACTGCAGCATAAGAATGGGACTGAGAAGAGGGCTGTCCTATGCAAATAATATCCTCCCATGCATACTTTCTTCTGAGACGGTCGGCGGCTTGTGCCGTGATACCGCTTCCAACAAATGGTCTTCAACCAAATTTTAAAAAAGCCCACCTGCCTTAGACGAAGGATTTTGCAACTCGAAGGAAGCACATGGGGACATCACCCTCATTTAGCAGGGTCCTAAATTGCCTGCTGTCAGCCTGTATACAGAACAAGGGCGTTCGTGGGCGTTCGTGAGCGTTCCTCAAAGGAAGGAGGTGGGTGATTAATTCACAGTGCCAGGGCAGGCCCAGCCCAGCCCAGCCCAGCCCAGCCCAGCCCAGCCCAGCGCAGCCCATCCCGGCACAGCGCACTGCTGTGGAGGTCCATTCCTTCACATCCTGCAGCAGGCATGATGCAGACCTACTAGAGCAAAGGCTTGACTCTGCCCTTGTCTGTCTCTTAAAGAAAACAATCTTTCTAGCTTCTTATTGCACCTGATAAATGGACTCTAGCTTGCCTCAAACTTGACCCATCATTTCATTAGCCAGAGCTCATACTTGACCTTTATTTCTATCCAAGCTCACTGGCACCAAACCCCTGATTTGAGCGAGTTACTCACACCAAAATGAAAAATCACCATCATCCAACCTATTTTACAATAAGTGTAGCACCTTCCTCGCATTCTTGTGCTCAGTTATAACCCCCAATACCACAATTGCACTCTGCAATTCACCAAACTTAAAGGAAAAGGAATGAAGACATTGATAAAGGAAGACATGGCCTTGTCCCTATTGCACCTACTTGAGAAATAGGGAGGTTGGTAGAAGGTCATGAGGGAAAACATTTGAAATTTTGGGACACACATGCCAAAAAGAGGTCCACTTTTCTCCTCTGTTACCAAGTAAAAAAAAATCTTAGCAAAAAAAAAAACATTCACTTTTTGAAAATTTCCACCTTGGGATACCTCTACAGCATTGGCAGGATTCGAACCCTGGCCTGTGAGGGCTGTCTGCACCAAAGGTACAAGACTTACCTTTGAGCTATAGCTCCTTAGTGGTCTAGAGGATTGCAGTAGTAACTATAAGCAACATGAAGGCCTTGGTGTCCTTCCCGGTGGCTTCCATTGCACATGAAAAGGATGACCATGACATAAGGACAATTTGATAGGCTACATACATGGAAACCAGTGTTGTCCAGTGGGTAAGTGCCTGCCTTCCATGCAGGCAACCAGGGTTCAAATCCCGGGTTCGGCACCAGGTGACTGATGGTGGCAGAGCAGAGGTAAGTTGGAGGTGGGCCTAAATGGCCAATTGGTAAGTAAAATGTGTCTGGGTGTTGTGTACGAGTGGAATCATGCCTAGTGAATGAGGGATTGCAGATTGGTTGATAAGTAAAATAGGTGTGGCCTGAACAGAGACAGGTGAAAGAAAGGTAACAGGTGTTGTGTGCAGGAGGAGGAGGAGCCTAGTCAGAGTGGGTGGGGTCAGAGAGGAGGAGTATAGGAGGAGCTGGGTCAGAGAGGAGGGGTATAGGAGGAGCCTAGTCAGAGTGGGAGGGGTCAGAGAGGAGGAGTATAGGAGGAGCCAGGTCAGAGAGGAGGGGTGTAGGTGGAGCCTTGTCAGAGTGGGAGGGGTCAGAGAGGAGGAGTATAGGCGGAGCCTGGGCAGAATGGGTGGGTTCAGAGAGCAGAGGAAGGGGAGGAGGATCCTGACTTATTGTGGGGTACTGCAAATACTTTTTTACTGCACCCCCCTATACTCTCTGATTTCTGTTGGGAGGGGGCAGTCAAAATTTGGGGGAGCAGTATTAAAAGGTGCTTAGGCGCAACGTGAAGGCGATGGGGTGCACACAATGGCTTGGCTTCCAGGTACTTTTTGGGGGGCTACCATTAGTTTTTATTGCTCTGATCCTCCCTCATGGGGTGTACCCCAAATGGTTAGGGGCCACGGGGGGGGGCAAGAAGCTGTTTGACAGTTTCTCTTAACAACAGGGGTCACCATACGATTCTGCTGCAGTTATGGTATTGAAAGGTAAAACAAGGAGCATTTGGCTGTATTTTTGCAGGTGGGGTGCCCCAAAATGTTACTGCCAGCAGCAGCAGCCCCCTTCCTCGCCACCCTGCAGATTGGTATAGGTACCTTTAGGACATTTCTGTTGAAAACAGAGGCTATAGCGAATCGCGCTACAAAATCCGAGAGCACTAACACTTGCTAAATAAAGGTGGCATCGGAGCATACGAATGAGGCAGGGAGAGGCTACTGTTGCAATTGGTTTGGTGGGTCATAGTGAATAACCTCGGCATGCAAATAGGCAGAAGTGTGAGGATTGGCAGTGTCTGTAGAGAATTTTGGCATGCTCTTCAGTTGATGTTTTCCTCCTTGAACTACAGAGGAAAGGCCTGGCCTTACTGTTGGGCAAAACATGTATTTATGATTTTAAGAAGTGTAGTCTGGATGTACTGAGAGGGCCTGTACAGTACGGTAAATGCCTGTATACCCCTGCAATGTGCATCCAACTGTCACTTGAGATTGAACAGCGAACGAAGCAGCTGGGTTACTGACTGAATGTAAATGGAAGGCACATAGGAAGGGTGTTTGTGGTCACTCAAATGATTGAAACCTGGTTGATGCACTACCAAAGCTGGGGTACCAGGCGGAAACATTTGAGGGGTATTGAGATGGTGGTGTCCAGAGGTCAAAATATGTTTCAGAGACACAGAGGTACTGCGGTCCTGGTCCCACATTGGGGGTAGACAAAAGTCCATGCTAAAGATTTCTGTCCAACTGTTACCACATTTTGTGCAGCCTGGCTCCCTCTGTAACGATTCCCCAGTGTCTTTCGATCCTACAGATGACTGTAGCAAACTTCCCAAATTTTTTCTTGGCCTCATACTCCCAAAGGAGTGCCTGACATTTGCCAGCCTAACGATACTCACATTCTGGGAAAAACCTCACTAACTATGCATATTTATCTACCACACATGGCAAATCCTTACAATTGCAGAACATCATATCGCACTTGTCATCTTTGAGGTACTGTAAGTATTTGGATTTGAGGGAAATATTCATCCTTGCTTGCTCTCTCCCATCTGAAGTCTATGGTGCTGCTGTTCCTTTCTCACATGTCCCTTCAAAGAGACAAGTGACACACAGACTCAATCACTCAGCAAACATATATGCTTTGACGTTTTCATCTTGCTGTTTACCTTCCAAATATTCCCCCTGAACCACAAATAAAGGCCTGCCATTCCTCATCCCCTCAGTCAAAGCAGTCCTTCGCTCCTTAGGCCCTGCAAGACCACCATGAACAAGAATCATGTCAGCAAGCAGAAGAAAAGCCTCAGTGTGCTCTTTTGTTCATACTGCTGCCCTCTAGTAACACTTCATGCCAACTGCAGCATAAGAATGGGACTGAGAAGAGGGCTGTCCTATGCAAATAATATCCTCCCATGCATACTTTCTTCTGAGACGGTCGGCGGCTTGTGCCGTGATACCGCTTCCAACAAATGGTCTTCAACCAAATTTTAAAAAAGCCCACCTGCCTTAGATGAAGGATTTTGCAACTCGAAGGAAGCACATGGGGACATCACCCTCATTTAGCAGGGTCCTAAATTGCCTGCTGTCAGCCTGTATACAGAACAAGGGCGTTCGTGGGCGTTCGTGAGCGTTCCTCAAAGGAAGGAGGTGGGTGATTAATTCACAGTGCCAGGGCAGGCCCAGCCCAGCCCAGCCCAGCCCAGCCCAGCCCAGCGCAGCCCAGTCCAGCCCGGCACAGCGCACTGCTGTGGAGGTCCATTCCTTCACATCCTGCAGCAGGCATGATGCAGACCTACTAGAGCAAAGGCTTGACTCTGCCCTTGTCTGTCTCTTAAAGAAAACAATCTTTCTAGCTTCTTATTGCACCTGATAAATGGACTCTAGCTTGCCTCAAACTTGACCCATCATTTCATTAGCCAGAGCTCATACTTGACCTTTATTTCTATCCAAGCTCACTGGCACCAAACCCCTGATTTGAGCGAGTTACTCACACCAAAATGAAAAATCACCATCATCCAACCTATTTTACAATAAGTGTAGCACCTTCCTCGCATTCTTGTGCTCAGTTATAACCCCCAATACCACAATTGCACTCTGCAATTCACCAAACTTAAAGGAAAAGGAATGAAGACATTGATAAAGGAAGACAAGGCCTTGTCCCTATTGCACCTACTTGAGAAATAGGGAGGTTGGTAGAAGGTCATGAGGGAAAACATTTGAAATTTTGGGACACACATGCCAAAAAGAGGTCCACTTTTCTCCTCTGTTACCAAGTAAAAAAAAATCTTAGCAAAAAAAAAAACATTCACTTTTTGAAAATTTCCACCTTGGGATACCTCTACAGCATTGGCAGGATTCGAACCCTGGCCTGTGAGGGCTGTCTGCACCAAAGGTACAAGACTTACCTTTGAGCTATAGCTCCTTAGTGGTCTAGAGGATTGCAGTAGTAACTATAAGCAACATGAAGGCCTTGGTGTCCTTCCCGGTGGCTTCCATTGCACATGAAAAGGATGACCATGACATAAGGACAATTTGATAGGCTACATACATGGAAACCAGTGTGGTCCAGTGGGTAAGTGCCTGCCTTCCATGCAGGCAACCAGGGTTCAAATCCCGGGTTCGGCACCAGGTGACTGATGGTGGCAGAGCAGAGGTAAGTTGGAGGTGGGCCTAAATGGCCAATTGGTAAGTAAAATGTGTCTGGGTGTTGTGTACGAGTGGAATCATGCCTAGTGAATGAGGGATTGCAGATTGGTTGGTAAGTAAAATAGGTGTGGCCTGAACAGAGACAGGTGAAAGAAAGGTAACAGGTGTTGTGTGCAGGAGGAGGAGGAGCCTAGTCAGAGTGGGTGGGGTCAGAGAGGAGGAGTATAGGAGGAGCTGGGTCAGAGAGGAGGGGTATAGGAGGAGCCTAGTCAGAGTGGGAGGGGTCAGAGAGGAGGAGTATAGGAGGAGCCAGGTCAGAGAGGAGGGGTGTAGGTGGAGCCTTGTCAGAGTGGGAGGGGTCAGAGAGGAGGAGTATATGCGGAGCCTGGGCAGAATGGGTGGGTTCAGAGAGCAGAGGAAGGGGAGGAGTATCCTGACTTATTGTGGGGTACTGCAAATACTTTTTTACTGCACCCCCCTATACTCTCTGATTTCTGTTGGGAGGGGGCAGTCAAAATTTGGGGGAGCAGTATTAAAAGGTGCTTAGGCGCAACGTGAAGGCGATGGGGTGCACACAATGGCTTGGCTTCCAGGTACTTTTTGGGGGGCTACCATTAGTTTTTATTGCTCTGATCCTCCCTCATGGGGTGTACCCCAAATGGTTAGGGGCCACGGGGGGGGGCAAGAAGCTGTTTGACAGTTTCTCTTAACAACAGGGGTCACCATACGATTCTGCTGCAGTTATGGTATTGAAAGGTAAAACAAGGAGCATTTGGCTGTATTTTTGCAGGTGGGGTGCCCCAAAATGTTACTGCCAGCAGCAGCAGCCCCCTTCCTCGCCACCCTGCAGATTGGTATAGGTACCTTTAGGACATTTCTGTTGAAAACAGAGGCTATAGCGAATCGCGCTACAAAATCCGAGAGCACTAACACTTGCTAAATAAAGGTGGCATCGGAGCATACGAATGAGGCAGGGAGAGGCTACTGTTGCAATTGGTTTGGTGGGTCATAGTGAATAACCTCGGCATGCAAATAGGCAGAAGTGTGAGGATTGGCAGTGTCTGTAGAGAATTTTGGCATGCTCTTCAGAGATGGTGGTGTCCAGAGGTCAAAATATGTTTCAGAGACACAGAGGTACTGCGGTCCTGGTCCCACATTGGGGGTAGACAAAAGTCCATGCTAAAGATTTCTGTCCAACTGTTACCACATTTTGTGCAGCCTGGCTCCCTCTGTAACGATTCCCCAGTGTCTTTCGATCCTACAGATGACTGTAGCAAACTCCCCAAATTTTTTCTTGGCCTCATACTCCCAAAGGAGTGCCTGACATTTGCCAGCCTAACGATACTCACATTCTGGGAAAAACCTCACTAACTATGCATATTTATCTACCACACATGGCAAATCCTTACAATTGCAGAACATCATATCGCACTTGTCATCTTTGAGGTACTGTAAGTATTTGGATTTGAGGGAAATATTCATCCTTGCTTGCTCTCTCCCATCTGAAGTCTATGGTGCTGCTGTTCCTTTCTCACATGTCCCTTCAAAGAGACAAGTGACACACAGACTCAATCACTCAGCAAACATATATGCTTTGACGTTTTCATCTTGCTGTTTACTTTCCAAATATTCCCCCTGAACCACAAATAAAGGCCTGCCATTCCTCATCCCCTCAGTCAAAGCAGTCCTTCGCTCCTTAGGCCCTGCAAGACCACCATGAACAAGAATCATGTCAGCAAGCAGAAGAAAAGCCTCAGTGTGCTCTTTTGTTCATACTGCTGCCCTCTAGTAACACTTCATGGCAACTGCAGCATAAGAATGGGACTGAGAAGAGGGCTGTCCTATGCAAATAATATCCTCCCATGCATACTTTCTTCTGAGACGGTCGGCGGCTTGTGCCGTGATACCGCTTCCAACAAATGGTCTTCAACCAAATTTTAAAAAAGCCCACCTGCCTTAGATGAAGGATTTTGCAACTCGAAGGAAGCACATGGGGACATCACCCTCATTTAGCAGGGTCCTAAATTGCCTGCTGTCAGCCTGTATACAGAACAAGGGCGTTCGTGGGCGTTCGTGAGCGTTCCTCAAAGGAAGGAGGTGGGTGATTAATTCACAGTGCCAGGGCAGGCCCAGCCCAGCCCAGCCCAGCGCAGCCCAGCCCGGCACAGCGCACTGCTGTGGAGGTCCATTCCTTCACATCCTGCAGCAGGCATGATGCAGACCTACTAGAGCAAAGGCTTGACTCTGCCCTTGTCTGTCTCTTAAAGAAAACAATCTTTCTAGCTTCTTATTGCACCTGATAAATGGACTCTAGCTTGCCTCAAAGTTGACCCATCATTTCATTAGCCAGAGCTCATACTTGACCTTTATTTCTATCCAAGCTCACTGGCACCAAACCCCTGATTTGAGCGAGTTACTCACACCAAAATGAAAAATCACCATCATCCAACCTATTTTACAATAAGTGTAGCACCTTCCTCGCATTCTTGTGCTCAGTTATAACCCCCAATACCACAATTGCACTCTGCAATTCACCAAACTTAAAGGAAAAGGAATGAAGACATTGATAAAGGAAGACAAGGCCTTGTCCTTATTGCACCTACTTGAGAAATAGGGAGGTTGGTAGAAGGTCATGAGGGAAAACATTTGAAATTTTGGGACACACATGCCAAAAAGAGTGTCCACTTTTCTCCTCTGTTACCAAGTAAAAAAAAATCTTAGCAAAAAAAAAAACATTCACTTTTTGAAAATTTCCACCTTGGGATACCTCTACAGCATTGGCAGGATTCGAACCCTGGCCTGTGAGGGCTGTCTGCACCAAAGGTACAAGACTTACCTTTGAGCTATAGCTCCTTAGTGGTCTAGAGGATTGCAGTAGTAACTATAAGCAACATGAAGGCCTTGGTGTCCTTCCCGGCGGCTTCCATTGCACATGAAAAGGATGACCATGACATAAGGACAATTTGATAGGCTACATACATGGAAACCAGTGTGGTCCAGTGGGTAAGTGCCTGCCTTCCATGCAGGCAACCAGGGTTCAAATCCCGGGTTCGGCACCAGGTGACTGATGGTGGCAGAGCAGAGGTAAGTTGGAGGTGGGCCTAAATGGCCAATTGGTAAGTAAAATGTGTCTGGGTGTTGTGTACGAGTGGAATCATGCCTAGTGAATGAGGGATTGCAGATTTGTTGGTAAGTAAAATAGGTGTGGCCTGAACAGAGACAGGTGAAAGAAAGGTAACAGGTGTTGTGTGGAGGAGGAGGAGCCTAGTCAGAGTGGGTGGGGTCAGAGAGGAGGAGTATAGGAGGAGCTGGGTCAGAGAGGAGGGGTATAGGAGGAGCCTAGTCAGAGTGGGAGGGGTCAGAGAGGAGGAGTATAGGCGGAGCCTGGGCAGAATGGGTGGGTTCAGAGAGCAGAGGAAGGGGAGGAGGATCCTGACTTATTGTGGGGTACTGCAAATACTTTTTTACTGCACCCCCCTATACTCTCTGATTTCTGTTGGGAGGGGGCAGTCAAAATTTGGGGGAGCAGTATTAAAAGGTGCTTAGGCGCAACGTGAAGGCGATGGGGTGCTCACAATGGCTTGGCTTCCAGGTACTTTTTGGGGGGCTACCATTAGTTTTTATTGCTCTGATCCTCCCTCATGGGGTGTACCCCAAATGGTTAGGGGCCACGGGGGGGGCAAGAAGCTGTTTGACAGTTTCTCTTAACAACAGGGGTCACCATACGATTCTGCTGCAGTTATGGTATTGAAAGGTAAAACAAGGAGCATTTGGCTGTATTTTTGCAGGTGGGGTGCCCCAAAATGTTACTGCCAGCAGCAGCAGCCCCCTTCCTCGCCACCCTGCAGATTGGTATAGGTACCTTTAGGACATTTCTGTTGAAAACAGAGGCTATAGCGAATCGCGCTACAAAATCCGAGAGCACTAACACTTGCTAAATAAAGGTGGCATCGGAGCATACGAATGAGGCAGGGAGAGGCTACTGTTGCAATTGGTTTGGTGGGTCATAGTGAATAACCTCGGCATGCAAATAGGCAGAAGTGTGAGGATTGGCAGTGTCTGTAGAGAATTTTGGCATGCTCTTCAGTTGATGTTTTCCTCCTTGAACTACAGAGGAAAGGCCTGGCCTTACTGTTGGGCAAAACATGTATTTATGATTTTAAGAAGTGTAGTCTGGATGTACTGAGAGGGCCTGTACAGTACGGTAAATGCCTGTATACCCCTGCAATGTGCATCCAACTGTCACTTGAGATTGAACAGCGAACGAAGCAGCTGGGTTACTGACTGAATGTAAATGAAAGGCACATAGGAAGGGTGTTTGTGGTCACTCAAATGATTGAAACCTGGTTGATGCACTACCAAAGCTGGGGTACCAGGCGGAAACATTTGAGGGGTATTGAGATGGTGGTGTCCAGAGGTCAAAATATGTTTCAGAGACACAGAGGTACTGCGGTCCTGGTCCCACATTGGGGGTAGACAAAAGTCCATGCTAAAGATTTCTGTCCAACTGTTACCACATTTTGTGCAGCCTGGCTCCCTCTGTAACGATTCCCCAGTGTCTTTCGATCCTACAGATGACTGTAGCAAACTTCCCAAATTTTTTCTTGGCCTCATACTCCCAAAGGAGTGCCTGACATTTGCCAGCCTAACAATACTCACATTCTGGGAAAAACCTCACTAACTATGCATATTTATCTACCACACATGGCAAATCCTTACAATTGCAGAACATCATATCGCACTTGTCATCTTTGAGGTACTGTAAGTATTTGGATTTGAGGGAAATATTCATCCTTGCTTGCTCTCTCCCATCTGAAGTCTATGGTGCTGCTGTTCCTTTCTCACATGTCCCTTCAAAGAGACAAGTGACACACAGACTCAATCACTCAGCAAACATATATGCTTTGACGTTTTCATCTTGCTGTTTACCTTCCAAATATTCCCCCTGAACTACAAATAAAGGCCTGCCATTCCTCATCCCCTCAGTCAAAGCAGTCCTTCGCTCCTTAGGCCCTGCAAGACCACCATGAACAAGAATCATGTCAGCAAGCAGAAGAAAAGCCTCAGTGTGCTCTTTTGTTCATACTGCTGCCCTCTAGTAACACTTCATGGCAACTGCAGCATAAGAATGGGACTGAGAAGAGGGCTGTCCTATGCAAATAATATCCTCCCATGCATACTTTCTTCTGAGACGGTCGGCGGCTTGTGCCGTGATACCGCTTCCAACAAATGGTCTTCAACCAAATTTTAAAAAAGCCCACCTGCCTTAGACGAAGGATTTTGCAACTCGAAGGAAGCACATGGGGACATCACCCTCATTTAGCAGGGTCCTAAATTGCCTGCTGTCAGCCTGTATACAGAACAAGGGCGTTCGTGGGCGTTCGTGAGCGTTCCTCAAAGGAAGGAGGTGGGTGATTAATTCACAGTGCCAGGGCAGGCCCAGCCCAGCCCAGCCCAGCCCAGCCCAGCGCAGCCCATCCCGGCACAGCGCACTGCTGTGGAGGTCCATTCCTTCACATCCTGCAGCAGGCATGATGCAGACCTACTAGAGCAAAGGCTTGACTCTGCCCTTGTCTGTCTCTTAAAGAAAACAATCTTTCTAGCTTCTTATTGCACCTGATAAATGGACTCTAGCTTGCCTCAAACTTGACCCATCATTTCATTAGCCAGAGCTCATACTTGACCTTTAATTCTATCCAAGCTCACTGGCACCAAACCCCTGATTTGAGCGAGTTACTCACACCAAAATGAAAAATCACCATCATCCAACCTATTTTACAATAAGTGTAGCACCTTCCTCGCATTCTTGTGCTCAGTTATAACCCCCAATACCACAATTGCACTCTGCAATTCACCAAACTTAAAGGAAAAGGAATGAAGACATTGATAAAGGAAGACATGGCCTTGTCCCTATTGCACCTACTTGAGAAATAGGGAGGTTGGTAGAAGGTCATGAGGGAAAACATTTGAAATTTTGGGACACACATGCCAAAAAGAGGTCCACTTTTCTCCTCTGTTACCAAGTAAAAAAAAATCTTAGCAAAAAAAAAAACATTCACTTTTTGAAAATTTCCACCTTGGGATACCTCTACAGCATTGGCAGGATTCGAACCCTGGCCTGTGAGGGCTGTCTGCACCAAAGGTACAAGACTTACCTTTGAGCTATAGCTCCTTAGTGGTCTAGAGGATTGCAGTAGTAACTATAAGCAACATGAAGGCCTTGGTGTCCTTCCCGGTGGCTTCCATTGCACATGAAAAGGATGACCATGACATAAGGACAATTTGATAGGCTACATACATGGAAACCAGTGTTGTCCAGTGGGTAAGTGCCTGCCTTCCATGCAGGCAACCGGGGTTCAAATCCCGGGTTCGGCACCAGGTGACTGATGGTGGCAGAGCAGAGGTAAGTTGGAGGTGGGCCTAAATGGCCAATTGGTAAGTAAAATGTGTCTGGGTGTTGTGTACGAGTGGAATCATGCCTAGTGAATGAGGGATTGCAGATTGGTTGATAAGTAAAATAGGTGTGGCCTGAACAGAGACAGGTGAAAGAAAGGTAACAGGTGTTGTGTGCAGGAGGAGGAGGAGCCTAGTCAGAGTGGGTGGGGTCAGAGAGGAGGAGTATAGGAGGAGCTGGGTCAGAGAGGAGGGGTATAGGAGGAGCCTAGTCAGAGAGGAGGAGTATAGGAGGAGCCAGGTCAGAGAGGAGGGGTGTAGGTGGAGCCTTGTCAGAGTGGGAGGGGTCAGAGAGGAGGAGTATAGGCGGAGCCTGGGCAGAATGGGTGGGTTCAGAGAGCAGAGGAAGGGGAGGAGGATCCTGACTTATTGTGGGGTACTGCAAATACTTTTTTACTGCACCCCCCTATACTCTCTGATTTCTGTTGGGAGGGGGCAGTCAAAATTTGGGGGAGCAGTATTAAAAGGTGCTTAGGCGCAACGTGAAGGCGATGGGGTGCACACAATGGCTTGGCTTCCAGGTACTTTTTGGGGGGCTACCATTAGTTTTTATTGCTCTGATCCTCCCTCATGGGGTGTACCCCAAATGGTTAGGGGCCACGGGGGGGGGCAAGAAGCTGTTTGACAGTTTCTATTAACAACAGGGGTCACCATACGATTCTGCTGCAGTTATGGTATTGAAAGGTAAAACAAGGAGCATTTGGCTGTATTTTTGCAGGTGGGGTGCCCCAAAATGTTACTGCCAGCAGCAGCAGCAGCCCCCTTCCTCGCCACCCTGCAGATTGGTATAGGTACCTTTAGGACATTTCTGTTGAAAACAGAGGCTATAGCGAATCGCGCTTCAAAATCCGAGAGCACTAACACTTGCTAAATAAAGGTGGCATCGGAGCATACGAATGAGGCAGGGAGAGGCTACTGTTGCAATTGGTTTGGTGGGTCATAGTGAATAACCTCGGCATGCAAATAGGCAGAAGTGTGAGGATTGGCAGTGTCTGTAGAGAATTTTGGCATGCTCTTCAGTTGATGTTTTCCTCCTTGAACTACAGAGGAAAGGCCTGGCCTTACTGTTGGGCAAAACATGTATTTATGATTTTAAGAAGTGTAGTCTGGATGTACTGAGAGGGCCTGTACAGTACGGTAAATGCCTGTATACCCCTGCAATGTGCATCCAACTGTCACTTGAGATTGAACAGCGAACGAAGCAGCTGGGTTACTGACTGAATGTAAATGGAAGGCACATAGGAAGGGTGTTTGTGGTCACTCAAATGATTGAAACCTGGTTGATGCACTACCAAAGCTGGGGTACCAGGCGGAAACATTTGAGGGGTATTGAGATGGTGGTGTCCAGAGGTCAAAATATGTTTCAGAGACACAGAGGTACTGCGGTCCTGGTCCCACATTGAGGGTAGACAAAAGTCCATGCTAAAGATTTCTGTCCAACTGTTACCACATTTTGTGCAGCCTGGCTCCCTCTGTAACGATTCCCCAGTGTCTTTCGATCCTACAGATGACTGTAGCAAACTTCCCAAATTTTTTCTTGGCCTCATACTCCCAAAGGAGTGCCTGACATTTGCCAGCCTAACGATACTCACATTCTGGGAAAAACCTCACTAACTATGCATATTTATCTACCACACATGGCAAATCCTTACAATTGCAGAACATCATATCGCACTTGTCATCTTTGAGGTACTGTAAGTATTTGGATTTGAGGGAAATATTCATCCTTGCTTGCTCTCTCCCATCTGAAGTCTATGGTGCTGCTGTTCCTTTCTCACATGACCCTTCAAAGAGACAAGTGACACACAGACTCAATCACTCAGCAAACATATATGCTTTGATGTTTTCATCTTGCTGTTTACCTTCCAAATATTCCCCCTGAACCACAAATAAAGGCCTGCCATTCCTCATCCCCTCAGTCAAAGCAGTCCTTCGCTCCTTAGGCCCTGCAAGACCACCATGAACAAAAATCATGTCAGCAAGCAGAAGAAAAGCCTCAGTGTGCTCTTTTGTTCATACTGCTGCCCTCTAGTAACACTTCATGGCAACTGCAGCATAAGAATGGGACTGAGAAGAGGGCTGTCCTATGCAAATAATATCCTCCCATGCATACTTTCTTCTGAGACGGTCGGCGGCTTGTGCCGTGATACCGCTTCCAACAAATGGTCTTCAACCAAATTTTAAAAAAGCCCACCTGCCTTAGATGAAGGATTTTGCAACTCGAAGGAAGCACATGGGGACATCACCCTCATTTAGCAGGGTCCTAAATTGCCTGCTGTCAGCCTGTATACAGAACAAGGGCGTTCGTGGGCGTTCGTGAGCGTTCCTCAAAGGAAGGAGGTGGGTGATTAATTCACAGTGCCAGGGCAGGCCCAGCCCAGCCCAGCCCAGCGCAGCCCAGCCCGGCACAGCGCACTGCTGTGGAGGTCCATTCCTTCACATCCTGCAGCAGGCATGATGCAGACCTACTAGAGCAAAGGCTTGACTCTGCCCTTGTCTGTCTCTTAAAGAAAACAATCTTTCTAGCTTCTTATTGCACCTGATAAATGGACTCTAGCTTGCCTCAAACTTGACCCATCATTTCATTAGCCAGAGCTCATACTTGACCTTTATTTCTATCCAAGCTCTCTGGCACCAAACCCCTGATTTGAGCGAGTTACTCACACCAAAATGAAAAATCACCATCATCCAACCTATTTTACAATAAGTGTAGCACCTTCCTCGCATTCTTGTGCTCAGTTATAACCCCCAATACCGCAATTGCACTCTGCAATTCACCAAACTTAAAGGAAAAGGAATGAAGACATTGATAAAGGAAGACAAGGCCTTGTCCTTATTGCACCTACTTGAGAAATAGGGAGGTTGGTAGAAGGTCATGAGGGAAAACATTTGAAATTTTGGGACACACATGCCAAAAAGAGTGTCCACTTTTCTCCTCTGTTACCAAGTAAAAAAAAATCTTAGCAAAAAAAAAAACATTCACTTTTTGAAAATTTCCACCTTGGGATACCTCTACAGCATTGGCAGGATTCGAACCCTGGCCTGTGAGGGCTGTCTGCACCAAAGGTACAAGACTTACCTTTGAGCTATAGCTCCTTAGTGGTCTAGAGGATTGCAGTAGTAACTATAAGCAACATGAAGGCCTTGGTGTCCTTCCCGGCGGCTTCCATTGCACATGAAAAGGATGACCATGACATAAGGACAATTTGATAGGCTACATACATGGAAACCAGTGTGGTCCAGTGGGTAAGTGCCTGCCTTCCATGCAGGCAACCAGGGTTCAAATCCCGGGTTCGGCACCAGGTGACTGATGGTGGCAGAGCAGAGGTAAGTTGGAGGTGGGCCTAAATGGCCAATTGGTAAGTAAAATGTGTCTGGGTGTTGTGTACGAGTGGAATCATGCCTAGTGAATGAGGGATTGCAGATTTGTTGGTAAGTAAAATAGGTGTGGCCTGAACAGAGACAGGTGAAAGAAAGGTAACAGGTGTTGTGTGGAGGAGGAGGAGCCTAGTCAGAGTGGGTGGGGTCAGAGAGGAGGAGTATAGGAGGAGCTGGGTCAGAGAGGAGGGGTATAGGAGGAGCCTAGTCAGAGTGGGAGGGGTCAGAGAGGAGGAGTATAGGCGGAGCCTGGGCAGAATGGGTGGGTTCAGAGAGCAGAGGAAGGGGAGGAGGATCCTGACTTATTGTGGGGTACTGCAAATACTTTTTTACTGCACCCCCCTATACTCTCTGATTTCTGTTGGGAGGGGGCAGTCAAAATTTGGGGGAGCAGTATTAAAAGGTGCTTAGGCGCAACGTGAAGGCGATGGGGTGCTCACAATGGCTTGGCTTCCAGGTACTTTTTGGGGGGCTACCATTAGTTTTTATTGCTCTGATCCTCCCTCATGGGGTGTACCCCAAATGGTTAGGGGCCACGGGGGGGGCAAGAAGCTGTTTGACAGTTTCTCTTAACAACAGGGGTCACCATACGATTCTGCTGCAGTTATGGTATTGAAAGGTAAAACAAGGAGCATTTGGCTGTATTTTTGCAGGTGGGGTGCCCCAAAATGTTACTGCCAGCAGCAGCAGCCCCCTTCCTCGCCACCCTGCAGATTGGTATAGGTACCTTTAGGACATTTCTGTTGAAAACAGAGGCTATAGCGAATCGCGCTACAAAATCCGAGAGCACTAACACTTGCTAAATAAAGGTGGCATCGGAGCATACGAATGAGGCAGGGAGAGGCTACTGTTGCAATTGGTTTGGTGGGTCATAGTGAATAACCTCGGCATGCAAATAGGCAGAAGTGTGAGGATTGGCAGTGTCTGTAGAGAATTTTGGCATGCTCTTCAGTTGATGTTTTCCTCCTTGAACTACAGAGGAAAGGCCTGGCCTTACTGTTGGGCAAAACATGTATTTATGATTTTAAGAAGTGTAGTCTGGATGTACTGAGAGGGCCTGTACAGTACGGTAAATGCCTGTATACCCCTGCAATGTGCATCCAACTGTCACTTGAGATTGAACAGCGAACGAAGCAGCTGGGTTACTGACTGAATGTAAATGAAAGGCACATAGGAAGGGTGTTTGTGGTCACTCAAATGATTGAAACCTGGTTGATGCACTACCAAAGCTGGGGTACCAGGCGGAAACATTTGAGGGGTATTGAGATGGTGGTGTCCAGAGGTCAAAATATGTTTCAGAGACACAGAGGTACTGCGGTCCTGGTCCCACATTGGGGGTAGACAAAAGTCCATGCTAAAGATTTCTGTCCAACTGTTACCACATTTTGTGCAGCCTGGCTCCCTCTGTAACGATTCCCCAGTGTCTTTCGATCCTACAGATGACTGTAGCAAACTTCCCAAATTTTTTCTTGGCCTCATACTCCCAAAGGAGTGCCTGACATTTGCCAGCCTAACAATACTCACATTCTGGGAAAAACCTCACTAACTATGCATATTTATCTACCACACATGGCAAATCCTTACAATTGCAGAACATCATATCGCACTTGTCATCTTTGAGGTACTGTAAGTATTTGGATTTGAGGGAAATATTCATCCTTGCTTGCTCTCTCCCATCTGAAGTCTATGGTGCTGCTGTTCCTTTCTCACATGTCCCTTCAAAGAGACAAGTGACACACAGACTCAATCACTCAGCAAACATATATGCTTTGACGTTTTCATCTTGCTGTTTACCTTCCAAATATTCCCCCTGAACTACAAATAAAGGCCTGCCATTCCTCATCCCCTCAGTCAAAGCAGTCCTTCGCTCCTTAGGCCCTGCAAGACCACCATGAACAAGAATCATGTCAGCAAGCAGAAGAAAAGCCTCAGTGTGCTCTTTTGTTCATACTGCTGCCCTCTAGTAACACTTCATGGCAACTGCAGCATAAGAATGGGACTGAGAAGAGGGCTGTCCTATGCAAATAATATCCTCCCATGCATACTTTCTTCTGAGACGGTCGGCGGCTTGTGCCGTGATACCGCTTCCAACAAATGGTCTTCAACCAAATTTTAAAAAAGCCCACCTGCCTTAGACGAAGGATTTTGCAACTCGAAGGAAGCACATGGGGACATCACCCTCATTTAGCAGGGTCCTAAATTGCCTGCTGTCAGCCTGTATACAGAACAAGGGCGTTCGTGGGCGTTCGTGAGCGTTCCTCAAAGGAAGGAGGTGGGTGATTAATTCACAGTGCCAGGGCAGGCCCAGCCCAGCCCAGCCCAGCCCAGCCCAGCGCAGCCCATCCCGGCACAGCGCACTGCTGTGGAGGTCCATTCCTTCACATCCTGCAGCAGGCATGATGCAGACCTACTAGAGCAAAGGCTTGACTCTGCCCTTGTCTGTCTCTTAAAGAAAACAATCTTTCTAGCTTCTTATTGCACCTGATAAATGGACTCTAGCTTGCCTCAAACTTGACCCATCATTTCATTAGCCAGAGCTCATACTTGACCTTTAATTCTATCCAAGCTCACTGGCACCAAACCCCTGATTTGAGCGAGTTACTCACACCAAAATGAAAAATCACCATCATCCAACCTATTTTACAATAAGTGTAGCACCTTCCTCGCATTCTTGTGCTCAGTTATAACCCCCAATACCACAATTGCACTCTGCAATTCACCAAACTTAAAGGAAAAGGAATGAAGACATTGATAAAGGAAGACATGGCCTTGTCCCTATTGCACCTACTTGAGAAATAGGGAGGTTGGTAGAAGGTCATGAGGGAAAACATTTGAAATTTTGGGACACACATGCCAAAAAGAGGTCCACTTTTCTCCTCTGTTACCAAGTAAAAAAAAATCTTAGCAAAAAAAAAAACATTCACTTTTTGAAAATTTCCACCTTGGGATACCTCTACAGCATTGGCAGGATTCGAACCCTGGCCTGTGAGGGCTGTCTGCACCAAAGGTACAAGACTTACCTTTGAGCTATAGCTCCTTAGTGGTCTAGAGGATTGCAGTAGTAACTATAAGCAACATGAAGGCCTTGGTGTCCTTCCCGGTGGCTTCCATTGCACATGAAAAGGATGACCATGACATAAGGACAATTTGATAGGCTACATACATGGAAACCAGTGTTGTCCAGTGGGTAAGTGCCTGCCTTCCATGCAGGCAACCGGGGTTCAAATCCCGGGTTCGGCACCAGGTGACTGATGGTGGCAGAGCAGAGGTAAGTTGGAGGTGGGCCTAAATGGCCAATTGGTAAGTAAAATGTGTCTGGGTGTTGTGTACGAGTGGAATCATGCCTAGTGAATGAGGGATTGCAGATTGGTTGATAAGTAAAATAGGTGTGGCCTGAACAGAGACAGGTGAAAGAAAGGTAACAGGTGTTGTGTGCAGGAGGAGGAGGAGCCTAGTCAGAGTGGGTGGGGTCAGAGAGGAGGAGTATAGGAGGAGCTGGGTCAGAGAGGAGGGGTATAGGAGGAGCCTAGTCAGAGAGGAGGAGTATAGGAGGAGCCAGGTCAGAGAGGAGGGGTGTAGGTGGAGCCTTGTCAGAGTGGGAGGGGTCAGAGAGGAGGAGTATAGGCGGAGCCTGGGCAGAATGGGTGGGTTCAGAGAGCAGAGGAAGGGGAGGAGGATCCTGACTTATTGTGGGGTACTGCAAATACTTTTTTACTGCACCCCCCTATACTCTCTGATTTCTGTTGGGAGGGGGCAGTCAAAATTTGGGGGAGCAGTATTAAAAGGTGCTTAGGCGCAACGTGAAGGCGATGGGGTGCACACAATGGCTTGGCTTCCAGGTACTTTTTGGGGGGCTACCATTAGTTTTTATTGCTCTGATCCTCCCTCATGGGGTGTACCCCAAATGGTTAGGGGCCACGGGGGGGGGCAAGAAGCTGTTTGACAGTTTCTATTAACAACAGGGGTCACCATACGATTCTGCTGCAGTTATGGTATTGAAAGGTAAAACAAGGAGCATTTGGCTGTATTTTTGCAGGTGGGGTGCCCCAAAATGTTACTGCCAGCAGCAGCAGCAGCCCCCTTCCTCGCCACCCTGCAGATTGGTATAGGTACCTTTAGGACATTTCTGTTGAAAACAGAGGCTATAGCGAATCGCGCTTCAAAATCCGAGAGCACTAACACTTGCTAAATAAAGGTGGCATCGGAGCATACGAATGAGGCAGGGAGAGGCTACTGTTGCAATTGGTTTGGTGGGTCATAGTGAATAACCTCGGCATGCAAATAGGCAGAAGTGTGAGGATTGGCAGTGTCTGTAGAGAATTTTGGCATGCTCTTCAGTTGATGTTTTCCTCCTTGAACTACAGAGGAAAGGCCTGGCCTTACTGTTGGGCAAAACATGTATTTATGATTTTAAGAAGTGTAGTCTGGATGTACTGAGAGGGCCTGTACAGTACGGTAAATGCCTGTATACCCCTGCAATGTGCATCCAACTGTCACTTGAGATTGAACAGCGAACGAAGCAGCTGGGTTACTGACTGAATGTAAATGGAAGGCACATAGGAAGGGTGTTTGTGGTCACTCAAATGATTGAAACCTGGTTGATGCACTACCAAAGCTGGGGTACCAGGCGGAAACATTTGAGGGGTATTGAGATGGTGGTGTCCAGAGGTCAAAATATGTTTCAGAGACACAGAGGTACTGCGGTCCTGGTCCCACATTGAGGGTAGACAAAAGTCCATGCTAAAGATTTCTGTCCAACTGTTACCACATTTTGTGCAGCCTGGCTCCCTCTGTAACGATTCCCCAGTGTCTTTCGATCCTACAGATGACTGTAGCAAACTTCCCAAATTTTTTCTTGGCCTCATACTCCCAAAGGAGTGCCTGACATTTGCCAGCCTAACGATACTCACATTCTGGGAAAAACCTCACTAACTATGCATATTTATCTACCACACATGGCAAATCCTTACAATTGCAGAACATCATATCGCACTTGTCATCTTTGAGGTACTGTAAGTATTTGGATTTGAGGGAAATATTCATCCTTGCTTGCTCTCTCCCATCTGAAGTCTATGGTGCTGCTGTTCCTTTCTCACATGACCCTTCAAAGAGACAAGTGACACACAGACTCAATCACTCAGCAAACATATATGCTTTGATGTTTTCATCTTGCTGTTTACCTTCCAAATATTCCCCCTGAACCACAAATAAAGGCCTGCCATTCCTCATCCCCTCAGTCAAAGCAGTCCTTCGCTCCTTAGGCCCTGCAAGACCACCATGAACAAAAATCATGTCAGCAAGCAGAAGAAAAGCCTCAGTGTGCTCTTTTGTTCATACTGCTGCCCTCTAGTAACACTTCATGGCAACTGCAGCATAAGAATGGGACTGAGAAGAGGGCTGTCCTATGCAAATAATATCCTCCCATGCATACTTTCTTCTGAGACGGTCGGCGGCTTGTGCCGTGATACCGCTTCCAACAAATGGTCTTCAACCAAATTTTAAAAAAGCCCACCTGCCTTAGATGAAGGATTTTGCAACTCGAAGGAAGCACATGGGGACATCACCCTCATTTAGCAGGGTCCTAAATTGCCTGCTGTCAGCCTGTATACAGAACAAGGGCGTTCGTGGGCGTTCGTGAGCGTTCCTCAAAGGAAGGAGGTGGGTGATTAATTCACAGTGCCAGGGCAGGCCCAGCCCAGCCCAGCCCAGCGCAGCCCAGCCCGGCACAGCGCACTGCTGTGGAGGTCCATTCCTTCACATCCTGCAGCAGGCATGATGCAGACCTACTAGAGCAAAGGCTTGACTCTGCCCTTGTCTGTCTCTTAAAGAAAACAATCTTTCTAGCTTCTTATTGCACCTGATAAATGGACTCTAGCTTGCCTCAAACTTGACCCATCATTTCATTAGCCAGAGCTCATACTTGACCTTTATTTCTATCCAAGCTCTCTGGCACCAAACCCCTGATTTGAGCGAGTTACTCACACCAAAATGAAAAATCACCATCATCCAACCTATTTTACAATAAGTGTAGCACCTTCCTCGCATTCTTGTGCTCAGTTATAACCCCCAATACCGCAATTGCACTCTGCAATTCACCAAACTTAAAGGAAAAGGAATGAAGACATTGATAAAGGAAGACAAGGCCTTGTCCTTATTGCACCTACTTGAGAAATAGGGAGGTTGGTAGAAGGTCATGAGGGAAAACATTTGAAATTTTGGGACACACATGCCAAAAAGAGTGTCCACTTTTCTCCTCTGTTACCAAGTAAAAAAAAATCTTAGCAAAAAAAAAAACATTCACTTTTTGAAAATTTCCACCTTGGGATACCTCTACAGCATTGGCAGGATTCGAACCCTGGCCTGTGAGGGCTGTCTGCACCAAAGGTACAAGACTTACCTTTGAGCTATAGCTCCTTAGTGGTCTAGAGGATTGCAGTAGTAACTATAAGCAACATGAAGGCCTTGGTGTCCTTCCCGGCGGCTTCCATTGCACATGAAAAGGATGACCATGACATAAGGACAATTTGATAGGCTACATACATGGAAACCAGTGTGGTCCAGTGGGTAAGTGCCTGCCTTCCATGCAGGCAACCAGGGTTCAAATCCCGGGTTCGGCACCAGGTGACTGATGGTGGCAGAGCAGAGGTAAGTTGGAGGTGGGCCTAAATGGCCAATTGGTAAGTAAAATGTGTCTGGGTGTTGTGTACGAGTGGAATCATGCCTAGTGAATGAGGGATTGCAGATTTGTTGGTAAGTAAAATAGGTGTGGCCTGAACAGAGACAGGTGAAAGAAAGGTAACAGGTGTTGTGTGGAGGAGGAGGAGCCTAGTCAGAGTGGGTGGGGTCAGAGAGGAGGAGTATAGGAGGAGCTGGGTCAGAGAGGAGGGGTATAGGAGGAGCCTAGTCAGAGTGGGAGGGGTCAGAGAGGAGGAGTATAGGCGGAGCCTGGGCAGAATGGGTGGGTTCAGAGAGCAGAGGAAGGGGAGGAGGATCCTGACTTATTGTGGGGTACTGCAAATACTTTTTTACTGCACCCCCCTATACTCTCTGATTTCTGTTGGGAGGGGGCAGTCAAAATTTGGGGGAGCAGTATTAAAAGGTGCTTAGGCGCAACGTGAAGGCGATGGGGTGCTCACAATGGCTTGGCTTCCAGGTACTTTTTGGGGGGCTACCATTAGTTTTTATTGCTCTGATCCTCCCTCATGGGGTGTACCCCAAATGGTTAGGGGCCACGGGGGGGGCAAGAAGCTGTTTGACAGTTTCTCTTAACAACAGGGGTCACCATACGATTCTGCTGCAGTTATGGTATTGAAAGGTAAAACAAGGAGCATTTGGCTGTATTTTTGCAGGTGGGGTGCCCCAAAATGTTACTGCCAGCAGCAGCAGCCCCCTTCCTCGCCACCCTGCAGATTGGTATAGGTACCTTTAGGACATTTCTGTTGAAAACAGAGGCTATAGCGAATCGCGCTACAAAATCCGAGAGCACTAACACTTGCTAAATAAAGGTGGCATCGGAGCATACGAATGAGGCAGGGAGAGGCTACTGTTGCAATTGGTTTGGTGGGTCATAGTGAATAACCTCGGCATGCAAATAGGCAGAAGTGTGAGGATTGGCAGTGTCTGTAGAGAATTTTGGCATGCTCTTCAGTTGATGTTTTCCTCCTTGAACTACAGAGGAAAGGCCTGGCCTTACTGTTGGGCAAAACATGTATTTATGATTTTAAGAAGTGTAGTCTGGATGTACTGAGAGGGCCTGTACAGTACGGTAAATGCCTGTATACCCCTGCAATGTGCATCCAACTGTCACTTGAGATTGAACAGCGAACGAAGCAGCTGGGTTACTGACTGAATGTAAATGAAAGGCACATAGGAAGGGTGTTTGTGGTCACTCAAATGATTGAAACCTGGTTGATGCACTACCAAAGCTGGGGTACCAGGCGGAAACATTTGAGGGGTATTGAGATGGTGGTGTCCAGAGGTCAAAATATGTTTCAGAGACACAGAGGTACTGCGGTCCTGGTCCCACATTGGGGGTAGACAAAAGTCCATGCTAAAGATTTCTGTCCAACTGTTACCACATTTTGTGCAGCCTGGCTCCCTCTGTAACGATTCCCCAGTGTCTTTCGATCCTACAGATGACTGTAGCAAACTTCCCAAATTTTTTCTTGGCCTCATACTCCCAAAGGAGTGCCTGACATTTGCCAGCCTAACAATACTCACATTCTGGGAAAAACCTCACTAACTATGCATATTTATCTACCACACATGGCAAATCCTTACAATTGCAGAACATCATATCGCACTTGTCATCTTTGAGGTACTGTAAGTATTTGGATTTGAGGGAAATATTCATCCTTGCTTGCTCTCTCCCATCTGAAGTCTATGGTGCTGCTGTTCCTTTCTCACATGTCCCTTCAAAGAGACAAGTGACACACAGACTCAATCACTCAGCAAACATATATGCTTTGACGTTTTCATCTTGCTGTTTACCTTCCAAATATTCCCCCTGAACTACAAATAAAGGCCTGCCATTCCTCATCCCCTCAGTCAAAGCAGTCCTTCGCTCCTTAGGCCCTGCAAGACCACCATGAACAAGAATCATGTCAGCAAGCAGAAGAAAAGCCTCAGTGTGCTCTTTTGTTCATACTGCTGCCCTCTAGTAACACTTCATGGCAACTGCAGCATAAGAATGGGACTGAGAAGAGGGCTGTCCTATGCAAATAATATCCTCCCATGCATACTTTCTTCTGAGACGGTCGGCGGCTTGTGCCGTGATACCGCTTCCAACAAATGGTCTTCAACCAAATTTTAAAAAAGCCCACCTGCCTTAGACGAAGGATTTTGCAACTCGAAGGAAGCACATGGGGACATCACCCTCATTTAGCAGGGT
The DNA here is from genome assembly GCF_964263255.1 of Lissotriton vulgaris. NCBI lineage: Eukaryota > Metazoa > Chordata > Amphibia > Caudata > Salamandridae > Lissotriton > Lissotriton vulgaris. The sequence continues at coordinate 1,532,618,174 of NC_141687.1, read as the reverse complement.
CCTAAATTGCCTGCTGTCAGCCTGTATACAGAACAAGGGCGTTCGTGGGCGTTCGTGAGCGTTCCTCAAAGGAAGGAGGTGGGTGATTAATTCACAGTGCCAGGGCAGGCCCAGCCCAGCCCAGCCCAGCCCAGCCCAGCGCAGCCCATCCCGGCACAGCGCACTGCTGTGGAGGTCCATTCCTTCACATCCTGCAGCAGGCATGATGCAGACCTACTAGAGCAAAGGCTTGACTCTGCCCTTGTCTGTCTCTTAAAGAAAACAATCTTTCTAGCTTCTTATTGCACCTGATAAATGGACTCTAGCTTGCCTCAAACTTGACCCATCATTTCATTAGCCAGAGCTCATACTTGACCTTTAATTCTATCCAAGCTCACTGGCACCAAACCCCTGATTTGAGCGAGTTACTCACACCAAAATGAAAAATCACCATCATCCAACCTATTTTACAATAAGTGTAGCACCTTCCTCGCATTCTTGTGCTCAGTTATAACCCCCAATACCACAATTGCACTCTGCAATTCACCAAACTTAAAGGAAAAGGAATGAAGACATTGATAAAGGAAGACATGGCCTTGTCCCTATTGCACCTACTTGAGAAATAGGGAGGTTGGTAGAAGGTCATGAGGGAAAACATTTGAAATTTTGGGACACACATGCCAAAAAGAGGTCCACTTTTCTCCTCTGTTACCAAGTAAAAAAAAATCTTAGCAAAAAAAAAAACATTCACTTTTTGAAAATTTCCACCTTGGGATACCTCTACAGCATTGGCAGGATTCGAACCCTGGCCTGTGAGGGCTGTCTGCACCAAAGGTACAAGACTTACCTTTGAGCTATAGCTCCTTAGTGGTCTAGAGGATTGCAGTAGTAACTATAAGCAACATGAAGGCCTTGGTGTCCTTCCCGGTGGCTTCCATTGCACATGAAAAGGATGACCATGACATAAGGACAATTTGATAGGCTACATACATGGAAACCAGTGTTGTTCAGTGGGTAAGTGCCTGCCTTCCATGCAGGCAACCGGGGTTCAAATCCCGGGTTCGGCACCAGGTGACTGATGGTGGCAGAGCAGAGGTAAGTTGGAGGTGGGCCTAAATGGCCAATTGGTAAGTAAAATGTGTCTGGGTGTTGTGTACGAGTGGAATCATGCCTAGTGAATGAGGGATTGCAGATTGGTTGATAAGTAAAATAGGTGTGGCCTGAACAGAGACAGGTGAAAGAAAGGTAACAGGTGTTGTGTGCAGGAGGAGGAGGAGCCTAGTCAGAGTGGGTGGGGTCAGAGAGGAGGAGTATAGGAGGAGCTGGGTCAGAGAGGAGGGGTATAGGAGGAGCCTAGTCAGAGAGGAGGAGTATAGGAGGAGCCAGGTCAGAGAGGAGGGGTGTAGGTGGAGCCTTGTCAGAGTGGGAGGGGTCAGAGAGGAGGAGTATAGGCGGAGCCTGGGCAGAATGGGTGGGTTCAGAGAGCAGAGGAAGGGGAGGAGGATCCTGACTTATTGTGGGGTACTGCAAATACTTTTTTACTGCACCCCCCTATACTCTCTGATTTCTGTTGGGAGGGGGCAGTCAAAATTTGGGGGAGCAGTATTAAAAGGTGCTTAGGCGCAACGTGAAGGCGATGGGGTGCACACAATGGCTTGGCTTCCAGGTACTTTTTGGGGGGCTACCATTAGTTTTTATTGCTCTGATCCTCCCTCATGGGGTGTACCCCAAATGGTTAGGGGCCACGGGGGGGGGCAAGAAGCTGTTTGACAGTTTCTATTAACAACAGGGGTCACCATACGATTCTGCTGCAGTTATGGTATTGAAAGGTAAAACAAGGAGCATTTGGCTGTATTTTTGCAGGTGGGGTGCCCCAAAATGTTACTGCCAGCAGCAGCAGCAGCCCCCTTCCTCGCCACCCTGCAGATTGGTATAGGTACCTTTAGGACATTTCTGTTGAAAACAGAGGCTATAGCGAATCGCGCTTCAAAATCCGAGAGCACTAACACTTGCTAAATAAAGGTGGCATCGGAGCATACGAATGAGGCAGGGAGAGGCTACTGTTGCAATTGGTTTGGTGGGTCATAGTGAATAACCTCGGCATGCAAATAGGCAGAAGTGTGAGGATTGGCAGTGTCTGTAGAGAATTTTGGCATGCTCTTCAGTTGATGTTTTCCTCCTTGAACTACAGAGGAAAGGCCTGGCCTTACTGTTGGGCAAAACATGTATTTATGATTTTAAGAAGTGTAGTCTGGATGTACTGAGAGGGCCTGTACAGTACGGTAAATGCCTGTATACCCCTGCAATGTGCATCCAACTGTCACTTGAGATTGAACAGCGAACGAAGCAGCTGGGTTACTGACTGAATGTAAATGGAAGGCACATAGGAAGGGTGTTTGTGGTCACTCAAATGATTGAAACCTGGTTGATGCACTACCAAAGCTGGGGTACCAGGCGGAAACATTTGAGGGGTATTGAGATGGTGGTGTCCAGAGGTCAAAATATGTTTCAGAGACACAGAGGTACTGCGGTCCTGGTCCCACATTGAGGGTAGACAAAAGTCCATGCTAAAGATTTCTGTCCAACTGTTACCACATTTTGTGCAGCCTGGCTCCCTCTGTAACGATTCCCCAGTGTCTTTCGATCCTACAGATGACTGTAGCAAACTTCCCAAATTTTTTCTTGGCCTCATACTCCCAAAGGAGTGCCTGACATTTGCCAGCCTAACGATACTCACATTCTGGGAAAAACCTCACTAACTATGCATATTTATCTACCACACATGGCAAATCCTTACAATTGCAGAACATCATATCGCACTTGTCATCTTTGAGGTACTGTAAGTATTTGGATTTGAGGGAAATATTCATCCTTGCTTGCTCTCTCCCATCTGAAGTCTATGGTGCTGCTGTTCCTTTCTCACATGACCCTTCAAAGAGACAAGTGACACACAGACTCAATCACTCAGCAAACATATATGCTTTGATGTTTTCATCTTGCTGTTTACCTTCCAAATATTCCCCCTGAACCACAAATAAAGGCCTGCCATTCCTCATCCCCTCAGTCAAAGCAGTCCTTCGCTCCTTAGGCCCTGCAAGACCACCATGAACAAAAATCATGTCAGCAAGCAGAAGAAAAGCCTCAGTGTGCTCTTTTGTTCATACTGCTGCCCTCTAGTAACACTTCATGGCAACTGCAGCATAAGAATGGGACTGAGAAGAGGGCTGTCCTATGCAAATAATATCCTCCCATGCATACTTTCTTCTGAGACGGTCGGCGGCTTGTGCCGTGATACCGCTTCCAACAAATGGTCTTCAACCAAATTTTAAAAAAGCCCACCTGCCTTAGATGAAGGATTTTGCAACTCGAAGGAAGCACATGGGGACATCACCCTCATTTAGCAGGGTCCTAAATTGCCTGCTGTCAGCCTGTATACAGAACAAGGGCGTTCGTGGGCGTTCGTGAGCGTTCCTCAAAGGAAGGAGGTGGGTGATTAATTCACAGTGCCAGGGCAGGCCCAGCCCAGCCCAGCCCAGCGCAGCCCAGCCCGGCACAGCGCACTGCTGTGGAGGTCCATTCCTTCACATCCTGCAGCAGGCATGATGCAGACCTACTAGAGCAAAGGCTTGACTCTGCCCTTGTCTGTCTCTTAAAGAAAACAATCTTTCTAGCTTCGTATTGCACCTGATAAATGGACTCTAGCTTGCCTCAAACTTGACCCATCATTTCATTAGCCAGAGCTCATACTTGACCTTTAATTCTATCCAAGCTCACTGGCACCAAACCCCTGATTTGAGCGAGTTACTCACACCAAAATGAAAAATCACCATCATCCAACCTATTTTACAATAAGTGTAGCACCTTCCTCGCATTCTTGTGCTCAGTTATAACCCCCAATACCACAATTGCACTCTGCAATTCACCAAACTTAAAGGAAAAGGAATGAAGACATTGATAAAGGAAGACAAGGCCTTGTCCCTATTGCACCTACTTGAGAAATAGGGAGGTTGGTAGAAGGTCATGAGGGAAAACATTTGAAATTTTGGGACACACATGCCAAAAAGAGTGTCCACTTTTCTCCTCTGTTACCAAGTAAAAAAAAATCTTAGCAAAAAAAAAACATTCACTTTTTGAAAATTTCCACCTTGGGATACCTCTACAGCATTGGCAGGATTCGAACCCTGGCCTGTGAGGGCTGTCTGCACCAAAGGTACAAGACTTACCTTTGAGCTATAGCTCCTTAGTGGTTTAGAGGATTGCAGTAGTAACTATAAGCAACATGAAGGCCTTGGTGTCCTTCCCGGCGGCTTCCATTGCACATGAAAAGGATGACCATGACATAAGGACAATTTGATAGGCTACATACATGGAAACCAGTGTGGTCCAGTGGGTAAGTGCCTGCCTTCCATGCAGGCAACCAGGGTTCAAATCCCGGGTTCGGCACCAGGTGACTGATGGTGGCAGAGCAGAGGTAAGTTGGAGGTGGGCCTAAATGGCCAATTGGTAAGTAAAATGTGTCTGGGTGTTGTGTACGAGTGGAATCATGCCTAGTGAATGAGGGATTGCAGATTGGTTGGTAAGTAAAATAGGTGTGGCCTGAACAGAGACAGGTGAAAGAAAGGTAACAGGTGTTGTGTGCAGGAGGAGGAGGAGCCTAGTCAGAGTGGGTGGGGTCAGAGAGGAGGAGCCAGGTCAGAGAGGAAGGGTATAGGTGAAGCCTAGTCAGAGTGGGTGGGGTTAGAGAGGAGGAGTATAGGAGGAGCTGGGTCAGAGAGGAGGGGTATAGGAGGAGCCTAGTCAGAGTGGGAGGGGTCAGAGAGGAGGAGTATAGGAGGAGCCAGGTCAGAGAGGAGGGGTGTAGGTGGAGCCTTGTCAGAGTGGGAGGGGTCAGAGAGGAGGAGTATAGGCGGAGCCTGGGCAGAGAGGAGGGGTATAGGAGGAGCCTAGTGGGAGGGGTCAGAGAGGAGGAGTATAGGAGGAGCCAGGTCAGAGAGGAGGGGTGTAGGTGGAGCCTTGTCAGAGTGGGAGGGGTCAGAGAGGAGGAGTATAGGCGGAGCCTGGGCAGAATGGGTGGGAGCAGAGGAAGGGGAGGAGGATCCTGACTTATTGTGGGGTACTGCACCCCCCTATACTCTCTGATTTCTGTTGGGAGGGGGCAGTCAAAATTTGGGGGAGCAGTATTAAAAGGTGCTTAGGCGCAACGTGAAGGCGATGGGGTGCACACAATGGCTTGGCTTCCAGGTACTTTTTGGGGGGCTACCATTAGTTTTTATTGCTCTGATCCTCCCTCATGGGGTGTACCCCAAATGGTTAGGGGCCACGGGGGGGGCAAGAAGCTGTTTGACAGTTTCTATTAACAACAGGGGTCACCATACGATTCTGCTGCAGTTATGGTATTGAAAGGTAAAACAAGGAGCATTTGGCTGTATTTTTGCAGGTGGGGTGCCCCAAAATGTTACTGCCAGCAGCAGCAGCAGCCCCCTTCCTCGCCACCCTGCAGATTGGTATAGGTACCTTTAGGACATTTCTGTTGAAAACAGAGGCTATAGCGAATCGCGCTTCAAAATCCGAGAGCACTAACACTTGCTAAATAAAGGTGGCATCGGAGCATACGAATGAGGCAGGGAGAGGCTACTGTTGCAATTGGTTTGGTGGGTCATAGTGAATAACCTCGGCATGCAAATAGGCAGAAGTGTGAGGATTGGCAGTGTCTGTAGAGAATTTTGGCATGCTCTTCAGTTGATGTTTTCCTCCTTGAACTACAGAGGAAAGGCCTGGCCTTACTGTTGGGCAAAACATGTATTTATGATTTTAAGAAGTGTAGTCTGGATGTACTGAGAGGGCCTGTACAGTACGGTAAATGCCTGTATACCCCTGCAATGTGCATCCAACTGTCACTTGAGATTGAACAGCGAACGAAGCAGCTGGGTTACTGACTGAATGTAAATGGAAGGCACATAGGAAGGGTGTTTGTGGTCACTCAAATGATTGAAACCTGGTTGATGCACTACCAAAGCTGGGGTACCAGGCGGAAACATTTGAGGGGTATTGAGATGGTGGTGTCCAGAGGTCAAAATATGTTTCAGAGACACAGAGGTACTGCGGTCCTGGTCCCACATTGAGGGTAGACAAAAGTCCATGCTAAAGATTTCTGTCCAACTGTTACCACATTTTGTGCAGCCTGGCTCCCTCTGTAACGATTCCCCAGTGTCTTTCGATCCTACAGATGACTGTAGCAAACTTCCCAAATTTTTTCTTGGCCTCATACTCCCAAAGGAGTGCCTGACATTTGCCAGCCTAACGATACTCACATTCTGGGAAAAACCTCACTAACTATGCATATTTATCTACCACACATGGCAAATCCTTACAATTGCAGAACATCATATCGCACTTGTCATCTTTGAGGTACTGTAAGTATTTGGATTTGAGGGAAATATTCATCCTTGCTTGCTCTCTCCCATCTGAAGTCTATGGTGCTGCTGTTCCTTTCTCACATGACCCTTCAAAGAGACAAGTGACACACAGACTCAATCACTCAGCAAACATATATGCTTTGATGTTTTCATCTTGCTGTTTACCTTCCAAATATTCCCCCTGAACCACAAATAAAGGCCTGCCATTCCTCATCCCCTCAGTCAAAGCAGTCCTTCGCTCCTTAGGCCCTGCAAGACCACCATGAACAAAAATCATGTCAGCAAGCAGAAGAAAAGCCTCAGTGTGCTCTTTTGTTCATACTGCTGCCCTCTAGTAACACTTCATGGCAACTGCAGCATAAGAATGGGAATGAGAAGAGGGCTGTCCTATGCAAATAATATCCTCCCATGCATACTTTCTTCTGAGACGGTCGGCGGCTTATGCCGTGATACCGCCTCCAACAAATGGTCTTCAACCAAATTTTAAAAAAGCCCACCTGCCTTAGACGAAGGATTTTGCAACTCGAAGGAAGCACATGGGGACATCACCCTCATTTAGCAGGGTCCTAAATTGCCTGCTGTCAGCCTGTATACAGAACAAGGGCGTTCGTGGGCGTTCGTGAGCGTTCCTCAAAGGAAGGAGTTGGGTGATTAATTCACAGTGCCAGGGCAGGCCCAGCCCAGCCCAGCCCAACCCAGCGCAGCCCAGCCCGGCACAGCGCACTGCTGTGGAGGTCCATTCCTTCACATCCTGCAGCAGGCATGATGCAGACCTACTAGAGCAAAGGCTTGACTCTGCCCTTGTCTGTCTCTTAAAGAAAACAATCTTTCTAGCTTCTTATTGCACCTGATAAATGGACTCTAGTTTGCCTCAAACTTGACCCATCATTTCATTAGCCAGAGCTCATACTTGACCTTTATTTCTATCCAAGCTCACTGGCACCAAACCCCTGATTTGAGCGAGTTACTCACACCAAAATGAAAAATCACCATCATCCAACCTATTTTACAATAAGTGTAGCACCTTCCTCGCATTCTTGTGCTCAGTTATAACCCCCAATACCACAATTGCACTCTGCAATTCACCAAACTTAAAGGAAAAGGAATGAAGACATTGATAAAGGAAGACAAGGCCTTGTCCCTATTGCACCTACTTGAGAAATAGGGAGGTTGGTAGAAGGTCATGAGGGAAAACATTTGAAATTTTGGGACACGCATGCCAAAAAGAGTGTCCACTTTTCTCCTCTGTTACCAAGTAAAAAAAAATCTTAGCAAAAAAAAAAACATTCACTTTTTGAAAATTTCCACCTTGGGATACCTCTACAGCATTGGCAGGATTCGAACCCTGGCCTGTGAGGGCTGTCTGCACCAAAGGTACAAGACTTACCTTTGAGCTATAGCTCCTTAGTGGTCTAGAGGATTGCAGTAGTAACTATAAGCAACATGAAGGCCTTGGTGTCCTTCCCGGCGGCTTCCATTGCACATGAAAAGGATGACCATGACATAAGGACAATTTGATAGGCTACATACATGGAAACCAGTGTGGTCCAGTGGGTAAGTGCCTGCCTTCCATGCAGGCAACCAGGGTTCAAATCCCGGGTTCGGCACCAGGTGACTGATGGTGGCAGAGCAGAGGTAAGTTGGAGGTGGGCCTAAATGGCCAATTGGTAAGTAAAATGTGTCTGGGTGTTGTGTACGAGTGGAATCATGCCTAGTAAATGAGGGATTGCAGATTGGTTGGTAAGTAAAATAGGTGTGGCCTGAACAGAGACAGGTGAAAGAAAGGTAACAGGTGTTGTGTGGAGGAGGAGCCTAGTCAGAGTGGGTGGGGTCAGAGAGGAGGAGCCAGGTCAGAGAGGAAGGGTATAGGTGAAGCCTAGTCAGAGTGGGTGGGGTTAGAGAGGAGGAGTATAGGAGGAGCCAGGTCAGAGAGGAGGGGTGTAGGTGGAGCCTTGTCAGAGTGGGAGGGGTCAGAGAGGAGGAGTATAGGCGGAGCCTGGGCAGAGAGGAGGGGTATAGGAGGAGCCTAGTCAGAGTGGGAGGGGTCAGAGAGGAGGAGTATAGGAGAAGCCAGGTCAGAGAGGAGGGGTCTAGGTGGAGCCTTGTCAGAGTGGGAGGGGTCAGAGAGGAGGAGTATAGGCGGAGCCTGGGCAGAATGGGTGGGTTCAGAGAGCAGGGGAGGAGGATCCTGACTTATTGTGGGGTACTGCAAATACTTTTTTACTGCACCCCCCTATACTCTCTGATTTCGGTTGGGAGGGGGCAGTCAAAATTTGGGGGAGCAGTATTAAAAGGTGCTTAGGCGCAACGTGAAGGCGATGGGGTGCACACAATGGCTTGGCTTCCAGGTACTTTTTGGGGGGCTACCATTAGTTTTTATTGCTCTGATCCTCCCTCATGGGGTGTACCCCAAATGGTTAGGGGCCACGGGGGGGGCAAGAAGCTGTTTGACAGTTTCTCTTAACAACAGGGGTCACCATACGATTCTGCTGCAGTTATGGTATTGAAAGGTAAAACAAGGAGCATTTGGCTGTATTTTTGCAGGTGGGGTGCCCCAAAATGTTACTGCCAGCAGCAGCAGCCCCCTTCCTCGCCACCCTGCAGATTGGTATAGGTACCTTTAGGACATTTCTGTTGAAAACAGAGGCTATAGCGAATCGCGCTACAAAATCCGAGAGCACTAACACTTGCTAAATAAAGGTGGCATCGGAGCATACGAATGAGGCAGGGAGAGGCTACTGTTGCAATTGGTTTGGTGGGTCATAGTGAATAACCTCGGCATGCAAATAGGCAGAAGTGTGAGGATTGGCAGTGTCTGTAGAGAATTTTGGCATGCTCTTCAGTTGATGTTTTCCTCCTTGAACTACAGAGGAAAGGCCTGGCCTTACTGTTGGGCAAAACATGTATTTATGATTTTAAGAAGTGTAGTCTGGATGTACTGAGAGGGCCTGTACAGTACGGTAAATGCCTGTATACCCCTGCAATGTGCATCCAACTGTCACTTGAGATTGAACAGCGAACGAAGCAGCTGGGTTACTGACTGAATGTAAATGGAAGGCACATAGGAAGGGTGTTTGTGGTCACTCAAATGATTGAAACCTGGTTGATGCACTACCAAAGCTGGGGTACCAGGCGGAAACATTTGAGGGGTATTGAGATGGTGGTGTCCAGAGGTCAAAATATGTTTCAGAGACACAGAGGTACTGCGGTCCTGGTCCCACATTGGGGGTAGACAAAAGTCCATGCTAAAGATTTCTGTCCAACTGTTACCACATTTTGTGCAGCCTGGCTCCCTCTGTAACGATTCCCCAGTGTCTTTCGATCCTACAGATGACTGTAGCAAACTTCCCAAATTTTTTCTTGGCCTCATACTCCCAAAGGAGTGCCTGACATTTGCCAGCCTAACGATACTCACATTCTGGGAAAAACCTCACTAACTATGCATATTTATCTACCACACATGGCAAATCCTTACAATTGCAGAACATCATATCGCACTTGTCATCTTTGAGGTACTGTAAGTATTTGGATTTGAGGGAAATATTCATCCTTGCTTGCTCTCTCCCATCTGAAGTCTATGGTGCTGCTGTTCCTTTCTCACATGTCCCTTCAAAGAGACAAGTGACACACAGACTCAATCACTCAGCAAACATATATGCTTTGACGTTTTCATCTTGCTGTTTACCTTCCAAATATTCCCCCTGAACCACAAATAAAGGCCTGCCATTCCTCATCCCCTCAGTCAAAGCAGTCCTTCGCTCCTTAGGCCCTGCAAGACCACCATGAACAAGAATCATGTCAGCAAGCAGAAGAAAAGCCTCAGTGTGCTCTTTTGTTCATACTGCTGCCCTCTAGTAACACTTCATGGCAACTGCAGCATAAGAATGGGACTGAGAAGAGGGCTGTCCTATGCAAATAATATCCTCCCATGCATACTTTCTTCTGAGACGGTCGGCGGCTTGTGCCGTGATACCGCTTCCAACAAATGGTCTTCAACCAAATTTTAAAAAAGCCCACCTGCCTTAGATGAAGGATTTTGCAACTCGAAGGAAGCACATGGGGACATCACCCTCATTTAGCAGGGTCCTAAATTGCCTGCTGTCAGCCTGTATACAGAACAAGGGCGTTCGTGGGCGTTCGTGAGCGTTCCTCAAAGGAAGGAGGTGGGTGATTAATTCACAGTGCCAGGGCAGGCCCAGCCCAGCCCAGCCCAGCGCAGCCCAGCGCAGCCCAGCGCAGCCCAGCCCGGCACAGCGCACTGCTGTGGAGGTCCATTCCTTCACATCCTGCAGCAGGCATGATGCAGACCTACTAGAGCAAAGGCTTGACTCTGCCCTTGTCTGTCTCTTAAAGAAAACAATCTTTCTAGCTTCTTATTGCACCTGATAAATGGACTCTAGCTTGCCTCAAACTTGACCCATCATTTCATTAGCCAGAGCTCATACTTGACCTTTATTTCTATCCAAGCTCACTGGCACCAAACCCCTGTTTTGAGCGAGTTACTCACACCAAAATGAAAAATCACCATCATCCAACCTATTTTACAATAAGTGTAGCACCTTCCTCGCATTCTTGTGCTCAGTTATAACCCCCAATACCACAATTGCACTCTGCAATTCACCAAACTTAAAGGAAAAGGAATGAAGACATTGATAAAGGAAGACATGGCCTTGTCCCTATTGCACCTACTTGAGAAATAGGGAGGTTGGTAGAAGGTCATGAGGGAAAACATTTGAAATTTTGGGACACACATGCCAAAAAGAGTGTCCACTTTTCTCCTCTGTTACCAAGTAAAAAAAAATCTTAGCAAAAAAATAAACATTCACTTTTTGAAAATTTCCACCTTGGGATACCTCTACAGCATTGGCAGGATTCGAACCCTGGCCTGTGAGGGCTGTCTGCACCAAAGGTACAAGACTTACCTTTGAGCTATAGCTCCTTAGTGGTCTAGAGGATTGCAGTAGTAACTATAAGCAACATGAAGGCCTTGGTGTCCTTCCCGGCGGCTTCCATTGCACATGAAAAGGATGACCATGACATATAAGACAATTTGATAGGCTACATACATGGAAACCAGTGTGGTCCAGTGGTTAAGTGCCTGCCTTCCATGCAGGCAACCAGGGTTCAAATCCCGGGTTCGGCACCAGGTGACTGATGGTGGCAGAGCAGAGGTAAGTTGGAGGTGGGCCTAAATGGCCAATTGGTAAGTAAAATGTGTCTGGGTGTTGTGTACGAGTGGAATCATGCCTAGTGAATGAGGGATTGCAGATTGGTTGGTAAGTAAAATAGGTGTGGCCTGAACAGAGACAGGTGAAAGAAAGGTAACAGGTGTTGTGTGCAGGAGGAGGAGGAGCCTAGTCAGAGTGGGTGGGGTCAGAGAGGAGGAGTATAGGAGGAGCTGGGTCAGAGAGGAGGGGTATAGGAGGAGCCTAGTCAGAGTGGGAGGGGTCAGAGAGGAGGAGTATAGGAGGAGCCAGGTCAGAGAGGAGGGGTGTAGGTGGAGCCTTGTCAGAGTGGGAGGGGTCAGAGAGGAGGAGTATAGGCGGAGCCTGGGCAGAATGGGTGGGTTCAGAGAGCAGAGTAAGGGGAGGAGGATCCTGACTTATTGTGGGGTACTGCAAATACTTTTTTACTGCACCCCCCTATACTCTCTGATTTCGGTTGGGAGGGGGCAGTCAAAATTTGGGGGAGCAGTATTAAAAGGTGCTTAGGCGCAACGTGAAGGCGATGGGGTGCACACAATGGCTTGGCTTCCAGGTACTTTTTGGGGGGCTACCATTAGTTTTTATTGCTCTGATCCTCCCTCATGGGGTGTACCCCAAATGGTTAGGGGCCACGGGGGGGGCAAGAAGCTGTTTGACAGTTTCTCTTAACAACAGGGGTCACCATACGATTCTGCTGCAGTTATGGTATTGAAAGGTAAAACAAGGAGCATTTGGCTGTATTTTTGCAGGTGGGGTGCCCCAAAATGTTACTGCCAGCAGCAGCAGCCCCCTTCCTCGCCACCCTGCAGATTGGTATAGGTACCTTTAGGACATTTCTGTTGAAAACAGAGGCTATAGCGAATCGCGCTACAAAATCCGAGAGCACTAACACTTGCTAAATAAAGGTGGCATCGGAGCATACGAATGAGGCAGGGAGAGGCTACTGTTGCAATTGGTTTGGTGGGTCATAGTGAATAACCTCGGCATGCAAATAGGCAGAAGTGTGAGGATTGGCAGTGTCTGTAGAGAATTTTGGCATGCTCTTCAGTTGATGTTTTCCTCCTTGAACTACAGAGGAAAGGCCTGGCCTTACTGTTGGGCAAAACATGTATTTATGATTTTAAGAAGTGTAGTCTGGATGTACTGAGAGGGCCTGTACAGTACGGTAAATGCCTGTATACCCCTGCAATGTGCATCCAACTGTCACTTGAGATTGAACAGCGAACGAAGCAGCTGGGTTACTGACTGAATGTAAATGGAAGGCACATAGGAAGGGTGTTTGTGGTCACTCAAATGATTGAAACCTGGTTGATGCACTACCAAAGCTGGGGTACCAGGCGGAAACATTTGAGGGGTATTGAGATGGTGGTGTCCAGAGGTCAAAATATGTTTCAGAGACACAGAGGTACTGCGGTCCTGGTCCCACATTGGGGGTAGACAAAAGTCCATGCTAAAGATTTCTGTCCAACTGTTACCACATTTTGTGCAGCCTGGCTCCCTCTGTAACGATTCCCCAGTGTCTTTCGATCCTACAGATGACTGTAGCAAACTTCCCAAATTTTTTCTTGGCCTCATACTCCCAAAGGAGTGCCTGACATTTGCCAGCCTAACGATACTCACATTCTGGGAAAAACCTCACTAACTATGCATATTTATCTACCACACATGGCAAATCCTTACAATTGCAGAACATCATATCGCACTTGTCATCTTTGAGGTACTGTAAGTATTTGGATTTGAGGGAAATATTCATCCTTGCTTGCTCTCTCCCATCTGAAGTCTATGGTGCTGCTGTTCCTTTCTCACATGTCCCTTCAAAGAGACAAGTGACACACAGACTCAATCACTCAGCAAACATATATGCTTTGACGTTTTCATCTTGCTGTTTACCTTCCAAATATTCCCCCTGAACCACAAATAAAGGCCTGCCATTCCTCATCCCCTCAGTCAAAGCAGTCCTTCGCTCCTTAGGCCCTGCAAGACCACCATGAACAAGAATCATGTCAGCAAGCAGAAGAAAAGCCTCAGTGTGCTCTTTTGTTCATACTGCTGCCCTCTAGTAACACTTCATGGCAACTGCAGCATAAGAATGGGACTGAGAAGAGGGCTGTCCTATGCAAATAATATCCTCCCATGCATACTTTCTTCTGAGACGGTCGGCGGCTTGTGCCGTGATACCGCTTCCAACAAATGGTCTTCAACCAAATTTTAAAAAAGCCCACCTGCCTTAGATGAAGGATTTTGCAACTCGAAGGAAGCACATGGGGACATCACCCTCATTTAGCAGGGTCCTAAATTGCCTGCTGTCAGCCTGTATACAGAACAAGGGCGTTCGTGGGCGTTCGTGAGCGTTCCTCAAAGGAAGGAGGTGGGTGATTAATTCACAGTGCCAGGGCAGGCCCAGCCCAGCCCAGCCCAGCGCAGCCCAGCGCAGCCCAGCGCAGCCCAGCCCGGCACAGCGCACTGCTGTGGAGGTCCATTCCTTCACATCCTGCAGCAGGCATGATGCAGACCTACTAGAGCAAAGGCTTGACTCTGCCCTTGTCTGTCTCTTAAAGAAAACAATCTTTCTAGCTTCTTATTGCACCTGATAAATGGACTCTAGCTTGCCTCAAACTTGACCCATCATTTCATTAGCCAGAGCTCATACTTGACCTTTATTTCTATCCAAGCTCACTGGCACCAAACCCCTGTTTTGAGCGAGTTACTCACACCAAAATGAAAAATCACCATCATCCAACCTATTTTACAATAAGTGTAGCACCTTCCTCGCATTCTTGTGCTCAGTTATAACCCCCAATACCACAATTGCACTCTGCAATTCACCAAACTTAAAGGAAAAGGAATGAAGACATTGATAAAGGAAGACATGGCCTTGTCCCTATTGCACCTACTTGAGAAATAGGGAGGTTGGTAGAAGGTCATGAGGGAAAACATTTGAAATTTTGGGACACACATGCCAAAAAGAGTGTCCACTTTTCTCCTCTGTTACCAAGTAAAAAAAAATCTTAGCAAAAAAATAAACATTCACTTTTTGAAAATTTCCACCTTGGGATACCTCTACAGCATTGGCAGGATTCGAACCCTGGCCTGTGAGGGCTGTCTGCACCAAAGGTACAAGACTTACCTTTGAGCTATAGCTCCTTAGTGGTCTAGAGGATTGCAGTAGTAACTATAAGCAACATGAAGGCCTTGGTGTCCTTCCCGGCGGCTTCCATTGCACATGAAAAGGATGACCATGACATATAAGACAATTTGATAGGCTACATACATGGAAACCAGTGTGGTCCAGTGGTTAAGTGCCTGCCTTCCATGCAGGCAACCAGGGTTCAAATCCCGGGTTCGGCACCAGGTGACTGATGGTGGCAGAGCAGAGGTAAGTTGGAGGTGGGCCTAAATGGCCAATTGGTAAGTAAAATGTGTCTGGGTGTTGTGTACGAGTGGAATCATGCCTAGTGAATGAGGGATTGCAGATTGGTTGGTAAGTAAAATAGGTGTGGCCTGAACAGAGACAGGTGAAAGAAAGGTAACAGGTGTTGTGTGCAGGAGGAGGAGGAGCCTAGTCAGAGTGGGTGGGGTCAGAGAGGAGGAGTATAGGAGGAGCTGGGTCAGAGAGGAGGGGTATAGGAGGAGCCTAGTCAGAGTGGGAGGGGTCAGAGAGGAGGAGTATAGGAGGAGCCAGGTCAGAGAGGAGGGGTGTAGGTGGAGCCTTGTCAGAGTGGGAGGGGTCAGAGAGGAGGAGTATAGGCGGAGCCTGGGCAGAATGGGTGGGTTCAGAGAGCAGAGTAAGGGGAGGAGGATCCTGACTTATTGTGGGGTACTGCAAATACTTTTTTACTGCACCCCCCTATACTCTCTGATTTCGGTTGGGAGGGGGCAGTCAAAATTTGGGGGAGCAGTATTAAAAGGTGCTTAGGCGCAACGTGAAGGCGATGGGGTGCACACAATGGCTTGGCTTCCAGGTACTTTTTGGGGGGCTACCATTAGTTTTTATTGCTCTGATCCTCCCTCATGGGGTGTACCCCAAATGGTTAGGGGCCACGGGGGGGGCAAGAAGCTGTTTGACAGTTTCTCTTAACAACAGGGGTCACCATACGATTCTGCTGCAGTTATGGTATTGAAAGGTAAAACAAGGAGCATTTGGCTGTATTTTTGCAGGTGGGGTGCCCCAAAATGTTACTGCCAGCAGCAGCAGCCCCCTTCCTCGCCACCCTGCAGATTGGTATAGGTACCTTTAGGACATTTCTGTTGAAAACAGAGGCTATAGCGAATCGCGCTACAAAATCCGAGAGCACTAACACTTGCTAAATAAAGGTGGCATCGGAGCATACGAATGAGGCAGGGAGAGGCTACTGTTGCAATTGGTTTGGTGGGTCATAGTGAATAACCTCGGCATGCAAATAGGCAGAAGTGTGAGGATTGGCAGTGTCTGTAGAGAATTTTGGCATGCTCTTCAGTTGATGTTTTCCTCCTTGAACTACAGAGGAAAGGCCTGGCCTTACTGTTGGGCAAAACATGTATTTATGATTTTAAGAAGTGTAGTCTGGATGTACTGAGAGGGCCTGTACAGTACGGTAAATGCCTGTATACCCCTGCAATGTGCATCCAACTGTCACTTGAGATTGAACAGCGAACGAAGCAGCTGGGTTACTGACTGAATGTAAATGGAAGGCACATAGGAAGGGTGTTTGTGGTCACTCAAATGATTGAAACCTGGTTGATGCACTACCAAAGCTGGGGTACCAGGCGGAAACATTTGAGGGGTATTGAGATGGTGGTGTCCAGAGGTCAAAATATGTTTCAGAGACACAGAGGTACTGCGGTCCTGGTCCCACATTGGGGGTAGACAAAAGTCCATGCTAAAGATTTCTGTCCAACTGTTACCACATTTTGTGCAGCCTGGCTCCCTCTGTAACGATTCCCCAGTGTCTTTCGATCCTACAGATGACTGTAGCAAACTTCCCAAATTTTTTCTTGGCCTCATACTCCCAAAGGAGTGCCTGACATTTGCCAGCCTAACGATACTCACATTCTGGGAAAAACCTCACTAACTATGCATATTTATCTACCACACATGGCAAATCCTTACAATTGCAGAACATCATATCGCACTTGTCATCTTTGAGGTACTGTAAGTATTTGGATTTGAGGGAAATATTCATCCTTGCTTGCTCTCTCCCATCTGAAGTCTATGGTGCTGCTGTTCCTTTCTCACATGTCCCTTCAAAGAGACAAGTGACACACAGACTCAATCACTCAGCAAACATATATGCTTTGACGTTTTCATCTTGCTGTTTACCTTCCAAATATTCCCCCTGAACCACAAATAAAGGCCTGCCATTCCTCATCCCCTCAGTCAAAGCAGTCCTTCGCTCCTTAGGCCCTGCAAGACCACCATGAACAAGAATCATGTCAGCAAGCAGAAGAAAAGCCTCAGTGTGCTCTTTTGTTCATACTGCTGCCCTCTAGTAACACTTCATGGCAACTGCAGCATAAGAATGGGACTGAGAAGAGGGCTGTCCTATGCAAATAATATCCTCCCATGCATACTTTCTTCTGAGACGGTCGGCGGCTTGTGCCGTGATACCGCTTCCAACAAATGGTCTTCAACCAAATTTTAAAAAAGCCCACCTGCCTTAGATGAAGGATTTTGCAACTCGAAGGAAGCACATGGGGACATCACCCTCATTTAGCAGGGTCCTAAATTGCCTGCTGTCAGCCTGTATACAGAACAAGGGCGTTCGTGGGCGTTCGTGAGCGTTCCTCAAAGGAAGGAGGTGGGTGATTAATTCACAGTGCCAGGGCAGGCCCAGCCCAGCCCAGCCCAGCGCAGCCCAGCGCAGCCCAGCGCAGCCCAGCCCGGCACAGCGCACTGCTGTGGAGGTCCATTCCTTCACATCCTGCAGCAGGCATGATGCAGACCTACTAGAGCAAAGGCTTGACTCTGCCCTTGTCTGTCTCTTAAAGAAAACAATCTTTCTAGCTTCTTATTGCACCTGATAAATGGACTCTAGCTTGCCTCAAACTTGACCCATCATTTCATTAGCCAGAGCTCATACTTGACCTTTATTTCTATCCAAGCTCACTGGCACCAAACCCCTGATTTGAGCGAGTTACTCACACCAAAATGAAAAATCACCATCATCCAACCTATTTTACAATAAGTGTAGCACCTTCCTCGCATTCTTGTGCTCAGTTATAACCCCCAATACCACAATTGCACTCTGCAATTCACCAAACTTAAAGGAAAAGGAATGAAGACATTGATAAAGGAAGACATGGCCTTGTCCCTATTGCACCTACTTGAGAAATAGGGAGGTTGGTAGAAGGTCATGAGGGAAAACATTTGAAATTTTGGGACACACATGCCAAAAAGAGTGTCCACTTTTCTCCTCTGTTACCAAGTAAAAAAAAATCTTAGCAAAAAAATAAACATTCACTTTTTGAAAATTTCCACCTTGGGATACCTCTACAGCATTGGCAGGATTCGAACCCTGGCCTGTGAGGGCTGTCTGCACCAAAGGTACAAGACTTACCTTTGAGCTATAGCTCCTTAGTGGTCTAGAGGATTGCAGTAGTAACTATAAGCAACATGAAGGCCTTGGTGTCCTTCCCGGCGGCTTCCATTGCACATGAAAAGGATGACCATGACATATAAGACAATTTGATAGGCTACATACATGGAAACCAGTGTGGTCCAGTGGTTAAGTGCCTGCCTTCCATGCAGGCAACCAGGGTTCAAATCCCGGGTTCGGCACCAGGTGACTGATGGTGGCAGAGCAGAGGTAAGTTGGAGGTGGGCCTAAATGGCCAATTGGTAAGTAAAATGTGTCTGGGTGTTGTGTACGAGTGGAATCATGCCTAGTGAATGAGGGATTGCAGATTGGTTGGTAAGTAAAATAGGTGTGGCCTGAACAGAGACAGGTGAAAGAAAGGTAACAGGTGTTGTGTGCAGGAGGAGGAGGAGCCTAGTCAGAGTGGGTGGGGTCAGAGAGGAGGAGTATAGGAGGAGCTGGGTCAGAGAGGAGGGGTATAGGAGGAGCCTAGTCAGAGTGGGAGGGGTCAGAGAGGAGGAGTATAGGAGGAGCCAGGTCAGAGAGGAGGGGTGTAGGTGGAGCCTTGTCAGAGTGGGAGGGGTCAGAGAGGAGGAGTATAGGCGGAGCCTGGGCAGAATGGGTGGGTTCAGAGAGCAGAGTAAGGGGAGGAGGATCCTGACTTATTGTGGGGTACTGCAAATACTTTTTTACTGCACCCCCCTATACTCTCTGATTTCGGTTGGGAGGGGGCAGTCAAAATTTGGGGGAGCAGTATTAAAAGGTGCTTAGGCGCAACGTGAAGGCGATGGGGTGCACACAATGGCTTGGCTTCCAGGTACTTTTTGGGGGGCTACCATTAGTTTTTATTGCTCTGATCCTCCCTCATGGGGTGTACCCCAAATGGTTAGGGGCCACGGGGGGGGCAAGAAGCTGTTTGACAGTTTCTCTTAACATCAGGGGTCACCATACGATTCTGCTGCAGTTATGGTATTGAAAGGTAAAACAAGGAGCATTTGGCTGTATTTTTGCAGGTGGGGTGCCCCAAAATGTTACTGCCAGCAGCAGCAGCCCCCTTCCTCGCCACCCTGCAGATTGGTATAGGTACCTTTAGGACATTTCTGTTGAAAACAGAGGCTATAGCGAATCGCGCTACAAAATCCGAGAGCACTAACACTTGCTAAATAAAGGTGGCATCGGAGCATACGAATGAGGCAGGGAGAGGCTACTGTTGCAATTGGTTTGGTGGGTCATAGTGAATAACCTCGGCATGCAAATAGGCAGAAGTGTGAGGATTGGCAGTGTCTGTAGAGAATTTTGGCATGCTCTTCAGTTGATGTTTTCCTCCTTGAACTACAGAGGAAAGGCCTGGCCTTACTGTTGGGCAAAACATGTATTTATGATTTTAAGAAGTGTAGTCTGGATGTACTGAGAGGGCCTGTACAGTACGGTAAATGCCTGTATACCCCTGCAATGTGCATCCAACTGTCACTTGAGATTGAACAGCGAACGAAGCAGCTGGGTTACTGACTGAATGTAAATGGAAGGCACATAGGAAGGGTGTTTGTGGTCACTCAAATGATTGAAACCTGGTTGATGCACTACCAAAGCTGGGGTACCAGGCGGAAACATTTGAGGGGTATTGAGATGGTGGTGTCCAGAGGTCAAAATATGTTTCAGAGACACAGAGGTACTGCGGTCCTGGTCCCACATTGGGGGTAGACAAAAGTCCATGCTAAAGATTTCTGTCCAACTGTTACCACATTTTGTGCAGCCTGGCTCCCTCTGTAACGATTCCCCAGTGTCTTTCGATCCTACAGATGACTGTAGCAAACTTCCCAAATTTTTTCTTGGCCTCATACTCCCAAAGGAGTGCCTGACATTTGCCAGCCTAACGATACTCACATTCTGGGAAAAACCTCACTAACTATGCATATTTATCTACCACACATGGCAAATCCTTACAATTGCAGAACATCATATCGCACTTGTCATCTTTGAGGTACTGTAAGTATTTGGATTTGAGGGAAATATTCATCCTTGCTTGCTCTCTCCCATCTGAAGTCTATGGTGCTGCTGTTCCTTTCTCACATGTCCCTTCAAAGAGACAAGTGACACACAGACTCAATCACTCAGCAAACATATATGCTTTGACGTTTTCATCTTGCTGTTTACCTTCCAAATATTCCCCCTGAACCACAAATAAAGGCCTGCCATTCCTCATCCCCTCAGTCAAAGCAGTCCTTCGCTCCTTAGGCCCTGCAAGACCACCATGAACAAGAATCATGTCAGCAAGCAGAAGAAAAGCCTCAGTGTGCTCTTTTGTTCATACTGCTGCCCTCTAGTAACACTTCATGGCAACTGCAGCATAAGAATGGGACTGAGAAGAGGGCTGTCCTATGCAAATAATATCCTCCCATGCATACTTTCTTCTGAGACGGTCGGCGGCTTGTGCCGTGATACCGCTTCCAACAAATGGTCTTCAACCAAATTTTAAAAAAGCCCACCTGCCTTAGATGAAGGATTTTGCAACTCGAAGGAAGCACATGGGGACATCACCCTCATTTAGCAGGGTCCTAAATTGCCTGCTGTCAGCCTGTATACAGAACAAGGGCGTTCGTGGGCGTTCGTGAGCGTTCCTCAAAGGAAGGAGGTGGGTGATTAATTCACAGTGCCAGGGCAGGCCCAGCCCAGCCCAGCCCAGCCCAGCCCAGCGCAGCCCAGCGCAGCCCAGCGCAGCCCAGCCCGGCACAGCGCACTGCTGTGGAGGTCCATTCCTTCACATCCTGCAGCAGGCATGATGCAGACCTACTAGAGCAAAGGCTTGACTCTGCCCTTGTCTGTCTCTTAAAGAAAACAATCTTTCTAGCTTCTTATTGCACCTGATAAATGGACTCTAGCTTGCCTCAAACTTGACCCATCATTTCATTAGCCAGAGCTCATACTTGACCTTTATTTCTATCCAAGCTCTCTGGCACCAAACCCCTGATTTGAGCGAGTTACTCACACCAAAATGAAAAATCACCATCATCCAACCTATTTTACAATAAGTGTAGCACCTTCCTCGCATTCTTGTGCTCAGTTATAACCCCCAATACCACAATTGCACTCTGCAATTCACCAAACTTAAAGGAAAAGGAAAGAAGACATTGATAAAGGAAGACAAGGCCTTGTCCCTATTGCACCTACTTGAGAAATAGGGAGGTTGGTAGAAGGTCATGAGGGAAAACATTTGAAATTTTGGGACACACATGCCAAAAAGAGTGTCCACTTTTCTCCTCTGTTACCAAGTAAAAAAAAAATCTTAGCAAAAAAAAAAACATTCACTTTTTGAAAATTTCCACCTTGGGATACCTCTACAGCATTGGCAGGATTCGAACCCTGGCCTGTGAGGGCTGTCTGCACCAAAGGTACAAGACTTACCTTTGAGCTATAGCTCCTTAGTGGTTTATAGGATTGCAGTAGTAACTATAAGCAACATGAAGGCCTTGGTGTCCTTCCCGGCGGCTTCCATTGCACATGAAAAGGATGACCATGACATAAGGACAATTTGATAGGCTACATACATGGAAACCAGTGTGGTCCAGTGGGTAAGTGCCTGCCTTCCATGCAGGCAACCAGGGTTCAAATCCCGGGTTCGGCACCAGGTGACTGATGGTGGCAGAGCAGAGGTAAGTTGGAGGTGGGCCTAAATGGCCAATTGGTAAGTAAAATGTGTCTGGGTGTTGTGTACGAGTGGAATCATGCCTAGTGAATGAGGGATTGCAGATTGGTTGGTAAGTAAAATAGGTGTGGCCTGAACAGAGACAGGTGAAAGAAAGGTAACAGGTGTTGTGTGCAGGAGGAGGAGGAGCCTAGTCAGAGTGGGTGGGGTTAGAGAGGAGGAGTATAGGAGGAGCTGGGTCAGAGAGGAGGGGTATAGGAGGAGCCTAGTCAGAGTGGGAGGGGTCAGAGAGGAGGAGTATAGGAGGAGCCAGGTCAGAGAGGAGGGGTGTAGGTGGAGCCTTGTCAGAGTGGGAGGGGTCAGAGAGGAGGAGTATAGGCAGAGCCTGGGCAGAATGGGTGGGTTCAGAGAGCAGAGGAAGGGGAGGAGGATCCTGACTTATTGTGGGGTACTGCAAATACTTTTTTACTGCACCCCCCTATACTCTCTGATTTCTGTTGGGAGGGGGCAGTCAAAATTTGGGGGAGCAGTATTAAAAGGTGCTTAGGCGCAACGTGAAGGCGATGGGGTGCACACAATGGCTTGGCTTCCAGGTACTTTTTGGGGGGCTACCATTAGTTTTTATTGCTCTGATCCTCCCTCATGGGGTGTACCCCAAATGGTTAGGGGCCACGGGGGGGCAAGAAGCTGTTTGACAGTTTCTATTAACAACAGGGGTCACCATACGATTCTGCTGCAGTTATGGTATTGAAAGGTAAAACAAGGAGCATTTGGCTGTATTTTTGCAGGTGGGGTGCCCCAAAATGTTACTGCCAGCAGCAGCAGCCCCCTTCCTCGCCACCCTGCAGATTGGTATAGGTACCTTTAGGACATTTCTGTTGAAAACAGAGGCTATAGCGAATCGCGCTACAAAATCCGAGAGCACTAACACTTGCTAAATAAAGGTGGCATCGGAGCATACGAATGAGGCAGGGAGAGGCTACTGTTGCAATTGGTTTGGTGGGTCATAGTGAATAACCTCGGCATGCAAATAGGCAGAAGTGTGAGGATTGGCAGTGTCTGTAGAAAATTTTGGCATGCTCTTCAGTTGATGTTTTCCTCCTTGAACTACAGAGGAAAGGCCTGGCCTTACTGTTGGGCAAAACATGTATTTATGATTTTAAGAAGTGTAGTCTGGATGTACTGAGAGGGCCTGTACAGTACGGTAAATGCCTGTATACCCCTGCAATGTGCATCCAACTGTCACTTGAGATTGAACAGCGAACGAAGCAGCTGGGTTACTGACTGAATGTAAATGGAAGGCACATAGGAAGGGTGTTTGTGGTCACTCAAATGATTGAAACCTGGTTGATGCACTACCAAAGCTGGGGTACCAGGGGGGAACATTTATGGGGTATTGAGATGGTGGTGTCCAGAGGTCAAAATATGTTTCAGAGACACAGAGGTACTGCGGTCCTGGTCCCACATTGGGGGTAGACAAAAGTCCATGCTAAAGATTTCTGTCCAACTGTTACCACATTTTGTGCAGCCTGGCTCCCTCTGTAACGATTCCCCAGTGTCTTTCGATCCTACAGATGACTGTAGCAAACTTCCCAAATTTTTTCTTGGCCTCATACTCCCAAAGGAGTGCCTGACATTTGCCAGCCTAACGATACTCACATTCTGGGAAAAACCTCACTAACTATGCATATTTATCTACCACACATGGCAAATCCTTACAATTGCAGAACATCATATCGCACTTGTCATCTTTGAGGTACTGTAAGTATTTGGATTTGAGGGAAATATTCATCCTTGCTTGCTCTCTCCCATCTGAAGTCTATGGTGCTGCTGTTCCTTTCTCACATGTCCCTTCAAAGAGACAAGTGACACACAGACTCAATCACTCAGCAAACATATATGCTTTGATGTTTTCATCTTGCTGTTTACCTTCCAAATATTCCCCCTGAACCACAAATAAAGGCCTGCCATTCCTCATCCCCTCAGTCAAAGCAGTCCTTCGCTCCTTAGGCCCTGCAAGACCACCATGAACAAAAATCATGTCAGCAAGCAGAAGAAAAGCCTCAGTGTGCTCTTTTGTTCATACTGCTGCCCTCTAGTAACACTTCATGGCAACTGCAGCATAAGAATGGGACTGAGAAGAGGGCTGTCCTATGCAAATAATATCCTCCCATGCATACTTTCTTCTGAGACGGTCGGCGGCTAATGCCGTGATACCGCCTCCAACAAATGGTCTTCAACCAAATTTTAAAAAAGCCCACCTGCCTTAGACGAAGGATTTTGCAACTCGAAGGAAGCACATGGGGACATCACCCTCATTTAGCAGGGTCCTAAATTGCCTGCTGTCAGCCTGTATACAGAACAAGGGCGTTCGTGGGCGTTCGTGAGCGTTCCTCAAAGGAAGGAGGTGGGTGATTAATTCACAGTGCCAGGGCAGGCCCAGCCCAGCCCAGCGCAGCCCAGCCCGGCACAGCGCACTGCTGTGGAGGTCCATTCCTTCACATCCTGCAGCAGGCATGATGCAGACCTACTAGAGCAAAGGCTTGACTCTGCCCTTGTCTGTCTCTTAAAGAAAACCATCTTTCTAGCTTCTTATTGCACCTGATAAATGGACTCTAGCTTGCCTCAAACTTGACCCATCATTTCATTAGCCAGAGCTCATACTTGACCTTTATTTCTATCCAAGCTCTCTGGCACCAAACCCCTGATTTGAGCGAGTTACTCACACCAAAATGAAAAATCACCATCATCCAACCTATTTTACAATAAGTGTAGCACCTTCCTCGCATTCTTGTGCTCAGTTATAACCCCCAATACCACAATTGCACTCTGCAATTCACCAAACTTAAAGGAAAAGGAAAGAAGACATTGATAAAGGAAGACAAGGCCTTGTCCCTATTGCACCTACTTGAGAAATAGGGAGGTTGGTAGAAGGTCATGAGGGAAAACATTTGAAATTTTGGGACACACATGCCAAAAAGAGTGTCCACTTTTCTCCTCTGTTACCAAGTAAAAAAAAAATCTTAGCAAAAAAAAAAACATTCACTTTTTGAAAATTTCCACCTTGGGATACCTCTACAGCATTGGCAGGATTCAAACCCTGGCCTGTGAGGGCTGTCTGCACCAAAGGTACAAGACTTACCTTTGAGCTATAGCTCCTTAGTGGTTTATAGGATTGCAGTAGTAACTATAAGCAACATGAAGGCCTTGGTGTCCTTCCCGGCGGCTTCCATTGCACATGAAAAGGATGACCATGACATAAGGACAATTTGATAGGCTACATACATGGAAACCAGTGTGGTCCAGTGGGTAAGTGCCTGCCTTCCATGCAGGCAACCAGGGTTCAAATCCCGGGTTCGGCACCAGGTGACTGATGGTGGCAGAGCAGAGGTAAGTTGGAGGTGGGCCTAAATGGCCAATTGGTAAGTAAAATGTGTCTGGGTGTTGTGTACGAGTGGAATCATGCCTAGTGAATGAGGGATTGCAGATTGGTTGGTAAGTAAAATAGGTGTGGCCTGAACAGAGACAGGTGAAAGAAAGGTAACAGGTGTTGTGTGCAGGAGGAGGAGGAGCCTAGTCAGAGTGGGTGGGGTTAGAGAGGAGGAGTATAGGAGGAGCTGGGTCAGAGAGGAGGGGTATAGGAGGAGCCTAGTCAGAGTGGGAGGGGTCAGAGAGGAGGAGTATAGGAGGAGCCAGGTCAGAGAGGAGGGGTGTAGGTGGAGCCTTGTCAGAGTGGGAGGGGTCAGAGAGGAGGAGTATAGGCAGAGCCTGGGCAGAATGGGTGGGTTCAGAGAGCAGAGGAAGGGGAGGAGGATCCTGACTTATTGTGGGGTACTGCAAATACTTTTTTACTGCACCCCCCTATACTCTCTGATTTCTGTTGGGAGGGGGCAGTCAAAATTTGGGGGAGCAGTATTAAAAGGTGCTTAGGCGCAACGTGAAGGCGATGGGGTGCACACAATGGCTTGGCTTCCAGGTACTTTTTGGGGGGCTACCATTAGTTTTTATTGCTCTGATCCTCCCTCATGGGGTGTACCCCAAATGGTTAGGGGCCACGGGGGGGGCAAGAAGCTGTTTGACAGTTTCTATTAACAACAGGGGTCACCATACGATTCTGCTGCAGTTATGGTATTGAAAGGTAAAACAAGGAGCATTTGGCTGTATTTTTGCAGGTGGGGTGCCCCAAAATGTTACTGCCAGCAGCAGCAGCAGCCCCCTTCCTCGCCACCCTGCAGATTGGTATAGGTACCTTTAGGACATTTCTGTTGAAAAC
Source organism: Lissotriton vulgaris (assembly GCF_964263255.1). NCBI lineage: Eukaryota > Metazoa > Chordata > Amphibia > Caudata > Salamandridae > Lissotriton > Lissotriton vulgaris. The sequence continues at coordinate 1,532,592,105 of NC_141687.1, read as the reverse complement.
AGAGGCTATAGCGAATCGCGCTTCAAAATCCGAGAGCACTAACACTTGCTAAATAAAGGTGGCATCGGAGCATACGAATGAGGCAGGGAGAGGCTACTGTTGCAATTGGTTTGGTGGGTCATAGTGAATAACCTCGGCATGCAAATAGGCAGAAGTGTGAGGATTGGCAGTGTCTGTAGAGAATTTTGGCATGCTCTTCAGTTGATGTTTTCCTCCTTGAACTACAGAGGAAAGGCCTGGCCTTACTGTTGGGCAAAACATGTATTTATGATTTTAAGAAGTGTAGTCTGGATGTACTGAGAGGGCCTGTACAGTACGGTAAATGCCTGTATACCCCTGCAATGTGCATCCAACTGTCACTTGAGATTGAACAGCGAACGAAGCAGCTGGGTTACTGACTGAATGTAAATGGAAGGCACATAGGAAGGGTGTTTGTGGTCACTCAAATGATTGAAACCTGGTTGATGCACTACCAAAGCTGGGGTACCAGGCGGAAACATTTGAGGGGTATTGAGATGGTGGTGTCCAGAGGTCAAAATATGTTTCAGAGACACAGAGGTACTGCGGTCCTGGTCCCACATTGAGGGTAGACAAAAGTCCATGCTAAAGATTTCTGTCCAACTGTTACCACATTTTGTGCAGCCTGGCTCCCTCTGTAACGATTCCCCAGTGTCTTTCGATCCTACAGATGACTGTAGCAAACTTCCCAAATTTTTTCTTGGCCTCATACTCCCAAAGGAGTGCCTGACATTTGCCAGCCTAACGATACTCACATTCTGGGAAAAACCTCACTAACTATGCATATTTATCTACCACACATGGCAAATCCTTACAATTGCAGAACATCATATCGCACTTGTCATCTTTGAGGTACTGTAAGTATTTGGATTTGAGGGAAATATTCATCCTTGCTTGCTCTCTCCCATCTGAAGTCTATGGTGCTGCTGTTCCTTTCTCACATGACCCTTCAAAGAGACAAGTGACACACAGACTCAATCACTCAGCAAACATATATGCTTTGATGTTTTCATCTTGCTGTTTACCTTCCAAATATTCCCCCTGAACCACAAATAAAGGCCTGCCATTCCTCATCCCCTCAGTCAAAGCAGTCCTTCGCTCCTTAGGCCCTGCAAGACCACCATGAACAAAAATCATGTCAGCAAGCAGAAGAAAAGCCTCAGTGTGCTCTTTTGTTCATACTGCTGCCCTCTAGTAACACTTCATGGCAACTGCAGCATAAGAATGGGAATGAGAAGAGGGCTGTCCTATGCAAATAATATCCTCCCATGCATACTTTCTTCTGAGACGGTCGGCGGCTTATGCCGTGATACCGCCTCCAACAAATGGTCTTCAACCAAATTTTAAAAAAGCCCACCTGCCTTAGACGAAGGATTTTGCAACTCGAAGGAAGCACATGGGGACATCACCCTCATTTAGCAGGGTCCTAAATTGCCTGCTGTCAGCCTGTATACAGAACAAGGGCGTTCGTGGGCGTTCGTGAGCGTTCCTCAAAGGAAGGAGGTGGGTGATTAATTCACAGTGCCAGGGCAGGCCCAGCCCAGCCCAGCCCAACCCAGCGCAGCCCAGCCCGGCACAGCGCACTGCTGTGGAGGTCCATTCCTTCACATCCTGCAGCAGGCATGATGCAGACCTACTAGAGCAAAGGCTTGACTCTGCCCTTGTCTGTCTCTTAAAGAAAACAATCTTTCTAGCTTCTTATTGCACCTGATAAATGGACTCTAGTTTGCCTCAAACTTGACCCATCATTTCATTAGCCAGAGCTCATACTTGACCTTTATTTCTATCCAAGCTCACTGGCACCAAACCCCTGATTTGAGCGAGTTACTCACACCAAAATGAAAAATCACCATCATCCAACCTATTTTACAATAAGTGTAGCACCTTCCTCGCATTCTTGTGCTCAGTTATAACCCCCAATACCACAATTGCACTCTGCAATTCACCAAACTTAAAGGAAAAGGAATGAAGACATTGATAAAGGAAGACAAGGCCTTGTCCCTATTGCACCTACTTGAGAAATAGGGAGGTTGGTAGAAGGTCATGAGGGAAAACATTTGAAATTTTGGGACACGCATGCCAAAAAGAGTGTCCACTTTTCTCCTCTGTTACCAAGTAAAAAAAAATCTTAGCAAAAAAAAAAACATTCACTTTTTGAAAATTTCCACCTTGGGATACCTCTACAGCATTGGCAGGATTCGAACCCTGGCCTGTGAGGGCTGTCTGCACCAAAGGTACAAGACTTACCTTTGAGCTATAGCTCCTTAGTGGTCTAGAGGATTGCAGTAGTAACTATAAGCAACATGAAGGCCTTGGTGTCCTTCCCGGCGGCTTCCATTGCACATGAAAAGGATGACCATGACATAAGGACAATTTGATAGGCTACATACATGGAAACCAGTGTGGTCCAGTGGGTAAGTGCCTGCCTTCCATGCAGGCAACCAGGGTTCAAATCCCGGGTTCGGCACCAGGTGACTGATGGTGGCAGAGCAGAGGTAAGTTGGAGGTGGGCCTAAATGGCCAATTGGTAAGTAAAATGTGTCTGGGTGTTGTGTACGAGTGGAATCATGCCTAGTAAATGAGGGATTGCAGATTGGTTGGTAAGTAAAATAGGTGTGGCCTGAACAGAGACAGGTGAAAGAAAGGTAACAGGTGTTGTGTGCAGGAGGAGGAGGAGCCTAGTCAGAGTGGGTGGGGTCAGAGAGGAGGAGCCAGGTCAGAGAGGAAGGGTATAGGTGAAGCCTAGTCAGAGTGGGTGGGGTTAGAGAGGAGGAGTATAGGAGGAGCCAGGTCAGAGAGGAGGGGTGTAGGTGGAGCCTTGTCAGAGTGGGAGGGGTCAGAGAGGAGGAGTATAGGCGGAGCCTGGGCAGAGAGGAGGGGTATAGGAGGAGCCTAGTCAGAGTGGGAGGGGTCAGAGAGGAGGAGTATAGGAGAAGCCAGGTCAGAGAGGAGGGGTCTAGGTGGAGCCTTGTCAGAGTGGGAGGGGTCAGAGAGGAGGAGTATAGGCGGAGCCTGGGCAGAATGGGTGGGTTCAGAGAGCAGGGGAGGAGGATCCTGACTTATTGTGGGGTACTGCAAATACTTTTTTACTGCACCCCCCTATACTCTCTGATTTCGGTTGGGAGGGGGCAGTCAAAATTTGGGGGAGCAGTATTAAAAGGTGCTTAGGCGCAACGTGAAGGCGATGGGGTGCACACAATGGCTTGGCTTCCAGGTACTTTTTGGGGGGCTACCATTAGTTTTTATTGCTCTGATCCTCCCTCATGGGGTGTACCCCAAATGGTTAGGGGCCACGGGGGGGGCAAGAAGCTGTTTGACAGTTTCTCTTAACAACAGGGGTCACCATACGATTCTGCTGCAGTTATGGTATTGAAAGGTAAAACAAGGAGCATTTGGCTGTATTTTTGCAGGTGGGGTGCCCCAAAATGTTACTGCCAGCAGCAGCAGCCCCCTTCCTCGCCACCCTGCAGATTGGTATAGGTACCTTTAGGACATTTCTGTTGAAAACAGAGGCTATAGCGAATCGCGCTACAAAATCCGAGAGCACTAACACTTGCTAAATAAAGGTGGCATCGGAGCATACGAATGAGGCAGGGAGAGGCTACTGTTGCAATTGGTTTGGTGGGTCATAGTGAATAACCTCGGCATGCAAATAGGCAGAAGTGTGAGGATTGGCAGTGTCTGTAGAGAATTTTGGCATGCTCTTCAGTTGATGTTTTCCTCCTTGAACTACAGAGGAAAGGCCTGGCCTTACTGTTGGGCAAAACATGTATTTATGATTTTAAGAAGTGTAGTCTGGATGTACTGAGAGGGCCTGTACAGTACGGTAAATGCCTGTATACCCCTGCAATGTGCATCCAACTGTCACTTGAGATTGAACAGCGAACGAAGCAGCTGGGTTACTGACTGAATGTAAATGGAAGGCACATAGGAAGGGTGTTTGTGGTCACTCAAATGATTGAAACCTGGTTGATGCACTACCAAAGCTGGGGTACCAGGCGGAAACATTTGAGGGGTATTGAGATGGTGGTGTCCAGAGGTCAAAATATGTTTCAGAGACACAGAGGTACTGCGGTCCTGGTCCCACATTGGGGGTAGACAAAAGTCCATGCTAAAGATTTCTGTCCAACTGTTACCACATTTTGTGCAGCCTGGCTCCCTCTGTAACGATTCCCCAGTGTCTTTCGATCCTACAGATGACTGTAGCAAACTTCCCAAATTTTTTCTTGGCCTCATACTCCCAAAGGAGTGCCTGACATTTGCCAGCCTAACGATACTCACATTCTGGGAAAAACCTCACTAACTATGCATATTTATCTACCACACATGGCAAATCCTTACAATTGCAGAACATCATATCGCACTTGTCATCTTTGAGGTACTGTAAGTATTTGGATTTGAGGGAAATATTCATCCTTGCTTGCTCTCTCCCATCTGAAGTCTATGGTGCTGCTGTTCCTTTCTCACATGTCCCTTCAAAGAGACAAGTGACACACAGACTCAATCACTCAGCAAACATATATGCTTTGACGTTTTCATCTTGCTGTTTACCTTCCAAATATTCCCCCTGAACCACAAATAAAGGCCTGCCATTCCTCATCCCCTCAGTCAAAGCAGTCCTTCGCTCCTTAGGCCCTGCAAGACCACCATGAACAAGAATCATGTCAGCAAGCAGAAGAAAAGCCTCAGTGTGCTCTTTTGTTCATACTGCTGCCCTCTAGTAACACTTCATGGCAACTGCAGCATAAGAATGGGACTGAGAAGAGGGCTGTCCTATGCAAATAATATCCTCCCATGCATACTTTCTTCTGAGACGGTCGGCGGCTTGTGCCGTGATACCGCTTCCAACAAATGGTCTTCAACCAAATTTTAAAAAAGCCCACCTGCCTTAGATGAAGGATTTTGCAACTCGAAGGAAGCACATGGGGACATCACCCTCATTTAGCAGGGTCCTAAATTGCCTGCTGTCAGCCTGTATACAGAACAAGGGCGTTCGTGGGCGTTCGTGAGCGTTCCTCAAAGGAAGGAGGTGGGTGATTAATTCACAGTGCCAGGGCAGGCCCAGCCCAGCCCAGCCCAGCGCAGCCCAGCGCAGCCCAGCGCAGCCCAGCCCGGCACAGCGCACTGCTGTGGAGGTCCATTCCTTCACATCCTGCAGCAGGCATGATGCAGACCTACTAGAGCAAAGGCTTGACTCTGCCCTTGTCTGTCTCTTAAAGAAAACAATCTTTCTAGCTTCTTATTGCACCTGATAAATGGACTCTAGCTTGCCTCAAACTTGACCCATCATTTCATTAGCCAGAGCTCATACTTGACCTTTATTTCTATCCAAGCTCACTGGCACCAAACCCCTGATTTGAGCGAGTTACTCACACCAAAATGAAAAATCACCATCATCCAACCTATTTTACAATAAGTGTAGCACCTTCCTCGCATTCTTGTGCTCAGTTATAACCCCCAATACCACAATTGCACTCTGCAATTCACCAAACTTAAAGGAAAAGGAATGAAGACATTGATAAAGGAAGACATGGCCTTGTCCCTATTGCACCTACTTGAGAAATAGGGAGGTTGGTAGAAGGTCATGAGGGAAAACATTTGAAATTTTGGGACACACATGCCAAAAAGAGTGTCCACTTTTCTCCTCTGTTACCAAGTAAAAAAAAATCTTAGCAAAAAAATAAACATTCACTTTTTGAAAATTTCCACCTTGGGATACCTCTACAGCATTGGCAGGATTCGAACCCTGGCCTGTGAGGGCTGTCTGCACCAAAGGTACAAGACTTACCTTTGAGCTATAGCTCCTTAGTGGTCTAGAGGATTGCAGTAGTAACTATAAGCAACATGAAGGCCTTGGTGTCCTTCCCGGCGGCTTCCATTGCACATGAAAAGGATGACCATGACATATAAGACAATTTGATAGGCTACATACATGGAAACCAGTGTGGTCCAGTGGTTAAGTGCCTGCCTTCCATGCAGGCAACCAGGGTTCAAATCCCGGGTTCGGCACCAGGTGACTGATGGTGGCAGAGCAGAGGTAAGTTGGAGGTGGGCCTAAATGGCCAATTGGTAAGTAAAATGTGTCTGGGTGTTGTGTACGAGTGGAATCATGCCTAGTGAATGAGGGATTGCAGATTGGTTGGTAAGTAAAATAGGTGTGGCCTGAACAGAGACAGGTGAAAGAAAGGTAACAGGTGTTGTGTGCAGGAGGAGGAGGAGCCTAGTCAGAGTGGGTGGGGTCAGAGAGGAGGAGTATAGGAGGAGCTGGGTCAGAGAGGAGGGGTATAGGAGGAGCCTAGTCAGAGTGGGAGGGGTCAGAGAGGAGGAGTATAGGAGGAGCCAGGTCAGAGAGGAGGGGTGTAGGTGGAGCCTTGTCAGAGTGGGAGGGGTCAGAGAGGAGGAGTATAGGCGGAGCCTGGGCAGAATGGGTGGGTTCAGAGAGCAGAGTAAGGGGAGGAGGATCCTGACTTATTGTGGGGTACTGCAAATACTTTTTTACTGCACCCCCCTATACTCTCTGATTTCGGTTGGGAGGGGGCAGTCAAAATTTGGGGGAGCAGTATTAAAAGGTGCTTAGGCGCAACGTGAAGGCGATGGGGTGCACACAATGGCTTGGCTTCCAGGTACTTTTTGGGGGGCTACCATTAGTTTTTATTGCTCTGATCCTCCCTCATGGGGTGTACCCCAAATGGTTAGGGGCCACGGGGGGGGCAAGAAGCTGTTTGACAGTTTCTCTTAACATCAGGGGTCACCATACGATTCTGCTGCAGTTATGGTATTGAAAGGTAAAACAAGGAGCATTTGGCTGTATTTTTGCAGGTGGGGTGCCCCAAAATGTTACTGCCAGCAGCAGCAGCCCCCTTCCTCGCCACCCTGCAGATTGGTATAGGTACCTTTAGGACATTTCTGTTGAAAACAGAGGCTATAGCGAATCGCGCTACAAAATCCGAGAGCACTAACACTTGCTAAATAAAGGTGGCATCGGAGCATACGAATGAGGCAGGGAGAGGCTACTGTTGCAATTGGTTTGGTGGGTCATAGTGAATAACCTCGGCATGCAAATAGGCAGAAGTGTGAGGATTGGCAGTGTCTGTAGAGAATTTTGGCATGCTCTTCAGTTGATGTTTTCCTCCTTGAACTACAGAGGAAAGGCCTGGCCTTACTGTTGGGCAAAACATGTATTTATGATTTTAAGAAGTGTAGTCTGGATGTACTGAGAGGGCCTGTACAGTACGGTAAATGCCTGTATACCCCTGCAATGTGCATCCAACTGTCACTTGAGATTGAACAGCGAACGAAGCAGCTGGGTTACTGACTGAATGTAAATGGAAGGCACATAGGAAGGGTGTTTGTGGTCACTCAAATGATTGAAACCTGGTTGATGCACTACCAAAGCTGGGGTACCAGGCGGAAACATTTGAGGGGTATTGAGATGGTGGTGTCCAGAGGTCAAAATATGTTTCAGAGACACAGAGGTACTGCGGTCCTGGTCCCACATTGGGGGTAGACAAAAGTCCATGCTAAAGATTTCTGTCCAACTGTTACCACATTTTGTGCAGCCTGGCTCCCTCTGTAACGATTCCCCAGTGTCTTTCGATCCTACAGATGACTGTAGCAAACTTCCCAAATTTTTTCTTGGCCTCATACTCCCAAAGGAGTGCCTGACATTTGCCAGCCTAACGATACTCACATTCTGGGAAAAACCTCACTAACTATGCATATTTATCTACCACACATGGCAAATCCTTACAATTGCAGAACATCATATCGCACTTGTCATCTTTGAGGTACTGTAAGTATTTGGATTTGAGGGAAATATTCATCCTTGCTTGCTCTCTCCCATCTGAAGTCTATGGTGCTGCTGTTCCTTTCTCACATGTCCCTTCAAAGAGACAAGTGACACACAGACTCAATCACTCAGCAAACATATATGCTTTGACGTTTTCATCTTGCTGTTTACCTTCCAAATATTCCCCCTGAACCACAAATAAAGGCCTGCCATTCCTCATCCCCTCAGTCAAAGCAGTCCTTCGCTCCTTAGGCCCTGCAAGACCACCATGAACAAGAATCATGTCAGCAAGCAGAAGAAAAGCCTCAGTGTGCTCTTTTGTTCATACTGCTGCCCTCTAGTAACACTTCATGGCAACTGCAGCATAAGAATGGGACTGAGAAGAGGGCTGTCCTATGCAAATAATATCCTCCCATGCATACTTTCTTCTGAGACGGTCGGCGGCTTGTGCCGTGATACCGCTTCCAACAAATGGTCTTCAACCAAATTTTAAAAAAGCCCACCTGCCTTAGATGAAGGATTTTGCAACTCGAAGGAAGCACATGGGGACATCACCCTCATTTAGCAGGGTCCTAAATTGCCTGCTGTCAGCCTGTATACAGAACAAGGGCGTTCGTGGGCGTTCGTGAGCGTTCCTCAAAGGAAGGAGGTGGGTGATTAATTCACAGTGCCAGGGCAGGCCCAGCCCAGCCCAGCCCAGCGCAGCCCAGCGCAGCCCAGCGCAGCTCAGCCCGGCACAGCGCACTGCTGTGGAGGTCCATTCCTTCACATCCTGCAGCAGGCATGATGCAGACCTACTAGAGCAAAGGCTTGACTCTGCCCTTGTCTGTCTCTTAAAGAAAACAATCTTTCTAGCTTCTTATTGCACCTGATAAATGGACTCTAGCTTGCCTCAAACTTGACCCATCATTTCATTAGCCAGAGCTCATACTTGACCTTTATTTCTATCCAAGCTCTCTGGCACCAAACCCCTGATTTGAGCGAGTTACTCACACCAAAATGAAAAATCACCATCATCCAACCTATTTTACAATAAGTGTAGCACCTTCCTCGCATTCTTGTGCTCAGTTATAACCCCCAATACCACAATTGCACTCTGCAATTCACCAAACTTAAAGGAAAAGGAAAGAAGACATTGATAAAGGAAGACAAGGCCTTGTCCCTATTGCACCTACTTGAGAAATAGGGAGGTTGGTAGAAGGTCATGAGGGAAAACATTTGAAATTTTGGGACACACATGCCAAAAAGAGTGTCCACTTTTCTCCTCTGTTACCAAGTAAAAAAAAAATCTTAGCAAAAAAAAAAACATTCACTTTTTGAAAATTTCCACCTTGGGATACCTCTACAGCATTGGCAGGATTCGAACCCTGGCCTGTGAGGGCTGTCTGCACCAAAGGTACAAGACTTACCTTTGAGCTATAGCTCCTTAGTGGTTTATAGGATTGCAGTAGTAACTATAAGCAACATGAAGGCCTTGGTGTCCTTCCCGGCGGCTTCCATTGCACATGAAAAGGATGACCATGACATAAGGACAATTTGATAGGCTACATACATGGAAACCAGTGTGGTCCAGTGGGTAAGTGCCTGCCTTCCATGCAGGCAACCAGGGTTCAAATCCCGGGTTCGGCACCAGGTGACTGATGGTGGCAGAGCAGAGGTAAGTTGGAGGTGGGCCTAAATGGCCAATTGGTAAGTAAAATGTGTCTGGGTGTTGTGTACGAGTGGAATCATGCCTAGTGAATGAGGGATTGCAGATTGGTTGGTAAGTAAAATAGGTGTGGCCTGAACAGAGACAGGTGAAAGAAAGGTAACAGGTGTTGTGTGCAGGAGGAGGAGGAGCCTAGTCAGAGTGGGTGGGGTTAGAGAGGAGGAGTATAGGAGGAGCTGGGTCAGAGAGGAGGGGTATAGGAGGAGCCTAGTCAGAGTGGGAGGGGTCAGAGAGGAGGAGTATAGGAGGAGCCAGGTCAGAGAGGAGGGGTGTAGGTGGAGCCTTGTCAGAGTGGGAGGGGTCAGAGAGGAGGAGTATAGGCAGAGCCTGGGCAGAATGGGTGGGTTCAGAGAGCAGAGGAAGGGGAGGAGGATCCTGACTTATTGTGGGGTACTGCAAATACTTTTTTACTGCACCCCCCTATACTCTCTGATTTCTGTTGGGAGGGGGCAGTCAAAATTTGGGGGAGCAGTATTAAAAGGTGCTTAGGCGCAACGTGAAGGCGATGGGGTGCACACAATGGCTTGGCTTCCAGGTACTTTTTGGGGGGCTACCATTAGTTTTTATTGCTCTGATCCTCCCTCATGGGGTGTACCCCAAATGGTTAGGGGCCACGGGGGGGCAAGAAGCTGTTTGACAGTTTCTATTAACAACAGGGGTCACCATACGATTCTGCTGCAGTTATGGTATTGAAAGGTAAAACAAGGAGCATTTGGCTGTATTTTTGCAGGTGGGGTGCCCCAAAATGTTACTGCCAGCAGCAGCAGCCCCCTTCCTCGCCACCCTGCAGATTGGTATAGGTACCTTTAGGACATTTCTGTTGAAAACAGAGGCTATAGCGAATCGCGCTACAAAATCCGAGAGCACTAACACTTGCTAAATAAAGGTGGCATCGGAGCATACGAATGAGGCAGGGAGAGGCTACTGTTGCAATTGGTTTGGTGGGTCATAGTGAATAACCTCGGCATGCAAATAGGCAGAAGTGTGAGGATTGGCAGTGTCTGTAGAAAATTTTGGCATGCTCTTCAGTTGATGTTTTCCTCCTTGAACTACAGAGGAAAGGCCTGGCCTTACTGTTGGGCAAAACATGTATTTATGATTTTAAGAAGTGTAGTCTGGATGTACTGAGAGGGCCTGTACAGTACGGTAAATGCCTGTATACCCCTGCAATGTGCATCCAACTGTCACTTGAGATTGAACAGCGAACGAAGCAGCTGGGTTACTGACTGAATGTAAATGGAAGGCACATAGGAAGGGTGTTTGTGGTCACTCAAATGATTGAAACCTGGTTGATGCACTACCAAAGCTGGGGTACCAGGGGGGAACATTTATGGGGTATTGAGATGGTGGTGTCCAGAGGTCAAAATATGTTTCAGAGACACAGAGGTACTGCGGTCCTGGTCCCACATTGGGGGTAGACAAAAGTCCATGCTAAAGATTTCTGTCCAACTGTTACCACATTTTGTGCAGCCTGGCTCCCTCTGTAACGATTCCCCAGTGTCTTTCGATCCTACAGATGACTGTAGCAAACTTCCCAAATTTTTTCTTGGCCTCATACTCCCAAAGGAGTGCCTGACATTTGCCAGCCTAACGATACTCACATTCTGGGAAAAACCTCACTAACTATGCATATTTATCTACCACACATGGCAAATCCTTACAATTGCAGAACATCATATCGCACTTGTCATCTTTGAGGTACTGTAAGTATTTGGATTTGAGGGAAATATTCATCCTTGCTTGCTCTCTCCCATCTGAAGTCTATGGTGCTGCTGTTCCTTTCTCACATGTCCCTTCAAAGAGACAAGTGACACACAGACTCAATCACTCAGCAAACATATATGCTTTGATGTTTTCATCTTGCTGTTTACCTTCCAAATATTCCCCCTGAACCACAAATAAAGGCCTGCCATTCCTCATCCCCTCAGTCAAAGCAGTCCTTCGCTCCTTAGGCCCTGCAAGACCACCATGAACAAAAATCATGTCAGCAAGCAGAAGAAAAGCCTCAGTGTGCTCTTTTGTTCATACTGCTGCCCTCTAGTAACACTTCATGGCAACTGCAGCATAAGAATGGGACTGAGAAGAGGGCTGTCCTATGCAAATAATATCCTCCCATGCATACTTTCTTCTGAGACGGTCGGCGGCTTATGCCGTGATACCGCCTCCAACAAATGGTCTTCAACCAAATTTTAAAAAAGCCCACCTGCCTTAGACGAAGGATTTTGCAACTCGAAGGAAGCACATGGGGACATCACCCTCATTTAGCAGGGTCCTAAATTGCCTGCTGTCAGCCTGTATACAGAACAAGGGCGTTCGTGGGCGTTCGTGAGCGTTCCTCAAAGGAAGGAGGTGGGTGATTAATTCACAGTGCCAGGGCAGGCCCAGCCCAGCCCAGCGCAGCCCAGCCCGGCACAGCGCACTGCTGTGGAGGTCCATTCCTTCACATCCTGCAGCAGGCATGATGCAGACCTACTAGAGCAAAGGCTTGACTCTGCCCTTGTCTGTCTCTTAAAGAAAACCATCTTTCTAGCTTCTTATTGCACCTGATAAATGGACTCTAGCTTGCCTCAAACTTGACCCATCATTTCATTAGCCAGAGCTCATACTTGACCTTTATTTCTATCCAAGCTCTCTGGCACCAAACCCCTGATTTGAGCGAGTTACTCACACCAAAATGAAAAATCACCATCATCCAACCTATTTTACAATAAGTGTAGCACCTTCCTCGCATTCTTGTGCTCAGTTATAACCCCCAATACCACAATTGCACTCTGCAATTCACCAAACTTAAAGGAAAAGGAAAGAAGACATTGATAAAGGAAGACAAGGCCTTGTCCCTATTGCACCTACTTGAGAAATAGGGAGGTTGGTAGAAGGTCATGAGGGAAAACATTTGAAATTTTGGGACACACATGCCAAAAAGAGTGTCCACTTTTCTCCTCTGTTACCAAGTAAAAAAAAAATCTTAGCAAAAAAAAAAACATTCACTTTTTGAAAATTTCCACCTTGGGATACCTCTACAGCATTGGCAGGATTCGAACCCTGGCCTGTGAGGGCTGTCTGCACCAAAGGTACAAGACTTACCTTTGAGCTATAGCTCCTTAGTGGTTTATAGGATTGCAGTAGTAACTATAAGCAACATGAAGGCCTTGGTGTCCTTCCCGGCGGCTTCCATTGCACATGAAAAGGATGACCATGACATAAGGACAATTTGATAGGCTACATACATGGAAACCAGTGTGGTCCAGTGGGTAAGTGCCTGCCTTCCATGCAGGCAACCAGGGTTCAAATCCCGGGTTCGGCACCAGGTGACTGATGGTGGCAGAGCAGAGGTAAGTTGGAGGTGGGCCTAAATGGCCAATTGGTAAGTAAAATGTGTCTGGGTGTTGTGTACGAGTGGAATCATGCCTAGTGAATGAGGGATTGCAGATTGGTTGGTAAGTAAAATAGGTGTGGCCTGAACAGAGACAGGTGAAAGAAAGGTAACAGGTGTTGTGTGCAGGAGGAGGAGGAGCCTAGTCAGAGTGGGTGGGGTTAGAGAGGAGGAGTATAGGAGGAGCTGGGTCAGAGAGGAGGGGTATAGGAGGAGCCTAGTCAGAGTGGGAGGGGTCAGAGAGGAGGAGTATAGGAGGAGCCAGGTCAGAGAGGAGGGGTGTAGGTGGAGCCTTGTCAGAGTGGGAGGGGTCAGAGAGGAGGAGTATAGGCAGAGCCTGGGCAGAATGGGTGGGTTCAGAGAGCAGAGGAAGGGGAGGAGGATCCTGACTTATTGTGGGGTACTGCAAATACTTTTTTACTGCACCCCCCTATACTCTCTGATTTCTGTTGGGAGGGGGCAGTCAAAATTTGGGGGAGCAGTATTAAAAGGTGCTTAGGCGCAACGTGAAGGCGATGGGGTGCACACAATGGCTTGGCTTCCAGGTACTTTTTGGGGGGCTACCATTAGTTTTTATTGCTCTGATCCTCCCTCATGGGGTGTACCCCAAATGGTTAGGGGCCACGGGGGGGCAAGAAGCTGTTTGACAGTTTCTATTAACAACAGGGGTCACCATACGATTCTGCTGCAGTTATGGTATTGAAAGGTAAAACAAGGAGCATTTGGCTGTATTTTTGCAGGTGGGGTGCCCCAAAATGTTACTGCCAGCAGCAGCAGCCCCCTTCCTCGCCACCCTGCAGATTGGTATAGGTACCTTTAGGACATTTCTGTTGAAAACAGAGGCTATAGCGAATCGCGCTACAAAATCCGAGAGCACTAACACTTGCTAAATAAAGGTGGCATCGGAGCATACGAATGAGGCAGGGAGAGGCTACTGTTGCAATTGGTTTGGTGGGTCATAGTGAATAACCTCGGCATGCAAATAGGCAGAAGTGTGAGGATTGGCAGTGTCTGTAGAGAATTTTGGCATGCTCTTCAGTTGATGTTTTCCTCCTTGAACTACAGAGGAAAGGCCTGGCCTTACTGTTGGGCAAAACATGTATTTATGATTTTAAGAAGTGTAGTCTGGATGTACTGAGAGGGCCTGTACAGTACGGTAAATGCCTGTATACCCCTGCAATGTGCATCCAACTGTCACTTGAGATTGAACAGCGAACGAAGCAGCTGGGTTACTGACTGAATGTAAATGGAAGGCACATAGGAAGGGTGTTTGTGGTCACTCAAATGATTGAAACCTGGTTGATGCACTACCAAAGCTGGGGTACCAGGGGGGAACATTTATGGGGTATTGAGATGGTGGTGTCCAGAGGTCAAAATATGTTTCAGAGACACAGAGGTACTGCGGTCCTGGTCCCACATTGGGGGTAGACAAAAGTCCATGCTAAAGATTTCTGTCCAACTGTTACCACATTTTGTGCAGCCTGGCTCCCTCTGTAACGATTCCCCAGTGTCTTTCGATCCTACAGATGACTGTAGCAAACTTCCCAAATTTTTTCTTGGCCTCATACTCCCAAAGGAGTGCCTGACATTTGCCAGCCTAACGATACTCACATTCTGGGAAAAACCTCACTAACTATGCATATTTATCTACCACACATGGCAAATCCTTACAATTGCAGAACATCATATCGCACTTGTCATCTTTGAGGTACTGTAAGTATTTGGATTTGAGGGAAATATTCATCCTTGCTTGCTCTCTCCCATCTGAAGTCTATGGTGCTGCTGTTCCTTTCTCACATGTCCCTTCAAAGAGACAAGTGACACACAGACTCAATCACTCAGCAAACATATATGCTTTGATGTTTTCATCTTGCTGTTTACCTTCCAAATATTCCCCCTGAACCACAAATAAAGGCCTGCCATTCCTCATCCCCTCAGTCAAAGCAGTCCTTCGCTCCTTAGGCCCTGCAAGACCACCATGAACAAAAATCATGTCAGCAAGCAGAAGAAAAGCCTCAGTGTGCTCTTTTGTTCATACTGCTGCCCTCTAGTAACACTTCATGGCAACTGCAGCATAAGAATGGGACTGAGAAGAGGGCTGTCCTATGCAAATAATATCCTCCCATGCATACTTTCTTCTGAGACGGTCGGCGGCTTATGCCGTGATACCGCCTCCAACAAATGGTCTTCAACCAAATTTTAAAAAAGCCCACCTGCCTTAGACGAAGGATTTTGCAACTCGAAGGAAGCACATGGGGACATCACCCTCATTTAGCAGGGTCCTAAATTGCCTGCTGTCAGCCTGTATACAGAACAAGGGCGTTCGTGGGCGTTCGTGAGCGTTCCTCACAGGAAGGAGGTGGGTGATTAATTCACAGTGCCAGGGCAGGCCCAGCCCAGCCCAGCGCAGCCCAGCCCGGCACAGCGCACTGCTGTGGAGGTCCATTCCTTCACATCCTGCAGCAGGCATGATGCAGACCTACTAGAGCAAAGGCTTGACTCTGCCCTTGTCTGTCTCTTAAAGAAAACCATCTTTCTAGCTTCTTATTGCACCTGATAAATGGACTCTAGCTTGCCTCAAACTTGACCCATCATTTCATTAGCCAGAGCTCATACTTGACCTTTATTTCTATCCAAGCTCTCTGGCACCAAACCCCTGATTTGAGCGAGTTACTCACACCAAAATGAAAAATCACCATCATCCAACCTATTTTACAATAAGTGTAGCACCTTCCTCGCATTCTTGTGCTCAGTTATAACCCCCAATACCACAATTGCACTCTGCAATTCACCAAACTTAAAGGAAAAGGAAAGAAGACATTGATAAAGGAAGACAAGGCCTTGTCCCTATTGCACCTACTTGAGAAATAGGGAGGTTGGTAGAAGGTCATGAGGGAAAACATTTGAAATTTTGGGACACACATGCCAAAAAGAGTGTCCACTTTTCTCCTCTGTTACCAAGTAAAAAAAAAATCTTAGCAAAAAAAAAAACATTCACTTTTTGAAAATTTCCACCTTGGGATACCTCTACAGCATTGGCAGGATTCGAACCCTGGCCTGTGAGGGCTGTCTGCACCAAAGGTACAAGACTTACCTTTGAGCTATAGCTCCTTAGTGGTTTATAGGATTGCAGTAGTAACTATAAGCAACATGAAGGCCTTGGTGTCCTTCCCGGCGGCTTCCATTGCACATGAAAAGGATGACCATGACATAAGGACAATTTGATAGGCTACATACATGGAAACCAGTGTGGTCCAGTGGGTAAGTGCCTGCCTTCCATGCAGGCAACCAGGGTTCAAATCCCGGGTTCGGCACCAGGTGACTGATGGTGGCAGAGCAGAGGTAAGTTGGAGGTGGGCCTAAATGGCCAATTGGTAAGTAAAATATGTCTGGGTGTTGTGTACGAGTGGAATCATGCCTAGTGAATGAGGGATTGCAGATTGGTTGGTAAGTAAAATAGGTGTGGCCTGAACAGAGACAGGTGAAAGAAAGGTAACAGGTGTTGTGTGCAGGAGGAGGAGGAGCCTAGTCAGAGTGGGTGGGGTTAGAGAGGAGGAGTATAGGAGGAGCTGGGTCAGAGAGGAGGGGTATAGGAGGAGCCTAGTCAGAGTGGGAGGGGTCAGAGAGGAGGAGTATAGGAGGAGCCAGGTCAGAGAGGAGGGGTGTAGGTGGAGCCTTGTCAGAGTGGGAGGGGTCAGAGAGGAGGAGTATAGGCAGAGCCTGGGCAGAATGGGTGGGTTCAGAGAGCAGAGGAAGGGGAGGAGGATCCTGACTTATTGTGGGGTACTGCAAATACTTTTTTACTGCACCCCCCTATACTCTCTGATTTCTGTTGGGAGGGGGCAGTCAAAATTTGGGGGAGCAGTATTAAAAGGTGCTTAGGCGCAACGTGAAGGCGATGGGGTGCACACAATGGCTTGGCTTCCAGGTACTTTTTGGGGGGCTACCATTAGTTTTTATTGCTCTGATCCTCCCTCATGGGGTGTACCCCAAATGGTTAGGGGCCACGGGGGGGCAAGAAGCTGTTTGACAGTTTCTATTAACAACAGGGGTCACCATACGATTCTGCTGCAGTTATGGTATTGAAAGGTAAAACAAGGAGCATTTGGCTGTATTTTTGCAGGTGGGGTGCCCCAAAATGTTACTGCCAGCAGCAGCAGCCCCCTTCCTCGCCACCCTGCAGATTGGTATAGGTACCTTTAGGACATTTCTGTTGAAAACAGAGGCTATAGCGAATCGCGCTACAAAATCCGAGAGCACTAACACTTGCTAAATAAAGGTGGCATCGGAGCATACGAATGAGGCAGGGAGAGGCTACTGTTGCAATTGGTTTGGTGGGTCATAGTGAATAACCTCGGCATGCAAATAGGCAGAAGTGTGAGGATTGGCAGTGTCTGTAGAGAATTTTGGCATGCTCTTCAGTTGATGTTTTCCTCCTTGAACTACAGAGGAAAGGCCTGGCCTTACTGTTGGGCAAAACATGTATTTATGATTTTAAGAAGTGTAGTCTGGATGTACTGAGAGGGCCTGTACAGTACGGTAAATGCCTGTATACCCCTGCAATGTGCATCCAACTGTCACTTGAGATTGAACAGCGAACGAAGCAGCTGGGTTACTGACTGAATGTAAATGGAAGGCACATAGGAAGGGTGTTTGTGGTCACTCAAATGATTGAAACCTGGTTGATGCACTACCAAAGCTGGGGTACCAGGGGGGAACATTTATGGGGTATTGAGATGGTGGTGTCCAGAGGTCAAAATATGTTTCAGAGACACAGAGGTACTGCGGTCCTGGTCCCACATTGGGGGTAGACAAAAGTCCATGCTAAAGATTTCTGTCCAACTGTTACCACATTTTGTGCAGCCTGGCTCCCTCTGTAACGATTCCCCAGTGTCTTTCGATCCTACAGATGACTGTAGCAAACTTCCCAAATTTTTTCTTGGCCTCATACTCCCAAAGGAGTGCCTGACATTTGCCAGCCTAACGATACTCACATTCTGGGAAAAACCTCACTAACTATGCATATTTATCTACCACACATGGCAAATCCTTACAATTGCAGAACATCATATCGCACTTGTCATCTTTGAGGTACTGTAAGTATTTGGATTTGAGGGAAATATTCATCCTTGCTTGCTCTCTCCCATCTGAAGTCTATGGTGCTGCTGTTCCTTTCTCACATGTCCCTTCAAAGAGACAAGTGACACACAGACTCAATCACTCAGCAAACATATATGCTTTGATGTTTTCATCTTGCTGTTTACCTTCCAAATATTCCCCCTGAACCACAAATAAAGGCCTGCCATTCCTCATCCCCTCAGTCAAAGCAGTCCTTCGCTCCTTAGGCCCTGCAAGACCACCATGAACAAAAATCATGTCAGCAAGCAGAAGAAAAGCCTCAGTGTGCTCTTTTGTTCATACTGCTGCCCTCTAGTAACACTTCATGGCAACTGCAGCATAAGAATGGGACTGAGAAGAGGGCTGTCCTATGCAAATAATATCCTCCCATGCATACTTTCTTCTGAGACGGTCGGCGGCTTATGCCGTGATACCGCCTCCAACAAATGGTCTTCAACCAAATTTTAAAAAAGCCCACCTGCCTTAGACGAAGGATTTTGCAACTCGAAGGAAGCACATGGGGACATCACCCTCATTTAGCAGGGTCCTAAATTGCCTGCTGTCAGCCTGTATACAGAACAAGGGCGTTCGTGGGCGTTCGTGAGCGTTCCTCAAAGGAAGGAGGTGGGTGATTAATTCACAGTGCCAGGGCAGGCCCAGCCCAGCCCAGCGCAGCCCAGCCCGGCACAGCGCACTGCTGTGGAGGTCCATTCCTTCACATCCTGCAGCAGGCATGATGCAGACCTACTAGAGCAAAGGCTTGACTCTGCCCTTGTCTGTCTCTTAAAGAAAACAATCTTTCTAGCTTCTTATTGCACCTGATAAATGGACTCTAGCTTGCCTCAAACTTGACCCATCATTTCATTAGCCAGAGCTCATACTTGACCTTTATTTCTATCCAAGCTCTCTGGCACCAAACCCCTGATTTGAGCGAGTTACTCACACCAAAATGAAAAATCACCATCATCCAACCTATTTTACAATAAGTGTAGCACCTTCCTCGCATTCTTGTGCTCAGTTATAACCCCCAATACCACAATTGCACTCTGCAATTCACCAAACTTAAAGGAAAAGGAAAGAAGACATTGATAAAGGAAGACAAGGCCTTGTCCCTATTGCACCTACTTGAGAAATAGGGAGGTTGGTAGAAGGTCATGAGGGAAAACATTTGAAATTTTGGGACACACATGCCAAAAAGAGTGTCCACTTGTCTCCTCTGTTACCAAGTAAAAAAAAAATCTTAGCAAAAAAAAAAACATTCACTTTTTGAAAATTTCCACCTTGGGATACCTCTACAGCATTGGCAGGATTCGAACCCTGGCCTGTGAGGGCTGTCTGCACCAAAGGTACAAGACTTACCTTTGAGCTATAGCTCCTTAGTGGTTTAGAGGATTGCAGTAGTAACTATAAGCAACATGAAGGCCTTGGTGTCCTTCCCGGCGGCTTCCATTGCACATGAAAAGGATGACCATGACATAAGGACAATTTGATAGGCTACATACATGGAAACCAGTGTGGTCCAGTGGGTAAGTGCCTGCCTTCCATGCAGGCAACCAGGGTTCAAATCCCGGGTTCGGCACCAGGTGACTGATGGTGGCAGAGCAGAGGTAAGTTGGAGGTGGGCCTAAATGGCCAATTGGTAAGTAAAATGTGTCTGGGTGTTGTGTACGAGTGGAATCATGCCTAGTGAATGAGGGATTGCAGATTGGTTGGTAAGTAAAATAGGTGTGGCCTGAACAGAGACAGGTGAAAGAAAGGTAACAGGTGTTGTGTGCAGGAGGAGGAGGAGCCTAGTCAGAGTGGGTGGGGTTAGAGAGGAGGAGTATAGGAGGAGCTGGGTCAGAGAGGAGGGGTATAGGAGGAGCCTAGTCAGAGTGGGAGGGGTCAGAGAGGAGGAGTATAGGAGGAGCCAGGTCAGAGAGGAGGGGTGTAGGTGGAGCCTGGGCAGAATGGGTGGGTTCAGAGAGCAGAGGAAGGGGAGGAGGATCCTGACTTATTGTGGGGTACTGCAAATACTTTTTTACTGCACCCCCCTATACTCTCTGATTTCTGTTGGGAGGGGGCAGTCAAAATTTGGGGGAGCAGTATTAAAAGGTGCTTAGGCGCAACGTGAAGGCGATGGGGTGCACACAATGGCTTGGCTTCCAGGTACTTTTTGGGGGGCTACCATTAGTTTTTATTGCTCTGATCCTCCCTCATGGGGTGTACCCCAAATGGTTAGGGGCCACGGGGGGGCAAGAAGCTGTTTGACAGTTTCTCTTAACAACAGGGGTCACCATACGATTCTGCTGCAGTTATGGTATTGAAAGGTAAAACAAGGAGCATTTGGCTGTATTTTTGCAGGTGGGGTGCCCCAAAATGTTACTGCCAGCAGCAGCAGCCCCCTTCCTCGCCACCCTGCAGATTGGTATAGGTACCTTTAGGACATTTCTGTTGAAAACAGAGGCTATAGCGAATCGCGCTTCAAAATCCGAGAGCACTAACACTTGCTAAATAAAGGTGGCATCGGAGCATACGAATGAGGCAGGGAGAGGCTACTGTTGCTATTGGTTTGGTGGGTCATAGTGAATAACCTCGGCATGCAAATAGGCAGAAGTGTGAGGATTGGCAGTGTCTGTAGAGAATTTTGGCATGCTCTTCAGTTGATGTTTTCCTCCTTGAACTACAGAGGAAAGGCCTGGCCTTACTGTTGGGCAAAACATGTATTTATGATTTTAAGAAGTGTAGTCTGGATGTACTGAGAGGGCCTGTACAGTACGGTAAATGCCTGTATACCCCTGCAATGTGCATCCAACTGTCACTTGAGATTGAACAGCGAACGAAGCAGCTGGGTTACTGACTGAATGTAAATGGAAGGCACATAGGAAGGGTGTTTGTGGTCACTCAAATAATTGAAACCTGGTTGATGCACTACCAAAGCTGGGGTACCAGGGGGGAACATTTATGGGGTATTGAGATGGTGGTGTCCAGAGGTCAAAATATGTTTCAGAGACACAGAGGTACTGCGGTCCTGGTCCCACATTGGGGGTAGACAAAAGTCCATGCTAAAGATTTCTGTCCAACTGTTACCACATTTTGTGCAGCCTGGCTCCCTCTGTAACGATTCCCCAGTGTCTTTCGATCCTACAGATGACTGTAGCAAACTTCCCAAATTTTTTCTTGGCCTCATACTCCCAAAGGAGTGCCTGACATTTGCCAGCCTAACGATACTCACATTCTGGGAAAAACCTCACTAACTATGCATATTTATCTACCACACATGGCAAATCCTTACAATTGCAGAACATCATATCGCACTTGTCATCTTTGAGGTACTGTAAGTATTTGGATTTGAGGGAAATATTCATCCTTGCTTGCTCTCTCCCATCTGAAGTCTATGGTGCTGCTGTTCCTTTCTCACATGTCCCTTCAAAGAGACAAGTGACACACAGACTCAATCACTCAGCAAACATATATGCTTTGATGTTTTCATCTTGCTGTTTACCTTCCAAATATTCCCCCTGAACCACAAATAAAGGCCTGCCATTCCTCATCCCCTCAGTCAAAGCAGTCCTTCGCTCCTTAGGCCCTGCAAGACCACCATGAACAAAAATCATGTCAGCAAGCAGAAGAAAAGCCTCAGTGTGCTCTTTTGTTCATACTGCTGCCCTCTAGTAACACTTCATGGCAACTGCAGCATAAGAATGGGACTGAGAAGAGGGCTGTCCTATGCAAATAATATCCTCCCATGCATACTTTCTTCTGAGACGGTCGGCGGCTTATGCCGTGATACCGCCTCCAACAAATGGTCTTCAACCAAATTTTAAAAAAGCCCACCTGCCTTAGACGAAGGATTTTGCAACTCGAAGGAAGCACATGGGGACATCACCCTCATTTAGCAGGGTCCTAAATTGCCTGCTGTCAGCCTGTATACAGAACAAGGGCGTTCGTGGGCGTTCGTGAGCGTTCCTCAAAGGAAGGAGGTGGGTGATTAATTCACAGTGCCAGGGCAGGCCCAGCCCAGCCCAGCGCAGCCCAGCCCGGCACAGCGCACTGCTGTGGAGGTCCATTCCTTCACATCCTGCAGCAGGCATGATGCAGACCTACTAGAGCAAAGGCTTGACTCTGCCCTTGTCTGTCTCTTAAAGAAAACAATCTTTCTAGCTTCTTATTGCACCTGATAAATGGACTCTAGCTTGCCTCAAACTTGACCCATCATTTCATTAGCCAGAGCTCATACTTGACCTTTATTTCTATCCAAGCTCTCTGGCACCAAACCCCTGATTTGAGCGAGTTACTCACACCAAAATGAAAAATCACCATCATCCAACCTATTTTACAATAAGTGTAGCACCTTCCTCGCATTCTTGTGCTCAGTTATAACCCCCAATACCACAATTGCACTCTGCAATTCACCAAACTTAAAGGAAAAGGAAAGAAGACATTGATAAAGGAAGACAAGGCCTTGTCCCTATTGCACCTACTTGAGAAATAGGGAGGTTGGTAGAAGGTCATGAGGGAAAACATTTGAAATTTTGGGACACACATGCCAAAAAGAGTGTCCACTTGTCTCCTCTGTTACCAAGTAAAAAAAAAATCTTAGCAAAAAAAAAAACATTCACTTTTTGAAAATTTCCACCTTGGGATACCTCTACAGCATTGGCAGGATTCGAACCCTGGCCTGTGAGGGCTGTCTGCACCAAAGGTACAAGACTTACCTTTGAGCTATAGCTCCTTAGTGGTTTAGAGGATTGCAGTAGTAACTATAAGCAACATGAAGGCCTTGGTGTCCTTCCCGGCGGCTTCCATTGCACATGAAAAGGATGACCATGACATAAGGACAATTTGATAGGCTACATACATGGAAACCAGTGTGGTCCAGTGGGTAAGTGCCTGCCTTCCATGCAGGCAACCAGGGTTCAAATCCCGGGTTCGGCACCAGGTGACTGATGGTGGCAGAGCAGAGGTAAGTTGGAGGTGGGCCTAAATGGCCAATTGGTAAGTAAAATGTGTCTGGGTGTTGTGTACGAGTGGAATCATGCCTAGTGAATGAGGGATTGCAGATTGGTTGGTAAGTAAAATAGGTGTGGCCTGAACAGAGACAGGTGAAAGAAAGGTAACAGGTGTTGTGTGCAGGAGGAGGAGGAGCCTAGTCAGAGTGGGTGGGGTTAGAGAGGAGGAGTATAGGAGGAGCTGGGTCAGAGAGGAGGGGTATAGGAGGAGCCTAGTCAGAGTGGGAGGGGTCAGAGAGGAGGAGTATAGGAGGAGCCAGGTCAGAGAGGAGGGGTGTAGGTGGAGCCTGGGCAGAATGGGTGGGTTCAGAGAGCAGAGGAAGGGGAGGAGGATCCTGACTTATTGTGGGGTACTGCAAATACTTTTTTACTGCACCCCCCTATACTCTCTGATTTCTGTTGGGAGGGGGCAGTCAAAATTTGGGGGAGCAGTATTAAAAGGTGCTTAGGCGCAACGTGAAGGCGATGGGGTGCACACAATGGCTTGGCTTCCAGGTACTTTTTGGGGGGCTACCATTAGTTTTTATTGCTCTGATCCTCCCTCATGGGGTGTACCCCAAATGGTTAGGGGCCACGGGGGGGGCAAGAAGCTGTTTGACAGTTTCTCTTAACAACAGGGGTCACCATACGATTCTGCTGCAGTTATGGTATTGAAAGGTAAAACAAGGAGCATTTGGCTGTATTTTTGCAGGTGGGGTGCCCCAAAATGTTACTGCCAGCAGCAGCAGCCCCCTTCCTCGCCACCCTGCAGATTGGTATAGGTACCTTTAGGACATTTCTGTTGAAAACAGAGGCTATAGCGAATCGCGCTTCAAAATCCGAGAGCACTAACACTTGCTAAATAAAGGTGGCATCGGAGCATACGAATGAGGCAGGGAGAGGCTACTGTTGCAATTGGTTTGGTGGGTCATAGTGAATAACCTCGGCATGCAAATAGGCAGAAGTGTGAGGATTGGCAGTGTCTGTAGAGAATTTTGGCATGCTCTTCAGTTGATGTTTTCCTCCTTGAACTACAGAGGAAAGGCCTGGCCTTACTGTTGGGCAAAACATGTATTTATGATTTTAAGAAGTGTAGTCTGGATGTACTGAGAGGGCCTGTACAGTACGGTAAATGCCTGTATACCCCTGCAATGTGCATCCAACTGTCACTTGAGATTGAACAGCGAACGAAGCAGCTGGGTTACTGACTGAATGTAAATGGAAGGCACATAGGAAGGGTGTTTGTGGTCACTCAAATGATTGAAACCTGGTTGATGCACTACCAAAGCTGGGGTACCAGGGGGGAACATTTATGGGGTATTGAGATGGTGGTGTCCAGAGGTCAAAATATGTTTCAGAGACACAGAGGTACTGCGGTCCTGGTCCCACATTGGGGGTAGACAAAAGTCCATGCTAAAGATTTCTGTCCAACTGTTACCACATTTTGTGCAGCCTGGCTCCCTCTGTAACGATTCCCCAGTGTCTTTCGATCCTACAGATGACTGTAGCAAACTTCCCAAATTTTTTCTTGGCCTCATACTCCCAAAGGAGTGCCTGACATTTGCCAGCCTAACGATACTCACATTCTGGGAAAAACCTCACTAACTATGCATATTTATCTACCACACATGGCAAATCCTTACAATTGCAGAACATCATATCGCACTTGTCATCTTTGAGGTACTGTAAGTATTTGGATTTGAGGGAAATATTCATCCTTGCTTGCTCTCTCCCATCTGAAGTCTATGGTGCTGCTGTTCCTTTCTCACATGTCCCTTCAAAGAGACAAGTGACACACAGACTCAATCACTCAGCAAACATATATGCTTTGATGTTTTCATCTTGCTGTTTACCTTCCAAATATTCCCCCTGAACCACAAATAAAGGCCTGCCATTCCTCATCCCCTCAGTCAAAGCAGTCCTTCGCTCCTTAGGCCCTGCAAGACCACCATGAACAAAAATCATGTCAGCAAGCAGAAGAAAAGCCTCAGTGTGCTCTTTTGTTCATACTGCTGCCCTCTAGTAACACTTCATGGCAACTGCAGCATAAGAATGGGACTGAGAAGAGGGCTGTCCTATGCAAATAATATCCTCCCATGCATACTTTCTTCTGAGACGGTCGGCGGCTTATGCCGTGATACCGCCTCCAACAAATGGTCTTCAACCAAATTTTAAAAAAGCCCACCTGCCTTAGACGAAGGATTTTGCAACTCGAAGGAAGCACATGGGGACATCACCCTCATTTAGCAGGGTCCTAAATTGCCTGCTGTCAGCCTGTATACAGAACAAGGGCGTTCGTGGGCGTTCGTGAGCGTTCCTCAAAGGAAGGAGGTGGGTGATTAATTCACAGTGCCAGGGCAGGCCCAGCCCAGCCCAGCCCAGCCCAGCGCAGCCCAGCCCGGCACAGCGCACTGCTGTGGAGGTCCATTCCTTCACATCCTGCAGCAGGCATGATGCAGACCTACTAGAGCAAAGGCTTGACTCTGCCCTTGTCTGTCTCTTAAAGAAAACAATCTTTCTAGCTTCTTATTGCACCTGATAAATGGACTCTAGCTTGCCTCAAACTTGACCCATCATTTCATTAGCCAGAGCTCATACTTGACCTTTATTTCTATCCAAGCTCTCTGGCACCAAACCCCTGATTTGAGCGAGTTACTCACACCAAAATGAAAAATCACCATCATCCAACCTATTTTACAATAAGTGTAGCACCTTCCTCGCATTCTTGTGCTCAGTTATAACCCCCAATACCACAATTGCACTCTGCAATTCACCAAACTTAAAGGAAAAGGAAAGAAGACATTGATAAAGGAAGACAAGGCCTTGTCCCTATTGCACCTACTTGAGAAATAGGGAGGTTGGTAGAAGGTCATGAGGGAAAACATTTGAAATTTTGGGACACACATGCCAAAAAGAGTGTCCACTTTTCTCCTCTGTTATCAAGTAAAAAAAAATCTTAGCAAAAAAAAAAAACATTCACTTTTTGAAAATTTCCACCTTGGGATACCTCTACAGCATTGGCAGGATTCGAACCCTGGCCTGTGAGGGCTGTCTGCACCAAAGGTACAAGACTTACCTTTGAGCTATAGCTCCTTAGTGGTTTAGAGGATTGCAGTAGTAACTATAAGCAACATGAAGGCCTTGGTGTCCTTCCCGGCGGCTTCCATTGCACATGAAAAGGATGACCATGACATAAGGACAATTTGATAGGCTACATACATGGAAACCAGTGTGGTCCAGTGGGTAAGTGCCTGCCTTCCATGCAGGCAACCAGGGTTCAAATCCCGGGTTCGGCACCAGGTGACTGATAGTGGCAGAGCAGAGGTAAGTTGGAGGTGGGCCTAAATGGCCAATTGGTAAGTAAAATGTGTCTGGGTGTTGTGTACGAGTGGAATCATGCCTAGTGAATGAGGGATTGCAGATTGGTTGGTAAGTAAAATAGGTGTGGCCTGAACAGAGACAGGTGAAAGAAAGGTAACAGGTGTTGTGTGCAGGAGGAGGAGGAGCCTAGTCAGAGTGGGTGGGGTCAGAGAGGAGGAGCCAGGTCAGAGAGGAAGGGTATAGGTGAAGCCTAGTCAGAGTGGGTGGGGTTAGAGAGGAGGAGTATAGGAGGAGCCAGGTCATAGAGGATGGGTGTAGGTGGAGCCTTGTCAGAGTGGGAGGGGTCAGAGAGGAGGAGTATAGGCGGAGCCTGGGCAGAATGGGTGGGTTCAGAGAGCAGAGGAAGGGGAGGAGGATCCTGACTTATTGTGGGGTACTGCAAATACTTTTTTACTGCACCCCCCTATACTCTCTGATTTCTGTTGGGAGGGGGCAGTCAAAATTTGGGGGAGCAGTATTAAAAGGTGCTTAGGCGCAACGTGAAGGCGATGGGGTGCACACAATGGCTTGGCTTCCAGGTACTTTTTGGGGGGCTACCATTAGTTTTTATTGCTCTGATCCTCCCTCATGGGGTGTACCCCAAATGGTTAGGGGCCACGGGGGGGGGCAAGAAGCTGTTTGACAGTTTCTCTTAACAACAGGGGTCACCATACGATTCTGCTGCAGTTATGGTATTGAAAGGTAAAACAAGGAGCATTTGGCTGTATTTTTGCAGGTGGGGTGCCCCAAAATGTTACTGCCAGCAGCAGCAGCCCCCTTCCTCGCCACCCTGCAGATTGGTATAGGTACCTTTAGGACATTTCTGTTGAAAACAGAGGCTATAGCGAATCGCGCTTCAAAATCCGAGAGCACTAACACTTGCTAAATAAAGGTGGCATCGGAGCATACGAATGAGGCAGGGAGAGGCTACTGTTGCAATTGGTTTGGTGGGTCATAGTGAATAACCTCGGCATGCAAATAGGCAGAAGTGTGAGGATTGGCAGTGTCTGTAGAGAATTTTGGCATGCTCTTCAGTTGATGTTTTCCTCCTTGAACTACAGAGGAAAGGCCTGGCCTTACTGTTGGGCAAAACATGTATTTATGATTTTAAGAAGTGTAGTCTGGATGTACTGAGAGGGCCTGTACAGTACGGTAAATGCCTGTATACCCCTGCAATGTGCATCCAACTGTCACTTGAGATTGAACAGCGAACGAAGCAGCTGGGTTACTGACTGAATGTAAATGGAAGGCACATAGGAAGGGTGTTTGTGGTCACTCAAATGATTGAAACCTGGTTGATGCACTACCAAAGCTGGGGTACCAGGGGGGAACATTTATGGGGTATTGAGATGGTGGTGTCCAGAGGTCAAAATATGTTTCAGAGACACAGAGGTACTGCGGTCCTGGTCCCACATTGGGGGTAGACAAAAGTCCATGCTAAAGATTTCTGTCCAACTGTTACCACATTTTGTGCAGCCTGGCTCCCTCTGTAACGATTCCCCAGTGTCTTTCGATCCTACAGATGACTGTAGCAAACTTCCCAAATTTTTTCTTGGCCTCATACTCCCAAAGGAGTGCCTGACATTTGCCAGCCTAACGATACTCACATTCTGGGAAAAACCTCACTAACTATGCATATTTATCTACCACACATGGCAAATCCTTACAATTGCAGAACATCATATCGCACTTGTCATCTTTGAGGTACTGTAAGTATTTGGATTTGAGGGAAATATTCATCCTTGCTTGCTCTCTCCCATCTGAAGTCTATGGTGCTGCTGTTCCTTTCTCACATGTCCCTTCAAAGAGACAAGCGACACACAGACTCAATCACTCAGCAAACATATATGCTTTGATGTTTTCATCTTGCTGTTTACCTTCCAAATATTCCCCCTGAACCACAAATAAAGGCCTGCCATTCCTCATCCCCTCAGTCAAAGCAGTCCTTCGCTCCTTAGGCCCTGCAAGACCACCATGAACAAAAATCATGTCAGCAAGCAGAAGAAAAGCCTCAGTGTGCTCTTTTGTTCATACTGCTGCCCTCTAGTAACACTTCATGGCAACTGCAGCATAAGAATGGGACTGAGAAGAGGGCTGTCCTATGCAAATAATATCCTCCCATGCATACTTTCTTCTGAGACGGTTGGCGGCTTGTGCCGTGATACCGCTTCCAACAAATGGTCTTCAACCAAATTTTAAAAAAGCCCACCTGCCTTAGATGAAGGATTTTGCAACTCGAAGGAAGCACATGGGGACATCACCCTCATTTAGCAGGGTCCTAAATTGCCTGCTGTCAGCCTGTATACAGAACAAGGGCGTTCGTGGGCGTTCGTGAGCGTTCCTCAAAGGAAGGAGGTGGGTGATTAATTCACAGTGCCAGGGCAGGCCCAGCCCAGCCCAGCCCAGCCCAGCCCAGCGCAGCCCAGCCCGGCACAGCGCACTGCTGTGGAGGTCCATTCCTTCACATCCTGCAGCAGGCATGATGCAGACCTACTAGAGCAAAGGCTTGACTCTGCCCTTGTCTGTCTCTTAAAGAAAACAATCTTTCTAGCTTCTTATTGCACCTGATAAATGGACTCTAGCTTGCCTCAAACTTGACCCATCATTTCATTAGCCAGAGCTCATACTTGACCTTTATTTCTATCCAAGCTCACTGGCACCAAACCCCTGATTTGAGCGAGTTACTCACACCAAAATGAAAAATCACCATCATCCAACCTATTTTACAATAAGTGTAGCACCTTCCTCGCATTCTTGTGCTCAGTTATAACCCCCAATACCACAATTGCACTCTGCAATTCACCAAACTTAAAGGAAAAGGAATGAAGACATTGATAAAGGAAGACAAGGCCTTGTCCCTATTGCACCTACTTGAGAAATAGGGAGGTTGGTAGAAGGTCATGAGGGAAAACATTTGAAATTTTGGGACACACATGCCAAAAAGAGTGTCCACTTTTCTCCTCTGTTACCAAGTAAAAAAAAATCTTAGCAAAAAAAAAACATTCACTTTTTGAAAATTTCCACCTTGGGATACCTCTACAGCATTGGCAGGATTCGAACCCTGGCCTGTGAGGGCTGTGTGCACCAAAGGTATAAGACTTACCTTTGA
Organism: Lissotriton vulgaris; assembly: GCF_964263255.1. Classification (NCBI taxonomy): domain Eukaryota; kingdom Metazoa; phylum Chordata; class Amphibia; order Caudata; family Salamandridae; genus Lissotriton; species Lissotriton vulgaris. The sequence continues at coordinate 1,532,562,660 of NC_141687.1, read as the reverse complement.
GCTATAGCTCCTTAGTGGTCTAGAGGATTGCAGTAGTAACTATAAGCAACATGAAGGCCTTGGTGTCCTTCCCGGCGGCTTCCATTGCACATGAAAAGGATGACCATGACATAAGGACAATTTGATAGGCTACATACATGGAAACCAGTGTGGTCCAGTGGGTAAGTGCCTGCTTTCCATGCAGGCAACCAGGGTTCAAATCCCGGGTTCGGCACCAGGTGACTGATGGTGGCAGAGCAGAGGTAAGTTGGAGGTGGGCCTAAATGGCCAATTGGTAAGTAAAATGTGTCTGGGTGTTGTGTACGAGTGGAATCATGCCTAGTGAATGAGGGATTGCAGATTGGTTGGTAAGTAAAATAGGTGTGGCCTGAACAGAGACAGGTGAAAGAAAGGTAACAGGTGTTGTGTGCAGGAGGAGGAGGAGCCTAGTCAGAGTGGGTGGGGTCAGAGAGGAGGAGTATAGGAGGAGCTGGGTCAGAGAGGAGGGGTATAGGAGGAGCCTAGTCAGAGTGGGAGGGGTCAGAGAGGAGGAGTATAGGAGGAGCCAGGTCAGAGAGGAGGGGTGTAGGTGGAGCCTTGTCAGAGTGGGAGGGGTCAGAGAGGAGGAGTATAGGCGGAGCCTGGGCAGAATGGGTGGGTTCAGAGAGCAGAGGAAGGGGAGGAGGATCCTGACTTATTGTGGGGTACTGCAAATACTTTTTTACTGCACCCCCCTATACTCTCTGATTTCTGTTGGGAGGGGGCAGTCAAAATTTGGGGGAGCAGTATTAAAAGGTGCTTAGGCGCAACGTGAAGGCAATGGGGTGCACACAATGGCTTGGCTTCCAGGTACTTTTTGGGGGGCTACCATTAGTTTTTATTGCTCTGATCCTCCCTCATGGGGTGTACCCTAAATGGTTAGGGGCCACGGGGGGGGCAAGAAGCTGTTTAACAGTTTCTATTAACAACAGGGGTCACCATACGATTCTGCTGCAGTTATGGTATTGAAAGGTAAAACAAGGAGCATTTGGCTGTATTTTTGCAGGTGGGGTGCCCCAAAATGTTACTGCCAGCAGCAGCAGCCCCCTTCCTCGCCACCCTGCAGATTGGTATAGGTACCTTTAGGACATTTCTGTTGAAAACAGAGGCTATAGCGAATCGCGCTTCAAAATCCGAGAGCACTAACACTTGCTAAATAAAGGTGGCATCGGAGCATACGAATGAGGCAGGGAGAGGCTACTGTTGCAATTGGTTTGGTGGGTCATAGTGAATAACCTCGGCATGCAAATAGGCAGAAGTGTGAGGATTGGCAGTGTCTGTAGAGAATTTTGGCATGCTCTTCAGTTGATGTTTTCCTCCTTGAACTACAGAGGAAAGGCCTGGCCTTACTGTTGGGCAAAACATGTATTTATGATTTTAAGAAGTGTAGTCTGGATGTACTGAGAGGGCCTGTACAGTACGGTAAATGCCTGTATACCCCTGCAATGTGCATCCAACTGTCACTTGAGATTGAACAGCGAACGAAGCAGCTGGGTTACTGACTGAATGTAAATGGAAGGCACATAGGAAGGGTGTTTGTGGTCACTCAAATGATTGAAACCTGGTTGATGCACTACCAAAGCTGGGGTACCAGGCGGAAACATTTGAGGGGTATTGAGATGGTGGTGTCCAGAGGTCAAAATATGTTTCAGAGACACAGAGGTACTGCGGTCCTGGTCCCACATTGGGGGTAGACGAAAGTCCATGCTAAAGATTTCTGTCCAACTGTTACCACATTTTGTGCAGCCTGGCTCCCTCTGTAACGATTCCCCAGTGTCTTTCGATCCTACAGATGACTGTAGCAAACTTCCCAAATTTTTTCTTGGCCTCATACTCCCAAAGGAGTGCCTGACATTTGCCAGCCTAACGATACTCACATTCTGGGAAAAACCTCACTAACTATGCATATTTATCTACCACACATGGCAAATCCTTACAATTGCAGAACATCATATCGCACTTGTCATCTTTGAGGTACTGTAAGTATTTGGATTTGAGAGAAATATTCATCCTTGCTTGCTCTCTCCCATCTGAAGTCTATGGTGCTGCTGTTCCTTTCTCACATGTCCCTTCAAAGAGACAAGTGACACACAGACTCAATCACTCAGCAAACATATATGCTTTGATGTTTTCATCTTGCTGTTTACCTTCCAAATATTCCCCCTGAACCACAAATAAAGGCCTGCCATTCCTCATCCCCTCAGTCAAAGCAGTCCTTCGCTCCTTAGGCCCTGCAAGACCACCATGAACAAAAATCATGTCAGCAAGCAGAAGAAAAGCCTCAGTGTGCTCTTTTGTTCATACTGCTGCCCTCTAGTAACACTTCATGGCAACTGCAGCATAAGAATGGGACTGAGAAGAGGGCTGTCCTATGCAAATAATATCCTCCCATGCATACTTTCTTCTGAGACGGTCGGCGGCTTATGCCGTGATACCGCCTCCAACAAATGGTCTTCAACCAAATTTTAAAAAAGCCCACCTGCCTTAGACGAAGGATTTTGCAACTCGAAGGAAGCACATGGGGACATCACCCTCATTTAGCAGGGTCCTAAATTGCCTGCTGTCAGCCTGTATACAGAACAAGGGCGTTCGTGGGCGTTCGTGAGCGTTCCTCAAAGGAAGGAGGTGGGTGATTAATTCACAGTGCCAGGGCAGGCCCAGCCCAGCCCAGCCCAGCCCAGCCCGGCACAGCGCACTGCTGTGGAGGTCCATTCCTTCACATCCTGCAGCAGGCATGATGCAGACCTACTAGAGCAAAGGCTTGACTCTGCCCTTGTCTGTCTCTTAAAGAAAACAATCTTTCTAGCTTCTTATTGCACCTGATAAATGGACTCTAGCTTGCCTCAAACTTGACCCATCATTTCATTAGCCAGAGCTCATACTTGACCTTTATTTCTATCCAAGCTCTCTGGCACCAAACCCCTGATTTGAGCGAGTTACTCACACCAAAATGAAAAATCACCATCATCCAACCTATTTTACAATAAGTGTAGCACCTTCCTCGCATTCTTGTGCTCAGTTATAACCCCCAATACCACAATTGCACTCTGCAATTCACCAAACTTAAAGGAAAAGGAATGAAGACATTGATAAAGGAAGACAAGGCCTTGTCCCTATTGCACCTACTTGAGAAATAGGGAGGTTGGTAGAAGGTCATGAGGGAAAACATTTGAAATTTTGGGACACACATGCCAAAAAGAGTGTCCACTTTTCTCCTCTGTTATCAAGTAAAAAAAAATCTTAGCAAAAAAAAAAAACATTCACTTTTTGAAAATTTCCACCTTGGGATACCTCTACAGCATTGGCAGGATTCGAACCCTGGCCTGTGAGGGCTGTCTGCACCAAAGGTACAAGACTTACCTTTGAGCTATAGCTCCTTAGTGGTCTAGAGGATTGCAGTAGTAACTATAAGCAACATGAAGGCCTTGGTGTCCTTCCCGGCGGCTTCCATTGCACATGAAAAGGATGACCATGACATAAGGACAATTTGATAGGCTACATACATGGAAACCAGTGTGGTCCAGTGGGTAAGTGCCTGCTTTCCATGCAGGCAACCAGGGTTCAAATCCCGGGTTCGGCACCAGGTGACTGATGGTGGCAGAGCAGAGGTAAGTTGGAGGTGGGCCTAAATGGCCAATTGGTAAGTAAAATGTGTCTGGGTGTTGTGTACGAGTGGAATCATGCCTAGTGAATGAGGGATTGCAGATTGGTTGGTAAGTAAAATAGGTGTGGCCTGAACAGAGACAGGTGAAAGAAAGGTAACAGGTGTTGTGTGCAGGAGGAGGAGGAGCCTAGTCAGAGTGGGTGGGGTCAGAGAGGAGGAGTATAGGAGGAGCTGGGTCAGAGAGGAGGGGTATAGGAGGAGCCTAGTCAGAGTGGGAGGGGTCAGAGAGGAGGAGTATAGGAGGAGCCAGGTCAGAGAGGAGGGGTGTAGGTGGAGCCTTGTCAGAGTGGGAGGGGTCAGAGAGGAGGAGTATAGGCGGAGCCTGGGCAGAATGGGTGGGTTCAGAGAGCAGAGGAAGGGGAGGAGGATCCTGACTTATTGTGGGGTACTGCAAATACTTTTTTACTGCACCCCCCTATACTCTCTGATTTCTGTTGGGAGGGGGCAGTCAAAATTTGGGGGAGCAGTATTAAAAGGTGCTTAGGCGCAACGTGAAGGCAATGGGGTGCACACAATGGCTTGGCTTCCAGGTACTTTTTGGGGGGCTACCATTAGTTTTTATTGCTCTGATCCTCCCTCATGGGGTGTACCCTAAATGGTTAGGGGCCACGGGGGGGGGCAAGAAGCTGTTTGACAGTTTCTATTAACAACAGGGGTCACCATACGATTCTGCTGCAGTTATGGTATTGAAAGGTAAAACAAGGAGCATTTGGCTGTATTTTTGCAGGTGGGGTGCCCCAAAATGTTACTGCCAGCAGCAGCAGCCCCCTTCCTCGCCACCCTGCAGATTGGTATAGGTACCTTTAGGACATTTCTGTTGAAAACAGAGGCTATAGCGAATCGCGCTTCAAAATCCGAGAGCACTAACACTTGCTAAATAAAGGTGGCATCGGAGCATACGAATGAGGCAGGGAGAGGCTACTGTTGCAATTGGTTTGGTGGGTCATAGTGAATAACCTCGGCATGCAAATAGGCAGAAGTGTGAGGATTGGCAGTGTCTGTAGAGAATTTTGGCATGCTCTTCAGTTGATGTTTTCCTCCTTGAACTACAGAGGAAAGGCCTGGCCTTACTGTTGGGCAAAACATGTATTTATGATTTTAAGAAGTGTAGTCTGGATGTACTGAGAGGGCCTGTACAGTACGGTAAATGCCTGTATACCCCTGCAATGTGCATCCAACTGTCACTTGAGATTGAACAGCGAACGAAGCAGCTGGGTTACTGACTGAATGTAAATGGAAGGCACATAGGAAGGGTGTTTGTGGTCACTCAAATGATTGAAACCTGGTTGATGCACTACCAAAGCTGGGGTACCAGGCGGAAACATTTGAGGGGTATTGAGATGGTGGTGTCCAGAGGTCAAAATATGTTTCAGAGACACAGAGGTACTGCGGTCCTGGTCCCACATTGGGGGTAGACGAAAGTCCATGCTAAAGATTTCTGTCCAACTGTTACCACATTTTGTGCAGCCTGGCTCCCTCTGTAACGATTCCCCAGTGTCTTTCGATCCTACAGATGACTGTAGCAAACTTCCCAAATTTTTTCTTGGCCTCATACTCCCAAAGGAGTGCCTGACATTTGCCAGCCTAACGATACTCACATTCTGGGAAAAACCTCACTAACTATGCATATTTATCTACCACACATGGCAAATCCTTACAATTGCAGAACATCATATCGCACTTGTCATCTTTGAGGTACTGTAAGTATTTGGATTTGAGGGAAATATTCATCCTTGCTTGCTCTCTCCCATCTGAAGTCTATGGTGCTGCTGTTCCTTTCTCACATGTCCCTTCAAAGAGACAAGTGACACACAGACTCAATCACTCAGCAAACATATATGCTTTGATGTTTTCATCTTGCTGTTTACCTTCCAAATATTCCCCCTGAACCACAAATAAAGGCCTGCCATTCCTCATCCCCTCAGTCAAAGCAGTCCTTCGCTCCTTAGGCCCTGCAAGACCACCATGAACAAAAATCATGTCAGCAAGCAGAAGAAAAGCCTCAGTGTGCTCTTTTGTTCATACTGCTGCCCTCTAGTAACACTTCATGGCAACTGCAGCATAAGAATGGGACTGAGAAGAGGGCTGTCCTATGCAAATAATATCCTCCCATGCATACTTTCTTCTGAGACGGTCGGCGGCTTATGCCGTGATACCGCCTCCAACAAATGGTCTTCAACCAAATTTTAAAAAAGCCCACCTGCCTTAGACGAAGGATTTTGCAACTCGAAGGAAGCACATGGGGACATCACCCTCATTTAGCAGGGTCCTAAATTGCCTGCTGTCAGCCTGTATACAGAACAAGGGCGTTCGTGGGCGTTCGTGAGCGTTCCTCAAAGGAAGGAGGTGGGTGATTAATTCACAGTGCCAGGGCAGGCCCAGCCCAGCCCAGCCCAGCCCAGCCCAGCCCAGCCCGGCACAGCGCACTGCTGTGGAGGTCCATTCCTTCACATCCTGCAGCAGGCATGATGCAGACCTACTAGAGCAAAGGCTTGACTCTGCCCTTGTCTGTCTCTTAAAGAAAACAATCTTTCTAGCTTCTTATTGCACCTGATAAATGGACTCTAGCTTGCCTCAAACTTGACCCATCATTTCATTAGCCAGAGCTCATACTTGACCTTTATTTCTATCCAAGCTCTCTGGCACCAAACCCCTGATTTGAGCGAGTTACTCACACCAAAATGAAAAATCACCATCATCCAACCTATTTTACAATAAGTGTAGCACCTTCCTCGCATTCTTGTGCTCAGTTATAACCCCCAATACCACAATTGCACTCTGCAATTCACCAAACTTAAAGGAAAAGGAATGAAGACATTGATAAAGGAAGACAAGGCCTTGTCCCTATTGCACCTACTTGAGAAATAGGGAGGTTGGTAGAAGGTCATGAGGGAAAACATTTGAAATTTTGGGACACACATGCCAAAAAGAGTGTCCACTTTTCTCCTCTGTTACCAAGTAAAAAAAAATCTTAGCAAAAAAAAAAACATTCACTTTTTGAAAATTTCCACCTTGGGATACCTCTACAGCATTGGCAGGATTCGAACCCTGGCCTGTGAGGGATGTCTGCACCAAAGGTATAAGACTTACCTTTGAGCTATAGCTCCTTAGTGGTCTAGAGGATTGCAGTAGTAACTATAAGCAACATGAAGGCCTTGGTGTCCTTCCCGGCGGCTTCCATTGCACATGAAAAGGATGACCATGACATAAGGACAATTTGATAGGCTACATACATGGAAACCAGTGTGGTCCAGTGGGTAAGTGCCTGCTTTCCATGCAGGCAACCAGGGTTCAAATCCCGGGTTCGGCACCAGGTGACTGATGGTGGCAGAGCAGAGGTAAGTTGGAGGTGGGCCTAAATGGCCAATTGGTAAGTAAAATGTGTCTGGGTGTTGTGTACGAGTGGAATCATGCCTAGTGAATGAGGGATTGCAGATTGGTTGGTAAGTAAAATAGGTGTGGCCTGAACAGAGACAGGTGAAAGAAAGGTAACAGGTGTTGTGTGCAGGAGGAGGAGGAGCCTAGTCAGAGTGGGTGGGGTCAGAGAGGAGGGGTATAGGAGGAGCTGGGTCAGAGAGGAGGGGTATAGGAGGAGCCTAGTCAGAGTGGGAGGGGTCAGAGAGGAGGAGTATAGGAGGAGCCAGGTCAGAGAGGAGGGGTGTAGGTGGAGCCTTGTCAGAGTGGGAGGGGTCAGAGAGGAGGAGTATAGGCGGAGCCTGGGCAGAATGGGTGGGTTCAGAGAGCAGAGGAAGGGGAGGAGGATCCTGACTTATTGTGGGGTACTGCAAATACTTTTTTACTGCACCCCCCTATACTCTCTGATTTCTGTTGGGAGGGGGCAGTCAAAATTTGGGGGAGCAGTATTAAAAGGTGCTTAGGCGCAACGTGAAGGCAATGGGGTGCACACAATGGCTTGGCTTCCAGGTACTTTTTGGGGGGCTACCATTAGTTTTTATTGCTCTGATCCTCCCTCATGGGGTGTACCCTAAATGGTTAGGGGCCACGGGGGGGGCAAGAAGCTGTTTAACAGTTTCTATTAACAACAGGGGTCACCATACGATTCTGCTGCAGTTATGGTATTGAAAGGTAAAACAAGGAGCATTTGGCTGTATTTTTGCAGGTGGGGTGCCCCAAAATGTTACTGCCAGCAGCAGCAGCCCCCTTCCTTGCCACCCTGCAGATTGGTATAGGTACCTTTAGGACATTTCTGTTGAAAACAGAGGCTATAGCGAATCGCGCTTCAAAATCCGAGAGCACTAACACTTGCTAAATAAAGGTGGCATCGGAGCATACGAATGAGGCAGGGAGAGGCTACTGTTGCAATTGGTTTGGTGGGTCATAGTGAATAACCTCGGCATGCAAATAGGCAGAAGTGTGAGGATTGGCAGTGTCTGTAGAGAATTTTGGCATGCTCTTCAGTTGATGTTTTCCTCCTTGAACTACAGAGGAAAGGCCTGGCCTTACTGTTGGGCAAAACATGTATTTATGATTTTAAGAAGTGTAGTCTGGATGTACTGAGAGGGCCTGTACAGTACGGTAAATGCCTGTATACCCCTGCAATGTGCATCCAACTGTCACTTGAGATTGAACAGCGAACGAAGCAGCTGGGTTACTGACTGAATGTAAATGGAAGGCACATAGGAAGGGTGTTTGTGGTCACTCAAATGATTGAAACCTGGTTGATGCACTACCAAAGCTGGGGTACCAGGCGGAAACATTTGAGGGGTATTGAGATGGTGGTGTCCAGAGGTCAAAATATGTTTCAGAGACACAGAGGTACTGCGGTCCTGGTCCCACATTGGGGGTAGACGAAAGTCCATGCTAAAGATTTCTGTCCAACTGTTACCACATTTTGTGCAGCCTGGCTCCCTCTGTAACGATTCCCCAGTGTCTTTCGATCCTACAGATGACTGTAGCAAACTTCCCAAATTTTTTCTTGGCCTCATACTCCCAAAGGAGTGCCTGACATTTGCCAGCCTAACGATACTCACATTCTGGGAAAAACCTCACTAACTATGCATATTTATCTACCACACATGGCAAATCCTTACAATTGCAGAACATCATATCGCACTTGTCATCTTTGAGGTACTGTAAGTATTTGGATTTGAGAGAAATATTCATCCTTGCTTGCTCTCTCCCATCTGAAGTCTATGGTGCTGCTGTTCCTTTCTCACATGTCCCTTCAAAGAGACAAGTGACACACAGACTCAATCACTCAGCAAACATATATGCTTTGATGTTTTCATCTTGCTGTTTACCTTCCAAATATTCCCCCTGAACCACAAATAAAGGCCTGCCATTCCTCATCCCCTCAGTCAAAGCAGTCCTTCGCTCCTTAGGCCCTGCAAGACCACCATGAACAAAAATCATGTCAGCAAGCAGAAGAAAAGCCTCAGTGTGCTCTTTTGTTCATACTGCTGCCCTCTAGTAACACTTCATGGCAACTGCAGCATAAGAATGGGACTGAGAAGAGGGCTGTCCTATGCAAATAATATCCTCCCATGCATACTTTCTTCTGAGACGGTCGGCGGCTTATGCCGTGATACCGCCTCCAACAAATGGTCTTCAACCAAATTTTAAAAAAGCCCACCTGCCTTAGACGAAGGATTTTGCAACTCGAAGGAAGCACATGGGGACATCACCCTCATTTAGCAGGGTCCTAAATTGCCTGCTGTCAGCCTGTATACAGAACAAGGGCGTTCGTGGGCGTTCGTGAGCGTTCCTCAAAGGAAGGAGGTGGGTGATTAATTCACAGTGCCAGGGCAGGCCCAGCCCAGCCCAGCCCAGCCCAGCCCAGCCCAGCCCGGCACAGCGCACTGCTGTGGAGGTCCATTCCTTCACATCCTGCAGCAGGCATGATGCAGACCTACTAGAGCAAAGGCTTGACTCTGCCCTTGTCTGTCTCTTAAAGAAAACAATCTTTCTAGCTTCTTATTGCACCTGATAAATGGACTCTAGCTTGCCTCAAACTTGACCCATCATTTCATTAGCCAGAGCTCATACTTGACCTTTATTTCTATCCAAGCTCACTGGCACCAAACCCCTGATTTGAGCGAGTTACTCACACCAAAATGAAAAATCACCATCATCCAACCTATTTTACAATAAGTGTAGCACCTTCCTCGCATTCTTGTGCTCAGTTATAACCCCCAATACCACAATTGCACTCTGCAATTCACCAAACTTAAAGGAAAAGGAATGAAGACATTGATAAAGGAAGACAAGGCCTTGTCCCTATTGCACCTACTTGAGAAATAGGGAGGTTGGTAGAAGGTCATGAGGGAAAACATTTGAAATTTTGGGACACACATGCCAAAAAGAGTGTCCACTTTTCTCCTCTGTTATCAAGTAAAAAAAAATCTTAGCAAAAAAAAAAAAACATTCACTTTTTGAAAATTTCCACCTTGGGATACCTCTACAGCATTGGCAGGATTCGAACCCTGGCCTGTGAGGGCTGTCTGCACCAAAGGTACAAGACTTACCTTTGAGCTATAGCTCCTTAGTGGTCTAGAGGATTGCAGTAGTAACTATAAGCAACATGAAGGCCTTGGTGTCCTTCCCGGCGGCTTCCATTGCACATGAAAAGGATGACCATGACATAAGGACAATTTGATAGGCTACATACATGGAAACCAGTGTGGTCCAGTGGGTAAGTGCCTGCTTTCCATGCAGGCAACCAGGGTTCAAATCCCGGGTTCGGCACCAGGTGACTGATGGTGGCAGAGCAGAGGTAAGTTGGAGGTGGGCCTAAATGGCCAATTGGTAAGTAAAATGTGTCTGGGTGTTGTGTACGAGTGGAATCATGCCTAGTGAATGAGGGATTGCAGATTGGTTGGTAAGTAAAATAGGTGTGGCCTGAACAGAGACAGGTGAAAGAAAGGTAACAGGTGTTGTGTGCAGGAGGAGGAGGAGCCTAGTCAGAGTGGGTGGGGTCAGAGAGGAGGAGTATAGGAGGAGCTGGGTCAGAGAGGAGGGGTATAGGAGGAGCCTAGTCAGAGTGGGAGGGGTCAGAGAGGAGGAGTATAGGAGGAGCCAGGTCAGAGAGGAGGGGTGTAGGTGGAGCCTTGTCAGAGTGGGAGGGGTCAGAGAGGAGGAGTATAGGCGGAGCCTGGGCAGAATGGGTGGGTTCAGAGAGCAGAGGAAGGGGAGGAGGATCCTGACTTATTGTGGGGTACTGCAAATACTTTTTTACTGCACCCCCCTATACTCTCTGATTTCTGTTGGGAGGGGGCAGTCAAAATTTGGGGGAGCAGTATTAAAAGGTGCTTAGGCGCAACGTGAAGGCAATGGGGTGCACACAATGGCTTGGCTTCCAGGTACTTTTTGGGGGGCTACCATTAGTTTTTATTGCTCTGATCCTCCCTCATGGGGTGTACCCTAAATGGTTAGGGGCCACGGGGGGGGGCAAGAAGCTGTTTGACAGTTTCTATTAACAACAGGGGTCACCATACGATTCTGCTGCAGTTATGGTATTGAAAGGTAAAACAAGGAGCATTTGGCTGTATTTTTGCAGGTGGGGTGCCCCAAAATGTTACTGCCAGCAGCAGCAGCCCCCTTCCTCGCCACCCTGCAGATTGGTATAGGTACCTTTAGGACATTTCTGTTGAAAACAGAGGCTATAGCGAATCGCGCTTCAAAATCCGAGAGCACTAACACTTGCTAAATAAAGGTGGCATCGGAGCATACGAATGAGGCAGGGAGAGGCTACTGTTGCAATTGGTTTGGTGGGTCATAGTGAATAACCTCGGCATGCAAATAGGCAGAAGTGTGAGGATTGGCAGTGTCTGTAGAGAATTTTGGCATGCTCTTCAGTTGATGTTTTCCTCCTTGAACTACAGAGGAAAGGCCTGGCCTTACTGTTGGGCAAAACATGTATTTATGATTTTAAGAAGTGTAGTCTGGATGTACTGAGAGGGCCTGTACAGTACGGTAAATGCCTGTATACCCCTGCAATGCGCATCCAACTGTCACTTGAGATTGAACAGCGAACGAAGCAGCTGGGTTACTGACTGAATGTAAATGGAAGGCACATAGGAAGGGTGTTTGTGGTCACTCAAATGATTGAAACCTGGTTGATGCACTACCAAAGCTGGGGTACCAGGCGGAAACATTTGAGGGGTATTGAGATGGTGGTGTCCAGAGGTCAAAATATGTTTCAGAGACACAGAGGTACTGCGGTCCTGGTCCCACATTGGGGGTAGACGAAAGTCCATGCTAAAGATTTCTGTCCAACTGTTACCACATTTTGTGCAGCCTGGCTCCCTCTGTAACGATTCCCCAGTGTCTTTCGATCCTACAGATGACTGTAGCAAACTTCCCAAATTTTTTCTTGGCCTCATACTCCCAAAGGAGTGCCTGACATTTGCCAGCCTAACGATACTCACATTCTGGGAAAAACCTCACTAACTATGCATATTTATCTACCACACATGGCAAATCCTTACAATTGCAGAACATCATATCGCACTTGTCATCTTTGAGGTACTGTAAGTATTTGGATTTGAGGGAAATATTCATCCTTGCTTGCTCTCTCCCATCTGAAGTCTATGGTGCTGCTGTTCCTTTCTCACATGTCCCTTCAAAGAGACAAGTGACACACAGACTCAATCACTCAGCAAACATATATGCTTTGATGTTTTCATCTTGCTGTTTACCTTCCAAATATTCCCCCTGAACCACAAATAAAGGCCTGCCATTCCTCATCCCCTCAGTCAAAGCAGTCCTTCGCTCCTTAGGCCCTGCAAGACCACCATGAACAAAAATCATGTCAGCAAGCAGAAGAAAAGCCTCAGTGTGCTCTTTTGTTCATACTGCTGCCCTCTAGTAACACTTCATGGCAACTGCAGCATAAGAATGGGACTGAGAAGAGGGCTGTCCTATGCAAATAATATCCTCCCATGCATACTTTCTTCTGAGACGGTCGGCGGCTTATGCCGTGATACCGCCTCCAACAAATGGTCTTCAACCAAATTTTAAAAAAGCCCACCTGCCTTAGACGAAGGATTTTGCAACTCGAAGGAAGCACATGGGGACATCACCCTCATTTAGCAGGGTCCTAAATTGCCTGCTGTCAGCCTGTATACAGAACAAGGGCGTTCGTGGGCGTTCGTGAGCGTTCCTCAAAGGAAGGAGGTGGGTGATTAATTCACAGTGCCAGGGCAGGCCCAGCCCAGCCCAGCCCAGCCCAGCCCAGCCCAGCCCGGCACAGCGCACTGCTGTGGAGGTCCATTCCTTCACATCCTGCAGCAGGCATGATGCAGACCTACTAGAGCAAAGGCTTGACTCTGCCCTTGTCTGTCTCTTAAAGAAAACAATCTTTCTAGCTTCTTATTGCACCTGATAAATGGACTCTAGCTTGCCTCAAACTTGACCCATCATTTCATTAGCCAGAGCTCATACTTGACCTTTATTTCTATCCAAGCTCTCTGGCACCAAACCCCTGATTTGAGCGAGTTACTCACACCAAAATGAAAAATCACCATCATCCAACCTATTTTACAATAAGTGTAGCACCTTCCTCGCATTCTTGTGCTCAGTTATAACCCCCAATACCACAATTGCACTCTGCAATTCACCAAACTTAAAGGAAAAGGAATGAAGACATTGATAAAGGAAGACAAGGCCTTGTCCCTATTGCACCTACTTGAGAAATAGGGAGGTTGGTAGAAGGTCATGAGGGAAAACATTTGAAATTTTGGGACACACATGCCAAAAAGAGTGTCCACTTTTCTCCTCTGTTACCAAGTAAAAAAAAATCTTAGCAAAAAAAAAAACATTCACTTTTTGAAAATTTCCACCTTGGGATACCTTTACAGCATTGGCAGGATTTATCACAGCGCTGTCTCCCCGGTCCACCGCAGCTCTTTGATGCTGTTTGAGTGGAGGGAGATCGAGCGCTCCTACTTCCTGTTTGTCCCTCGGCGGGCGGCCATCTTGTGAGGGTGACGCTCTAGTCTTCCCTCCCTCCCGGACTATTAAGGGCTGTTTACTCTGGCGCTCGTGCTGAATGACCACTAGCACGTTAGCGCTTGGGTGTGGAGCGTGCCTGCATTACAGAGCTCGCATTATCAAAGTGTGTGTGTTTTATCTTTTTTAACTTTTGGGCTACTCCTAAAATTTGTAAAAGTGTATTTTACTATTCCTGTTACCTTGCCAGGCACAGCGCTGTCTCCCCGGTCCACCGCAGCTCTTTGATGCTGTTTGAGTGGAGGGAGATCGAGCGCTCCTACTTCCTGTTTGTCCCTCGGCGGGCGGCCATCTTGTGAGGGTGACGCTCTAGTCTTCCCTCACCTCCCAATCTACTTACTCTCTGCCCCCTAGCGCAGCGGGATCGCGCAGCGGGCGTGTCCTCGCGTGGCCGGAGTCGTGCCAGAGTCCTGCCCGTCTGCGCCCGTCCGCGTTACGGACGCGCGGGACGTGGCGGGCTCTGGCCTGCTCTCGTCTATCCAGCACTGTCGCCATGCTTACATACTCTAGGGAGCGTTTGTACTCCATCGGCAAGGTGAGCGGTCATTGCACTTTACAGCCCGTTCATCCCCTATGCGGCCCCTACCGCTGTCCCTGTAATGGCCTGGTACTTGACCCTCCGCAGCTTCTTTCACGGCACTGCCCCTCTGCCGTCCGGCACAACAGGGGACTACCGCCTTCACTGCGGATTATGCATCTTAATGTCAGGTCAATCCTTAAACATCTACAGAATGTGTATGACCTGATTGAAACTGAAGCTCCGGATATTTTAGCCTTAACCGAGACATGGCTTCAGGAAGCCGACACTGCTATTCCTAATCTTGTTTGTCCTCCCGGCTACTCTATGTATACTGCGAATAGGCCATCTAGTGGCGGGGGTATAGCCCTGATTGTGAGATCTAGTTTTTCCTGTGTGTGGACCACTCTTAAGATCACTGGCTGTGAAAGCGCCTCTTTTAAAGTCTCTGTCAGCCCAGAATTTACACTCTCTGGGATGGTGGTGTATCGTCCGCCGGGCAGTGATGTGGCGTTCAGGAATGCTTTCCCGGACACTGTCGCCACCTTGGTCACTGACTGTGCTAATTTTTCCATTCTGGGCGATTTAAATCTGCATTTCGATGCTCCATCTTGCCTGACAGCACGTAACATTCTCATGGACTTAGAGGCTTTTCAACTTTTTCAGCTGGTCTCCCAGCCTACTCATTCCGGGGGGCATATTCTTGACCCTTTTTTTACTAACTTGACCGAGGCTAAAGTCACGTCGGTGGCTCCTGTAGCGTGGTCTGACCATTCTTTGGTGTCCATCTGCTGCCCTATAACTTCCAACATTTCCACCTCTTCAGCCAAGCGGGTACCCAGGAGACCCTGGAGTAAACTCAGGCTGGATGACTTTTACCATCTTTTGTCAGTGGAACCTCTGGGCCCATTCAACAACGTAGAGGAGGGGTATGATCTCTTCTGCTCTTGGCTCACTAGGGCACTGGATGTGTTGATACCTGTTGTAACAACGAAGATAAATCCTCGTGTGTCAAGCCCCTGGTACGATGACGCTTTGCGTGCTCTGAAGGGAGCCTGTAGACGGGCGGAGAGGGCCTGGCGGAAGACATATGGGGCTGAGTTAAAAGCAACATATGTCATGTCCGTCAAGATCTATCACCGGGCCATTTGTCGTGCCCGAGCGGCATTTTATGCCGAGGAATTTCGGAACAGCACTAACCCGTCGAAGGCTATCTTCAAGGCAGTGAAAGATCTTATGTCTAAGCGGTCTATCTCAACGGTTGAGAGCTCTGTCACACACTGTGAATCCCTCGCTTCCTATTTCTTGGGAAAAGTCCAGTCTATATATCGGACTTTCCCGAGCACTGGTATAGCGCTGGGTAGCTCTACGGTGACATCTGACCAGCCCGCTCTGCTCTCATTTCCCCCCCTCACCTTGGAAGGGTTTGACAAACTTGCTACGCAAGTTAAATCTGGGTCTCCATCCGATCCAGTGAGGCCTGCCCTCTTTCGAGATCAGTCCTTTGTGGGGCGCGTGGCTATACGCTCTCTTGTCAATCTCTCCCTAGAGACTGGGGTCGTTCCTATCAGCTGGAAGCAGGCGGTGGTGTCTCCGATCATTAAAAAACCTACTCTTGACCCATCCAAGCCGGAAAGCTACCGTCCCATCTCGCTGCTGCCCTGGCCAGCTAAGCTGACAGAGGCCCATGTCAACCTGGCCCTGTCTGAACACTTAGCCCGGTCCAATGCCCTCGATCCTACACAGAATGGCTTCCGTGCTGGCCACAGCACAGAGACTGCCCTTCTGGTGATGGTGGAACATCTCCGTGCTAGGTTGGATGATGGGCAGACGGCGGCGCTGATTTTGTTAGATCTCAGCGCCGCATTCGATACTGTTTCGCACAGCATCCTCCTTAGGCGGCTCAAGGAGACTGGTATCGGCGGCCAGGCGCTGCAATGGTTCCGCTCCTTCCTAGACAACCGCTCCTTCTGTGTTGCCATCCCTCCCTTCAAGTCCAGGTTCCAGCCTCTGGCCATGGGGGTTCCGCAGGGATCCTCGCTGAGTCCCACGTTGTTCAATCTCTACGTGAGACCGCTGGCTGATGTCGCAAGGCAGTGGGGCCTAACCATGGTCTCATATGCCGACGACACACAGCTGGCGGTTACTCTCAGCGGGGATGCGGAACAGGATGCCCCCAGGTTTCAGTCCGGACTGAAGGCGGTGGCCAGCTGGTTGACAGGTAACTGTCTCCAGCTTAATGCCACAAAAACAGAGGTTATGGTTGTCGGGAAGGGAGTTTGAGCTCTGGGGCGACCAGTGGTGGCCTTCGGAGTTGGGCCCCACTCCGACCCCAGTGTCGGAGGTGAAGAACCTCGGGGTCTGGTTAGACGCTGGTCTTACATTCACAGGGCACACTAAAAAAATCGCAGCCTGTTGCTTCGGTCTCCTAAGAGGGTTGAGGCCGGTGCTTAAGTTCTTCGACGCCCCTACCAGACAGCTTGTGGTCCAGGCAACCATCATCTCCCGTCTGGACTACGCCAGCTCCTTGCTGGCGGGGGCCAACCAGGCTGAGTTAACCCGTCTGCAGCGGGTGCAGAACGCCGCGGCGAGAGCCATTGTTGGACTTCCTAAGTTCTGCCCAGTGTCTCATGTCATCCGCTCCCTGCACTGGCTCCCGGTTAGAAAGCGTATTCTTTTCAAAGTCCTGTGTTTGACCTTCAAAATCCTTAGAGGCATTGGTCCCGAGATCCTGGCCAACTCAATTTCCTTCTATGTCCCTACCCGCAATCTTCGATCTCAAGGGCAGGCCCGTGCTGTTGTCCCCAGATTTAGGCTCAGCAGGATGGGGGGCCGTTCCTTCAGGGTTAGAGCCGCGTCAATCTGGAACACCCTTCCAGTTGAACTTCGGCTGATAGAGGACATGCTGTCGTTTCGTAGAGCCATAAAAACCTTCCTATTTTAGCTTCCCTGTTTTTGCACTTTTTTGTAGCATTGTCTCCATGCTGTGTTATGACTGCTTAGTGTCTCTGCGCCGGGATGCTCCTTCGCTGGAGTCGCTGTGCGCACTACAAATTGTTATAACATAACATAACATACCTTTACAGCATTGGCAGGATTCGAACCCTGGCCTGTGAGGGCTGTCTGCACCAAAGGTACAAGACTTACCTTTGAGCTATAGCTCCTTAGTGGTTTAGAGGATTGCAGTAGTAACTATAAGCAACATGAAGGCCTTGGTGTCCTTCCCGGCGGCTTCCATTGCACATGAAAAGGATGACCATGACATAAGGACAATTTGATAGGCTACATACATGGAAACCAGTGTGGTCCAGTGGGTAAGTGCCTGCCTTCCATGCAGGCAACCAGGGTTCAAATCCCGGGTTCGGCACCAGGTGACTGATGGTGGCAGAGCAGAGGTAAGTTGGAGGTGGGCCTAAATGGCCAATTGGTAAGTAAAATGTGTCTGGGTGTTGTGTACGAGTGGAATCATGCCTAGTGAATGAGGGATTGCAGATTGGTTGGTAAGTAAAATAGGTGTGGCCTGAACAGAGACAGGTAAAAGAAAGGTAACAGGTGTTGTGTGCAGGAGGAGGAGGAGCCTAGTCAGAGTGGGTGGGGTTAGAGAGGAGGAGTATAGGAGGAGCTGGGTCAGAGAGGAGGGGTATAGGAGGAGCCTAGTCAGAGTGGGAGGGGTCAGAGAGGAGGAGTATAGGAGGAGCCAGGTCAGAGAGGAGGGGTGTAGGTGGAGCCTTGTCAGAGTGGGAGGGGTCAGAGAGGAGGAGTATAGGCGGAGCCTGGGCAGAGAGGAGGGGTATAGGAGGAGCCTAGTCAGAGTGGGAGGGGTCAGAGAGGAGGAGTATAGGAGGAGCCAGGTCAGAGAGGAGGGGTGTAGGTGGAGCCTTGTCAGAGTGGGAGGGGTCAGAGAGGAGGAGTATAGGCAGAGCCTGGGCAGAATGGGTGGGTTCAGAGAGCAGAGGAAGGGGAGGAGGATCCTGACTTATTGTGGGGTACTGCAAATACTTTTTTACTGCACCCCCCTATACTCTCTGATTTCTGTTGGGAGGGGGCAGTCAAAATTTGGGGGAGCAGTATTAAAAGGTGCTTAGGCGCAACGTGAAGGCGATGGGGTGCACACAATGGCTTGGCTTCCAGGTACTTTTTGGGGGGCTACCATTAGTTTTTATTGCTCTGATCCTCCCTCATGGGGTGTACCCCAAATGGTTAGGGGCCACGGGGGGGGCAAGAAGCTGTTTGACAGTTTCTATTAACAACAGGGGTCACCATACGATTCTGCTGCAGTTATGGTATTGAAAGGTAAAACAAGGAGCATTTGGCTGTATTTTTGCAGGTGGGGTGCCCCAAAATGTTACTGCCAGCAGCAGCAGCAGCCCCCTTCCTCGCCACCCTGCAGATTGGTATAGGTACCTTTAGGACATTTCTGTTGAAAACAGAGGCTATAGCGAATCGCGCTACAAAATCCGAGAGCACTAACACTTGCTAAATAAAGGTGGCATCGGAGCATACGAATGAGGCAGGGAGAGGCTACTGTTGCAATTGGTTTGGTGGGTCATAGTGAATAACCTCGGCATGCAAATAGGCAGAAGTGTGAGGATTGGCAGTGTCTGTAGAGAATTTTGGCATGCTCTTCAGTTGATGTTTTCCTCCTTGAACTACAGAGGAAAGGCCTGGCCTTACTGTTGGGCAAAACATGTATTTATGATTTTAAGAAGTGTAGTCTGGATGTACTGAGAGGGCCTGTACAGTACGGTAAATGCCTGTATACCCCTGCAATGTGCATCCAACTGTCACTTGA
The DNA here is from genome assembly GCF_964263255.1 of Lissotriton vulgaris. Classification (NCBI taxonomy): domain Eukaryota; kingdom Metazoa; phylum Chordata; class Amphibia; order Caudata; family Salamandridae; genus Lissotriton; species Lissotriton vulgaris. Next base: position 1,532,543,700 of record NC_141687.1, on the reverse strand, counting down.
GATTGAACAGCGAACGAAGCAGCTGGGTTACTGACTGAATGTAAATGGAAGGCACATAGGAAGGGTGTTTGTGGTCACTCAAATGATTGAAACCTGGTTGATGCACTACCAAAGCTGGGGTACCAGGGGGGAACATTTATGGGGTATTGAGATGGTGGTGTCCAGAGGTCAAAATATGTTTCAGAGACACAGAGGTACTGCGGTCCTGGTCCCACATTGGGGGTAGACAAAAGTCCATGCTAAAGATTTCTGTCCAACTGTTACCACATTTTGTGCAGCCTGGCTCCCTCTGTAACGATTCCCCAGTGTCTTTCGATCCTACAGATGACTGTAGCAAACTTCCCAAATTTTTTCTTGGCCTCATACTCCCAAAGGAGTGCCTGACATTTGCCAGCCTAACGATACTCACATTCTGGGAAAAACCTCACTAACTATGCATATTTATCTACCACACATGGCAAATCCTTACAATTGCAGAACATCATATCGCACTTGTCATCTTTGAGGTACTGTAAGTATTTGGATTTGAGGGAAATATTCATCCTTGCTTGCTCTCTCCCATCTGAAGTCTATGGTGCTGCTGTTCCTTTCTCACATGTCCCTTCAAAGAGACAAGTGACACACAGACTCAATCACTCAGCAAACATATATGCTTTGATGTTTTCATCTTGCTGTTTACCTTCCAAATATTCCCCCTGAACCACAAATAAAGGCCTGCCATTCCTCATCCCCTCAGTCAAAGCAGTCCTTCGCTCCTTAGGCCCTGCAAGACCACCATGAACAAAAATCATGTCAGCAAGCAGAAGAAAAGCCTCAGTGTGCTCTTTTGTTCATACTGCTGCCCTCTAGTAACACTTCATGGCAACTGCAGCATAAGAATGGGACTGAGAAGAGGGCTGTCCTATGCAAATAATATCCTCCCATGCATACTTTCTTCTGAGACGGTCGGCGGCTTATGCTGTGATACCGCCTCCAACAAATGGTCTTCAACCAAATTTTAAAAAAGCCCACCTGCCTTAGACGAAGGATTTTGCAACTCGAAGGAAGCACATGGGGACATCACCCTCATTTAGCAGGGTCCTAAATTGCCTGCTGTCAGCCTGTATACAGAACAAGGGCGTTCGTGGGCGTTCGTGAGCGTTCCTCAAAGGAAGGAGGTGGGTGATTAATTCACAGTGCCAGGGCAGGCCCAGCCCAGCCCAGCCCAGCCCAGCCCAGCCCAGCCCAGCGCAGCCCAGCCCGGCACAGCGCACTGCTGTGGAGGTCCATTCCTTCACATCCTGCAGCAGGCATGATGCAGACCTACTAGAGCAAAGGCTTGACTCTGCCCTTGTCTGTCTCTTAAAGAAAACAATCTTTCTAGCTTCTTATTGCACCTGATAAATGGACTCTAGCTTGCCTCAAACTTGACCCATCATTTCATTAGCCAGAGCTCATACTTGACCTTTATTTCTATCCAAGCTCACTGGCACCAAACCCCTGATTTGAGCGAGTTACTCACACCAAAATGAAAAATCACCATCATCCAACCTATTTTACAATAAGTGTAGCACCTTCCTCGCATTTTTGTGCTCAGTTATAACCCCCAATACCACAATTGCACTCTGCAATTCACCAAACTTAAAGGAAAAGGAATGAAGACATTGATAAAGGAAGACAAGGCCTTGTCCCTATTGCACCTACTTGAGAAATAGGGAGGTTGGTAGAAGGTCATGAGGGAAAACATTTGAAATTTTGGGACACACATGCCAAAAAGAGTGTCCACTTTTCTCCTCTGTTACCAAGTAAAAAAAAATCTTAGCAAAAAAAAAAAACATTCACTTTTTGAAAATTTCCACCTAGGGATACCTCTACAGCATTGGCAGGATTCGAACCCTGGCCTGTGAGGGCTGTCTGCACCAAAGGTACAAGACTTACCTTTGAGCTATAGCTCCTTAGTGGTCTAGAGGATTGCAGTAGTAACTATAAGCAACATGAAGGCCTTGGTGTCCTTCCCGGCGGCTTCCATTGCACATGAAAAGGATGACCATGACATAAGGACAATTTGATAGGCTACATACATGGAAACCAGTGTGGTCCAGTGGGTAAGTGCCTGCCTTCCATGCAGGCAACCAGGGTTCAAATCCCGGGTTCGGCACCAGGTGACTGATGGTGGCAGAGCAGAGGTAAGTTGGAGGTGGGCCTAAATGGCCAATTGGTAAGTAAAATGTGTCTGGGTGTTGTGTATGAGTGGAATCATGCCTAGTGAATGAGGGATTGCAGATTGGTTGGTAAGTAAAATAGGTGTGGCCTGAACAGAGACAGGTGAAAGAAAGGTAACAGGTGTTGTGTGCAGGAGGAGGAGGAGCCTAGTCAGAGTGGGTGGGGTCAGAGAGGAGGAGTATAGGAGGAGCTGGGTCAGAGAGGAGGGGTATAGGAGGAGCCTAGTCAGAGTGGGAGGGGTCAGAGAGGAGGAGTATAGGCGGAGCCTGGGCAGAGAGGAGGGGTATAGGAGGAGCCTAGTCAGAGTGGGAGGGGTCAGAGAGGAGGAGTATAGGCGGAGCCTGGGCAGAATGGGTGGGTTCAGAGAGCAGAGGAAGGGGAGGAGCCTGGGCAGAATGGGTGGGTTCAGAGAGCAGGGGAGGAGGATCCTGACTTATTGTGGGGTACTGCAAATACTTTTTTACTGCACCCCCCTATACTCTCTGATTTCTGTTGGGAGGGGGCAGTCAAAATTTGGGGGAGCAGTATTAAAAGGTGCTTAGGCGCAACGTGAAGGCGATGGGGTGCACACAATGGCTTGGCTTCCAGGTACTTTTTGGGGGGCTACCATTCGTTTTTATTGCTCTGATCCTCCCTCATGGGGTGTACCCCAAATGGTTAGGGGCCACGGGGGGGGCAAGAAGCTGTTTGACAGTTTCTCTTAACAACAGGGGTCACCATACGATTCTGCTGCAGTTATGGTATTGAAAGGTAAAACAAGGAGCATTTGGCTGTATTTTTGCAGGTGGGGTGCCCCAAAATGTTACTGCCAGCAGCAGCAGCCCCCTTCCTCGCCACCCTGCAGATTGGTATAGGTACCTTTAGGACATTTCTGTTGAAAACAGAGGCTATAGCGAATCGCGCTACAAAATCCGAGAGCACTAACACTTGCTAAATAAAGGTGGCATCGGAGCATACGAATGAGGCAGGGAGAGGCTACTGTTGCAATTGGTTTGGTGGGTCATAGTGAATAACCTGGGCATGCAAATAGGCAGAAGTGTGAGGATTGGCAGTGTCTGTAGAGAATTTTGGCATGCTCTTCAGTTGATGTTTTCCTCCTTGAACTACAGAGGAAAGGCCTGGCCTTACTGTTGGGCAAAACATGTATTTATGATTTTAAGAAGTGTAGTCTGGATGTACTGAGAGGGCCTGTACAGTACGGTAAATGCCTGTATACCCCTGCAATGTGCATCCAACTGTCACTTGAGATTGAACAGCGAACGAAGCAGCTGGGTTACTGACTGAATGTAAATGGAAGGCACATAGGAAGGGTGTTTGTGGTCACTCAAATGATTGAAACCTGGTTGATGCACTACCAAAGCTGGGGTACCAGGCGGAAACATTTGAGGGGTATTGAGATGGTGGTGTCCAGAGGTCAAAATATGTTTCAGAGACACAGAGGTACTGCGGTCCTGGTCCCACATTGGGGGTAGACAAAAGTCCATGCTAAAGATTTCTGTCCAACTGTTACCACATTTTGTGCAGCCTGGCTCCCTCTGTAACGATTCCCCAGTGTCTTTCGATCCTACAGATGACTGTAGCAAACTTCCCAAATTTTTTCTTGGCCTCGTACTCCCAAAGGAGTGCCTGACATTTGCCAGCCTAACGATACTCACATTCTGGGAAAAACCTCACTAACTATGCATATTTATCTACCACACATGGCAAATCCTTACAATTGCAGAACATCATATCGCACTTGTCATCTTTGAGGTACTGTAAGTATTTGGATTTGAGGGAAATATTCATCCTTGCTTGCTCTCTCCCATCTGAAGTCTATGGTGCTGCTGTTCCTTTCTCACATGTCCCTTCAAAGAGACAAGTGACACACAGACTCAATCACTCAGCAAACATATATGCTTTGACGTTTTCATCTTGCTGTTTACCTTCCAAATATTCCCCCTGAACCACAAATAAAGGCCTGCCATTCCTCATCCCCTCAGTCAAAGCAGTCCTTCGCTCCTAAGGCCCTGCAAGACCACCATGAACAAGAATCATGTCAGCAAGCAGAACAAAAGCCTCAGTGTGCTCTTTTGTTCATACTGCTGCCCTCTAGTAACACTTCATGGCAACTGCAGCATAAGAATGGGACTGAGAAGAGGGCTGTCCTATGCAAATAATATCCTCCCATGCATACTTTCTTCTGAGACGGTCGGCGGCTTGTGCCGTGATACCGCTTCCAACAAATGGTCTTCAACCAAATTTTAAAAAAGCCCACCTGCCTTAGATGAAGGATTTTGCAACTCGAAGGAAGCACATGGGGACATCACCCTCATTTAGCAGGGTCCTAAATTGCCTGCTGTCAGCCTGTATACAGAACAAGGGCGTTCGTGGGCGTTCGTGAGCGTTCCTCAAAGGAAGGAGGTGGGTGATTAATTCACAGTGCCAGGGCAGGCCCAGCCCAGCCCAGCCCAGCGCAGCCCAGCCCGGCACAGCGCACTGCTGTGGAGGTCCATTCCTTCACATCCTGCAGCAGGCATGATGCAGACCTACTAGAGCAAAGGCTTGACTCTGCCCTTGTCTGTCTCTTAAAGAAAACAATCTTTCTAGCTTCTTATTGCACCTGATAAATGGACTCTAGCTTGCCTCAAACTTGACCCATCATTTCATTAGCCAGAGCTCATACTTGACCTTTATTTCTATCCAAGCTCACTGGCACCAAACCCCTGATTTGAGCGAGTTACTCACACCAAAATGAAAAATCACCATCATCCAACCTATTTTACAATAAGTGTAGCACCTTCCACGCATTCTTGTGCTCAGTTATAACCCCCAATACCACAATTGCACTCTGCAATTCACCAAACTTAAAGGAAAAGGAATGAAGACATTGATAAAGGAAGACAAGGCCTTGTCCCTATTGCACCTACTTGAGAAATAGGGAGGTTGGTAGAAGGTCATGAGGGAAAACATTTGAAATTTTGGGACACACATGCCAAAAAGAGTGTCCACTTTTCTCCTCTGTTACCAAGTAAAAAAAAATCTTAGCAAAAAAAAAACATTCACTTTTTGAAAATTTCCACCTTGGGATACCTCTACAGCATTGGCAGGATTCGAACCCTGGCCTGTGAGGGCTGTCTGCACCAAAGGTACAAGACTTACCTTTGAGCTATAGCTCCTTAGTGGTCTAGAGGATTGCAGTAGTAACTATAAGCAACATGAAGGCCTTGGTGTCCTTCCCGGCGGCTTCCATTGCACATGAAAAGGATGACCATGACATAAGGACAATTTGATAGGCTACATACATGGAAACCAGTGTGGTCCAGTGGGTAAGTGCCTGCCTTCCATGCAGGCAACCAGGGTTCAAATCCCGGGTTCGGCACCAGGTGACTGATGGGGGCAGAGCAGAGGTAAGTTGGAGGTGGGCCTAAATGGCCAATTGGTAAGTAAAATGTGTCTGGGTGTTGTGTACGAGTGGAATCATGCCTAGTGAATGAGGGATTGCAGATTGGTTGGTAAGTAAAATAGGTGTGGCCTGAACAGAGACAGGTGAAAGAAAGGTAACAGGTGTTGTGTGCAGGAGGAGGAGGAGCCTAGTCAGAGTGGGTGGGGTCAGAAAGGAGGAGCCAGGTCAGAGAGGAGGGGTGTAGGTGGAGCCTTGTCAGAGTGGGAGGGGTCAGAGAGGAGGAGCCAGGTCAGAGAGGAAGGGTATAGGTGAAGCCTAGTCAGAGTGGGTGGGGTTAGAGAGGAGGAGTATAGGAGGAGCCAGGTCATAGAGGATGGGTGTAGGTGGAGCCTTGTCAGAGTGGGAGGGGTCAGAGAGGAGGAGTATAGGCGGAGCCTGGGCAGAATGGGTGGGTTCAGAGAGCAGAGGAAGGGGAGGAGGATCCTGACTTATTGTGGGGTACTGCAAATACTTTTTTACTGCACCCCCCTATACTCTCTGATTTCTGTTGGGAGGGGGCAGTCAAAATTTGGGGGAGCAGTATTAAAAGGTGCTTAGGCGCAACGTGAAGGCGATGGGGTGCACACAATGGCTTGGCTTCCAGGTACTTTTTGGGGGGCTACCATTAGTTTTTATTGCTCTGATCCTCCCTCATGGGGTGTACCCCAAATGGTTAGGGGCCACGGGGGGGGGCAAGAAGCTGTTTGACAGTTTCTCTTAACAACAGGGGTCACCATACGATTCTGCTGCAGTTATGGTATTGAAAGGTAAAACAAGGAGCATTTGGCTGTATTTTTGCAGGTGGGGTGCCCCAAAATGTTACTGCCAGCAGCAGCAGCAGCCCCCTTCCTCGCCACCCTGCAGATTGGTATAGGTACCTTTAGGACATTTCTGTTGAAAACAGAGGCTATAGCGAATCGCGCTTCAAAATCCGAGAGCACTAACACTTGCTAAATAAAGGTGGCATCGGAGCATACGAATGAGGCAGGGAGAGGCTACTGTTGCAATTGGTTTGGTGGGTCATAGTGAATAACCTCGGCATGCAAATAGGCAGAAGTGTGAGGATTGGCAGTGTCTGTAGAGAATTTTGGCATGCTCTTCAGTTGATGTTTTCCTCCTTGAACTACAGAGGAAAGGCCTGGCCTTACTGTTGGGCAAAACATGTATTTATGATTTTAAGAAGTGTAGTCTGGATGTACTGAGAGGGCCTGTACAGTACGGTAAATGCCTGTATACCCCTGCAATGTGCATCCAACTGTCACTTGAGATTGAACAGCGAACGAAGCAGCTGGGTTACTGACTGAATGTAAATGGAAGGCACATAGGAAGGGTGTTTGTGGTCACTCAAATGATTGAAACCTGGTTGATGCACTACCAAAGCTGGGGTACCAGGCGGAAACATTTGAGGGGTATTGAGATGGTGGTGTCCAGAGGTCAAAATATGTTTCAGAGACACAGAGGTACTGCGGTCCTGGTCCCACATTGAGGGTAGACAAAAGTCCATGCTAAAGATTTCTGTCCAACTGTTACCACATTTTGTGCAGCCTGGCTCCCTCTGTAACGATTCCCCAGTGTCTTTCGATCCTACAGATGACTGTAGCAAACTTCCCAAATTTTTTCTTGGCCTCATACTCCCAAAGGAGTGCCTGACATTTGCCAGCCTAACGATACTCACATTCTGGGAAAAACCTCACTAACTATGCATATTTATCTACCACACATGGCAAATCCTTACAATTGCAGAACATCATATCGCACTTGTCATCTTTGAGGTACTGTAAGTATTTGGATTTGAGGGAAATATTCATCCTTGCTTGCTCTCTCCCATCTGAAGTCTATGGTGCTGCTGTTCCTTTCTCACATGACCCTTCAAAGAGACAAGTGACACACAGACTCAATCACTCAGCAAACATATATGCTTTGATGTTTTCATCTTGCTGTTTACCTTCCAAATATTCCCCCTGAACCACAAATAAAGGCCTGCCATTCCTCATCCCCTCAGTCAAAGCAGTCCTTCGCTCCTTAGGCCCTGCAAGACCACCATGAACAAAAATCATGTAAGCAAGCAGAAGAAAAGCCTCAGTGTGCTCTTTTGTTCATACTGCTGCCCTCTAGTAACACTTCATGGCAACTGCAGCATAAGAATGGGACTGATAAGAGGGCTGTCCTATGCAAATAATATCCTCCCATGCATACTTTCTTCTGAGACGGTCGGCGGCTTATGCCGTGATACCGCCTCCAACAAATGGTCTTCAACCAAATTTTAAAAAAGCCCACCTGCCTTAGACGAAGGATTTTGCAACTCGAAGGAAGCACATGGGGACATCACCCTCATTTAGCAGGGTCCTAAATTGCCTGCTGTCAGCCTGTATACAGAACAAGGGCGTTTGTGGGCGTTCGTGAGCGTTCCTCAAAGGAAGGAGGTGGGTGATTAATTCACAGTGCCAGGGCAGGCCCAGCCCAGCCCAGCCCAACCCAGCGCAGCCCAGCCCGGCACAGCGCACTGCTGTGGAGGTCCATTCCTTCACATCCTGCAGCAGGCATGATGCAGACCTACTAGAGCAAAGGCTTGACTCTGCCCTTGTCTGTCTCTTAAAGAAAACAATCTTTCTAGCTTCTTATTGCACCTGATAAATGGACTCTAGCTTGCCTCAAACTTGACCCATCATTTCATTAGCCAGAGCTCATACTTGACCTTTATTTCTATCCAAGCTCACTGGCACCAAACCCCTGATTTGAGCGAGTTACTCACACCAAAATGAAAAATCACCATCATCCAACCTATTTTACAATAAGTGTAGCACCTTCCTCGCATTCTTGTGCTCAGTTATAACCCCCAATACCACAATTGCACTCTGCAATTCACCAAACTTAAAGGAAAAGGAATGAAGACATTGATAAAGGAAGACAAGGCCTTGTCCCTATTGCACCTACTTGAGAAATAGGGAGGTTGGTAGAAGGTCATGAGGGAAAACATTTGAAATTTTGGGACACACATGCCAAAAAGAGTGTCCACTTTTCTCCTCTGTTACCAAGTAAAAAAAAATCTTAGCAAAAAAAAAAACATTCACGTTTTGAAAATTTCCACCTTGGGATACCTCTACAGCATTGGCAGGATTCGAACCCTGGCCTGTGAGGGCTGTCTGCACCAAAGGTACAAGACTTACCTTTGAGCTATAGCTCCTTAGTGGTCTAGAGGATTGCAGTAGTAACTATAAGCAACATGAAGGCCTTGGTGTCCTTCCCGGCGGCTTCCATTGCACATGAAAAGGATGACCATGACATAAGGACAATTTGATAGGCTACATACATGGAAACCAGTGTGGTCCAGTGGGTAAGTGCCTGCCTTCCATGCAGGCAACCAGGGTTCAAATCCCAGGTTCGGCACCAGGTGACTGATGGTGGCAGAGCAGAGGTAAGTTGGAGGTGGGCCTAAATGGCCAATTGGTAAGTAAAATGTGTCTGGGAGTTGTGTATGAGTGGAATCATGCCTAGTAAATGAGGGATTGCAGATTGGTTGGTAAGTAAAATAGGTGTGGCCTGAACAGAGACAGGTGAAAGAAAGGTAACAGGTGTTGTGTGCAGGAGGAGGAGGAGCCTAGTCAGAGTGGGTGGGGTCAGAGAGGAGGAGCCAGGTCAGAGAGGAAGGGTATAGGTGAAGCCTAGTCAGAGTGGGTGGGGTTAGAGAGGAGGAGTATAGGAGGAGCCAGGTCATAGAGGATGGGTGTAGGTGGAGCCTTGTCAGAGTGGGAGGGGTCAGAGAGGAGGAGTATAGGCGGAGCCTGGGCAGAATGCGTGGGTTCAGAGAGCAGAGGAAGGGGAGGAGGATCCTGACTTATTGTGGGGTACTGCAAATACTTTTTTACTGCACCCCCCCTATACTCTCTGATTTCTGTTGGGAGGGGGCAGTCAAAATTTGGGGGAGCAGTATTAAAAGGTGCTTAGGCGCAACGTGAAGGCGATGGGGTGCACACAATGGCTTGGCTTCCAGGTACTTTTTGGGGGGCTACCATTAGTTTTTATTGCTCTGATCCTCCCTCATGGGGTGTACCCCAAATGGTTAGGGGCCACGGGGGGGGGCAAGAAGCTGTTTGACAGTTTCTCTTAACAACAGGGGTCACCATACGATTCTGCTGCAGTTATGGTATTGAAAGGTAAAACAAGGAGCATTTGGCTGTATTTTTGCAGGTGGGGTGCCCCAAAATGTTACTGCCAGCAGCAGCAGCCCCCTTCCTCGCCACCCTGCAGATTGGTATAGGTACCTTTAGGACATTTCTGTTGAAAACAGAGGCTATAGCGAATCGCGCTACAAAATCCGAGAGCACTAACACTTGCTAAATAAAGGTGGCATCGGAGCATACGAATGAGGCAGGGAGAGGCTACTGTTGCAATTGGTTTGGTGGGTCATAGTGAATAACCTCGGCATGCAAATAGGCAGAAGTGTGAGGATTGGCAGTGTCTGTAGAGAATTTTGGCATGCTCTTCAGTTGATGTTTTCCTCCTTGAACTACAGAGGAAAGGCCTGGCCTTACTGTTGGGCAAAACATGTATTTATGATTTTAAGAAGTGTAGTCTGGATGTACTGAGAGGGCCTGTACAGTACGGTAAATGCCTGTATACCCCTGCAATGTGCATCCAACTGTCACTTGAGATTGAACAGCGAACGAAGCAGCTGGGTTACTGACTGAATGTAAATGGAAGGCACATAGGAAGGGTGTTTGTGGTCACTCAAATGATTGAAACCTGGTTGATGCACTACCAAAGCTGGGGTACCAGGCGGAAACATTTGAGGGGTATTGAGATGGTGGTGTCCAGAGGTCAAAATATGTTTCAGAGACACAGAGGTACTGCGGTCCTGGTCCCACATTGAGGGTAGACAAAAGTCCATGCTAAAGATTTCTGTCCAACTGTTACCACATTTTGTGCAGCCTGGCTCCCTCTGTAACGATTCCCCAGTGTCTTTCGATCCTACAGATGACTGTAGCAAACTTCCCAAATTTTTTCTTGGCCTCATACTCCCAAAGGAGTGCCTGACATTTGCCAGCCTAACGATACTCACATTCTGGGAAAAACCTCACTAACTATGCATATTTATCTACCACACATGGCAAATCCTTACAATTGCAGAACATCATATCGCACTTGTCATCTTTGAGGTACTGTAAGTATTTGGATTTGAGGGAAATATTCATCCTTGCTTGCTCTCTCCCATCTGAAGTCTATGGTGCTGCTGTTCCTTTCTCACATGACCCTTCAAAGAGACAAGTGACACACAGACTCAATCACTCAGCAAACATATATGCTTTGATGTTTTCATCTTGCTGTTTACCTTCCAAATATTCCCCCTGAACCACAAATAAAGGCCTGCCATTCCTCATCCCCTCAGTCAAAGCAGTCCTTCGCTCCTTAGGCCCTGCAAGACCACCATGAACAAAAATCATGTAAGCAAGCAGAAGAAAAGCCTCAGTGTGCTCTTTTGTTCATACTGCTGCCCTCTAGTAACACTTCATGGCAACTGCAGCATAAGAATGGGACTGATAAGAGGGCTGTCCTATGCAAATAATATCCTCCCATGCATACTTTCTTCTGAGACGGTCGGCGGCTTATGCCGTGATACCGCCTCCAACAAATGGTCTTCAACCAAATTTTAAAAAAGCCCACCTGCCTTAGACGAAGGATTTTGCAACTCGAAGGAAGCACATGGGGACATCACCCTCATTTAGCAGGGTCCTAAATTGCCTGCTGTCAGCCTGTATACAGAACAAGGGCGTTTGTGGGCGTTCGTGAGCGTTCCTCAAAGGAAGGAGGTGGGTGATTAATTCACAGTGCCAGGGCAGGCCCAGCCCAGCCCAGCCCAACCCAGCGCAGCCCAGCCCGGCACAGCGCACTGCTGTGGAGGTCCATTCCTTCACATCCTGCAGCAGGCATGATGCAGACCTACTAGAGCAAAGGCTTGACTCTGCCCTTGTCTGTCTCTTAAAGAAAACAATCTTTCTAGCTTCTTATTGCACCTGATAAATGGACTCTAGCTTGCCTCAAACTTGACCCATCATTTCATTAGCCAGAGCTCATACTTGACCTTTATTTCTATCCAAGCTCACTGGCACCAAACCCCTGATTTGAGCGAGTTACTCACACCAAAATGAAAAATCACCATCATCCAACCTATTTTACAATAAGTGTAGCACCTTCCTCGCATTCTTGTGCTCAGTTATAACCCCCAATACCACAATTGCACTCTGCAATTCACCAAACTTAAAGGAAAAGGAATGAAGACATTGATAAAGGAAGACAAGGCCTTGTCCCTATTGCACCTACTTGAGAAATAGGGAGGTTGGTAGAAGGTCATGAGGGAAAACATTTGAAATTTTGGGACACACATGCCAAAAAGAGTGTCCACTTTTCTCCTCTGTTACCAAGTAAAAAAAAATCTTAGCAAAAAAAAAAACATTCACGTTTTGAAAATTTCCACCTTGGGATACCTCTACAGCATTGGCAGGATTCGAACCCTGGCCTGTGAGGGCTGTCTGCACCAAAGGTACAAGACTTACCTTTGAGCTATAGCTCCTTAGTGGTCTAGAGGATTGCAGTAGTAACTATAAGCAACATGAAGGCCTTGGTGTCCTTCCCGGCGGCTTCCATTGCACATGAAAAGGATGACCATGACATAAGGACAATTTGATAGGCTACATACATGGAAACCAGTGTGGTCCAGTGGGTAAGTGCCTGCCTTCCATGCAGGCAACCAGGGTTCAAATCCCAGGTTCGGCACCAGGTGACTGATGGTGGCAGAGCAGAGGTAAGTTGGAGGTGGGCCTAAATGGCCAATTGGTAAGTAAAATGTGTCTGGGAGTTGTGTATGAGTGGAATCATGCCTAGTAAATGAGGGATTGCAGATTGGTTGGTAAGTAAAATAGGTGTGGCCTGAACAGAGACAGGTGAAAGAAAGGTAACAGGTGTTGTGTGCAGGAGGAGGAGGAGCCTAGTCAGAGTGGGTGGGGTCAGAGAGGAGGAGCCAGGTCAGAGAGGAAGGGTATAGGTGAAGCCTAGTCAGAGTGGGTGGGGTTAGAGAGGAGGAGTATAGGAGGAGCCAGGTCATAGAGGATGGGTGTAGGTGGAGCCTTGTCAGAGTGGGAGGGGTCAGAGAGGAGGAGTATAGGCGGAGCCTGGGCAGAATGCGTGGGTTCAGAGAGCAGAGGAAGGGGAGGAGGATCCTGACTTATTGTGGGGTACTGCAAATACTTTTTTACTGCACCCCCCCTATACTCTCTGATTTCTGTTGGGAGGGGGCAGTCAAAATTTGGGGGAGCAGTATTAAAAGGTGCTTAGGCGCAACGTGAAGGCGATGGGGTGCACACAATGGCTTGGCTTCCAGGTACTTTTTGGGGGGCTACCATTAGTTTTTATTGCTCTGATCCTCCCTCATGGGGTGTACCCCAAATGGTTAGGGGCCACGGGGGGGGGCAAGAAGCTGTTTGACAGTTTCTCTTAACAACAGGGGTCACCATACGATTCTGCTGCAGTTATGGTATTGAAAGGTAAAACAAGGAGCATTTGGCTGTATTTTTGCAGGTGGGGTGCCCCAAAATGTTACTGCCAGCAGCAGCAGCCCCCTTCCTCGCCACCCTGCAGATTGGTATAGGTACCTTTAGGACATTTCTGTTGAAAACAGAGGCTATAGCGAATCGCGCTACAAAATCCGAGAGCACTAACACTTGCTAAATAAAGGTGGCATCGGAGCATACGAATGAGGCAGGGAGAGGCTACTGTTGCAATTGGTTTGGTGGGTCATAGTGAATAACCTCGGCATGCAAATAGGCAGAAGTGTGAGGATTGGCAGTGTCTGTAGAGAATTTTGGCATGCTCTTCAGTTGATGTTTTCCTCCTTGAACTACAGAGGAAAGGCCTGGCCTTACTGTTGGGCAAAACATGTATTTATGATTTTAAGAAGTGTAGTCTGGATGTACTGAGAGGGCCTGTACAGTACGGTAAATGCCTGTATACCCCTGCAATGTGCATCCAACTGTCACTTGAGATTGAACAGCGAACGAAGCAGCTGGGTTACTGACTGAATGTAAATGGAAGGCACATAGGAAGGGTGTTTGTGGTCACTCAAATGATTGAAACCTGGTTGATGCACTACCAAAGCTGGGGTACCAGGCGGAAACATTTGAGGGGTATTGAGATGGTGGTGTCCAGAGGTCAAAATATGTTTCAGAGACACAGAGGTACTGCGGTCCTGGTCCCACATTGAGGGTAGACAAAAGTCCATGCTAAAGATTTCTGTCCAACTGTTACCACATTTTGTGCAGCCTGGCTCCCTCTGTAACGATTCCCCAGTGTCTTTCGATCCTACAGATGACTGTAGCAAACTTCCCAAATTTTTTCTTGGCCTCATACTCCCAAAGGAGTGCCTGACATTTGCCAGCCTAACGATACTCACATTCTGGGAAAAACCTCACTAACTATGCATATTTATCTACCACACATGGCAAATCCTTACAATTGCAGAACATCATATCGCACTTGTCATCTTTGAGGTACTGTAAGTATTTGGATTTGAGGGAAATATTCATCCTTGCTTGCTCTCTCCCATCTGAAGTCTATGGTGCTGCTGTTCCTTTCTCACATGACCCTTCAAAGAGACAAGTGACACACAGACTCAATCACTCAGCAAACATATATGCTTTGATGTTTTCATCTTGCTGTTTACCTTCCAAATATTCCCCCTGAACCACAAATAAAGGCCTGCCATTCCTCATCCCCTCAGTCAAAGCAGTCCTTCGCTCCTTAGGCCCTGCAAGACCACCATGAACAAAAATCATGTAAGCAAGCAGAAGAAAAGCCTCAGTGTGCTCTTTTGTTCATACTGCTGCCCTCTAGTAACACTTCATGGCAACTGCAGCATAAGAATGGGACTGATAAGAGGGCTGTCCTATGCAAATAATATCCTCCCATGCATACTTTCTTCTGAGACGGTCGGCGGCTTATGCCGTGATACCGCCTCCAACAAATGGTCTTCAACCAAATTTTAAAAAAGCCCACCTGCCTTAGACGAAGGATTTTGCAACTCGAAGGAAGCACATGGGGACATCACCCTCATTTAGCAGGGTCCTAAATTGCCTGCTGTCAGCCTGTATACAGAACAAGGGCGTTTGTGGGCGTTCGTGAGCGTTCCTCAAAGGAAGGAGGTGGGTGATTAATTCACAGTGCCAGGGCAGGCCCAGCCCAGCCCAGCCCAACCCAGCGCAGCCCAGCCCGGCACAGCGCACTGCTGTGGAGGTCCATTCCTTCACATCCTGCAGCAGGCATGATGCAGACCTACTAGAGCAAAGGCTTGACTCTGCCCTTGTCTGTCTCTTAAAGAAAACAATCTTTCTAGCTTCTTATTGCACCTGATAAATGGACTCTAGCTTGCCTCAAACTTGACCCATCATTTCATTAGCCAGAGCTCATACTTGACCTTTATTTCTATCCAAGCTCACTGGCACCAAACCCCTGATTTGAGCGAGTTACTCACACCAAAATGAAAAATCACCATCATCCAACCTATTTTACAATAAGTGTAGCACCTTCCTCGCATTCTTGTGCTCAGTTATAACCCCCAATACCACAATTGCACTCTGCAATTCACCAAACTTAAAGGAAAAGGAATGAAGACATTGATAAAGGAAGACAAGGCCTTGTCCCTATTGCACCTACTTGAGAAATAGGGAGGTTGGTAGAAGGTCATGAGGGAAAACATTTGAAATTTTGGGACACACATGCCAAAAAGAGTGTCCACTTTTCTCCTCTGTTACCAAGTAAAAAAAAATCTTAGCAAAAAAAAAAACATTCACGTTTTGAAAATTTCCACCTTGGGATACCTCTACAGCATTGGCAGGATTCGAATCCTGGCCTGTGAGGGCTGTCTGCACCAAAGGTACAAGACTTACCTTTGAGCTATAGCTACTTAGTGGTCTAGAGGATTGCAGTAGTAACTATAAGCAACATGAAGGCCTTGGTGTCCTTCCCGGCGGCTTCCATTGCACATGAAAAGGATGACCATGACATAAGGACAATTTGATAGGCTACATACATGGAAACCAGTGTGGTCCAGTGGGTAAGTGCCTGCCTTCCATGCAGGCAACCAGGGTTCAAATCCCAGGTTCGGCACCAGGTGACTGATGGTGGCAGAGCAGAGGTAAGTTGGAGGTGGGCCTAAATGGCCAATTGGTAAGTAAAATGTGTCTGGGAGTTGTGTACGAGTGGAATCATGCCTAGTAAATGAGGGATTGCAGATTGGTTGGTAAGTAAAATAGGTGTGGCCTGAACAGAGACAGGTGAAAGAAAGGTAACAGGTGTTGTGTGCAGGAGGAGGAGGAGCCTAGTCAGAGTGGGTGGGGTCAGAGAGGAGGAGCCAGGTCAGAGAGGAAGGGTATAGGTGAAGCCTAGTCAGAGTGGGTGGGGTTAGAGAGGAGGAGTATAGGAGGAGCCAGGTCATAGAGGATGGGTGTAGGTGGAGCCTTGTCAGAGTGGGAGGGGTCAGAGAGGAGGAGTATAGGCGGAGCCTGGGCAGAATGCGTGGGTTCAGAGAGCAGAGGAAGGGGAGGAGGATCCTGACTTATTGTGGGGTACTGCAAATACTTTTTTACTACACCCCCCCTATACTCTCTGATTTCTGTTGGGAGGGGGCAGTCAAAATTTGGGGGAGCAGTATTAAAAGGTGCTTAGGCGCAACGTGAAGGCGATGGGGTGCACACAATGGCTTGGCTTCCAGGTACTTTTTGGGGGGCTACCATTAGTTTTTATTGCTCTGATCCTCCCTCATGGGGTGTACCCCAAATGGTTAGGGGCCACGGGGGGGGGCAAGAAGCTGTTTGACAGTTTCTCTTAACAACAGGGGTCACCATACGATTCTGCTGCAGTTATGGTATTGAAAGGTAAAACAAGGAGCATTTGGCTGTATTTTTGCAGGTGGGGTGCCCCAAAATGTTACTGCCAGCAGCAGCAGCCCCCTTCCTCGCCACCCTGCAGATTGGTATAGGTACCTTTAGGACATTTCTGTTGAAAACAGAGGCTATAGCGAATCGCGCTACAAAATCCGAGAGCACTAACACTTGCTAAATAAAGGTGGCATCGGAGCATACGAATGAGGCAGGGAGAGGCTACTGTTGCAATTGGTTTGGTGGGTCATAGTGAATAACCTCGGCATGCAAATAGGCAGAAGTGTGAGGATTGGCAGTGTCTGTAGAGAATTTTGGCATGCTCTTCAGTTGATGTTTTCCTCCTTGAACTACAGAGGAAAGGCCTGGCCTTACTGTTGGGCAAAACATGTATTTATGATTTTAAGAAGTGTAGTCTGGATGTACTGAGAGGGCCTGTACAGTACGGTAAATGCCTGTATACCCCTGCAATGTGCATCCAACTGTCACTTGAGATTGAACAGCGAACGAAGCAGCTGGGTTACTGACTGAATGTAAATGGAAGGCACATAGGAAGGGTGTTTGTGGTCACTCAAATGATTGAAACCTGGTTGATGCACTACCAAAGCTGGGGTACCAGGGGGGAACATTTATGGGGTATTGAGATGGTGGTGTCCAGAGGTCAAAATATGTTTCAGAGACACAGAGGTACTGCGGTCCTGGTCCCACATTGGGGGTAGACAAAAGTCCATGCTAAAGATTTCTGTCCAACTGTTACCACATTTTGTGCAGCCTGGCTCCCTCTGTAACGATTCCCCAGTGTCTTTCGATCCTACAGATGACTGTAGCAAACTTCCCAAATTTTTTCTTGGCCTCATACTCCCAAAGGAGTGCCTGACATTTGCCAGCCTAACGATACTCACATTCTGGGAAAAACCTCACTAACTATGCATATTTATCTACCACACATGGCAAATCCTTACAATTGCAGAACATCATATCGCACTTGTCATCTTTGAGGTACTGTAAGTATTTGGATTTGAGGGAAATATTCATCCTTGCTTGCTCTCTCCCATCTGAAGTCTATGGTGCTGCTGTTCCTTTCTCACATGTCCCTTCAAAGAGACAAGTGACACACAGACTCAATCACTCAGCAAACATATATGCTTTGATGTTTTCATCTTGCTGTTTACCTTCCAAATATTCCCCCTGAACCACAAATAAAGGCCTGCCATTCCTCATCCCCTCAGTCAAAGCAGTCCTTCGCTCCTTAGGCCCTGCAAGACCACCATGAACAAAAATCATGTCAGCAAGCAGAAGAAAAGCCTCAGTGTGCTCTTTTGTTCATACTGCTGCCCTCTAGTAACACTTCATGGCAACTGCAGCATAAGAATGGGACTGAGAAGAGGGCTGTCCTATGCAAATAATATCCTCCCATGCATACTTTCTTCTGAGACGGTCGGCGGCTTATGCCGTGATACCGCCTCCAACAAATGGTCTTCAACCAAATTTTAAAAAAGCCCACCTGCCTTAGACGAAGGATTTTGCAACTCGAAGGAAGCACATGGGGACATCACCCTCATTTAGCAGGGTCCTAAATTGCCTGCTGTCAGCCTGTATACAGAACAAGGGCGTTCGTGGGCGTTCGTGAGCGTTCCTCAAAGGAAGGAGGTGGGTGATTAATTCACAGTGCCAGGGCAGGCCCAGCCCAGCCCAGCCCAGCCCAGCCCAGCGCAGCCCAGCCCGGCACAGCGCACTGCTGTGGAGGTCCATTCCTTCACATCCTGCAGCAGGCATGATGCAGACCTACTAGAGCAAAGGCTTGACTCTGCCCTTGTCTGTCTCTTAAAGAAAACAATCTTTCTAGCTTCTTATTGCACCTGATAAATGGACTCTAGCTTGCCTCAAACTTGACCCATCATTTCATTAGCCAGAGCTCATACTTGACCTTTATTTCTATCCAAGCTCACTGGCACCAAACCCCTGATTTGAGCGAGTTACTCACACCAAAATGAAAAATCACCATCATCCAACCTATTTTACAATAAGTGTAGCACCTTCCTCGCATTCTTGTGCTCAGTTATAACCCCCAATACCACAATTGCACTCTGCAATTCACCAAACTTAAAGGAAAAGGAATGAAGACATTGATAAAGGAAGACAAGGCCTTGTCCCTATTGCACCTACTTGAGAAATAGGGAGGTTGGTAGAAGGTCATGAGGGAAAACATTTGAAATTTTGGGACACACATGCCAAAAAGAGTGTCCACTTTTCTCCTCTGTTACCAAGTAAAAAAAAATCTTAGCAAAAAAAAAAACATTCACTTTTTGAAAATTTCCACCTTGGGATACCTCTACAGCATTGGCAGGATTCGAACCCTGGCCTGTGAGGGCTGTCTGCACCAAAGGTATAAGACTTACCTTTGAGCTATAGCTCCTTAGTGGTCTAGAGGATTGCAGTAGTAACTATAAGCAACATGAAGGCCTTGGTGTCCTTCCCGGCGGCTTCCATTGCACATGAAAAGGATGACCATGACATAAGGACAATTTGATAGGCTACATACATGGAAACCAGTGTGGTCCAGTGGGTAAGTGCCTGCTTTCCATGCAGGCAACCAGGGTTCAAATCCCGGGTTCGGCACCAGGTGACTGATGGTGGCAGAGCAGAGGTAAGTTGGAGGTGGGCCTAAATGGCCAATTGGTAAGTAAAATGTGTCTGGGTGTTGTGTACGAGTGGAATCATGCCTAGTGAATGAGGGATTGCAGATTGGTTGGTAAGTAAAATAGGTGTGGCCTGAACAGAGACAGGTGAAAGAAAGGTAACAGGTGTTGTGTGCAGGAGGAGGAGGAGCCTAGTCAGAGTGGGTGGGGTCAGAGAGGAGGAGTATAGGAGGAGCTGGGTCAGAGAGGAGGGGTATAGGAGGAGCCTAGTCAGAGTGGGAGGGGTCAGAGAGGAGGAGTATAGGAGGAGCCAGGTCAGAGAGGAGGGGTGTAGGTGGAGCCTTGTCAGAGTGGGAGGGGTCAGAGAGGAGGAGTATAGGCGGAGCCTGGGCAGAATGGGTGGGTTCAGAGAGCAGAGGAAGGGGAGGAGGATCCTGACTTATTGTGGGGTACTGCAAATACTTTTTTACTGCACCCCCCTATACTCTCTGATTTCTGTTGGGAGGGGGCAGTCAAAATTTGGGGGAGCAGTATTAAAAGGTGCTTAGGCGCAACGTGAAGGCAATGGGGTGCACACAATGGCTTGGCTTCCAGGTACTTTTTGGGGGGCTACCATTAGTTTTTATTGCTCTGATCCTCCCTCATGGGGTGTACCCTAAATGGTTAGGGGCCACGGGGGGGGCAAGAAGCTGTTTGACAGTTTCTATTAACAACAGGGGTCACCATACGATTCTGCTGCAGTTATGGTATTGAAAGGTAAAACAAGGAGCATTTGGCTGTATTTTTGCAGGTGGGGTGCCCCAAAATGTTACTGCCAGCAGCAGCAGCCCCCTTCCTCGCCACCCTGCAGATTGGTATAGGTACCTTTAGGACATTTCTGTTGAAAACAGAGGCTATAGCGAATCGCGCTTCAAAATCCGAGAGCACTAACACTTGCTAAATAAAGGTGGCATCGGAGCATACGAATGAGGCAGGGAGAGGCTACTGTTGCAATTGGTTTGGTGGGTCATAGTGAATAACCTCGGCATGCAAATAGGCAGAAGTGTGAGGATTGGCAGTGTCTGTAGAGAATTTTGGCATGCTCTTCAGTTGATGTTTTCCTCCTTGAACTACAGAGGAAAGGCCTGGCCTTACTGTTGGGCAAAACATGTATTTATGATTTTAAGAAGTGTAGTCTGGATGTACTGAGAGGGCCTGTACAGTACGGTAAATGCCTGTATACCCCTGCAATGTGCATCCAACTGTCACTTGAGATTGAACAGCGAACGAAGCAGCTGGGTTACTGACTGAATGTAAATGGAAGGCACATAGGAAGGGTGTTTGTGGTCACTCAAATGATTGAAACCTGGTTGATGCACTACCAAAGCTGGGGTACCAGGCGGAAACATTTGAGGGGTATTGAGATGGTGGTGTCCAGAGGTCAAAATATGTTTCAGAGACACAGAGGTACTGCGGTCCTGGTCCCACATTGGGGGTAGACGAAAGTCCATGCTAAAGATTTCTGTCCAACTGTTACCACATTTTGTGCAGCCTGGCTCCCTCTGTAACGATTCCCCAGTGTCTTTCGATCCTACAGATGACTGTAGCAAACTTCCCAAATTTTTTCTTGGCCTCATACTCCCAAAGGAGTGCCTGACATTTGCCAGCCTAACGATACTCACATTCTGGGAAAAACCTCACTAACTATGCATATTTATCTACCACACATGGCAAATCCTTACAATTGCAGAACATCATATCGCACTTGTCATCTTTGAGGTACTGTAAGTATTTGGATTTGAGAGAAATATTCATCCTTGCTTGCTCTCTCCCATCTGAAGTCTATGGTGCTGCTGTTCCTTTCTCACATGTCCCTTCAAAGAGACAAGTGACACACAGACTCAATCACTCAGCAAACATATATGCTTTGATGTTTTCATCTTGCTGTTTACCTTCCAAATATTCCCCCTGAACCACAAATAAAGGCCTGCCATTCCTCATCCCCTCAGTCAAAGCAGTCCTTCGCTCCTTAGGCCCTGCAAGACCACCATGAACAAAAATCATGTCAGCAAGCAGAAGAAAAGCCTCAGTGTGCTCTTTTGTTCATACTGCTGCCCTCTAGTAACACTTCATGGCAACTGCAGCATAAGAATGGGACTGAGAAGAGGGCTGTCCTATGCAAATAATATCCTCCCATGCATACTTTCTTCTGAGACGGTCGGCGGCTTATGCCGTGATACCGCCTCCAACAAATGGTCTTCAACCAAATTTTAAAAAAGCCCACCTGCCTTAGACGAAGGATTTTGCAACTCGAAGGAAGCACATGGGGACATCACCCTCATTTAGCAGGGTCCTAAATTGCCTGCTGTCAGCCTGTATACAGAACAAGGGCGTTCGTGGGCGTTCGTGAGCGTTCCTCAAAGGAAGGAGGTGGGTGATTAATTCACAGTGCCAGGGCAGGCCCAGCCCAGCCCAGCCCAGCCCAGCCCAGCCCAGCCCGGCACAGCGCACTGCTGTGGAGGTCCATTCCTTCACATCCTGCAGCAGGCATGATGCAGACCTACTAGAGCAAAGGCTTGACTCTGCCCTTGTCTGTCTCTTAAAGAAAACAATCTTTCTAGCTTCTTATTGCACCTGATAAATGGACTCTAGCTTGCCTCAAACTTGACCCATCATTTCATTAGCCAGAGCTCATACTTGACCTTTATTTCTATCCAAGCTCTCTGGCACCAAACCCCTGATTTGAGCGAGTTACTCACACCAAAATGAAAAATCACCATCATCCAACCTATTTTACAATAAGTGTAGCACCTTCCTCGCATTCTTGTGCTCAGTTATAACCCCCAATACCACAATTGCACTCTGCAATTCACCAAACTTAAAGGAAAAGGAATGAAGACATTGATAAAGGAAGACAAGGCCTTGTCCCTATTGCACCTACTTGAGAAATAGGGAGGTTGGTAGAAGGTCATGAGGGAAAACATTTGAAATTTTGGGACACACATGCCAAAAAGAGTGTCCACTTTTCTCCTCTGTTATCAAGTAAAAAAAAATCTTAGCAAAAAAAAAAAACATTCACTTTTTGAAAATTTCCACCTTGGGATACCTCTACAGCATTGGCAGGATTCGAACCCTGGCCTGTGAGGGCTGTCTGCACCAAAGGTACAAGACTTACCT
This sequence comes from Lissotriton vulgaris, assembly GCF_964263255.1. Lineage (NCBI taxonomy): Eukaryota > Metazoa > Chordata > Amphibia > Caudata > Salamandridae > Lissotriton > Lissotriton vulgaris. Next base: position 1,532,521,354 of record NC_141687.1, on the reverse strand, counting down.
TTGAGCTATAGCTCCTTAGTGGTCTAGAGGATTGCAGTAGTAACTATAAGCAACATGAAGGCCTTGGTGTCCTTCCCGGCGGCTTCCATTGCACATGAAAAGGATGACCATGACATAAGGACAATTTGATAGGCTACATACATGGAAACCAGTGTGGTCCAGTGGGTAAGTGCCTGCTTTCCATGCAGGCAACCAGGGTTCAAATCCCGGGTTCGGCACCAGGTGACTGATGGTGGCAGAGCAGAGGTAAGTTGGAGGTGGGCCTAAATGGCCAATTGGTAAGTAAAATGTGTCTGGGTGTTGTGTACGAGTGGAATCATGCCTAGTGAATGAGGGATTGCAGATTGGTTGGTAAGTAAAATAGGTGTGGCCTGAACAGAGACAGGTGAAAGAAAGGTAACAGGTGTTGTGTGCAGGAGGAGGAGGAGCCTAGTCACAGTGGGTGGGGTCAGAGAGGAGGAGTATAGGAGGAGCTGGGTCAGAGAGGAGGGGTATAGGAGGAGCCTAGTCAGAGTGGGAGGGGTCAGAGAGGAGGAGTATAGGAGGAGCCAGGTCAGAGAGGAGGGGTGTAGGTGGAGCCTTGTCAGAGTGGGAGGGGTCAGAGAGGAGGAGTATAGGCGGAGCCTGGGCAGAATGGGTGGGTTCAGAGAGCAGAGGAAGGGGAGGAGGATCCTGACTTATTGTGGGGTACTGCAAATACTTTTTTACTGCACCCCCCTATACTCTCTGATTTCTGTTGGGAGGGGGCAGTCAAAATTTGGGGGAGCAGTATTAAAAGGTGCTTAGGCGCAACGTGAAGGCGATGGGGTGCACACAATGGCTTGGCTTCCAGGTACTTTTTGGGGGGCTACCATTAGTTTTTATTGCTCTGATCCTCCCTCATGGGGTGTACCCCAAATGGTTAGGGGCCACGGGGGGGGCAAGAAGCTGTTTGACAGTTTCTCTTAACAACAGGGGTCACCATACGATTCTGCTGCAGTTATGGTATTGAAAGGTAAAACAAGGAGCATTTGGCTGTATTTTTGCAGGTGGGGTGCCCCAAAATGTTACTGCCAGCAGCAGCAGCAGCCCCCTTCCTCGCCACCCTGCAGATTGGTATAGGTACCTTTAGGACATTTCTGTTGAAAACAGAGGCTATAGCGAATCGCGCTTCAAAATCCGAGAGCACTAACACTTGCTAAATAAAGGTGGCATCGGAGCATACGAATGAGGCAGGGAGAGGCTACTGTTGCAATTGGTTTGGTGGGTCATAGTGAATAACCTCGGCATGCAAATAGGCAGAAGTGTGAGGATTGGCAGTGTCTGTAGAGAATTTTGGCATGCTCTTCAGTTGATGTTTTCCTCCTTGAACTACAGAGGAAAGGCCTGGCCTTACTGTTGGGCAAAACATGTATTTATGATTTTAAGAAGTGTAGTCTGGATGTACTGAGAGGGCCTGTACAGTACGGTAAATGCCTGTATACCCCTGCAATGTGCATCCAACTGTCACTTGAGATTGAACAGCGAACGAAGCAGCTGGGTTACTGACTGAATGTAAATGGAAGGCACATAGGAAGGGTGTTTGTGGTCACTCAAATGATTGAAACCTGGTTGATGCACTACCAAAGCTGGGGTACCAGGGGGGAACATTTATGGGGTATTGAGATGGTGGTGTCCAGAGGTCAAAATATGTTTCAGAGACACAGAGGTACTGCGGTCCTGGTCCCACATTGGGGGTAGACAAAAGTCCATGCTAAAGATTTCTGTCCAACTGTTACCACATTTTGTGCAGCCTGGCTCCCTCTGTAACGATTCCCCAGTGTCTTTCGATCCTACAGATGACTGTAGCAAACTTCCCAAATTTTTTCTTGGCCTCATACTCCCAAAGGAGTGCCTGACATTTGCCAGCCTAACGATACTCACATTCTGGGAAAAACCTCACTAACTATGCATATTTATCTACCACACATGGCAAATCCTTACAATTGCAGAACATCATATCGCACTTTTCATCTTTGAGGTACTGTAAGTATTTGGATTTGAGGGAAATATTCATCCTTGCTTGCTCTCTCCCATCTGAAGTCTATGGTGCTGCTGTTCCTTTCTCACATGTCCCTTCAAAGAGACAAGTGACACACAGACTCAATCACTCAGCAAACATATATGCTTTGATGTTTTCATCTTGCTGTTTACCTTCCAAATATTCCCCCTGAACCACAAATAAAGGCCTGCCATTCCTCATCCCCTCAGTCAAAGCAGTCCTTCGCTCCTTAGGCCCTGCAAGACCACCATGAACAAAAATCATGTCAGCAAGCAGAAGAAAAGCCTCAGTGTGCTCTTTTGTTCATACTGCTGCCCTCTAGTAACACTTCATGGCAACTGCAGCATAAGAATGGGACTGAGAAGAGGGCTGTCCTATGCAAATAATATCCTCCCATGCATACTTTCTTCTGAGACGGTCGGCGGCTTATGCCGTGATACCGCCTCCAACAAATGGTCTTCAACCAAATTTTAAAAAAGCCCACCTGCCTTAGACGAAGGATTTTGCAACTCGAAGGAAGCACATGGGGACATCACCCTCATTTAGCAGGGTCCTAAATTGCCTGCTGTCAGCCTGTATACAGAACAAGGGCGTTCGTGGGCGTTCGTGAGCGTTCCTCAAAGGAAGGAGGTGGGTGATTAATTCACAGTGCCAGGGCAGGCCCAGCCCAGCCCAGCCCAGCCCAGCCCAGCCCAGCGCAGCCCAGCCCGGCACAGCGCACTGCTGTGGAGGTCCATTCCTTCACATCCTGCAGCAGGCATGATGCAGACCTACTAGAGCAAAGGCTTGACTCTGCCCTTGTCTGTCTCTTAAAGAAAACAATCTTTCTAGCTTCTTATTGCACCTGATAAATGGACTCTAGCTTGCCTCAAACTTGACCCATCATTTCATTAGCCAGAGCTCATACTTGACCTTTATTTCTATCCAAGCTCTCTGGCACCAAACCCCTGATTTGAGCGAGTTACTCACACCAAAATGAAAAATCACCATCATCCAACCTATTTTACAATAAGTGTAGCACCTTCCTCGCATTCTTGTGCTCAGTTATAACCCCCAATACCACAATTGCACTCTGCAATTCACCAAACTTAAAGGAAAAGGAATGAAGACATTGATAAAGGAAGACAAGGCCTTGTCCCTATTGCACCTACTTGAGAAATAGGGAGGTTGGTAGAAGGTCATGAGGGAAAACATTTGAAATTTTGGGACACACATGCCAAAAAGAGTGTCCACTTTTCTCCTCTGTTACCAAGTAAAAAAAAATCTTAGCAAAAAAAAAAACATTCACTTTTTGAAAATTTCCACCTTGGGATACCTTTACAGCATTGGCAGGATTTATCACAGCGCTGTCTCCCCGGTCCACCGCAGCTCTTTGATGCTGTTTGAGTGGAGGGAGATCGAGCGCTCCTACTTCCTGTTTGTCCCTCGGCGGGCGGCCATCTTGTGAGGGTGACGCTCTAGTCTTCCCTCCCTCCCGGACTATTAAGGGCTGTTTACTCTGGCGCTCGTGCTGAATGACCACTAGCACGTTAGCGCTTGGGTGTGGAGCGTGCCTGCATTACAGAGCTCGCATTATCAAAGTGTGTGTGTTTTATCTTTTTTAACTTTTGGGCTACTCCTAAAATTTGTAAAAGTGTATTTTACTATTCCTGTTACCTTGCCAGGCACAGCGCTGTCTCCCCGGTCCACCGCAGCTCTTTGATGCTGTTTGAGTGGAGGGAGATCGAGCGCTCCTACTTCCTGTTTGTCCCTCGGCGGGCGGCCATCTTGTGAGGGTGACGCTCTAGTCTTCCCTCACCTCCCAATCTACTTACTCTCTGCCCCCTAGCGCAGCGGGATCGCGCAGCGGGCGTGTCCTCGCGTGGCCGGAGTCGTGCCAGAGTCCTGCCCGTCTGCGCCCGTCCGCGTTACGGACGCGCGGGACGTGGCGGGCTCTGGCCTGCTCTCGTCTATCCAGCACTGTCGCCATGCTTACATACTCTAGGGAGCGTTTGTACTCCATCGGCAAGGTGAGCGGTCATTGCACTTTACAGCCCGTTCATCCCCTATGCGGCCCCTACCGCTGTCCCTGTAATGGCCTGGTACTTGACCCTCCGCAGCTTCTTTCACGGCACTGCCCCTCTGCCGTCCGGCACAACAGGGGACTACCGCCTTCACTGCGGATTATGCATCTTAATGTCAGGTCAATCCTTAAACATCTACAGAATGTGTATGACCTGATTGAAACTGAAGCTCCGGATATTTTAGCCTTAACCGAGACATGGCTTCAGGAAGCCGACACTGCTATTCCTAATCTTGTTTGTCCTCCCGGCTACTCTATGTATACTGCGAATAGGCCATCTAGTGGCGGGGGTATAGCCCTGATTGTGAGATCTAGTTTTTCCTGTGTGTGGACCACTCTTAAGATCACTGGCTGTGAAAGCGCCTCTTTTAAAGTCTCTGTCAGCCCAGAATTTACACTCTCTGGGATGGTGGTGTATCGTCCGCCGGGCAGTGATGTGGCGTTCAGGAATGCTTTCCCGGACACTGTCGCCACCTTGGTCACTGACTGTGCTAATTTTTCCATTCTGGGCGATTTAAATCTGCATTTCGATGCTCCATCTTGCCTGACAGCACGTAACATTCTCATGGACTTAGAGGCTTTTCAACTTTTTCAGCTGGTCTCCCAGCCTACTCATTCCGGGGGGCATATTCTTGACCCTTTTTTTACTAACTTGACCGAGGCTAAAGTCACGTCGGTGGCTCCTGTAGCGTGGTCTGACCATTCTTTGGTGTCCATCTGCTGCCCTATAACTTCCAACATTTCCACCTCTTCAGCCAAGCGGGTACCCAGGAGACCCTGGAGTAAACTCAGGCTGGATGACTTTTACCATCTTTTGTCAGTGGAACCTCTGGGCCCATTCAACAACGTAGAGGAGGGGTATGATCTCTTCTGCTCTTGGCTCACTAGGGCACTGGATGTGTTGATACCTGTTGTAACAACGAAGATAAATCCTCGTGTGTCAAGCCCCTGGTACGATGACGCTTTGCGTGCTCTGAAGGGAGCCTGTAGACGGGCGGAGAGGGCCTGGCGGAAGACATATGGGGCTGAGTTAAAAGCAACATATGTCATGTCCGTCAAGATCTATCACCGGGCCATTTGTCGTGCCCGAGCGGCATTTTATGCCGAGGAATTTCGGAACAGCACTAACCCGTCGAAGGCTATCTTCAAGGCAGTGAAAGATCTTATGTCTAAGCGGTCTATCTCAACGGTTGAGAGCTCTGTCACACACTGTGAATCCCTCGCTTCCTATTTCTTGGGAAAAGTCCAGTCTATATATCGGACTTTCCCGAGCACTGGTATAGCGCTGGGTAGCTCTACGGTGACATCTGACCAGCCCGCTCTGCTCTCATTTCCCCCCCTCACCTTGGAAGGGTTTGACAAACTTGCTACGCAAGTTAAATCTGGGTCTCCATCCGATCCAGTGAGGCCTGCCCTCTTTCGAGATCAGTCCTTTGTGGGGCGCGTGGCTATACGCTCTCTTGTCAATCTCTCCCTAGAGACTGGGGTCGTTCCTATCAGCTGGAAGCAGGCGGTGGTGTCTCCGATCATTAAAAAACCTACTCTTGACCCATCCAAGCCGGAAAGCTACCGTCCCATCTCGCTGCTGCCCTGGCCAGCTAAGCTGACAGAGGCCCATGTCAACCTGGCCCTGTCTGAACACTTAGCCCGGTCCAATGCCCTCGATCCTACACAGAATGGCTTCCGTGCTGGCCACAGCACAGAGACTGCCCTTCTGGTGATGGTGGAACATCTCCGTGCTAGGTTGGATGATGGGCAGACGGCGGCGCTGATTTTGTTAGATCTCAGCGCCGCATTCGATACTGTTTCGCACAGCATCCTCCTTAGGCGGCTCAAGGAGACTGGTATCGGCGGCCAGGCGCTGCAATGGTTCCGCTCCTTCCTAGACAACCGCTCCTTCTGTGTTGCCATCCCTCCCTTCAAGTCCAGGTTCCAGCCTCTGGCCATGGGGGTTCCGCAGGGATCCTCGCTGAGTCCCACGTTGTTCAATCTCTACGTGAGACCGCTGGCTGATGTCGCAAGGCAGTGGGGCCTAACCATGGTCTCATATGCCGACGACACACAGCTGGCGGTTACTCTCAGCGGGGATGCGGAACAGGATGCCCCCAGGTTTCAGTCCGGACTGAAGGCGGTGGCCAGCTGGTTGACAGGTAACTGTCTCCAGCTTAATGCCACAAAAACAGAGGTTATGGTTGTCGGGAAGGGAGTTTGAGCTCTGGGGCGACCAGTGGTGGCCTTCGGAGTTGGGCCCCACTCCGACCCCAGTGTCGGAGGTGAAGAACCTCGGGGTCTGGTTAGACGCTGGTCTTACATTCACAGGGCACACTAAAAAAATCGCAGCCTGTTGCTTCGGTCTCCTAAGAGGGTTGAGGCCGGTGCTTAAGTTCTTCGACGCCCCTACCAGACAGCTTGTGGTCCAGGCAACCATCATCTCCCGTCTGGACTACGCCAGCTCCTTGCTGGCGGGGGCCAACCAGGCTGAGTTAACCCGTCTGCAGCGGGTGCAGAACGCCGCGGCGAGAGCCATTGTTGGACTTCCTAAGTTCTGCCCAGTGTCTCATGTCATCCGCTCCCTGCACTGGCTCCCGGTTAGAAAGCGTATTCTTTTCAAGGTCCTGTGTTTGACCTTCAAAATCCTTAGAGGCATTGGTCCCGAGATCCTGGCCAACTCAATTTCCTTCTATGTCCCTACCCGCAATCTTCGATCTCAAGGGCAGGCCCGTGCTGTTGTCCCCAGATTTAGGCTCAGCAGGATGGGGGGCCGTTCCTTCAGGGTTAGAGCCGCGTCAATCTGGAACACCCTTCCAGTTGAACTTCGGCTGATAGAGGACATGCTGTCGTTTCGTAGAGCCATAAAAACCTTCCTATTTTAGCTTCCCTGTTTTTGCACTTTTTTGTAGCATTGTCTCCATGCTGTGTTATGACTGCTTAGTGTCTCTGCGCCGGGATGCTCCTTCGCTGGAGTCGCTGTGCGCACTACAAATTGTTATAACATAACATAACATACCTTTACAGCATTGGCAGGATTCGAACCCTGGCCTGTGAGGGCTGTCTGCACCAAAGGTACAAGACTTACCTTTGAGCTATAGCTCCTTAGTGGTTTAGAGGATTGCAGTAGTAACTATAAGCAACATGAAGGCCTTGGTGTCCTTCCCGGCGGCTTCCATTGCACATGAAAAGGATGACCATGACATAAGGACAATTTGATAGGCTACATACATGGAAACCAGTGTGGTCCAGTGGGTAAGTGCCTGCCTTCCATGCAGGCAACCAGGGTTCAAATCCCGGGTTCGGCACCAGGTGACTGATGGTGGCAGAGCAGAGGTAAGTTGGAGGTGGGCCTAAATGGCCAATTGGTAAGTAAAATGTGTCTGGGTGTTGTGTACGAGTGGAATCATGCCTAGTGAATGAGGGATTGCAGATTGGTTGGTAAGTAAAATAGGTGTGGCCTGAACAGAGACAGGTGAAAGAAAGGTAACAGGTGTTGTGTGCAGGAGGAGGAGGAGCCTAGTCAGAGTGGGTGGGGTTAGAGAGGAGGAGTATAGGAGGAGCTGGGTCAGAGAGGAGGGGTATAGGAGGAGCCTAGTCAGAGTGGGAGGGGTCAGAGAGGAGGAGTATAGGAGGAGCCAGGTCAGAGAGGAGGGGTGTAGGTGGAGCCTTGTCAGAGTGGGAGGGGTCAGAGAGGAGGAGTATAGGCGGAGCCTGGGCAGAGAGGAGGGGTATAGGAGGAGCCTAGTCAGAGTGGGAGGGGTCAGAGAGGAGGAGTATAGGAGGAGCCAGGTCAGAGAGGAGGGGTGTAGGTGGAGCCTTGTCAGAGTGGGAGGGGTCAGAGAGGAGGAGTATAGGCAGAGCCTGGGCAGAAAGGTGGGTTCAGAGAGCAGAGGAAGGGGAGGAGGATCCTGACTTATTGTGGGGTACTGCAAATACTTTTTTACTGCACCCCCCTATACTCTCTGATTTCTGTTGGGAGGGGGCAGTCAAAATTTGGGGGAGCAGTATTAAAAGGTGCTTAGGCGCAACGTGAAGGCGATGGGGTGCACACAATGGCTTGGCTTCCAGGTACTTTTTGGGGGGCTACCATTAGTTTTTATTGCTCTGATCCTCCCTCATGGGGTGTACCCCAAATGGTTAGGGGCCACGGGGGGGGCAAGAAGCTGTTTGACAGTTTCTATTAACAACAGGGGTCACCATACGATTCTGCTGCAGTTATGGTATTGAAAGGTAAAACAAGGAGCATTTGGCTGTATTTTTGCAGGTGGGGTGCCCCAAAATGTTACTGCCAGCAGCAGCAGCAGCCCCCTTCCTCGCCACCCTGCAGATTGGTATAGGTACCTTTAGGACATTTCTGTTGAAAACAGAGGCTATAGCGAATCGCGCTACAAAATCCGAGAGCACTAACACTTGCTAAATAAAGGTGGCATCGGAGCATACGAATGAGGCAGGGAGAGGCTACTGTTGCAATTGGTTTGGTGGGTCATAGTGAATAACCTCGGCATGCAAATAGGCAGAAGTGTGAGGATTGGCAGTGTCTGTAGAGAATTTTGGCATGCTCTTCAGTTGATGTTTTCCTCCTTGAACTACAGAGGAAAGGCCTGGCCTTACTGTTGGGCAAAACATGTATTTATGATTTTAAGAAGTGTAGTCTGGATGTACTGAGAGGGCCTGTACAGTACGGTAAATGCCTGTATACCCCTGCAATGTGCATCCAACTGTCACTTGAGATTGAACAGCGAACGAAGCAGCTGGGTTACTGACTGAATGTAAATGGAAGGCACATAGGAAGGGTGTTTGTGGTCACTCAAATGATTGAAACCTGGTTGATGCACTACCAAAGCTGGGGTACCAGGGGGGAACATTTATGGGGTATTGAGATGGTGGTGTCCAGAGGTCAAAATATGTTTCAGAGACACAGAGGTACTGCGGTCCAGGTCCCACATTGGGGGTAGACAAAAGTCCATGCTAAAGATTTCTGTCCAACTGTTACCACATTTTGTGCAGCCTGGCTCCCTCTGTAACGATTCCCCAGTGTCTTTCGATCCTACAGATGACTGTAGCAAACTTCCCAAATTTTTTCTTGGCCTCATACTCCCAAAGGAGTGCCTGACATTTGCCAGCCTAACGATACTCACATTCTGGGAAAAACCTCACTAACTATGCATATTTATCTACCACACATGGCAAATCCTTACAATTGCAGAACATCATATCGCACTTGTCATCTTTGAGGTACTGTAAGTATTTGGATTTGAGGGAAATATTCATCCTTGCTTGCTCTCTCCCATCTGAAGTCTATGGTGCTGCTGTTCCTTTCTCACATGTCCCTTCAAAGAGACAAGTGACACACAGACTCAATCACTCAGCAAACATATATGCTTTGATGTTTTCATCTTGCTGTTTACCTTCCAAATATTCCCCCTGAACCACAAATAAAGGCCTGCCATTCCTCATCCCCTCAGTCAAAGCAGTCCTTCGCTCCTTAGGCCCTGCAAGACCACCATGAACAAAAATCATGTCAGCAAGCAGAAGAAAAGCCTCAGTGTGCTCTTTTGTTCATACTGCTGCCCTCTAGTAACACTTCATGGCAACTGCAGCATAAGAATGGGACTGAGAAGAGGGCTGTCCTATGCAAATAATATCCTCCCATGCATACTTTCTTCTGAGACGGTCGGCGGCTTATGCCGTGATACCGCCTCCAACAAATGGTCTTCAACCAAATTTTAAAAAAGCCCACCTGCCTTAGACGAAGGATTTTGCAACTCGAAGGAAGCACATGGGGACATCACCCTCATTTAGCAGGGTCCTAAATTGCCTGCTGTCAGCCTGTATACAGAACAAGGGCGTCCGTGGGCGTTCGTGAGCGTTCCTCAAAGGAAGGAGGTGGGTGATTAATTCACAGTGCCAGGGCAGGCCCAGCCCAGCCCAGCCCAGCCCAGCCCAGCCCAGCCCAGCCCAGCCCAGCGCAGCCCAGCCCGGCACAGCGCACTGCTGTGGAGGTCCATTCCTTCACATCCTGCAGCAGGCATGATGCAGACCTACTAGAGCAAAGGCTTGACTCTGCCCTTGTCTGTCTCTTAAAGAAAACAATCTTTCTAGCTTCTTATTGCACCTGATAAATGGACTCTAGCTTGCCTCAAACTTGACCCATCATTTCATTAGCCAGAGCTCATACTTGACCTTTATTTCTATCCAAGCTCACTGGCACCAAACCCCTGATTTGAGCGAGTTACTCACACCAAAATGAAAAATCACCATCATCCAACCTATTTTACAATAAGTGTAGCACCTTCCTCGCATTTTTGTGCTCAGTTATAACCCCCAATACCACAATTGCACTCTGCAATTCACCAAACTTAAAGGAAAAGGAATGAAGACATTGATAAAGGAAGACAAGGCCTTGTCCCTATTGCACCTACTTGAGAAATAGGGAGGTTGGTAGAAGGTCATGAGGGAAAACATTTGAAATTTTGGGACACACATGCCAAAAAGAGTGTCCACTTTTCTCCTCTGTTACCAAGTAAAAAAAAATCTTAGCAAAAAAAAAAAACATTCACTTTTTGAAAATTTCCACCTAGGGATACCTCTACAGCATTGGCAGGATTCGAACCCTGGCCTGTGAGGGCTGTCTGCACCAAAGGTACAAGACTTACCTTTGAGCTATAGCTCCTTAGTGGTCTAGAGGATTGCAGTAGTAACTATAAGCAACATGAAGGCCTTGGTGTCCTTCCCGGCGGCTTCCATTGCACATGAAAAGGATGACCATGACATAAGGACAATTTGATAGGCTACATACATGGAAACCAGTGTGGTCCAGTGGGTAAGTGCCTGCCTTCCATGCAGGCAACCAGGGTTCAAATCCCGGGTTCGGCACCAGGTGACTGATGGTGGCAGAGCAGAGGTAAGTTGGAGGTGGGCCTAAATGGCCAATTGGTAAGTAAAATGTGTCTGGGTGTTGTGTATGAGTGGAATCATGCCTAGTGAATGAGGGATTGCAGATTGGTTGGTAAGTAAAATAGGTGTGGCCTGAACAGAGACAGGTGAAAGAAAGGTAACAGGTGTTGTGTGCAGGAGGAGGAGGAGCCTAGTCAGAGTGGGTGGGGTCAGAGAGGAGGAGTATAGGAGGAGCTGGGTCAGAGAGGAGGGGTATAGGAGGAGCCTAGTCAGAGTGGGAGGGGTCAGAGAGGAGGAGTATAGGCGGAGCCTGGGCAGAGAGGAGGGGTATAGGAGGAGCCTAGTCAGAGTGGGAGGGGTCAGAGAGGAGGAGTATAGGCGGAGCCTGGGCAGAATGGGTGGGTTCAGAGAGCAGAGGAAGGGGAGGAGCCTGGGCAGAATGGGTGGGTTCAGAGAGCAGAGGAAGGGGAGGAGGATCCTGACTTATTGTGGGGTACTGCAAATACTTTTTTACTGCACCCCCCTATACTCTCTGATTTCTGTTGGGAGGGGGCAGTCAAAATTTGGGGGAGCAGTATTAAAAGGTGCTTAGGCGCAACGTGAAGGCGATGGGGTGCACACAATGGCTTGGCTTCCAGGTACTTTTTGGGGGGCTACCATTCGTTTTTATTGCTCTGATCCTCCCTCATGGGGTGTACCCCAAATGGTTAGGGGCCACGGGGGGGGCAAGAAGCTGTTTGACAGTTTCTCTTAACAACAGGGGTCACCATACGATTCTGCTGCAGTTATGGTATTGAAAGGTAAAACAAGGAGCATTTGGCTGTATTTTTGCAGGTGGGGTGCCCCAAAATGTTACTGCCAGCAGCAGCAGCCCCCTTCCTCGCCACCCTGCAGATTGGTATAGGTACCTTTAGGACATTTCTGTTGAAAACAGAGGCTATAGCGAATCGCGCTACAAAATCCGAGAGCACTAACACTTGCTAAATAAAGGTGGCATCGGAGCATACGAATGAGGCAGGGAGAGGCTACTGTTGCAATTGGTTTGGTGGGTCATAGTGAATAACCTGGGCATGCAAATAGGCAGAAGTGTGAGGATTGGCAGTGTCTGTAGAGAATTTTGGCATGCTCTTCAGTTGATGTTTTCCTCCTTGAACTACAGAGGAAAGGCCTGGCCTTACTGTTGGGCAAAACATGTATTTATGATTTTAAGAAGTGTAGTCTGGATGTACTGAGAGGGCCTGTACAGTACGGTAAATGCCTGTATACCCCTGCAATGTGCATCCAACTGTCACTTGAGATTGAACAGCGAACGAAGCAGCTGGGTTACTGACTGAATGTAAATGGAAGGCACATAGGAAGGGTGTTTGTGGTCACTCAAATGATTGAAACCTGGTTGATGCACTACCAAAGCTGGGGTACCAGGCGGAAACATTTGAGGGGTATTGAGATGCTGGTGTCCAGAGGTCAAAATATGTTTCAGAGACACAGAGGTACTGCGGTCCTGGTCCCACATTGGGGGTAGACAAAAGTCCATGCTAAAGATTTCTGTCCAACTGTTACCACATTTTGTGCAGCCTGGCTCCCTCTGTAACGATTCCCCAGTGTCTTTCGATCCTACAGATGACTGTAGCAAACTTCCCAAATTTTTTCTTGGCCTCGTACTCCCAAAGGAGTGCCTGACATTTGCCAGCCTAACGATACTCACATTCTGGGAAAAACCTCACTAACTATGCATATTTATCTACCACACATGGCAAATCCTTACAATTGCAGAACATCATATCGCACTTGTCATCTTTGAGGTACTGTAAGTATTTGGATTTGAGGGAAATATTCATCCTTGCTTGCTCTCTCCCATCTGAAGTCTATGGTGCTGCTGTTCCTTTCTCACATGTCCCTTCAAAGAGACAAGTGACACACAGACTCAATCACTCAGCAAACATATATGCTTTGACGTTTTCATCTTGCTGTTTACCTTCCAAATATTCCCCCTGAACCACAAATAAAGGCCTGCCATTCCTCATCCCCTCAGTCAAAGCAGTCCTTCGCTCCTAAGGCCCTGCAAGACCACCATGAACAAGAATCATGTCAGCAAGCAGAACAAAAGCCTCAGTGTGCTCTTTTGTTCATACTGCTGCCCTCTAGTAACACTTCATGGCAACTGCAGCATAAGAATGGGACTGAGAAGAGGGCTGTCCTATGCAAATAATATCCTCCCATGCATACTTTCTTCTGAGACGGTCGGCGGCTTGTGCCGTGATACCGCTTCCAACAAATGGTCTTCAACCAAATTTTAAAAAAGCCCACCTGCCTTAGATGAAGGATTTTGCAACTCGAAGGAAGCACATGGGGACATCACCCTCATTTAGCAGGGTCCTAAATTGCCTGCTGTCAGCCTGTATACAGAACAAGGGCGTTCGTGGGCGTTCGTGAGCGTTCCTCAAAGGAAGGAGGTGGGTGATTAATTCACAGTGCCAGGGCAGGCCCAGCCCAGCCCAGCCCAGCCCAGCCCAGCCCAGCGCAGCCCAGCCCGGCACAGCGCACTGCTGTGGAGGTCCATTCCTTCACATCCTGCAGCAGGCATGATGCAGACCTACTAGAGCAAAGGCTTGACTCTGCCCTTGTCTGTCTCTTAAAGAAAACAATCTTTCTAGCTTCTTATTGCACCTGATAAATGGACTCTAGCTTGCCTCAAACTTGACCCATCATTTCATTAGCCAGAGCTCATACTTGACCTTTATTTCTATCCAAGCTCACTGGCACCAAACCCCTGATTTGAGCGAGTTACTCACACCAAAATGAAAAATCACCATCATCCAACCTATTTTACAATAAGTGTAGCACCTTCCACGCATTCTTGTGCTCAGTTATAACCCCCAATACCACAATTGCACTCTGCAATTCACCAAACTTAAAGGAAAAGGAATGAAGACATTGATAAAGGAAGACAAGGCCTTGTCCCTATTGCACCTACTTGAGAAATAGGGAGGTTGGTAGAAGGTCATGAGGGAAAACATTTGAAATTTTGGGACACACATGCCAAAAAGAGTGTCCACTTTTCTCCTCTGTTACCAAGTAAAAAAAAATCTTAGCAAAAAAAAAAACATTCACTTTTTGAAAATTTCCACCTTGGGATACCTCTACAGCATTGGCAGGATTCGAACCCTGGCCTGTGAGGGCTGTCTGCACCAAAGGTACAAGACTTACCTTTGAGCTATAGCTCCTTAGTGGTCTAGAGGATTGCAGTAGTAACTATAAGCAACATGAAGGCCTTGGTGTCCTTCCCGGCGGCTTCCATTGCACATGAAAAGGATGACCATGACATAAGGACAATTTGATAGGCTACATACATGGAAACCAGTGTGGTCCAGTGGGTAAGTGCCTGCCTTCCATGCAGGCAACCAGGGTTCAAATCCCGGGTTCGGCACCAGGTGACTGATGGGGGCAGAGCAGAGGTAAGTTGGAGGTGGGCCTAAATGGCCAATTGGTAAGTAAAATGTGTCTGGGTGTTGTGTACGAGTGGAATCATGCCTAGTGAATGAGGGATTGCAGATTGGTTGGTAAGTAAAATAGGTGTGGCCTGAACAGAGACAGGTGAAAGAAAGGTAACAGGTGTTGTGTGCAGGAGGAGGAGGAGCCTAGTCAGAGTGGGTGGGGTCAGAAAGGAGGAGCCAGGTCAGAGAGGAGGGGTGTAGGTGGAGCCTTGTCAGAGTGGGAGGGGTCAGAGAGGAGGAGTATAGGCGGAGCCTGGGCAGAATGGGTGGGTTCAGAGAGCAGAGGAAGGGGAGGAGGATCCTGACTTATTGTTGGGTACTGCAAATACTTTTTTACTGCACCCCCCTATACTCTCTGATTTCTGTTGGGAGGGGGCAGTCAAAATTTGGGGGAGCAGTATTAAAAGGTGCTTAGGCGCAACGTGAAGGCGATGGGGTGCACACAATGGCTTGGCTTCCAGGTACTTTTTGGGGGGCTACCATTAGTTTTTATTGCTCTGATCCTCCCTCATGGGGTGTACCCCAAATGGTTAGGGGCCACGGGGGGGGGGGGCAAGAAGCTGTTTGACAGTTTCTCTTAACAACAGGGGTCACCATGCGATTCTGCTGCAGTTATGGTATTGAAAGGTAAAACAAGGAGCATTTGGCTGTATTTTTGCAGGTGGGGTGCCCCAAAATGTTACTGCCAGCAGCAGCAGCAGCCCCCTTCCTCGCCACCCTGCAGATTGGTATAGGTACCTTTAGGACATTTCTATTGAAAACAGAGGCTATAGCGAATCGCGCTACAAAATCCGAGAGCACTAACACTTGCTAAATAAAGGTGGCATCGGAGCATACGAATGAGGCAGGGAGAGGCTACTGTTGCAATTGGTATGGTGGGTCATAGTGAATAACCTCGGCATGCAAATAGGCAGAAGTGTGAGGATTGGCAGTGTCTGTAGAGAATTTTGGCATGCTCTTCAGTTGATGTTTTCCTCCTTGAACTACAAAGGAAAGGCCTGGCCTTACTGTTGGGCAAAACATGTATTTATGATTTTAAGAAGTGTAGTCTGGATGTACTGAGAGGGCCTGTACAGTACGGTAAATGCCTGTATACCCCTGCAATGTGCATCCAACTGTCACTTGAGATTGAACAGCGAACGAAGCAGCTGGGTTACTGACTGAATGTAAATGGAAGGCACATAGGAAGGGTGTTTGTGGTCACTCAAATGATTGAAACCTGGTTGATGCACTACCAAAGCTGGGGTACCAGGGGGGAACATTTATGGGGTATTGAGATGGTGGTGTCCAGAGGTCAAAATATGTTTCAGAGACACAGAGGTACTGCGGTCCTGGTCCCACATTGGGGGTAGACAAAAGTCCATGCTAAAGATTTCTGTCCAACTGTTACCACATTTTGTGCAGCCTGGCTCCCTCTGTAACGATTCCCCAGTGTCTTTCGATCCTACAGATGACTGTAGCAAACTTCCCAAATTTTTTCTTGGCCTCATACTCCCAAAGGAGTGCCTGACATTTGCCAGCCTAACGATACTCACATTCTGGGAAAAACCTCACTAACTATGCATATTTATCTACCACACATGGCAAATCCTTACAATTGCAGAACATCATATCGCACTTGTCATCTTTGAGGTACTGTAACTATTTGGATTTGAGGGAAATATTCATCCTTGCTTGCTCTCTCCCATCTGAAGTCTATGGTGCTGCTGTTCCTTTCTCACATGTCCCTTCAAAGAGACAAGTGACACACAGACTCAATCACTCAGCAAACATATATGCTTTGATGTTTTCATCTTGCTGTTTACCTTCCAAATATTCCCCCTGAACCACAAATAAAGGCCTGCCATTCCTCATCCCCTCAGTCAAAGCAGTCCTTCGCTCCTTAGGCCCTGCAAGACCACCATGAACAAAAATCATGTCAGCAAGCAGAAGAAAAGCCTCAGTGTGCTCTTTTGTTCATACTGCTGCCCTCTAGTAACACTTCATGGCAACTGCAGCATAAGAATGGGACTGAGAACAGGGCTGTCCTATGCAAATAATATCCTCCCATGCATACTTTCTTCTGAGACGGTCGGCGGCTTATGCCGTGATACCGCCTCCAACAAATGGTCTTCAACCAAATTTTAAAAAAGCCCACCTGCCTTAGACGAAGGATTTTGCAACTCGAAGGAAGCACATGGGGACATCACCCTCATTTAGCAGGGTCCTAAATTGCCTGCTGTCAGCCTGTATACAGAACAAGGGCGTTCGTGGGCGTTCGTGAGCGTTCCTCAAAGGAAGGAGGTGGGTGATTAATTCACAGTGCCAGGGCAGGCCCAGCCCAGCCCAGCCCAGCCCAGCCCAGCCCAGCGCAGCCCAGCCCGGCACAGCGCACTGCTGTGGAGGTCCATTCCTTCACATCCTGCAGCAGGCATGATGCAGACCTACTAGAGCAAAGGCTTGACTCTGCCCTTGTCTGTCTCTTAAAGAAAACAATCTTTCTAGCTTCTTATTGCACCTGATAAATGGACTCTAGCTTGCCTCAAATTTGACCCATCATTTCATTAGCCAGAGCTCATACTTGACCTTTATTTCTATCCAAGCTCACTGGCACCAAACCCCTGATTTGAGCGAGTTACTCACACCAAAATGAAAAATCACCATCATCCAACCTATTTTACAATAAGTGTAGCACCTTCCTCGCATTCTTGTGCTCAGTTATAACCCCCAATACCACAATTGCACTCTGCAATTCACCAAACTTAAAGGAAAAGGAATGAAGACATTGATAAAGGAAGACAAGGCCTTGTCCCTATTGCACCTACTTGAGAAATAGGGAGGTTGGTAGAAGGTCATGAGGGAAAACATTTGAAATTTTGGGACACACATGCCAAAAAGAGTGTCCACTTTTCTCCTCTGTTACCAAGTAAAAAAAAATCTTAGCAAAAAAAAAAACATTCACTTTTTGAAAATTTCCACCTTGGGATACCTCTACAGCATGGGCAGGATTCGAACCCTGGCCTGTGAGGGCTGTCTGCACCAAAGGTACAAGACTTACCTTTGAGCTATAGCTCCTTAGTGGTCTAGAGGATTGCAGTAGTAACTATAAGCAACATGAAGGCCTTGGTGTCCTTCCCGGCGGCTTCCATTGCACATGAAAAGGATGACCATGACATAAGGACAATTTGATAGGCTACATACATGGAAACCAGTGTGGTCCAGTGGGTAAGTGCCTGCCTTCCATGCAGGCAACCAGGGTTCAAATCCCGGGTTCGGCACCAGGTGACTGATGGTGGCAGAGCAGAGGTAAGTTGGAGGTGGGCCTAAATGGCCAATTGGTAAGTAAAATGTGTCTGGGTGTTGTGTACGAGTGGAATCATGCCTAGTGAATGAGGGATTGCAGATTGGTTGGTAAGTAAAATAGGTGTGACCTGAACAGAGACAGGTGAAAGAAAGGTAACAGGTGTTGTGTGCAGGAGGAGCCTAGTCAGAGTGGGTGGTGTCAGAGAGGAGGAGTATAGGAGGAGCTGGGTCAGAGAGGAGGGGTATAGGAGGAGCCTAGTCAGAGTGGGAGGGGGCAGAGAGGAGGAGTATAGGAGGAGCCAGGTCAGAGAGGAGGGGTGTAGGTGGAGCCTTGTCAGAGTGGGAGGGGTCAGAGAGGAGGAGTATAGGCGGAGCCTGGGCAGAATGGGTGGGTTCAGAGAGCAGAGGAAGGGGAGGAGGATCCTGACTTATTGTGGGGTACTGCAAATACTTTTTTACTGCACCCCCCTATACTCTCTGATTTCTGTTGGGAGGGGGCAGTCAAAATTTGGGGGAGCAGTATTAAAAGGTGCTTAGGCGCAACGTGAAGGCGATGGGGTGCACACAATGGCTTGGCTTCCAGGTACTTTTTGGGGGGCTACCATTAGTTTTTATTGCTCTGATCCTCCCTCATGGGGTGAACCCCAAATGGTTAGGGGCCACGGGGGGGGCAAGAAGCTGTTTGACAGTTTCTATTAACAACAGGGGTCACCATACGATTCTGCTGCAGTTATGGTATTGAAAGGTAAAACAAGGAGCATTTGGCTGTATTTTTGCAGGTGGGGTGCCCCAAAATGTTACTGCCAGCAGCAGCAGCCCCCTTCCTCGCCACCCTGCAGATTGGTATAGGTACCTTTAGGACATTTCTGTTGAAAACAGAGGCTATAGCGAATCGCGCTACAAAATCCGAGAGCACTAACACTTGCTAAATAAAGGTGGCATCGGAGCATACGAATGAGGCAGGGAGAGGCTACTGTTGCAATTGGTTTGGTGGGTCATAGTGAATAACCTCGGCATGCAAATAGGCAGAAGTGTGAGGATTGGCAGTGTCTGTAGAGAATTTTGGCATGCTCTTCAGTTGATGTTTTCCTCCTTGAACTACAGAGGAAAGGCCTGGCCTTACTGTTGGGCAAATCATGTATTTATGATTTTAAGAAGTGTAGTCTGGATGTACTGAGAGGGCCTGTACAGTACGGTATATGCCTGTATACCCCTGCAATGTGCATCCAACTGTCACTTGAGATTGAACAGCGAACGAAGCAGCTGGGTTACTGACTGAATGTAAATGGAAGGCACATAGGAAGGGTGTTTGTGGTCACTCAAATGATTGAAACCTGGTTGATGCACTACCAAAGCTGGGGTACCAGGCGGAAACATTTGAGGGGTATTGAGATGGTGGTGTCCAGAGGTCAAAATATGTTTCAGAGACACAGAGGTACTGCGGTCCTGGTCCCACATTGGGGGTAGACAAAAGTCCATGCTAAAGATTTCTGTCCAACTGTTACCACATTTTGTGCAGCCTGGCTCCCTCTGTAACGATTCCCCAGTGTCTTTCGATCCTACAGATGACTGTAGCAAACTTCCCAAATTTTTTCTTGGCCTCATACTCCCAAAGGAGTGCCTGACATTTGCCAGCCTAACGATACTCACATTCTGGGAAAAACCTCACTAACTATGCATATTTATCTACCACACATGGCAAATCCTTACAATTGCAGAACATCATATCGCACTTGTCATCTTTGAGGTACTGTAAGTATTTGGATTTGAGGGAAATATTCATCCTTGCTTGCTCTCTCCCATCTGAAGTCTATGGTGCTGCTGTTCCTTTCTCACATGTCCCTTCAAAGAGACAAGTGACACACAGACTCAATCACTCAGCAAACATATATGCTTTGACGTTTTCATCTTGCTGTTTACCTTCCAAATATTCCCCCTGAACCACAAATAAAGGCCTGCCATTCCTCATCCCCTCAGTCAAAGCAGTCCTTCGCTCCTTAGGCCCTGCAAGACCACCATGAACAAGAATCATGTCAGCAAGCAGAAGAAAAGCCTCAGTGTGCTCTTTTGTTCATACTGCTGCCCTCTAGTAACACTTCATGGCAACTGCAGCATAAGAATGGGACTGAGAAGAGGGCTGTCCTATGCAAATAATATCCTCCCATGCATACTTTCTTCTGAGACGGTCGGCGGCTTGTGCCGTGATACCGCTTCCAACAAATGGTCTTCAACCAAATTTTAAAAAAGCCCACCTGCCTTAGATGAAGGATTTTGCAACTCGAAGGAAGCACATGGGGACATCACCCTCATTTAGCAGGGTCCTAAATTGCCTGCTGTCAGCCTGTATACAGAACAAGGGCGTTCGTGGGCGTTCGTGAGCGTTCCTCAAAGGAAGGAGGTGGGTGATTAATTCACAGTGCCAGGGCAGGCCCAGCCCAGCCCAGCCCAGCGCAGCCCAGCCCGGCACAGCGCACTGCTGTGGAGGTCCATTCCTTCACATCCTGCAGCAGGCATGATGCAGACCTACTAGAGCAAAGGCTTGACTCTGCCCTTGTCTGTCTCTTAAAGAAAACAATCTTTCTAGCTTCTTATTGCACCTGATAAATGGACTCTAGCTTGCCTCAAACTTGACCCATCATTTCATTAGCCAGAGCTCATACTTGACCTTTATTTCTATCCAAGCTCTCTGGCACCAAACCCCTGATTTGAGCGAGTTACTCACACCAAAATGAAAAATCACCATCATCCAACCTATTTTACAATAAGTGTAGCACCTTCCTCGCATTCTTGTGCTCAGTTATAACCCCCAATACCGCAATTGCACTCTGCAATTCACCAAACTTAAAGGAAAAGGAATGAAGACATTGATAAAGGAAGACAAGGCCTTGTCCCTATTGCACCTACTTGAGAAATAGGGAGGTTGGTAGAAGGTCATGAGGGAAAACATTTGAAATTTTGGGACACACATGCCAAAAAGAGTGTCCACTTTTCTCCTCTGTTACCAAGTAAAAAAAAATCTTAGCAAAAAAAAAAACATTCACTTTTTGAAAATTTCCACCTTGGGATACCTCTACAGCATTGGCAGGATTCGAACCCTGGTCTGTGAGGGCTGTCTGCACCAAAGGTACAAGACTTACCTTTGAGCTATAGCTCCTTAGTGGTCTAGAGGATTGCAGTAGTAACTATAAGCAACATGAAGGCCTTGGTGTCCTTCCCGGCGGCTTCCATTGCACATGAAAAGGATGACCATGACATAAGGACAATTTGATAGGCTACATACATGGAAACCAGTGTGGTCCAGTGGGTAAGTGCCTGCCTTCCATGCAGGCAACCAGGGTTCAAATCCCGGGTTCGGCACCAGGTGACTGATGGTGGCAGAGCAGAGGTAAGTTGGAGGTGGGCCTAAATGGCCAATTGGTAAGTAAAATGTGTCTGGGTGTTGTGTACGAGTGGAATCATGCCTAGTGAATGAGGGATTGCAGATTGGTTGGTAAGTAAAATAGGTGTGGCCTGAACAGAGACAGGTGAAAGAAAGGTAACAGGTGTTGTGTGCAGGAGGAGGAGGAGCCTAGTCAGAGTGGGTGGGGTTAGAGAGGAGGAGTATAGGAGGAGCTGGGTCAGAGAGGAGGGGTATAGGAGGAGCCTAGTCAGAGTGGGAGGGGTCAGAGAGGAGGAGTATAGGAGGAGCCAGGTCAGAGAGGAGGGGTGTAGGTGGAGCCTTGTCAGAGTGGGAGGGGTCAGAGAGGAGGAGTATAGGTGGAGCCTGGGCAGAGAGGAGGGGTATAGGCGGAGCCTAGTCAGAGTGGGAGGGGTCAGAGAGGAGGAGTATAGGAGGAGCCAGGTCAGAGAGGAGGGGTGTAGGTGGAGCCTTGTCAGAGTGGGAGGGGTCAGAGAGGAGGAGTATAGGCGGAGCCTGGGCAGAATGGGTGGGTTCAGAGAGCAGAGGAAGGGGAGGAGGATCCTGACTTATTGTGGGGTACTGCAAATACTTTTTTACAGCACCCCCCTATACTCTCTGATTTCTGTTGGGAGGGGGCAGTCAAAATTTGGGGGAGCAGTATTAAAAGGTGCTTAGGCGCAACGTGAAGGCGATGGGGTGCACACAATGGCTTGGCTTCCAGGTACTTTTTGGGGGGCTACCATTAGTTTTTATTGCTCTGATCCTCCCTCATGGGGTGTACCCCAAATGGTTAGGGGCCACGGCGGGGGCAAGAAGCTGTTTGACAGTTTCTATTAACAACAGGGGTCACCATACGATTCTGCTGCAGTTATGGTATTGAAAGGTAAAACAAGGAGCATTTGGCTGTATTTTTGCAGGTGGGGTGCCCCAAAATGTTACTGCCAGCAGCAGCAGCAGCCCCCTTCCTCGCCACCCTGCAGATTGGTATAGGTACCTTTAGGACATTTCTGTTGAAAACAGAGGCTATAGCGAATCGCGCTACAAAATCCGAGAACACTAACACTTGCTAAATAAAGGTGGCATCGGAGCATACGAATGAGGCAGGGAGAGGCTACTGTTGCAATTGGTTTGGTGGGTCATAGTGAATAACCTCGGCATGCAAATAGGCAGAAGTGTGAGGATTGGCAGTGTCTGTAGAGAATTTTGGCATGCTCTTCAGTTGATGTTTTCCTCCTTGAACTACAGAGGAAAGGCCTGGCCTTACTGTTGGGCAAAACATGTATTTATGATTTTAAGAAGTGTAGTCTGGATGTACTGAGAGGGCCTGTACAGTACGGTAAATGCCTGTATACCCCTGCAATGTGCATCCAACTGTCACTTGAGATTGAACAGCGAACGAAGCAGCTGGGTTACTGACTGAATGTAAATGGAAGGCACAAAGGAAGGGTGTTTGTGGTCACTCAAATGATTGAAACCTGGTTGATGCACTACCAAAGCTGGGGTACCAGGGGGGAACATTTATGGGGTATTGAGATGGTGGTGTCCAGAGGTCAAAATATGTTTCAGAGACACAGAGGTACTGCGGTCCTGGTCCCACATTGGGGGTAGACAAAAGTCCATGCTAAAGATTTCTGTCCAACTGTTACCACATTTTGTGCAGCCTGGCTCCCTCTGTAACGATTCCCCAGTGTCTTTCGATCCTACAGATGACTGTAGCAAACTTCCCAAATTTTTTCTTGGCCTCATACTCCCAAAGGAGTGCCTGACATTTGCCAGCCTAACGATACTCACATTCTGGGAAAAACCTCACTAACTATGCATATTTATCTACCACACATGGCAAATCCTTACAATTGCAGAACATCATATCGCACTTGTCATCTTTGAGGTACTGTAACTATTTGGATTTGAGGGAAATATTCATCCTTGCTTGCTCTCTCCCATCTGAAGTCTATGGTGCTGCTGTTCCTTTCTCACATGTCCCTTCAAAGAGACAAGTGACACACAGACTCAATCACTCAGCAAACATATATGCTTTGATGTTTTCATCTTGCTGTTTACCTTCCAAATATTCCCCCTGAACCACAAATAAAGGCCTGCCATTCCTCATCCCCTCAGTCAAAGCAGTCCTTCGCTCCTTAGGCCCTGCAAGACCACCATGAACAAAAATCATGTCAGCAAGCAGAAGAAAAGCCTCAGTGTGCTCTTTTGTTCATACTGCTGCCCTCTAGTAACACTTCATGGCAACTGCAGCATAAGAATGGGACTGAGAACAGGGCTGTCCTATGCAAATAATATCCTCCCATGCATACTTTCTTCTGAGACGGTCGGCGGCTTATGCCGTGATACCGCCTCCAACAAATGGTCTTCAACCAAATTTTAAAAAAGCCCACCTGCCTTAGACGAAGGATTTTGCAACTCGAAGGAAGCACATGGGGACATCACCCTCATTTAGCAGGGTCCTAAATTGCCTGCTGTCAGCCTGTATACAGAACAAGGGCGTTCGTGGGCGTTCGTGAGCGTTCCTCAAAGGAAGGAGGTGGGTGATTAATTCACAGTGCCAGGGCAGGCCCAGCCCAGCCCAGCGCAGCCCAGCCCGGCACAGCGCACTGCTGTGGAGGTCCATTCCTTCACATCCTGCAGCAGGCATGATGCAGACCTACTAGAGCAAAGGCTTGACTCTGCCCTTGTCTGTCTCTTAAAGAAAACAATCTTTCTAGCTTCTTATTGCACCTGATAAATGGACTCTAGCTTGCCTCAAATTTGACCCATCATTTCATTAGCCAGAGCTCATACTTGACCTTTATTTCTATCCAAGCTCACTGGCACCAAACCCCTGATTTGAGCGAGTTACTCACACCAAAATGAAAAATCACCATCATCCAACCTATTTTACAATAAGTGTAGCACCTTCCTCGCATTCTTGTGCTCAGTTATAACCCCCAATACCACAATTGCACTCTGCAATTCACCAAACTTAAAGGAAAAGGAATGAAGACATTGATAAAGGAAGACAAGGCCTTGTCCCTATTGCACCTACTTGAGAAATAGGGAGGTTGGTAGAAGGTCATGAGGGAAAACATTTGAAATTTTGGGACACACATGCCAAAAAGAGTGTCCACTTTTCTCCTCTGTTACCAAGTAAAAAAAAATCTTAGCAAAAAAAAAAACATTCACTTTTTGAAAATTTCCACCTTGGGATACCTCTACAGCATGGGCAGGATTCGAACCCTGGCCTGTGAGGGCTGTCTGCACCAAAGGTACAAGACTTACCTTTGAGCTATAGCTCCTTAGTGGTCTAGAGGATTGCAGTAGTAACTATAAGCAACATGAAGGCCTTGGTGTCCTTCCCGGCGGCTTCCATTGCACATGAAAAGGATGACCATGACATAAGGACAATTTGATAGGCTACATACATGGAAACCAGTGTGGTCCAGTGGGTAAGTGCCTGCCTTCCATGCAGGCAACCAGGGTTCAAATCCCGGGTTCGGCACCAGGTGACTGATGGTGGCAGAGCAGAGGTAAGTTGGAGGTGGGCCTAAATGGCCAATTGGTAAGTAAAATGTGTCTGGGTGTTGTGTACGAGTGGAATCATGCCTAGTGAATGAGGGATTGCAGATTGGTTGGTAAGTAAAATAGGTGTGACCTGAACAGAGACAGGTGAAAGAAAGGTAACAGGTGTTGTGTGCAGGAGGAGCCTAGTCAGAGTGGGTGGTGTCAGAGAGGAGGAGTATAGGAGGAGCTGGGTCAGAGAGGAGGGGTATAGAAGGAGCCTAGTCAGAGTGGGAGGGGGCAGAGAGGAGGAGTATAGGAGGAGCCAGGTCAGAGAGGAGGGGTGTAGGTGGAGCCTTGTCAGAGTGGGAGGGGTCAGAGAGGAGGAGTATAGGCGGAGCCTGGGCAGAATGGGTGGGTTCAGAGAGAAGGGGAGGAGGATCCTGACTTATTGTGGGGTACTGCAAATACTTTTTTACTGCACCCCCCTATACTCTCTGATTTCTGTTGGGAGGGGGCAGTCAAAATTTGGGGGAGCAGTATTAAAAGGTGCTTAGGCGCAACGTGAAGGCGATGGGGTGCACACAATGGCTTGGCTTCCAGGTACTTTTTGGGGGGCTACCATTAGTTTTTATTGCTCTGATCCTCCCTCATGGGGTGTACCCCAAATGGTTAGGGGCCACGGGGGGGGCAAGAAGCTGTTTGACAGTTTCTATTAACAACAGGGGTCACCATACGATTCTGCTGCAGTTATGGTATTGAAAGGTAAAACAAGGAGCATTTGGCTGTATTTTTGCAGGTGGGGTGCCCCAAAATGTTACTGCCAGCAGCAGCAGCCCCCTTCCTCGCCACCCTGCAGATTGGTATAGGTACCTTTAGGACATTTCTGTTGAAAACAGAGGCTATAGCGAATCGCGCTACAAAATCCGAGAGCACTAACACTTGCTAAATAAAGGTGGCATCGGAGCATACGAATGAGGCAGGGAGAGGCTACTGTTGCAATTGGTTTGGTGGGTCATAGTGAATAACCTCGGCATGCAAATAGGCAGAAGTGTGAGGATTGGCAGTGTCTGTAGAGAATTTTGGCATGCTCTTCAGTTGATGTTTTCCTCCTTGAACTACAGAGGAAAGGCCTGGCCTTACTGTTGGGCAAATCATGTATTTATGATTTTAAGAAGTGTAGTCTGGATGTACTGAGAGGGCCTGTACAGTACGGTATATGCCTGTATACCCCTGCAATGTGCATCCAACTGTCACTTGAGATTGAACAGCGAACGAAGCAGCTGGGTTACTGACTGAATGTAAATGGAAGGCACATAGGAAGGGTGTTTGTGGTCACTCAAATGATTGAAACCTGGTTGATGCACTACCAAAGCTGGGGTACCAGGCGGAAACATTTGAGGGGTATTGAGATGGTGGTGTCCAGAGGTCAAAATATGTTTCAGAGACACAGAGGTACTGCGGTCCTGGTCCCACATTGGGGGTAGACAAAAGTCCATGCTAAAGATTTCTGTCCAACTGTTACCACATTTTGTGCAGCCTGGCTCCCTCTGTAACGATTCCCCAGTGTCTTTCGATCCTACAGATGACTGTAGCAAACTTCCCAAATTTTTTCTTGGCCTCATACTCCCAAAGGAGTGCCTGACATTTGCCAGCCTAACGATACTCACATTCTGGGAAAAACCTCACTAACTATGCATATTTATCTACCACACATGGCAAATCCTTACAATTGCAGAACATCATATCGCACTTGTCATCTTTGAGGTACTGTAAGTATTTGGATTTGAGGGAAATATTCATCCTTGCTTGCTCTCTCCCATCTGAAGTCTATGGTGCTGCTGTTCCTTTCTCACATGTCCCTTCAAAGAGACAAGTGACACACAGACTCAATCACTCAGCAAACATATATGCTTTGACGTTTTCATCTTGCTGTTTACCTTCCAAATATTCCCCCTGAACCACAAATAAAGGCCTGCCATTCCTCATCCCCTCAGTCAAAGCAGTCCTTCGCTCCTTAGGCCCTGCAAGACCACCATGAACAAGAATCATGTCAGCAAGCAGAAGAAAAGCCTCAGTGTGCTCTTTTGTTCATACTGCTGCCCTCTAGTAACACTTCATGGCAACTGCAGCATAAGAATGGGACTGAGAAGAGGGCTGTCCTATGCAAATAATATCCTCCCATGCATACTTTCTTCTGAGACGGTCGGCGGCTTATGCCGTGATACCGCCTCCAACAAATGGTCTTCAACCAAATTTTAAAAAAGCCCACCTGCCTTAGACGAAGGATTTTGCAACTCGAAGGAAGCACATGGGGACATCACCCTCATTTAGCAGGGTCCTAAATTGCCTGCTGTCAGCCTGTATACAGAACAAGGGCGTTCGTGGGCGTTCGTGAGCGTTCCTCAAAGGAAGGAGGTGGGTGATTAATTCACAGTGCCAGGGCAGGCCCAGCCCAGCCCAGCGCAGCCCAGCCCGGCACAGCGCACTGCTGTGGAGGTCCATTCCTTCACATCCTGCAGCAGGCATGATGCAGACCTACTAGAGCAAAGGCTTGACTCTGCCCTTGTCTGTCTCTTAAAGAAAACAATCTTTCTAGCTTCTTATTGCACCTGATAAATGGACTCTAGCTTGCCTCAAATTTGACCCATCATTTCATTAGCCAGAGCTCATACTTGACCTTTATTTCTATCCAAGCTCACTGGCACCAAACCCCTGATTTGAGCGAGTTACTCACACCAAAATGAAAAATCACCATCATCCAACCTATTTTACAATAAGTGTAGCACCTTCCTCGCATTCTTGTGCTCAGTTATAACCCCCAATACCACAATTGCACTCTGCAATTCACCAAACTTAAAGGAAAAGGAATGAAGACATTGATAAAGGAAGACAAGGCCTTGTCCCTATTGCACCTACTTGAGAAATAGGGAGGTTGGTAGAAGGTCATGAGGGAAAACATTTGAAATTTTGGGACACACATGCCAAAAAGAGTGTCCACTTTTCTCCTCTGTTACCAAGTAAAAAAAAATCTTAGCAAAAAAAAAAACATTCACTTTTTGAAAATTTCCACCTTGGGATACCTCTACAGCATGGGCAGGATTCGAACCCTGGCCTGTGAGGGCTGTCTGCACCAAAGGTACAAGACTTACCTTTGAGCTATAGCTCCTTAGTGGTCTAGAGGATTGCAGTAGTAACTATAAGCAACATGAAGGCCTTGGTGTCCTTCCCGGCGGCTTCCATTGCACATGAAAAGGATGACCATGACATAAGGACAATTTGATAGGCTACATACATGGAAACCAGTGTGGTCCAGTGGGTAAGTGCCTGCCTTCCATGCAGGCAACCAGGGTTCAAATCCCGGGTTCGGCACCAGGTGACTGATGGTGGCAGAGCAGAGGTAAGTTGGAGGTGGGCCTAAATGGCCAATTGGTAAGTAAAATGTGTCTGGGTGTTGTGTACGAGTGGAATCATGCCTAGTGAATGAGGGATTGCAGATTGGTTGGTAAGTAAAATAGGTGTGACCTGAACAGAGACAGGTGAAAGAAAGGTAACAGGTGTTGTGTGCAGGAGGAGCCTAGTCAGAGTGGGTGGTGTCAGAGAGGAGGAGTATAGGAGGAGCTGGGTCAGAGAGGAGGGGTATAGAAGGAGCCTAGTCAGAGTGGGAGGGGGCAGAGAGGAGGAGTATAGGAGGAGCCAGGTCAGAGAGGAGGGGTGTAGGTGGAGCCTTGTCAGAGTGGGAGGGGTCAGAGAGGAGGAGTATAGGCGGAGCCTGGGCAGAATGGGTGGGTTCAGAGAGAAGGGGAGGAGGATCCTGACTTATTGTGGGGTACTGCAA
The DNA here is from genome assembly GCF_964263255.1 of Lissotriton vulgaris. NCBI lineage: Eukaryota > Metazoa > Chordata > Amphibia > Caudata > Salamandridae > Lissotriton > Lissotriton vulgaris. Next base: position 1,532,492,878 of record NC_141687.1, on the reverse strand, counting down.
ATACTTTTTTACTGCACCCCCCTATACTCTCTGATTTCTGTTGGGAGGGGGCAGTCAAAATTTGGGGGAGCAGTATTAAAAGGTGCTTAGGCGCAACGTGAAGGCGATGGGGTGCACACAATGGCTTGGCTTCCAGGTACTTTTTGGGGGGCTACCATTAGTTTTTATTGCTCTGATCCTCCCTCATGGGGTGTACCCCAAATGGTTAGGGGCCACGGGGGGGGCAAGAAGCTGTTTGACAGTTTCTATTAACAACAGGGGTCACCATACGATTCTGCTGCAGTTATGGTATTGAAAGGTAAAACAAGGAGCATTTGGCTGTATTTTTGCAGGTGGGGTGCCCCAAAATGTTACTGCCAGCAGCAGCAGCCCCCTTCCTCGCCACCCTGCAGATTGGTATAGGTACCTTTAGGACATTTCTGTTGAAAACAGAGGCTATAGCGAATCGCGCTACAAAATCCGAGAGCACTAACACTTGCTAAATAAAGGTGGCATCGGAGCATACGAATGAGGCAGGGAGAGGCTACTGTTGCAATTGGTTTGGTGGGTCATAGTGAATAACCTCGGCATGCAAATAGGCAGAAGTGTGAGGATTGGCAGTGTCTGTAGAGAATTTTGGCATGCTCTTCAGTTGATGTTTTCCTCCTTGAACTACAGAGGAAAGGCCTGGCCTTACTGTTGGGCAAATCATGTATTTATGATTTTAAGAAGTGTAGTCTGGATGTACTGAGAGGGCCTGTACAGTACGGTATATGCCTGTATACCCCTGCAATGTGCATCCAACTGTCACTTGAGATTGAACAGCGAACGAAGCAGCTGGGTTACTGACTGAATGTAAATGGAAGGCACATAGGAAGGGTGTTTGTGGTCACTCAAATGATTGAAACCTGGTTGATGCACTACCAAAGCTGGGGTACCAGGCGGAAACATTTGAGGGGTATTGAGATGGTGGTGTCCAGAGGTCAAAATATGTTTCAGAGACACAGAGGTACTGCGGTCCTGGTCCCACATTGGGGGTAGACAAAAGTCCATGCTAAAGATTTCTGTCCAACTGTTACCACATTTTGTGCAGCCTGGCTCCCTCTGTAACGATTCCCCAGTGTCTTTCGATCCTACAGATGACTGTAGCAAACTTCCCAAATTTTTTCTTGGCCTCATACTCCCAAAGGAGTGCCTGACATTTGCCAGCCTAACGATACTCACATTCTGGGAAAAACCTCACTAACTATGCATATTTATCTACCACACATGGCAAATCCTTACAATTGCAGAACATCATATCGCACTTGTCATCTTTGAGGTACTGTAAGTATTTGGATTTGAGGGAAATATTCATCCTTGCTTGCTCTCTCCCATCTGAAGTCTATGGTGCTGCTGTTCCTTTCTCACATGTCCCTTCAAAGAGACAAGTGACACACAGACTCAATCACTCAGCAAACATATATGCTTTGACGTTTTCATCTTGCTGTTTACCTTCCAAATATTCCCCCTGAACCACAAATAAAGGCCTGCCATTCCTCATCCCCTCAGTCAAAGCAGTCCTTCGCTCCTTAGGCCCTGCAAGACCACCATGAACAAGAATCATGTCAGCAAGCAGAAGAAAAGCCTCAGTGTGCTCTTTTGTTCATACTGCTGCCCTCTAGTAACACTTCATGGCAACTGCAGCATAAGAATGGGACTGAGAAGAGGGCTGTCCTATGCAAATAATATCCTCCCATGCATACTTTCTTCTGAGACGGTCGGCGGCTTGTGCCGTGATACCGCTTCCAACAAATGGTCTTCAACCAAATTTTAAAAAAGCCCACCTGCCTTAGATGAAGGATTTTGCAACTCGAAGGAAGCACATGGGGACATCACCCTCATTTAGCAGGGTCCTAAATTGCCTGCTGTCAGCCTGTATACAGAACAAGGGCGTTCGTGGGCGTTCGTGAGCGTTCCTCAAAGGAAGGAGGTGGGTGATTAATTCACAGTGCCAGGGCAGGCCCAGCCCAGCCCAGCCCAGCGCAGCCCAGCCCGGCACAGCGCACTGCTGTGGAGGTCCATTCCTTCACATCCTGCAGCAGGCATGATGCAGACCTACTAGAGCAAAGGCTTGACTCTGCCCTTGTCTGTCTCTTAAAGAAAACAATCTTTCTAGCTTCTTATTGCACCTGATAAATGGACTCTAGCTTGCCTCAAACTTGACCCATCATTTCATTAGCCAGAGCTCATACTTGACCTTTATTTCTATCCAAGCTCTCTGGCACCAAACCCCTGATTTGAGCGAGTTACTCACACCAAAATGAAAAATCACCATCATCCAACCTATTTTACAATAAGTGTAGCACCTTCCTCGCATTCTTGTGCTCAGTTATAACCCCCAATACCGCAATTGCACTCTGCAATTCACCAAACTTAAAGGAAAAGGAATGAAGACATTGATAAAGGAAGACAAGGCCTTGTCCCTATTGCACCTACTTGAGAAATAGGGAGGTTGGTAGAAGGTCATGAGGGAAAACATTTGAAATTTTGGGACACACATGCCAAAAAGAGTGTCCACTTTTCTCCTCTGTTACCAAGTAAAAAAAAATCTTAGCAAAAAAAAAAACATTCACTTTTTGAAAATTTCCACCTTGGGATACCTCTACAGCATTGGCAGGATTCGAACCCTGGTCTGTGAGGGCTGTCTGCACCAAAGGTACAAGACTTACCTTTGAGCTATAGCTCCTTAGTGGTCTAGAGGATTGCAGTAGTAACTATAAGCAACATGAAGGCCTTGGTGTCCTTCCCGGCGGCTTCCATTGCACATGAAAAGGATGACCATGACATAAGGACAATTTGATAGGCTACATACATGGAAACCAGTGTGGTCCAGTGGGTAAGTGCCTGCCTTCCATGCAGGCAACCAGGGTTCAAATCCCGGGTTCGGCACCAGGTGACTGATGGTGGCAGAGCAGAGGTAAGTTGGAGGTGGGCCTAAATGGCCAATTGGTAAGTAAAATGTGTCTGGGTGTTGTGTACGAGTGGAATCATGCCTAGTGAATGAGGGATTGCAGATTGGTTGGTAAGTAAAATAGGTGTGGCCTGAACAGAGACAGGTGAAAGAAAGGTAACAGGTGTTGTGTGCAGGAGGAGGAGGAGCCTAGTCAGAGTGGGTGGGGTTAGAGAGGAGGAGTATAGGAGGAGCTGGGTCAGAGAGGAGGGGTATAGGAGGAGCCTAGTCAGAGTGGGAGGGGTCAGAGAGGAGGAGTATAGGAGGAGCCAGGTCAGAGAGGAGGGGTGTAGGTGGAGCCTTGTCAGAGTGGGAGGGGTCAGAGAGGAGGAGTATAGGTGGAGCCTGGGCAGAGAGGAGGGGTATAGGCGGAGCCTAGTCAGAGTGGGAGGGGTCAGAGAGGAGGAGTATAGGAGGAGCCAGGTCAGAGAGGAGGGGTGTAGGTGGAGCCTTGTCAGAGTGGGAGGGGTCAGAGAGGAGGAGTATAGGCGGAGCCTGGGCAGAATGGGTGGGTTCAGAGAGCAGAGGAAGGGGAGGAGGATCCTGACTTATTGTGGGGTACTGCAAATACTTTTTTACAGCACCCCCCTATACTCTCTGATTTCTGTTGGGAGGGGGCAGTCAAAATTTGGGGGAGCAGTATTAAAAGGTGCTTAGGCGCAACGTGAAGGCGATGGGGTGCACACAATGGCTTGGCTTCCAGGTACTTTTTGGGGGGCTACCATTAGTTTTTATTGCTCTGATCCTCCCTCATGGGGTGTACCCCAAATGGTTAGGGGCCACGGCGGGGGCAAGAAGCTGTTTGACAGTTTCTATTAACAACAGGGGTCACCATACGATTCTGCTGCAGTTATGGTATTGAAAGGTAAAACAAGGAGCATTTGGCTGTATTTTTGCAGGTGGGGTGCCCCAAAATGTTACTGCCAGCAGCAGCAGCAGCCCCCTTCCTCGCCACCCTGCAGATTGGTATAGGTACCTTTAGGACATTTCTGTTGAAAACAGAGGCTATAGCGAATCGCGCTACAAAATCCGAGAACACTAACACTTGCTAAATAAAGGTGGCATCGGAGCATACGAATGAGGCAGGGAGAGGCTACTGTTGCAATTGGTTTGGTGGGTCATAGTGAATAACCTCGGCATGCAAATAGGCAGAAGTGTGAGGATTGGCAGTGTCTGTAGAGAATTTTGGCATGCTCTTCAGTTGATGTTTCCTCCTTGAACTACAGAGGAAAGGCCTGGCCTTACTGTTGGGCAAAACATGTATTTATGATTTTAAGAAGTGTAGTCTGGATGTACTGAGAGGGCCTGTACAGTACGGTAAATGCCTGTATACCCCTGCAATGTGCATCCAACTGTCACTTGAGATTGAACAGCGAACGAAGCAGCTGGGTTACTGACTGAATGTAAATGGAAGGCACATAGGAAGGGTGTTTGTGGTCACTCAAATGATTGAAACCTGGTTGATGCACTACCAAAGCTGGGGTACCAGGGGGGAACATTTATGGGGTATTGAGATGGTGGTGTCCAGAGGTCAAAATATGTTTCAGAGACACAGAGGTACTGCGGTCCTGGTCCCACATTGGGGGTAGACAAAAGTCCATGCTAAAGATTTCTGTCCAACTGTTACCACATTTTGTGCAGCCTGGCTCCCTCTGTAACGATTCCCCAGTGTCTTTCGATCCTACAGATGACTGTAGCAAACTTCCCAAATTTTTTCTTGGCCTCATACTCCCAAAGGAGTGCCTGACATTTGCCAGCCTAACGATACTCACATTCTGGGAAAAACCTCACTAACTATGCATATTTATCTACCACACATGGCAAATCCTTACAATTGCAGAACATCATATCGCACTTGTCATCTTTGAGGTACTGTAACTATTTGGATTTGAGGGAAATATTCATCCTTGCTTGCTCTCTCCCATCTGAAGTCTATGGTGCTGCTGTTCCTTTCTCACATGTCCCTTCAAAGAGACAAGTGACACACAGACTCAATCACTCAGCAAACATATATGCTTTGATGTTTTCATCTTGCTGTTTACCTTCCAAATATTCCCCCTGAACCACAAATAAAGGCCTGCCATTCCTCATCCCCTCAGTCAAAGCAGTCCTTCGCTCCTTAGGCCCTGCAAGACCACCATGAACAAAAATCATGTCAGCAAGCAGAAGAAAAGCCTCAGTGTGCTCTTTTGTTCATACTGCTGCCCTCTAGTAACACTTCATGGCAACTGCAGCATAAGAATGGGACTGAGAACAGGGCTGTCCTATGCAAATAATATCCTCCCATGCATACTTTCTTCTGAGACGGTCGGCGGCTTGTGCCGTGATACCGCTTCCAACAAATGGTCTTCAACCAAATTTTAAAAAAGCCCACCTGCCTTAGATGAAGGATTTTGCAACTCGAAGGAAGCACATGGGGACATCACCCTCATTTAGCAGGGTCCTAAATTGCCTGCTGTCAACCTGTATACAGAACAAGGAGTTCGTGGGCGTTCGTGAGCGTTCCTCAAAGGAAGGAGGTGGGTGATTAATTCACAGTGCCAGGGCAGGCCCAGCCCAGCCCAGCCCAGCGCAGCCCAGCCCGGCACAGCGCACTGCTGTGGAGGTCCATTCCTTCACATCCTGCAGCAGGCATGATGCAGACCTACTAGAGCAAAGGCTTGACTCTGCCCTTGTCTGTCTCTTAAAGAAAACAATCTTTCTAGCTTCTTATTGCACCTGATAAATGGACTCTAGCTTGCCTCAAACTTGACCCATCATTTCATTAGCCAGAGCTCATACTTGACCTTTATTTCTATCCAAGCTCACTGGCACCAAACCCCTGATTTGAGCGAGTTACTCACACCAAAATGAAAAATCACCATCATCCAACCTATTTTACAATAAGTGTAGCACCTTCCACGCATTCTTGTGCTCAGTTATAACCCCCAATACCACAATTGCACTCTGCAATTCACCAAACTTAAAGGAAAAGGAATGAAGACATTGATAAAGGAAGACAAGGCCTTGTCCCTATTGCACCTACTTGAGAAATAGGGAGGTTGGTAGAAGGTCATGAGGGAAAACATTTGAAATTTTGGGACACACATGCCAAAAAGAGTGTCCACTTTTCTCCTCTGTTACCAAGTAAAAAAAAATCTTAGCAAAAAAAAAACATTCACTTTTTGAAAATTTCCACCTTGGGATACCTCTACAGCATTGGCAGGATTCGAACCCTGGCCTGTGAGGGCTGTCTGCACCAAAGGTACAAGACTTACCTTTGAGCTATAGCTCCTTAGTGGTCTAGAGGATTGCAGTAGTAACTATAAGCAACATGAAGGCCTTGGTGTCCTTCCCGGCGGCTTCCATTGCACATGAAAAGGATGACCATGACATAAGGACAATTTGATAGGCTACATACATGGAAACCAGTGTGGTCCAGTGGGTAAGTGCCTGCCTTCCATGCAGGCAACCAGGGTTCAAATCCCGGGTTCGGCACCAGGTGACTGATGGGGGCAGAGCAGAGGTAAGTTGGAGGTGGGCCTAAATGGCCAATTGGTAAGTAAAATGTGTCTGGGTGTTGTGTACGAGTGGAATCATGCCTAGTGAATGAGGGATTGCAGATTGGTTGGTAAGTAAAATAGGTGTGGCCTGAACAGAGACAGGTGAAAGAAAGGTAACAGGTGTTGTGTGCAGGAGGAGGAGGAGCCTAGTCAGAGTGGGTGGGGTTAGAGAGGAGGAGTATAGGAGGAGCTGGGTCAGAGAGGAGGGGTATAGGAGGAGCCTAGTCAGAGTGGGAGGGGTCAGAGAGGAGGAGTATAGGAGGAGCCAGGTCAGAGAGGAGGGGTGTAGGTGGAGCCTTGTCAGAGTGGTAGGGGTCAGAGAGGAGGAGTATAGGCGGAGCCTGGGCAGAGAGGAGGGGTATAGGAGGAGCCTAGTCAGAGTGGGAGGGGTCAGAGAGGAGGAGTATAGGAGGAGCCAGGTCAGAGAGGAGGGGTCAGAGAGGAGGAGTATAGGCGGAGCCTGGGCAGAATGGGTGGGTTCAGAGAGCAGAGGAAGGGGAGGAGGATCCTGACTTATTGTGGGGTACTGCAAATACTTTTTTACTGCACCCCCCTATACTCTCTGATTTCTGTTGGGAGGGGGCAGTCAAAATTTGGGGGAGCAGTATTAAAAGGTGCTTAGGCGCAACGTGAAGGCGATGGGGTGCACACAATGGCTTGGCTTCCAGGTACTTTTTGGGGGGCTACCATTAGTTTTTATTGCTCTGATCCTCCCTCATGGGGTGTACCCCAAATGGTTAGGGGCCACGGGGGGGGGGCAAGAAGCTGTTTGACAGTTTCTCTTAACAACAGGGGTCACCATGCGATTCTGCTGCAGTTATGGTATTGAAAGGTAAAACAAGGAGCATTTGGCTGTATTTTTGCAGGTGGGGTGCCCCAAAATGTTACTGCCAGCAGCAGCAGCAGCAGCCCCCTTCCTCGCCACCCTGCAGATTGGTATAGGTACCTTTAGGACATTTCTATTGAAAACAGAGGCTATAGCGAATCGCGCTACAAAATCCGAGAGCACTAACACTTGCTAAATAAAGGTGGCATCGGAGCATACGAATGAGGCAGGGAGAGGCTACTGTTGCAATTGGTATGGTGGGTCATAGTGAATAACCTCGGCATGCAAATAGGCAGAAGTGTGAGGATTGGCAGTGTCTGTAGAGAATTTTGGCATGCTCTTCAGTTGATGTTTTCCTCCTTGAACTACAAAGGAAAGGCCTGGCCTTACTGTTGGGCAAAACATGTATTTATGATTTTAAGAAGTGTAGTCTGGATGTACTGAGAGGGCCTGTACAGTACGGTAAATGCCTGTATACCCCTGCAATGTGCATCCAACTGTCACTTGAGATTGAACAGCGAACGAAGCAGCTGGGTTACTGACTGAATGTAAATGGAAGGCACATAGGAAGGGTGTTTGTGGTCACTCAAATGATTGAAACCTGGTTGATGCACTACCAAAGCTGGGGTACCAGGGGGGAACATTTATGGGGTATTGAGATGGTGGTGTCCAGAGGTCAAAATATGTTTCAGAGACACAGAGGTACTGCGGTCCTGGTCCCACATTGGGGGTAGACAAAAGTCCATGCTAAAGATTTCTGTCCAACTGTTACCACATTTTGTGCAGCCTGGCTCCCTCTGTAACGATTCCCCAGTGTCTTTCGATCCTACAGATGACTGTAGCAAACTTCCCAAATTTTTTCTTGGCCTCATACTCCCAAAGGAGTGCCTGACATTTGCCAGCCTAACGATACTCACATTCTGGGAAAAACCTCACTAACTATGCATATTTATCTACCACACATGGCAAATCCTTACAATTGCAGAACATCATATCGCACTTGTCATCTTTGAGGTACTGTAACTATTTGGATTTGAGGGAAATATTCATCCTTGCTTGCTCTCTCCCATCTGAAGTCTATGGTGCTGCTGTTCCTTTCTCACATGTCCCTTCAAAGAGACAAGTGACACACAGACTCAATCACTCAGCAAACATATATGCTTTGATGTTTTCATCTTGCTGTTTACCTTCCAAATATTCCCCCTGAACCACAAATAAAGGCCTGCCATTCCTCATCCCCTCAGTCAAAGCAGTCCTTCGCTCCTTAGGCCCTGCAAGACCACCATGAACAAAAATCATGTCAGCAAGCAGAAGAAAAGCCTCAGTGTGCTCTTTTGTTCATACTGCTGCCCTCTAGTAACACTTCATGGCAACTGCAGCATAAGAATGGGACTGAGAACAGGGCTGTCCTATGCAAATAATATCCTCCCATGCATACTTTCTTCTGAGACGGTCGGCGGCTTATGCCGTGATACCGCCTCCAACAAATGGTCTTCAACCAAATTTTAAAAAAGCCCACCTGCCTTAGACGAAGGATTTTGCAACTCGAAGGAAGCACATGGGGACATCACCCTCATTTAGCAGGGTCCTAAATTGCCTGCTGTCAGCCTGTATACAGAACAAGGGCGTTCGTGGGCGTTCGTGAGCGTTCCTCAAAGGAAGGAGGTGGGTGATTAATTCACAGTGCCAGGGCAGGCCCAGCCCAGCCCAGCCCAGCCCAGCCCAGCCCAGCGCAGCCCAGCCCGGCACAGCGCACTGCTGTGGAGGTCCATTCCTTCACATCCTGCAGCAGGCATGATGCAGACCTACTAGAGCAAAGGCTTGACTCTGCCCTTGTCTGTCTCTTAAAGAAAACAATCTTTCTAGCTTCTTATTGCACCTGATAAATGGACTCTAGCTTGCCTCAAACTTGACCCATCATTTCATTAGCCAGAGCTCATACTTGACCTTTATTTCTATCCAAGCTCTCTGGCACCAAACCCCTGATTTGAGCGAGTTACTCACACCAAAATGAAAAATCACCATCATCCAACCTATTTTACAATAAGTGTAGCACCTTCCTCGCATTCTTGTGCTCAGTTATAACCCCCAATACCACAATTGCACTCTGCAGGAAAAGGAAAAGGAATGAAGACATTGATAAAGGAAGACAAGGCCTTGTCCCTATTGCACCTACTTGAGAAATAGGGAGGTTGGTAGAAGGTCATGAGGGAAAACATTTGAAATTTTGGGACACACATGCCAAAAAGAGTGTCCACTTTTCTCCTCTGTTACCAAGTAAAAAAAAAATCTTAGCAAAAAAAAAAACATTCACTTTTTGAAAATTTCCACCTTGGGATACCTCTACAGCATTGGCAGGATTCGAACCCTGGTCTGTGAGGGCTGTCTGCACCAAAGGTACAAGACTTACCTTTGAGCTATAGCTCCTTAGTGGTCTAGAGGATTGCAGTAGTAACTATAAGCAACATGAAGGCCTTGGTGTCCTGCCCGGCGGCTTCCATTGCACATGAAAAGGATGACCATGACATAAGGACAATTTGATAGGCTACATACATGGAAACCAGTGTGGTCCAGTGGGTAAGTGCCTGCCTTCCATGCAGGCAACCAGGGTTCAAATCCCGGGTTCGGCACCAGGTGACTGATGGTGGCAGAGCAGAGGTAAGTTGGAGGTGGGCCTAAATGGCCAATTGGTAAGTAAAATGTGTCTGGGTGTTGTGTACGAGTGGAATCATGCCTAGTGAATGAGGGATTGCAGATTGGTTGGTAAGTAAAATAGGTGTGGCCTGAACAGAGACAGGTGAAAGAAAGGTAACAGGTGTTGTGTGCAGGAGGAGGAGGAGCCTAGTCAGAGTGGGTGGGGTTAGAGAGGAGGAGTATAGGAGGAGCTGGGTCAGAGAGGAGGGGTATAGGAGGAGCCTAGTCAGAGTGGGAGGGGTCAGAGAGGAGGAGTATAGGAGGAGCCAGGTCAGAGAGGAGGGGTGTAGGTGGAGCCTTGTCAGAGTGGGAGGGGTCAGAGAGGAGGAGTATAGGCGGAGCCTGGGCAGAGAGGAGGGGTATAGGCGGAGCCTAGTCAGAGTGGGAGGGGTCAGAGAGGAGGAGTATAGGAGGAGCCAGGTCAGAGAGGAGGGGTGTAGGTGGAGCCTTGTCAGAGTGGGAGGGGTCAGAGAGGAGGAGTATAGGCGGAGCCTGGGCAGAATGGGTGGGTTCAGAGAGCAGAGGAAGGGGAGGAGGATCCTGACTTATTGTGGGGTACTGCAAATACTTTTTTACAGCACCCCCCTATACTCTCTGATTTCTGTTGGGAGGGGGCAGTCAAAATTTGGGGGAGCAGTATTAAAAGGTGCTTAGGCGCAACGTGAAGGCGATGGGGTGCACACAATGGCTTGGCTTCCAGGTACTTTTTGGGGGGCTACCATTAGTTTTTATTGCTCTGATCCTCCCTCATGGGGTGTACCCCAAATGGTTAGGGGCCACGGGGGGGGCAAGAAGCTGTTTGACAGTTTCTATTAACAACAGGGGTCACCATACGATTCTGCTGCAGTTATGGTATTGAAAGGTAAAACAAGGAGCATTTGGCTGTATTTTTGCAGGTGGGGTGCCCCAAAATGTTACTGCCAGCAGCAGCAGCAGCCCCCTTCCTCGCCACCCTGCAGATTGGTATAGGTACCTTTAGGACATTTCTGTTGAAAACAGAGGCTATAGCGAATCGCGCTACAAAATCCGAGAACACTAACACTTGCTAAATAAAGGTGGCATCGGAGCATACGAATGAGGCAGGGAGAGGCTACTGTTGCAATTGGTTTGGTGGGTCATAGTGAATAACCTCGGCATGCAAATAGGCAGAAGTGTGAGGATTGGCAGTGTCTGTAGAGAATTTTGGCATGCTCTTCAGTTGATGTTTTCCTCCTTGAACTACAGAGGAAAGGCCTGGCCTTACTGTTGGGCAAAACATGTATTTATGATTTTAAGAAGTGTAGTCTGGATGTACTGAGAGGGCCTGTACAGTACGGTAAATGCCTGTATACCCCTGCAATGTGCATCCAACTGTCACTTGAGATTGAACAGCGAACGAAGCAGCTGGGTTACTGACTGAATGTAAATGGAAGGCACATAGGAAGGGTGTTTGTGGTCACTCAAATGATTGAAACCTGGTTGATGCACTACCAAAGCTGGGGTACCAGGGGGGAACATTTATGGGGTATTGAGATGGTGGTGTCCAGAGGTCAAAATATGTTTCAGAGACACAGAGGTACTGCGGTCCTGGTCCCACATTGGGGGTAGACAAAAGTCCATGCTAAAGATTTCTGTCCAACTGTTACCACATTTTGTGCAGCCTGGCTCCCTCTGTAACGATTCCCCAGTGTCTTTCGATCCTACAGATGACTGTAGCAAACTTCCCAAATTTTTTCTTGGCCTCATACTCCCAAAGGAGTGCCTGACATTTGCCAGCCTAACGATACTCACATTCTGGGAAAAACCTCACTAACTATGCATATTTATCTACCACACATGGCAAATCCTTACAATTGCAGAACATCATATCGCACTTGTCATCTTTGAGGTACTGTAACTATTTGGATTTGAGGGAAATATTCATCCTTGCTTGCTCTCTCCCATCTGAAGTCTATGGTGCTGCTGTTCCTTTCTCACATGTCCCTTCAAAGAGACAAGTGACACACAGACTCAATCACTCAGCAAACATATATGCTTTGATGTTTTCATCTTGCTGTTTACCTTCCAAATATTCCCCCTGAACCACAAATAAAGGCCTGCCATTCCTCATCCCCTCAGTCAAAGCAGTCCTTCGCTCCTTAGGCCCTGCAAGACCACCATGAACAAAAATCATGTCAGCAAGCAGAAGAAAAGCCTCAGTGTGCTCTTTTGTTCATACTGCTGCCCTCTAGTAACACTTCATGGCAACTGCAGCATAAGAATGGGACTGAGAACAGGGCTGTCCTATGCAAATAATATCCTCCCATGCATACTTTCTTCTGAGACGGTCGGCGGCTTATGCCGTGATACCGCCTCCAACAAATGGTCTTCAACCAAATTTTAAAAAAGCCCACCTGCCTTAGACGAAGGATTTTGCAACTCGAAGGAAGCACATGGGGACATCACCCTCATTTAGCAGGGTCCTAAATTGCCTGCTGTCAGCCTGTATACAGAACAAGGGCGTTCGTGGGCGTTCGTGAGCGTTCCTCAAAGGAAGGAGGTGGGTGATTAATTCACAGTGCCAGGGCAGGCCCAGCCCAGCCCAGCCCAGCCCAGCCCAGCCCAGCGCAGCCCAGCCCGGCACAGCGCACTGCTGTGGAGGTCCATTCCTTCACATCCTGCAGCAGGCATGATGCAGACCTACTAGAGCAAAGGCTTGACTCTGCCCTTGTCTGTCTCTTAAAGAAAACAATCTTTCTAGCTTCTTATTGCACCTGATAAATGGACTCTAGCTTGCCTCAAACTTGACCCATCATTTCATTAGCCAGAGCTCATACTTGACCTTTATTTCTATCCAAGCTCTCTGGCACCAAACCCCTGATTTGAGCGAGTTACTCACACCAAAATGAAAAATCACCATCATCCAACCTATTTTACAATAAGTGTAGCACCTTCCTCGCATTCTTGTGCTCAGTTATAACCCCCAATACCGCAATTGCACTCTGCAATTCACCAAACTTAAAGGAAAAGGAATGAAGACATTGATAAAGGAAGACAAGGCCTTGTCCCTATTGCACCTACTTGAGAAATAGGGAGGTTGGTAGAAGGTCATGAGGGAAAACATTTGAAATTTTGGGACACACATGCCAAAAAGAGTGTCCACTTTTCTCCTCTGTTACCAAGTAAAAAAAAATCTTAGCAAAAAAAAAAACATTCACTTTTTGAAAATTTCCACCTTGGGATACCTCTACAGCATTGGCAGGATTCGAACCCTGGTCTGTGAGGGCTGTCTGCACCAAAGGTACAAGACTTACCTTTGAGCTATAGCTCCTTAGTGGTCTAGAGGATTGCAGTAGTAACTATAAGCAACATGAAGGCCTTGGTGTCCTTCCCGGCGGCTTCCATTGCACATGAAAAGGATGACCATGACATAAGGACAATTTGATAGGCTACATACATGGAAACCAGTGTGGTCCAGTGGGTAAGTGCCTGCCTTCCATGCAGGCAACCAGGGTTCAAATCCCGGGTTCGGCACCAGGTGACTGATGGTGGCAGAGCAGAGGTAAGTTGGAGGTGGGCCTAAATGGCCAATTGGTAAGTAAAATGTGTCTGGGTGTTGTGTACGAGTGGAATCATGCCTAGTGAATGAGGGATTGCAGATTGGTTGGTAAGTAAAATAGGTGTGGCCTGAACAGAGACAGGTGAAAGAAAGGTAACAGGTGTTGTGTGCAGGAGGAGGAGGAGCCTAGTCAGAGTGGGTGGGGTTAGAGAGGAGGAGTATAGGAGGAGCTGGGTCAGAGAGGAGGGGTATAGGAGGAGCCTAGTCAGAGTGGGAGGGGTCAGAGAGGAGGAGTATAGGAGGAGCCAGGTCAGAGAGGAGGGGTGTAGGTGGAGCCTTGTCAGAGTGGGAGGGGTCAGAGAGGAGGAGTATAGGTGGAGCCTGGGCAGAGAGGAGGGGTATAGGCGGAGCCTAGTCAGAGTGGGAGGGGTCAGAGAGGAGGAGTATAGGAGGAGCCAGGTCAGAGAGGAGGGGTGTAGGTGGAGCCTTGTCAGAGTGGGAGGGGTCAGAGAGGAGGAGTATAGGCGGAGCCTGGGCAGAATGGGTGGGTTCAGAGAGCAGAGGAAGGGGAGGAGGATCCTGACTTATTGTGGGGTACTGCAAATACTTTTTTACAGCACCCCCCTATACTCTCTGATTTCTGTTGGGAGGGGGCAGTCAAAATTTGGGGGAGCAGTATTAAAAGGTGCTTAGGCGCAACGTGAAGGCGATGGGGTGCACACAATGGCTTGGCTTCCAGGTACTTTTTGGGGGGCTACCATTAGTTTTTATTGCTCTGATCCTCCCTCATGGGGTGTACCCCAAATGGTTAGGGGCCACGGCGGGGGCAAGAAGCTGTTTGACAGTTTCTATTAACAACAGGGGTCACCATACGATTCTGCTGCAGTTATGGTATTGAAAGGTAAAACAAGGAGCATTTGGCTGTATTTTTGCAGGTGGGGTGCCCCAAAATGTTACTGCCAGCAGCAGCAGCAGCCCCCTTCCTCGCCACCCTGCAGATTGGTATAGGTACCTTTAGGACATTTCTGTTGAAAACAGAGGCTATAGCGAATCGCGCTACAAAATCCGAGAACACTAACACTTGCTAAATAAAGGTGGCATCGGAGCATACGAATGAGGCAGGGAGAGGCTACTGTTGCAATTGGTTTGGTGGGTCATAGTGAATAACCTCGGCATGCAAATAGGCAGAAGTGTGAGGATTGGCAGTGTCTGTAGAGAATTTTGGCATGCTCTTCAGTTGATGTTTCCTCCTTGAACTACAGAGGAAAGGCCTGGCCTTACTGTTGGGCAAAACATGTATTTATGATTTTAAGAAGTGTAGTCTGGATGTACTGAGAGGGCCTGTACAGTACGGTAAATGCCTGTATACCCCTGCAATGTGCATCCAACTGTCACTTGAGATTGAACAGCGAACGAAGCAGCTGGGTTACTGACTGAATGTAAATGGAAGGCACATAGGAAGGGTGTTTGTGGTCACTCAAATGATTGAAACCTGGTTGATGCACTACCAAAGCTGGGGTACCAGGGGGGAACATTTATGGGGTATTGAGATGGTGGTGTCCAGAGGTCAAAATATGTTTCAGAGACACAGAGGTACTGCGGTCCTGGTCCCACATTGGGGGTAGACAAAAGTCCATGCTAAAGATTTCTGTCCAACTGTTACCACATTTTGTGCAGCCTGGCTCCCTCTGTAACGATTCCCCAGTGTCTTTCGATCCTACAGATGACTGTAGCAAACTTCCCAAATTTTTTCTTGGCCTCATACTCCCAAAGGAGTGCCTGACATTTGCCAGCCTAACGATACTCACATTCTGGGAAAAACCTCACTAACTATGCATATTTATCTACCACACATGGCAAATCCTTACAATTGCAGAACATCATATCGCACTTGTCATCTTTGAGGTACTGTAACTATTTGGATTTGAGGGAAATATTCATCCTTGCTTGCTCTCTCCCATCTGAAGTCTATGGTGCTGCTGTTCCTTTCTCACATGTCCCTTCAAAGAGACAAGTGACACACAGACTCAATCACTCAGCAAACATATATGCTTTGATGTTTTCATCTTGCTGTTTACCTTCCAAATATTCCCCCTGAACCACAAATAAAGGCCTGCCATTCCTCATCCCCTCAGTCAAAGCAGTCCTTCGCTCCTTAGGCCCTGCAAGACCACCATGAACAAAAATCATGTCAGCAAGCAGAAGAAAAGCCTCAGTGTGCTCTTTTGTTCATACTGCTGCCCTCTAGTAACACTTCATGGCAACTGCAGCATAAGAATGGGACTGAGAACAGGGCTGTCCTATGCAAATAATATCCTCCCATGCATACTTTCTTCTGAGACGGTCGGCGGCTTGTGCCGTGATACCGCTTCCAACAAATGGTCTTCAACCAAATTTTAAAAAAGCCCACCTGCCTTAGATGAAGGATTTTGCAACTCGAAGGAAGCACATGGGGACATCACCCTCATTTAGCAGGGTCCTAAATTGCCTGCTGTCAGCCTGTATACAGAACAAGGAGTTCGTGGGCGTTCGTGAGCGTTCCTCAAAGGAAGGAGGTGGGTGATTAATTCACAGTGCCAGGGCAGGCCCAGCCCAGCCCAGCCCAGCGCAGCCCAGCCCGGCACAGCGCACTGCTGTGGAGGTCCATTCCTTCACATCCTGCAGCAGGCATGATGCAGACCTACTAGAGCAAAGGCTTGACTCTGCCCTTGTCTGTCTCTTAAAGAAAACAATCTTTCTAGCTTCTTATTGCACCTGATAAATGGACTCTAGCTTGCCTCAAACTTGACCCATCATTTCATTAGCCAGAGCTCATACTTGACCTTTATTTCTATCCAAGCTCACTGGCACCAAACCCCTGATTTGAGCGAGTTACTCACACCAAAATGAAAAATCACCATCATCCAACCTATTTTACAATAAGTGTAGCACCTTCCACGCATTCTTGTGCTCAGTTATAACCCCCAATACCACAATTGCACTCTGCAATTCACCAAACTTAAAGGAAAAGGAATGAAGACATTGATAAAGGAAGACAAGGCCTTGTCCCTATTGCACCTACTTGAGAAATAGGGAGGTTGGTAGAAGGTCATGAGGGAAAACATTTGAAATTTTGGGACACACATGCCAAAAAGAGTGTCCACTTTTCTCCTCTGTTACCAAGTAAAAAAAAATCTTAGCAAAAAAAAAACATTCACTTTTTGAAAATTTCCACCTTGGGATACCTCTACAGCATTGGCAGGATTCGAACCCTGGCCTGTGAGGGCTGTCTGCACCAAAGGTACAAGACTTACCTTTGAGCTATAGCTCCTTAGTGGTCTAGAGGATTGCAGTAGTAACTATAAGCAACATGAAGGCCTTGGTGTCCTTCCCGGCGGCTTCCATTGCACATGAAAAGGATGACCATGACATAAGGACAATTTGATAGGCTACATACATGGAAACCAGTGTGGTCCAGTGGGTAAGTGCCTGCCTTCCATGCAGGCAACCAGGGTTCAAATCCCGGGTTCGGCACCAGGTGACTGATGGGGGCAGAGCAGAGGTAAGTTGGAGGTGGGCCTAAATGGCCAATTGGTAAGTAAAATGTGTCTGGGTGTTGTGTACGAGTGGAATCATGCCTAGTGAATGAGGGATTGCAGATTGGTTGGTAAGTAAAATAGGTGTGGCCTGAACAGAGACAGGTGAAAGAAAGGTAACAGGTGTTGTGTGCAGGAGGAGGAGGAGCCTAGTCAGAGTGGGTGGGGTTAGAGAGGAGGAGTATAGGAGGAGCTGGGTCAGAGAGGAGGGGTATAGGAGGAGCCTAGTCAGAGTGGGAGGGGTCAGAGAGGAGGAGTATAGGAGGAGCCAGGTCAGAGAGGAGGGGTGTAGGTGGAGCCTTGTCAGAGTGGTAGGGGTCAGAGAGGAGGAGTATAGGCGGAGCCTGGGCAGAGAGGAGGGGTATAGGAGGAGCCTAGTCAGAGTGGGAGGGGTCAGAGAGGAGGAGTATAGGAGGAGCCAGGTCAGAGAGGAGGGGTCAGAGAGGAGGAGTATAGGCGGAGCCTGGGCAGAATGGGTGGGTTCAGAGAGCAGAGGAAGGGGAGGAGGATCCTGACTTATTGTGGGGTACTGCAAATACTTTTTTACTGCACCCCCCTATACTCTCTGATTTCTGTTGGGAGGGGGCAGTCAAAATTTGGGGGAGCAGTATTAAAAGGTGCTTAGGCGCAACGTGAAGGCGATGGGGTGCACACAATGGCTTGGCTTCCAGGTACTTTTTGGGGGGCTACCATTAGTTTTTATTGCTCTGATCCTCCCTCATGGGGTGTACCCCAAATGGTTAGGGGCCACGGGGGGGGGGCAAGAAGCTGTTTGACAGTTTCTCTTAACAACAGGGGTCACCATGCGATTCTGCTGCAGTTATGGTATTGAAAGGTAAAACAAGGAGCATTTGGCTGTATTTTTGCAGGTGGGGTGCCCCAAAATGTTACTGCCAGCAGCAGCAGCAGCAGCCCCCTTCCTCGCCACCCTGCAGATTGGTATAGGTACCTTTAGGACATTTCTATTGAAAACAGAGGCTATAGCGAATCGCGCTACAAAATCCGAGAGCACTAACACTTGCTAAATAAAGGTGGCATCGGAGCATACGAATGAGGCAGGGAGAGGCTACTGTTGCAATTGGTATGGTGGGTCATAGTGAATAACCTCGGCATGCAAATAGGCAGAAGTGTGAGGATTGGCAGTGTCTGTAGAGAATTTTGGCATGCTCTTCAGTTGATGTTTTCCTCCTTGAACTACAAAGGAAAGGCCTGGCCTTACTGTTGGGCAAAACATGTATTTATGATTTTAAGAAGTGTAGTCTGGATGTACTGAGAGGGCCTGTACAGTACGGTAAATGCCTGTATACCCCTGCAATGTGCATCCAACTGTCACTTGAGATTGAACAGCGAACGAAGCAGCTGGGTTACTGACTGAATGTAAATGGAAGGCACATAGGAAGGGTGTTTGTGGTCACTCAAATGATTGAAACCTGGTTGATGCACTACCAAAGCTGGGGTACCAGGGGGGAACATTTATGGGGTATTGAGATGGTGGTGTCCAGAGGTCAAAATATGTTTCAGAGACACAGAGGTACTGCGGTCCTGGTCCCACATTGGGGGTAGACAAAAGTCCATGCTAAAGATTTCTGTCCAACTGTTACCACATTTTGTGCAGCCTGGCTCCCTCTGTAACGATTCCCCAGTGTCTTTCGATCCTACAGATGACTGTAGCAAACTTCCCAAATTTTTTCTTGGCCTCATACTCCCAAAGGAGTGCCTGACATTTGCCAGCCTAACGATACTCACATTCTGGGAAAAACCTCACTAACTATGCATATTTATCTACCACACATGGCAAATCCTTACAATTGCAGAACATCATATCGCACTTGTCATCTTTGAGGTACTGTAACTATTTGGATTTGAGGGAAATATTCATCCTTGCTTGCTCTCTCCCATCTGAAGTCTATGGTGCTGCTGTTCCTTTCTCACATGTCCCTTCAAAGAGACAAGTGACACACAGACTCAATCACTCAGCAAACATATATGCTTTGATGTTTTCATCTTGCTGTTTACCTTCCAAATATTCCCCCTGAACCACAAATAAAGGCCTGCCATTCCTCATCCCCTCAGTCAAAGCAGTCCTTCGCTCCTTAGGCCCTGCAAGACCACCATGAACAAAAATCATGTCAGCAAGCAGAAGAAAAGCCTCAGTGTGCTCTTTTGTTCATACTGCTGCCCTCTAGTAACACTTCATGGCAACTGCAGCATAAGAATGGGACTGAGAACAGGGCTGTCCTATGCAAATAATATCCTCCCATGCATACTTTCTTCTGAGACGGTCGGCGGCTTATGCCGTGATACCGCCTCCAACAAATGGTCTTCAACCAAATTTTAAAAAAGCCCACCTGCCTTAGACGAAGGATTTTGCAACTCGAAGGAAGCACATGGGGACATCACCCTCATTTAGCAGGGTCCTAAATTGCCTGCTGTCAGCCTGTATACAGAACAAGGGCGTTCGTGGGCGTTCGTGAGCGTTCCTCAAAGGAAGGAGGTGGGTGATTAATTCACAGTGCCAGGGCAGGCCCAGCCCAGCCCAGCCCAGCCCAGCCCAGCCCAGCGCAGCCCAGCCCGGCACAGCGCACTGCTGTGGAGGTCCATTCCTTCACATCCTGCAGCAGGCATGATGCAGACCTACTAGAGCAAAGGCTTGACTCTGCCCTTGTCTGTCTCTTAAAGAAAACAATCTTTCTAGCTTCTTATTGCACCTGATAAATGGACTCTAGCTTGCCTCAAACTTGACCCATCATTTCATTAGCCAGAGCTCATACTTGACCTTTATTTCTATCCAAGCTCTCTGGCACCAAACCCCTGATTTGAGCGAGTTACTCACACCAAAATGAAAAATCACCATCATCCAACCTATTTTACAATAAGTGTAGCACCTTCCTCGCATTCTTGTGCTCAGTTATAACCCCCAATACCACAATTGCACTCTGCAGGAAAAGGAAAAGGAATGAAGACATTGATAAAGGAAGACAAGGCCTTGTCCCTATTGCACCTACTTGAGAAATAGGGAGGTTGGTAGAAGGTCATGAGGGAAAACATTTGAAATTTTGGGACACACATGCCAAAAAGAGTGTCCACTTTTCTCCTCTGTTACCAAGTAAAAAAAAAATCTTAGCAAAAAAAAAAACATTCACTTTTTGAAAATTTCCACCTTGGGATACCTCTACAGCATTGGCAGGATTCGAACCCTGGTCTGTGAGGGCTGTCTGCACCAAAGGTACAAGACTTACCTTTGAGCTATAGCTCCTTAGTGGTCTAGAGGATTGCAGTAGTAACTATAAGCAACATGAAGGCCTTGGTGTCCTGCCCGGCGGCTTCCATTGCACATGAAAAGGATGACCATGACATAAGGACAATTTGATAGGCTACATACATGGAAACCAGTGTGGTCCAGTGGGTAAGTGCCTGCCTTCCATGCAGGCAACCAGGGTTCAAATCCCGGGTTCGGCACCAGGTGACTGATGGTGGCAGAGCAGAGGTAAGTTGGAGGTGGGCCTAAATGGCCAATTGGTAAGTAAAATGTGTCTGGGTGTTGTGTACGAGTGGAATCATGCCTAGTGAATGAGGGATTGCAGATTGGTTGGTAAGTAAAATAGGTGTGGCCTGAACAGAGACAGGTGAAAGAAAGGTAACAGGTGTTGTGTGCAGGAGGAGGAGGAGCCTAGTCAGAGTGGGTGGGGTTAGAGAGGAGGAGTATAGGAGGAGCTGGGTCAGAGAGGAGGGGTATAGGAGGAGCCTAGTCAGAGTGGGAGGGGTCAGAGAGGAGGAGTATAGGAGGAGCCAGGTCAGAGAGGAGGGGTGTAGGTGGAGCCTTGTCAGAGTGGGAGGGGTCAGAGAGGAGGAGTATAGGCGGAGCCTGGGCAGAGAGGAGGGGTATAGGCGGAGCCTAGTCAGAGTGGGAGGGGTCAGAGAGGAGGAGTATAGGAGGAGCCAGGTCAGAGAGGAGGGGTGTAGGTGGAGCCTTGTCAGAGTGGGAGGGGTCAGAGAGGAGGAGTATAGGCGGAGCCTGGGCAGAATGGGTGGGTTCAGAGAGCAGAGGAAGGGGAGGAGGATCCTGACTTATTGTGGGGTACTGCAAATACTTTTTTACAGCACCCCCCTATACTCTCTGATTTCTGTTGGGAGGGGGCAGTCAAAATTTGGGGGAGCAGTATTAAAAGGTGCTTAGGCGCAACGTGAAGGCGATGGGGTGCACACAATGGCTTGGCTTCCAGGTACTTTTTGGGGGGCTACCATTAGTTTTTATTGCTCTGATCCTCCCTCATGGGGTGTACCCCAAATGGTTAGGGGCCACGGGGGGGGCAAGAAGCTGTTTGACAGTTTCTATTAACAACAGGGGTCACCATACGATTCTGCTGCAGTTATGGTATTGAAAGGTAAAACAAGGAGCATTTGGCTGTATTTTTGCAGGTGGGGTGCCCCAAAATGTTACTGCCAGCAGCAGCAGCAGCCCCCTTCCTCGCCACCCTGCAGATTGGTATAGGTACCTTTAGGACATTTCTGTTGAAAACAGAGGCTATAGCGAATCGCGCTACAAAATCCGAGAACACTAACACTTGCTAAATAAAGGTGGCATCGGAGCATACGAATGAGGCAGGGAGAGGCTACTGTTGCAATTGGTTTGGTGGGTCATAGTGAATAACCTCGGCATGCAAATAGGCAGAAGTGTGAGGATTGGCAGTGTCTGTAGAGAATTTTGGCATGCTCTTCAGTTGATGTTTTCCTCCTTGAACTACAGAGGAAAGGCCTGGCCTTACTGTTGGGCAAAACATGTATTTATGATTTTAAGAAGTGTAGTCTGGATGTACTGAGAGGGCCTGTACAGTACGGTAAATGCCTGTATACCCCTGCAATGTGCATCCAACTGTCACTTGAGATTGAACAGCGAACGAAGCAGCTGGGTTACTGACTGAATGTAAATGGAAGGCACATAGGAAGGGTGTTTGTGGTCACTCAAATGATTGAAACCTGGTTGATGCACTACCAAAGCTGGGGTACCAGGGGGGAACATTTATGGGGTATTGAGATGGTGGTGTCCAGAGGTCAAAATATGTTTCAGAGACACAGAGGTACTGCGGTCCTGGTCCCACATTGGGGGTAGACAAAAGTCCATGCTAAAGATTTCTGTCCAACTGTTACCACATTTTGTGCAGCCTGGCTCCCTCTGTAACGATTCCCCAGTGTCTTTCGATCCTACAGATGACTGTAGCAAACTTCCCAAATTTTTTCTTGGCCTCATACTCCCAAAGGAGTGCCTGACATTTGCCAGCCTAACGATACTCACATTCTGGGAAAAACCTCACTAACTATGCATATTTATCTACCACACATGGCAAATCCTTACAATTGCAGAACATCATATCGCACTTGTCATCTTTGAGGTACTGTAACTATTTGGATTTGAGGGAAATATTCATCCTTGCTTGCTCTCTCCCATCTGAAGTCTATGGTGCTGCTGTTCCTTTCTCACATGTCCCTTCAAAGAGACAAGTGACACACAGACTCAATCACTCAGCAAACATATATGCTTTGATGTTTTCATCTTGCTGTTTACCTTCCAAATATTCCCCCTGAACCACAAATAAAGGCCTGCCATTCCTCATCCCCTCAGTCAAAGCAGTCCTTCGCTCCTTAGGCCCTGCAAGACCACCATGAACAAAAATCATGTCAGCAAGCAGAAGAAAAGCCTCAGTGTGCTCTTTTGTTCATACTGCTGCCCTCTAGTAACACTTCATGGCAACTGCAGCATAAGAATGGGACTGAGAACAGGGCTGTCCTATGCAAATAATATCCTCCCATGCATACTTTCTTCTGAGACGGTCGGCGGCTTATGCCGTGATACCGCCTCCAACAAATGGTCTTCAACCAAATTTTAAAAAAGCCCACCTGCCTTAGACGAAGGATTTTGCAACTCGAAGGAAGCACATGGGGACATCACCCTCATTTAGCAGGGTCCTAAATTGCCTGCTGTCAGCCTGTATACAGAACAAGGGCGTTCGTGGGCGTTCGTGAGCGTTCCTCAAAGGAAGGAGGTGGGTGATTAATTCACAGTGCCAGGGCAGGCCCAGCCCAGCCCAGCCCAGCCCAGCCCAGCCCAGCGCAGCCCAGCCCGGCACAGCGCACTGCTGTGGAGGTCCATTCCTTCACATCCTGCAGCAGGCATGATGCAGACCTACTAGAGCAAAGGCTTGACTCTGCCCTTGTCTGTCTCTTAAAGAAAACAATCTTTCTAGCTTCTTATTGCACCTGATAAATGGACTCTAGCTTGCCTCAAACTTGACCCATCATTTCATTAGCCAGAGCTCATACTTGACCTTTATTTCTATCCAAGCTCTCTGGCACCAAACCCCTGATTTGAGCGAGTTACTCACACCAAAATGAAAAATCACCATCATCCAACCTATTTTGCAATAAGTGTAGCACCTTCCTCGCATTCTTGTGCTCAGTTATAACCCCCAATACCACAATTGCACTCTGCAATTCACCAAACTTAAAGGAAAAGGAATGAAGACATTGATAAAGGAAGACAAGGCCTTGTCCCTATTGCACCTACTTGAGAAATAGGGAGGTTGGTAGAAGGTCATGAGGGAAAACATTTGAAATTTTGGGACACACATGCCAAAAAGAGTGTCCACTTTTCTCCTCTGTTACCAAGTAAAAAAAAATCTTAGCAAAAAAAAAAACATTCACTTTTTGAAAATTTCCACCTTGGGATACCTCTACAGCATTGGCAGGATTCGAACCCTGGTCTGTGAGGGCTGTCTGCACCAAAGGTACAAGACTTACCTTTGAGCTATAGCTCCTTAGTGGTCTAGAGGATTGCAGTAGTAACTATAAGCAACATGAAGGCCTTGGTGTCCTTCCCGGCGGCTTCCATTGCACATGAAAAGGATGACCATGACATAAGGACAATTTGATAGGCTACATACATGGAAACCAGTGTGGTCCAGTGGGTAAGTGCCTGCCTTCCATGCAGGCAACCAGGGTTCAAATCCCGGGTTCGGCACCAGGTGACTGATGGTGGCAGAGCAGAGGTAAGTTGGAGGTGGGCCTAAATGGCCAATTGGTAAGTAAAATGTGTCTGGGTGTTGTGTACGAGTGGAATCATGCCTAGTGAATGAGGGATTGCAGATTGGTTGGTAAGTAAAATAGGTGTGGCCTGAACAGAGACAGGTGAAAGAAAGGTAACAGGTGTTGTGTGCAGGAGGAGGAGGAGCCTAGTCAGAGTGGGTGGGGTTAGAGAGGAGGAGTATAGGAGGAGCTGGGTCAGAGAGGAGGGGTATAGGAGGAGCCTAGTCAGAGTGGGAGGGGTCAGAGAGGAGGAGTATAGGAGGAGCCAGGTCAGAGAGGAGGGGTGTAGGTGGAGCCTTGTCAGAGTGGGAGGGGTCAGAGAGGAGGAGTATAGGCGGAGCCTGGGCAGAGAGGAGGGGTATAGGCGGAGCCTAGTCAGAGTGGGAGGGGTCAGAGAGGAGGAGTATAGGAGGAGCCAGGTCAGAGAGGAGGGGTGTAGGTGGAGCCTTGTCAGAGTGGGAGGGGTCAGAGAGGAGGAGTATAGGCGGAGCCTGGGCAGAATGGGTGGGTTCAGAGAGCAGAGGAAGGGGAGGAGGATCCTGACTTATTGTGGGGTACTGCAAATACTTTTTTACAGCACCCCCCTATACTCTCTGATTTCTGTTGGGAGGGGGCAGTCAAAATTTGGGGGAGCAGTATTAAAAGGTGCTTAGGCGCAACGTGAAGGCGATGGGGTGCACACAATGGCTTGGCTTCCAGGTACTTTTTGGGGGGCTACCATTAGTTTTTATTGCTCTGATCCTCCCTCATGGGGTGTACCCCAAATGGTTAGGGGCCACGGGGGGGGCAAGAAGCTGTTTGACAGTTTCTATTAACAACAGGGGTCACCATACGATTCTGCTGCAGTTATGGTATTGAAAGGTAAAACAAGGAGCATTTGGCTGTATTTTTGCAGGTGGGGTGCCCCAAAATGTTACTGCCAGCAGCAGCAGCAGCCCCCTTCCTCGCCACCCTGCAGATTGGTATAGGTACCTTTAGGACATTTCTGTTGAAAACAGAGGCTATAGCGAATCGCGCTACAAAATCCGAGAACACTAACACTTGCTAAATAAAGGTGGCATCGGAGCATACGAATGAGGCAGGGAGAGGCTACTGTTGCAATTGGTTTGGTGGGTCATAGTGAATAACCTCGGCATGCAAATAGGCAGAAGTGTGAGGATTGGCAGTGTCTGTAGAGAATTTTGGCATGCTCTTCAGTTGATGTTTTCCTCCTTGAACTACAGAGGAAAGGCCTGGCCTTACTGTTGGGCAAAACATGTATTTATGATTTTAAGAAGTGTAGTCTGGATGTACTGAGAGGGCCTGTACAGTACGGTAAATGCCTGTATACCCCTGCAATGTGCATCCAACTGTCACTTGAGATTGAACAGCGAACGAAGCAGCTGGGTTACTGACTGAATGTAAATGGAAGGCACATAGGAAGGGTGTTTGTGGTCACTCAAATGATTGAAACCTGGTTGATGCACTACCAAAGCTGGGGTACCAGGGGGGAACATTTATGGGGTATTGAGATGGTGGTGTCCAGAGGTCAAAATATGTTTCAGAGACACAGAGGTACTGCGGTCCTGGTCCCACATTGGGGGTAGACAAAAGTCCATGCTAAAGATTTCTGTCCAACTGTTACCACATTTTGTGCAGCCTGGCTCCCTCTGTAACGATTCCCCAGTGTCTTTCGATCCTACAGATGACTGTAGCAAACTTCCCAAATTTTTTCTTGGCCTCATACTCCCAAAGGAGTGCCTGACATTTGCCAGCCTAACGATACTCACATTCTGGGAAAAACCTCACTAACTATGCATATTTATCTACCACACATGGCAAATCCTTACAATTGCAGAACATCATATCGCACTTGTCATCTTTGAGGTACTGTAACTATTTGGATTTGAGGGAAATATTCATCCTTGCTTGCTCTCTCCCATCTGAAGTCTATGGTGCTGCTGTTCCTTTCTCACATGTCCCTTCAAAGAGACAAGTGACACACAGACTCAATCACTCAGCAAACATATATGCTTTGATGTTTTCATCTTGCTGTTTACCTTCCAAATATTCCCCCTGAACCACAAATAAAGGCCTGCCATTCCTCATCCCCTCAGTCAAAGCAGTCCTTCGCTCCTTAGGCCCTGCAAGACCACCATGAACAAAAATCATGTCAGCAAGCAGAAGAAAAGCCTCAGTGTGCTCTTTTGTTCATACTGCTGCCCTCTAGTAACACTTCATGGCAACTGCAGCATAAGAATGGGACTGAGAACAGGGCTGTCCTATGCAAATAATATCCTCCCATGCATACTTTCTTCTGAGACGGTCGGCGGCTTATGCCGTGATACCGCCTCCAACAAATGGTCTTCAACCAAATTTTAAAAAAGCCCACCTGCCTTAGACGAAGGATTTTGCAACTCGAAGGAAGCACATGGGGACATCACCCTCATTTAGCAGGGTCCTAAATTGCCTGCTGTCAGCCTGTATACAGAACAAGGGCGTTCGTGGGCGTTCGTGAGCGTTCCTCAAAGGAAGGAGGTGGGTGATTAATTCACAGTGCCAGGGCAGGCCCAGCCCAGCCCAGCGCAGCCCAGCCCGGCACAGCGCACTGCTGTGGAGGTCCATTCCTTCACATCCTGCAGCAGGCATGATGCAGACCTACTAGAGCAAAGGCTTGACTCTGCCCTTGTCTGTCTCTTAAAGAAAACAATCTTTCTAGCTTCTTATTGCACCTGATAAATGGACTCTAGCTTGCCTCAAATTTGACCCATCATTTCATTAGCCAGAGCTCATACTTGACCTTTATTTCTATCCAAGCTCACTGGCACCAAACCCCTGATTTGAGCGAGTTACTCACACCAAAATGAAAAATCACCATCATCCAACCTATTTTACAATAAGTGTAGCACCTTCCTCGCATTCTTGTGCTCAGTTATAACCCCCAATACCACAATTGCACTCTGCAATTCACCAAACTTAAAGGAAAAGGAATGAAGACATTGATAAAGGAAGACAAGGCCTTGTCCCTATTGCACCTACTTGAGAAATAGGGAGGTTGGTAGAAGGTCATGAGGGAAAACATTTGAAATTTTGGGACACACATGCCAAAAAGAGTGTCCACTTTTCTCCTCTGTTACCAAGTAAAAAAAAATCTTAGCAAAAAAAAAAAACATTCACTTTTTGAAAATTTCCACCTTGGGATACCTCTACAGCATTGGCAGGATTCGAACCCTGGCCTGTGAGGGCTGTCTGCACCAAAGGTACAAGACTTACCTTTGAGCTATAGCTCCTTAGTGGTCTAGAGGATTGCAGTAGTAACTATAAGCAACATGAAGGCCTTGGTGTCCTTCCCGGCGGCTTCCATTGCACATGAAAAGGATGACCATGACATAAGGACAATTTGATAGGCTACATACATGGAAACCAGTGTGGTCCAGTGGGTAAGTGCCTGCCTTCCATGCAGGCAACCAGGGTTCAAATCCCGGGTTCGGCACCAGGTGACTGATGGTGGCAGAGCAGAGGTAAGTTGGAGGTGGGCCTAAATGGCCAATTGGTAAGTAAAATGTGTCTGGGTGTTGTGTACGAGTGGAATCATGCCTAGTGAATGAGGGATTGCAGATTGGTTGGTAAGTAAAATAGGTGTGGCCTGAACAGAGACAGGTGAAAGAAAGGTAACAGGTGTTGTGTGCAGGAGGAGGAGGAGCCTAGTCAGAGTGGGTGGGGTCAGAGAGGAGGAGTATAGGAGGAGCTGGGTCAGAGAGGAGGGGTATAGGAGGAGCCTAGTCAGAGTGGGAGGGGTCAGAGAGGAGGAGTATAGGAGGAGCCAGGTCAGAGAGGAGGGGTGTAGGTGGAGCCTTGTCAGAGTGGGAGGGGTCAGAGAGGAGGAGTATAGGCGGAACCTGGGCAGAATGGGTGGGTTCAGAGAGCAGAGGAAGGGGAGGAGGATCCTGACTTATTGTGGGGTACTGCAAATACTTTTTTACTGCACCCCCCTATACTCTCTGATTTCTGTTGGGAGGGGGCAGTCAAAATTTGGGGGAGCAGTATTAAAAGGTGCTTAGGCGCAACATGAAGGCGATGGGGTGCACACAATGGCTTGGCTTCCAGGTACTTTTTGGGGGGCTACCATTAGTTTTTATTGCTCTGATCCTCCCTCATGGGGTGTACCCCAAATGGTTAGGGGCCACGGGGGGGCAAGAAGCTGTTTGACAGTTTCTATTAACAACAGGGGTCACCATACGATTCTGCTGCAGTTATGGTATTGAAAGGTAAAACAAGGAGCATTTGGCTGTATTTTTGTAGGTGGGGTGCCCCAAAATGTTACTGCCAGCAGCAGCAGCCCCCTTCCTCGCCACCCTGCAGATTGGTATAGGTACCTTTAGGACATTTCTGTTGAAAACAGAGGCTATAGCGAATCGCGCTACAAAATCCGAGAGCACTAACACTTGCTAAATAAAGGTGGCATCGGAGCATACGAATGAGGCAGGGAGAGGCTACTGTTGCAATTGGTTTGGTGGGTCATAGTGAATAACCTCGGCATGCAAATAGGCAGAAGTGTGAGGATTGGCAGTGTCTGTAGAGAATTTTGGCATGCTCTTCAGTTGATGTTTTCCTCCTTGAACTACAGAGGAAAGGCCTGGCCTTACTATTGGGCAAATCATGTATTTTACATTTTAAGAAGTGTAGTCTGGATGTACTGAGAGGGCCTGTACAGTACGGTATATGCCTGTATACCCCTGCAATGTGCATCCAACTGTCACTTGAGATTGAACAGCGAACGAAGCAGCTGGGTTACTGACTGAATGTAAATGGTAGGCACATAGGAAGGGTGTTTGTGGTCACTCAAATGATTGAAACCTGGTTGATGCACTACCAAAGCTGGGGTACCAGGCGGAAACATTTGAGGGGTATTGAGATGGTGGTGTCCAGAGGTCAAAATATGTTTCAGAGACACAGAGGTACTGCGGTCCTGGTCCCACATTGGGGGTAGACAAAAGTCCATGCTAAAGATTTCTGTCCAACTGTTACCACATTTTGTGCAGCCTGGCTCCCTCTGTAACGATTCCCCAGTGTCTTTCGATCCTACAGATGACTGTAGCAAACTTCCCAAATTTTTTCTTGGCCTCGTACTCCCAAAGGAGTGCCTGACATTTGCCAGCCTAACGATACTCACATTCTGGGAAAAACCTCACTAACTATGCATATTTATCTACCACACATGGCAAATCCTTACAATTGCAGAACATCATATCGCACTTGTCATCTTTGAGGTACTGTAAGTATTTGGATTTGAGGGAAATATTCATCCTTGCTTGCTCTCTCCCATCTGAAGTCTATGGTGCTGCTGTTCCTTTCTCACATGTCCCTTCAAAGAGACAAGTGACACACAGACTCAATCACTCAGCAAACATATATGCTTTGACGTTTTCATCTTGCTGTTTACCTTCCAAATATTCCCCCTGAACCACAAATAAAGGCCTGCCATTCCTCATCCCCTCAGTCAAAGCAGTCCTTCGCTCCTAAGGCCCTGCAAGACCACCATGAACAAGAATCATGTCAGCAAGCAGAAGAAAAGCCTCAGTGTGCTCTTTTGTTCATACTGCTGCCCTCTAGTAACACTTCATGGCAACTGCAGCATAAGAATGGGACTGAGAAGAGGGCTGTCCTATGCAAATAATATCCTCCCATGCATACTTTCTTCTGAGACGGTCGGCGGCTTGTGCCGTGATACCGCTTCCAACAAATGGTCTTCAACCAAATTTTAAAAAAGCCCACCTGCCTTAGATGAAGGATTTTGCAACTCGAAGGAAGCACATGGGGACATCACCCTCATTTAGCAGGGTCCTAAATTGCCTGCTGTCAGCCTGTATACAGAACAAGGGCGTTCGTGGGCGTTCGTGAGCGTTCCTCAAAGGAAGGAGGTGGGTGATTAATTCACAGTGCCAGGGCAGGCCCAGCCCAGCCCAGCCCAGCCCAGCCCAGCCCAGCGCAGCCCAGCCCGGCACAGCGCACTGCTGTGGAGGTCCATTCCTTCACATCCTGCAGCAGGCATGATGCAGACCTACTAGAGCAAAGGCTTGACTCTGCCCTTGTCTGTCTCTTAAAGAAAACAATCTTTCTAGCTTCTTATTGCACCTGATAAATGGACTCTAGCTTGCCTCAAACTTGACCCATCATTTCATTAGCCAGAGCTCATACTTGACCTTTATTTCTATCCAAGCTCACTGGCACCAAACCCCTGATTTGAGCGAGTTACTCACACCAAAATGAAAAATCACCATCATCCAACCTATTTTACAATAAGTGTAGCACCTTCCACGCATTCTTGTGCTCAGTTATAACCCCCAATACCACAATTGCACTCTGCAATTCACCAAACTTAAAGGAAAAGGAATGAAGACATTGATAAAGGAAGACAAGGCCTTGTCCCTATTGCACCTACTTGAGAAATAGGGAGGTTGGTAGAAGGTCATGAGGGAAAACATTTGAAATTTTGGGACACACATGCCAAAAAGAGTGTCCACTTTTCTCCTCTGTTACCAAGTAAAAAAAAATCTTAGCAAAAAAAAAAACATTCACTTTTTGAAAATTTCCACCTTGGGATACCTCTACAGCATTGGCAGGATTCGAACCCTGGCCTGTGAGGGCTGTCTGCACCAAAGGTACAAGACTTACCTTTGAGCTATAGCTCCTTAGTGGTCTAGAGGATTGCAGTAGTAACTATAAGCAACATGAAGGCCTTGGTGTCCTTCCCGGCGGCTTCCATTGCACATGAAAAGGATGACCATGACATAAGGACAATTTGATAGGCTACATACATGGAAACCAGTGTGGTCCAGTGGGTAAGTGCCTGCCTTCCATGCAGGCAACCAGGGTTCAAATCCCGGGTTCGGCACCAGGTGACTGATGGGGGCAGAGCAGAGGTAAGTTGGAGGTGGGCCTAAATGGCCAATTGGTAAGTAAAATGTGTCTGGGTGTTGTGTACGAGTGGAATCATGCCTAGTGAATGAGGGATTGCAGATTGGTTGGTAAGTAAAATAGGTGTGGCCTGAACAGAGACAGGTGAAAGAAAGGTAACAGGTGTTGTGTGCAGGAGGAGGAGGAGCCTAGTCAGAGTGGGTGGGGTTAGAGAGGAGGAGTATAGGAGGAGCTGGGTCAGAGAGGAGGGGTATAGGAGGAGTGTAGGAGGAGCTGGGTCAGAGAGGAGGGGTATAGGAGGAGCCTAGTCAGAGTGGGAGGGGTCAGAGAGGAGGAGTATAGGAGGAGCCAGGTCAGAGAGGAGGGGTGTAGGTGGAGCCTTGTCAGAGTGGGAGGGGTCAGAGAGGAGGAGTATAGGCGGAGCCTGGGCAGAGAGGAGGGGTATAGGAGGAGCCTAGTCAGAGTGGGAGGGGTCAGAGAGGAGGAGTATAGGAGGAGCCAGGTCAGAGAGGAGGGGTGTAGGTGGAGCCTTGTCAGAGTGGGAGGGGTCAGAGAGGAGGAGTATAGGCGGAGCCTGGGCAGAATGGGTGGGTTCAGAGAGCAGAGGAAGGGGAGGAGGATCCTGACTTATTGTGGGGTACTGCAAATACTTTTTTACTGCACCCCCCTATACTCTCTGATTTCTGTTGGGAGGGGGCAGTCAAAATTTGGGGGAGCAGTATTAAAAGGTGCTTAGGCGCAACGTGAAGGCGATGGGGTGCACACAATGGCTTGGCTTCCAGGTACTTTTTGGGGGGCTACCATTAGTTTTTATTGCTCTGATCCTCCCTCATGGGGTGTACCCCAAATGGTTAGGGGCCACGGGGGGGGGGCAAGAAGCTGTTTGACAGTTTCTCTTAACAACAGGGGTCACCATGCGATTCTGCTGCAGTTATGGTATTGAAAGGTAAAACAAGGAGCATTTGGCTGTATTTTTGCAGGTGGGGTGCCCCAAAATGTTACTGCCAGCAGCAGCAGCAGCAGCCCCCTTCCTCGCCACCCTGCAGATTGGTATAGGTACCTTTAGGACATTTCTATTGAAAACAGAGGCTATAGCGAATCGCGCTACAAAATCCGAGAGCACTAACACTTGCTAAATAAAGGTGGCATCGGAGCATACGAATGAGGCAGGGAGAGGCTACTGTTGCAATTGGTATGGTGGGTCATAGTGAATAACCTCGGCATGCAAATAGGCAGAAGTGTGAGGATTGGCAGTGTCTGTAGAGAATTTTGGCATGCTCTTCAGTTGATGTTTTCCTCCTTGAACTACAAAGGAAAGGCCTGGCCTTACTGTTGGGCAAAACATGTATTTATGATTTTAAGAAGTGTAGTCTGGATGTACTGAGAGGGCCTGTACAGTACGGTAAATGCCTGTATACCCCTGCAATGTGCATCCAACTGTCACTTGAGATTGAACAGCGAACGAAGCAGCTGGGTTACTGACTGAATGTAAATGGAAGGCACATAGGAAGGGTGTTTGTGGTCACTCAAATGATTGAAACCTGGTTGATGCACTACCAAAGCTGGGGTACCAGGGGGGAACATTTATGGGGTATTGAGATGGTGGTGTCCAGAGGTCAAAATATGTTTCAGAGACACAGAGGTACTGCGGTCCTGGTCCCACATTGGGGGTAGACAAAAGTCCATGCTAAAGATTTCTGTCCAACTGTTACCACATTTTGTGCAGCCTGGCTCCCTCTGTAACGATTCCCCAGTGTCTTTCGATCCTACAGATGACTGTAGCAAACTTCCCAAATTTTTTCTTGGCCTCATACTCCCAAAGGAGTGCCTGACATTTGCCAGCCTAACGATACTCACATTCTGGGAAAAACCTCACTAACTATGCATATTTATCTACCACACATGGCAAATCCTTACAATTGCAGAACATCATATCGCACTTGTCATCTTTGAGGTACTGTAACTATTTGGATTTGAGGGAAATATTCATCCTTGCTTGCTCTCTCCCATCTGAAGTCTATGGTGCTGCTGTTCCTTTCTCACATGTCCCTTCAAAGAGACAAGTGACACACAGACTCAATCACTCAGCAAACATATATGCTTTGATGTTTTCATCTTGCTGTTTACCTTCCAAATATTCCCCCTGAACCACAAATAAAGGCCTGCCATTCCTCATCCCCTCAGTCAAAGCAGTCCTTCGCTCCTTAGGCCCTGCAAGACCACCATGAACAAAAATCATGTCAGCAAGCAGAAGAAAAGCCTCAGTGTGCTCTTTTGTTCATACTGCTGCCCTCTAGTAACACTTCATGGCAACTGCAGCATAAGAATGGGACTGAGAAGAGGGCTGTCCTATGCAAATAATATCCTCCCATGCATACTTTCTTCTGAGACGGTCGGCGGCTTATGCCGTGATACCGCCTCCAACAAATGGTCTTCAACCAAATTTTAAAAAAGCCCACCTGCCTTAGACGAAGGATTTTGCAACTCGAAGGAAGCACATGGGGACATCACCCTCATTTAGCAGGGTCCTAAATTGCCTGCTGTCAGCCTGTATACAGAACAAGGGCGTTCGTGGGCGTTCGTGAGCGTTCCTCAAAGGAAGGAGGTGGGTGATTAATTCACAGTGCCAGGGCAGGCCCAGCCCAGCCCAGCCCAGCCCAGCCCAGCCCAGCGCAGCCCAGCCCGGCACAGCGCACTGCTGTGGAGGTCCATTCCTTCACATCCTGCAGCAGGCATGATGCAGACCTACTAGAGCAAAGGCTTGACTCTGCCCTTGTCTGTCTCTTAAAGAAAACAATCTTTCTAGCTTCTTATTGCACCTGATAAATGGACTCTAGCTTGCCTCAAACTTGACCCATCATTTCATTAGCCAGAGCTCATACTTGACCTTTATTTCTATCCAAGCTCTCTGGCACCAAACCCCTGATTTGAGCGAGTTACTCACACCAAAATGAAAAATCACCATCATCCAACCTATTTTACAATAAGTGTAGCACCTTCCTCGCATTCTTGTGCTCAGTTATAACCCCCAATACCACAATTGCACTCTGCAATTCACCAAACTTAAAGGAAAAGGAATGAAGACATTGATAAAGGAAGACAAGGCCTTGTCCCTATTGCACCTACTTGAGAAATAGGGAGGTTGGTAGAAGGTCATGAGGGAAAACATTTGAAATTTTGGGACACACATGCCAAAAAGAGTGTCCACTTTTCTCCTCTGTTACCAAGTAAAAAAAAATCTTAGCAAAAAAAAAAACATTCACTTTTTGGAAATTTCCACCTTGGGATACCTCTACAGCATTGGCAGGATTCGAACCCTGGCCTGTGAGGGCTGTCTGCACCAAAGGTACAAGACTTACCTTTGAGCTATAGCTCCTTAGTGGTCTAGAGGATTGCAGTAGTAACTATAAGCAACATGAAGGCCTTGGTGTCCTTCCCGGCGGCTTCCATTGCACATGAAAAGGATGACCATGACATAAGGACAATTTGATAGGCTACATACATGGAAACCAGTGTGGTCCAGTGGGTAAGTGCCTGCCTTCCATGCAGGCAACCAGGGTTCAAATCCCGGGTTCGGCACCAGGTGACTGATGGTGGCAGAGCAGAGGTAAGTTGGAGGTGGGCCTAAATGGCCAATTGGTAAGTAAAATGTGTCTGGGTGTTGTGTACGAGTGGAATCATGCCTAGTGAATGAGGGATTGCAGATTGGTTGGTAAGTAAAATAGGTGTGGCCTGAACAGAGACAGGTGAAAGAAAGGTAACAGGTGTTGTGTGCAGGAGGAGGAGGAGCCTAGTCAGAGTGGGTGGGGTTAGAGAGGAGGAGTATAGGAGGAGCTGGGTCAGAGAGGAGGGGTATAGGAGGAGCCTAGTCAGAGAGGAGGAGTATAGGAGGAGCCAGGTCAGAGAGGAGGGGTGTAGGTGGAGCCTTGTCAGAGTGGGAGGGGTCAGAGAGGAGGAGTATAGGCGGAGCCTGGGCAGAGAGGAGGGGTATAGGAGGAGCCTAGTCAGAGTGGGAGGGGTCAGAGAGGAGGAGTATAGGAGGAGCCTGGTCAGAGAGGAGGGGTGTAGGTGGAGCCTTGTCAGAGTGGGAGGGGTCAGAGAGGAGGAGTATAGGCGGAGCCTGGGCAGAATGGGTGGGTTCAGAGAGCAGAGGAAGGGGAGGAGGATCCTGACTTATTGTGGGGTACTGCAAATACTTTTTTACTGCACCCCCCTATACTCTCTGATTTCTGTTGGGAGGGGGCAGTCAAAATTTGGGGGAGCAGTATTAAAAGGTGCTTAGGCGCAACGTGAAGGCGATGGGGTGCACACAATGGCTTGGCTTCCAGGTACTTTTTGGGGGGCTACCATTAGTTTTTATTGCTCTGATCCTCCCTCATGGGGTGTACCCCAAATGGTTAGGGGCCACGGGGGGGGCAAGAAGCTGTTTGACAGTTTCTATTAACAACAGGGGTCACCATACGATTCTGCTGCAGTTATGGTATTGAAAGGTAAAACAAGGAGCATTTGGCTGTATTTTTGCAGGTGGGGTGCCCCAAAATGTTACTGCCAGCAGCAGCAGCAGCAGCAGCCCCCTTCCTCGCCACCCTGCAGATTGGTATAGGTACCTTTAGGACATTTCTATTGAAAACAGAGGCTATAGCGAATCGCGCTACAAAATCCGAGAGCACTAACACTTGCTAAATAAAGGTGGCATCGGAGCATACGAATGAGGCAGGGAGAGGCTACTGTTGCAATTGGTTTGGTGGGTCATAGTGAATAACCTCGGCATGCAAATAGGCAGAAGTGTGAGGATTGGCAGTGTCTGTAGAGAATTTTGGCATGCTCTTCAGTTGATGTTTTCCTCCTTGAACTACAGAGGAAAGGCCTGGCCTTACTGTTGGGCAAAACATGTATTTATGATTTTAAGAAGTGTAGTCTGGATGTACTGAGAGGGCCTGTACAGTACGGTAAATGCCTGTATACCCCTGCAATGTGCATCCAACTGTCACTTGAGATTGAACAGCGAACGAAGCAGCTGGGTTACTGACTGAATGTAAATGGAAGGCACATAGGAAGGGTGTTTGTGGTCACTCAAATGATTGAAACCTGGTTGATGCACTACCAAAGCTGGGGTACCAGGCGGAAACATTTGAGGGGTATTGAGATGGTGGTGTCCAGAGGTCAAAATATGTTTCAGAGACACAGAGGTACTGCGGTCCTGGTCCCACATTGGGGGTAGACAAAAGTCCCTGCTAAAGATTTCTGTCCAACTGTTACCACATTTTGTGCAGCCTGGCTCCCTCTGTAATGATTCCCCAGTGTCTTTCGATCCTACAGATGACTGTAGCAAACTTCCCAAATTTTTTCTTGGCCTCATACTCCCAAAGGAGTGCCTGACATTTGCCAGCCTAACGATACTCGCATTCTGGGAAAAACCTCACTAACTATGCATATTTATCTACCACACATGGCAAATCCTTACAATTGCAGAACATCATATCGCACTTGTCATCTTTGAGGTACTGTAACTATTTGGATTTGAGGGAAATATTCATCCTTGCTTGCTCTCTCCCATCTGAAGTCTATGGTGCTGCTGTTCCTTTCTCACATGTCCCTTCAAAGAGACAAGTGACACACAGACTCAATCACTCAGCAAACATATATGCTTTGACGTTTTCATCTTGCTGTTTACCTTCCAAATATTCCCCCTGAACCACAAATAAAGGCCTGCCATTCCTCATCCCCTGAGTAAAAGCAGTCCTTCGCTCCTTAGGCCCTGCAAGACCACCATGAACAAGAATCATGTCAGCAAGCAGAAGAAAAGCCTCAGTGTGCTCTTTTGTTCATACTGCTGCCCTCTAGTAACACTTCATGGCAACTGCAGCATAAGAATGGGACTGAGAAGAGGGCTGTCCTATGCAAATAATATCCTCCCATGCATACTTTCTTCTGAGACGGTCGGCGGCTTGTGCCGTGATACCGCTTCCAACAAATGGTCTTCAACCAAATTTTAAAAAAGCCCACCTGCCTTAGACGAAGGATTTTGCAACTCGAAGGAAGCACATGGGGACATCACCCTCATTTAGCAGGGTCCTAAATTGCCTGCTGTCAGCCTGTATACAGAACAAGGGCGTTCGTGGGCGTTCGTGAGCGTTCCTCAAAGGAAGGAGGTGGGTGATTAATTCACAGTGCCAGGGCAGGGCAGGCCCCCGCCCAGCCCAGCCCAGCCCAGCCCAGCGCAGCCCAGCCCGGCACAGCGCACTGCTGTGGAGGTCCATTCCTTCACATCCTGCAGCAGGCATGATGCAGACCTACTAGAGCAAAGGCTTGACTCTGCCCTTGTCTGTCTCTAAAAAAGAAAACAATCTTTCTAGCTTCTTATTGCACCTGATAAATGGACTCTAGCTTGCCTCAAACTTGACCCATCATTTCATTAGCCAGAGCTCATACTTGACCTTTATTTCTATCCAAGCTCACTGGCACCAAACCCCTGATTTGAGCGAGTTACTCACACCAAAATGAAAAATCACCATCATCCAACCTATTTTACAATAAGTGTAGCACCTTCCTCGCATTCTTGTGCTCAGTTAAAACCCCCAATACCACAATTGCACTCTGCAATTCACCAAACTTAAAGGAAAAGGAATGAAGACATTGATAAAGGAAGACAAGGCCTTGTCCCTATTGCACCTACTTGAGAAATAGGGAGGTTGGTAGAAGGTCATGAGGGAAAACATTTGAAATTTTGGGACACACATGCCAAAAAGAGTGTCCACTTTTCTCCTCTGTTACCAAGTAAAAAAAAATCTTAGCAAAAAAAAAAACATTCACTTTTTGAAAATTTCCACCTTGGGATACCTCTACAGCATTGGCAGGATTCGAACACTGGCCTGTGAGGGCTGTCTGCACCAAAGGTACAAGACTTACCTTTGAGCTATAGCTCCTTAGTGGTCTAGAGGATTGCAGTAGTAACTATAAGCAACATGAAGGCCTTGGTGTCCTTCCCGGCGGCTTCCATTGCACATGAAAAGGATGACCATGACATAAGGACAATTTGATAGGCTACATACATGGAAACCAGTGTGGTCCAGTGGGTAAGTAACCAGGGTTCAAATCCCGGGTTCGGCACCAGGTGACTGATGGTGGCAGAGCAGAGGTAAGTTGGAGGTGGGCCTAAATGGCCAATTGGTAAGTAAAATGTGTCTGGGTGTTGTGTACGACTGGAATCATGCCTAGTGAATGAGGGATTGCAGATTGGTTGGTAAGTAAAATAGGTGTGGCCTGAACAGAGACAGGTGAAAGAAAGGTAACAGGTGTTGTGTGCAGGAGGAGGAGGAGCCTAGTCAGAGTGGGTGGGGTCAGAGAGGAGGAGCTGGGTCAGAGAGGAGGGGTATAGGAGGAGCCTAGTCAGAGTGGGAGGGGTCAGAGAGGAGGAGTATAGGAGGAGCCAGGTCAGAGAGGAGGGGTGTAGGTGGAGCCTTGTCAGAGTGGGAGGGGTCAGAGAGGAGGAGTATAGGCGGAGCCTGGGCAGAATGGGTGGGTTCAGAGAGCAGAGGAAGGGGAGGAGGATCCTGACTTATTGTGGGGTACTGCAAATACTTTTTTACTGCACCCCCCTATACTCTCTGATTTCTGTTGGGAGGGGGCAGTCAAAATTTGGGGGAGCAGTATTAAAAGGTGCTTAGGCGCAACGTGAAGGCGATGGGGTGCACACAATGGCTTGGCTTCCAGGTACTTTTTGGGGGGCTACCATTAGTTTTTATTGCTCTGATCCTCCCTCATGGGGTGTACCCCAAATGGTTAGGGGCCACGGGGGGGGCAAGAAGCTGTTTGACAGTTTCTATTAACAACAGGGGTCACCATACGATTCTGCTGCAGTTATGGTATTGAAAGGTAAAACAAGGAGCATTTGGCTGTATTTTTGCAGGTGGGGTGCCCCAAAATGTTACTGCCAGCAGCAGCAGCAGCCCCCTTCCTCGCCACCCTGCAGATTGGTATAGGTACCTTTAGGACATTTCTGTTGAAAACAGAGGCTATAGCGAATCGCGCTACAAAATCCGAGAGCACTAACATTTGCTAAATAAAGGTGGCATCGGAGCATACGAATGAGGCAGGGAGAGGCTACTGTTGCAATTGGTTTGGTGGGTCATAGTGAATAACTTCGGCATGCAAATAGGCAGAAGTGTGAGGATTGGCAGTGTCTGTAGAGAATTTTGGCATGCTCTTCAGTTGATGTTTTCCTCCTTGAACTACAGAGGAAAGGCCTGGCCTTACTGTTGGGCAAAACATGTATTTATGATTTTAAGAAGTGTAGTCTGGATGTACTGAGAGGGCCTGTACAGTACGGTAAATGCCTGTATACCCCTGCAATGTGCATCCAACTGTCACTTGAGATTGAACAGCGAACGAAGCAGCTGGGTTACTGACTGAATGTAAATGGAAGGCACATAGGAAGGGTGTTTGTGGTCACTCAAATGATTGAAACCTGGTTGATGCACTACCAAAGCTGGGGTACCATGGGGGAACATTTATGGGGTATTGAGATGGTGGTGTCCAGAGGTCAAAATATGTTTCAGAGACACAGAGGTACTGCGGTCCTGGTCCCACATTGGGGGTAGACAAAAGTCCATGCTAAAGATTTCTGTCCAACTGTTACCACATTTTGTGCAGCCTGGCTCCCTCTGTAACGATTCCCCAGTGTCTTTCGATCCTACAGATGACTGTAGCAAACTTCCCAAATTTTTTCTTGGCCTCATACTCCCAAAGGAGTGCCTGACATTTGCCAGCCTAACGATACTCACATTCTGGGAAAAACCTCACTAACTATGCATATTTATCTACCACACATGGCAAATCCTTACAATTGCAGAACATCATATCACACTTGTCATCTTTGAGGTACTGTAACTATTTGGATTTGAGGGAAATATTCATCCTTGCTTGCTCTCTCCCATCTGAAGTCTATGGTGCTGCTGTTCCTTTCTCACATGTCCCTTCAAAGAGACAAGTGACACACAGACTCAATCACTCAGCAAACATATATGCTTTGATGTTTTCATCTTGCTGTTTACCTTCCAAATATTCCCCCTGAACCACAAATAAAGGCCTGCCATTCCTCATCCCCTCAGTCAAAGCAGTCCTTCGCTCCTTAGGCCCTGCAAGACCACCATGAACAAAAATCATGTCAGCAAGCAGAAGAAAAGCCTCAGTGTGCTCTTTTGTTCATACTGCTGCCCTCTAGTAACACTTCATGGCAACTGCAGCATAAGAATGGGACTGAGAAGAGGGCTGTCCTATGCAAATAATATCCTCCCATGCATACTTTCTTCTGAGACGGTCGGCGGCTTATGCCGTGATACCGCCTCCAACAAATGGTCTTCAACCAAATTTTAAAAAAGCCCACCTGCCTTAGACGAAGGATTTTGCAACTCGAAGGAAGCACATGGGGACATCACCCTCATTTAGCAGGGTCCTAAATTGCCTGCTGTCAGCCTGTATACAGAACAAGGGCGTTCGTGGGCGTTCGTGAGCGTTCCTCAAAGGAAGGAGGTGGGTGATTAATTCACAGTGCCAGGGCAGGCCCAGCCCAGCCCAGCCCAGCCCAGCGCAGCCCAGCCCGGCACAGCGCACTGCTGTGGAGGTCCATTCCTTCACATCCTGCAGCAGGCATGATGCAGACCTACTAGAGCAAAGGCTTGACTCTGCCCTTGTCTGTCTCTTAAAGAAAACAATCTTTCTAGCTTCTTATTGCACCTGATAAATGGACTCTAGCTTGCCTCAAACTTGACCCATCATTTCATTAGCCAGAGCTCATACTTGACCTTTATTTCTATCCAAGCTCACTGGCACCAAACCCCTGATTTGAGCGAGTTACTCACACCAAAATGAAAAATCACCATCATCCAACCTATTTTACAATAAGTGTAGCACCTTCCTCGCATTCTTGTGCTCAGTTATAACCCCCAATACCACAATTGCACTCTGCAATTCACCAAACTTAAAGGAAAAGGAATGAAGACATTGATAAAGGAAGACAAGGCCTTGTCCCTATTGCACCTACTTGAGAAATAGGGAGGTTGGTAGAAGGTCATGAGGGAAAACATTTGAAATTTTGGGACACACATGCCAGAAAGAGTATCCACTTTTCTCCTCTGTTACCAAGTAAAAAAAAATCTTAGCAAAAAAAAAAACATTCACTTTTTGAAAATTTCCACCTTGGGATACCTCTACAGCATTGGCAGGATTCGAACCCTGGCCTGTGAGGGCTGTCTGCACCAAAGGTACAAGACTTACCTTTGAGCTATAGCTCCTTAGTGGTTTAGAGGATTGCAGTAGTAACTATAAGCAACATGAAGGCCTTGGTGTCCTTCCCGGCGGCTTCCATTGCACATGAAAAGGATGACCATGACATAAGGACAATTTGATAGGCTACATACATGGAAACCAGTGTGGTCCAGTGGGTAAGTGCCTGCCTTCCATGCAGGCAACCAGGGTTCAAATCCCGGGTTGGGCACCAGGTGACTGATGGTGGCAGAGCAGAGGTAAGTTGGAGGTGGGCCTAAATGGCCAATTGGTAAGTAAAATGTGTCTGGGTGTTGTGTACGAGTGGAATCATGCCTAGTGAATGAGGGATTGCAGATTGGTTGGTAAGTAAAATAGGTGTGGCCTGAACAGAGACAGGTGAAAGAAAGGTAACAGGTGTTGTGGGCAGGAGGAGGAGGAGCCTAGTCAGAGTGGGTGGCGTCAGAGAGGAGGAGTATAGGAGGAGCTGGGTCAGAGAGGAGGGGTATAGGAGGAGCCTAGTCAGAGTGGGAGGGGTCAGAGAGGAGGAGTATAGGAGGAGCCAGGTCAGAGAGGAGGGGTGTAGGTGGAGCCTTGTCAGAGTGGGAGGGGTCAGAGAGGAGGAGTATAGGCGGAGCCTGGGCAGAATGGGTGGGTTCAGAGAGCAGAGGAAGGGGAGGAGGATCCTGACTTATTGTGGGGTACTGCAAATACTTTTTTACTGCACCCCCCTATACTCTCTGATTTCTGTTGGGAGGGGGCAGTCAAAATTTGGGGGAGCAGTATTAAAAGGTGCTTAGGCGCAACGTGAAGGCGATGGGGTGCACACAAGGGCTTGGCTTCCAGGTACTTTTTGGGGGGCTACCATTAGTTTTTATTGCTCTGATCCTCCCTCATGGGGTGTACCCCAAATGGTTAGGGGCCACGGGGGGGCAAGAAGCTGTTTGACAGTTTCTATTAACAACAGGGGTCACCATACGATTCTGCTGCAGTTATGGTATTGAAAGGTAAAACAAGGAGCATTTGGCTGTATTTTTGCAGGTGGGGTGCCCCAAAATGTTACTGCCAGCAGCAGCAGCCCCCTTCCTCGCCACCCTGCAGATTGGTATAGGTACCTTTAGGACATTTCTGTTGAAAACAGAGGCTATAGCGAATCGCGCTACAAAATCCGAGAGCACTAACACTTGCTAAATAAAGGTGGCATCGGAGCATACGAATGAGGCAGGGAGAGGCTACTGTTGCAATTGGTTTGGTGGGTCATAGTGAATAACCTCGGCATGCAAATAGGCAGAAGTGTGAGGATTGGCAGTGTCTGTAGAGAATTTTGGCATGCTCTTCAGTTGATGTTTTCCTCCTTGAACTACAGAGGAAAGGCCTGGCCTTACTGTTGGGCAAAACATGTATTTATGATTTTAAGAAGTGTAGTCTGGATGTACTGAGAGGGCCTGTACAGTACGGTAAATGCCTGTATACCCCTGCAATGTGCATCCAACTGTCACTTGAGATTGAACAGCGAACGAAGCAGCTGGGTTACTGACTGAATGTAAATGGAAGGCAC
This sequence comes from Lissotriton vulgaris, assembly GCF_964263255.1. Lineage (NCBI taxonomy): Eukaryota > Metazoa > Chordata > Amphibia > Caudata > Salamandridae > Lissotriton > Lissotriton vulgaris. Next base: position 1,532,449,955 of record NC_141687.1, on the reverse strand, counting down.
ATAGGAAGGGTGTTTGTGGTCACTCAAATGATTGAAACCTGGTTGATGCACTACCAAAGCTGGGGTACCAGGCGGAAACATTTGAGGGGTATTGAGATGGTGGTGTCCAGAGGTCAAAATATGTTTCAGAGACACAGAGGTACTGCGGTCCTGGTCCCACATTGGGGGTAGACAAAAGTCCATGCTAAAGATTTCTGTCCAACTGTTACCACATTTTGTGCAGCCTGGCTCCCTCTGTAACGATTCCCCAGTGTCTTTCGATCCTACAGATGACTGTAGCAAACTTCCCACATTTTTTCTTGGCCTCATACTCCCAAAGGAGTGCCTGACATTTGCCAGCCTAACGATACTCACATTCTGGGAAAAACCTCACTAACTATGCATATTTATCTACCACACATGGCAAATCCTTACAATTGCAGAACATCATATCGCACTTGTCATCTTTGAGGTACTGTAAGTATTTGGATTTGAGGGAAATATTCATCCTTGCTTGCTCTCTCCCATCTGAAGTCTATGGTGCTGCTGTTCCTTTCTCACATGTCCCTTCAAAGAGACAAATGACACACAGACTCAATCACTCAGCAAACATATATGCTTTGACGTTTTCATCTTGCTGTTTACCTTCCAAATATTCCCCCTGAACCACAAATAAAGGCCTGCCATTCCTCATCCCCTCAGTCAAAGCAGTCCTTCGCTCCTTAGGCCCTGCAAGACCACCATGAACAAGAATCATGTCAGCAAGCAGAAGAAAAGCCTCAGTGTGCTCTTTTGTTCATACTGCTGCCCTCTAGTAACACTTCATGGCAACTGCAGCATAAGAATGGGACTGAGAAGAGGGCTGTCCTATGCAAATAATATCATCCCATGCATACTTTCTTCTGAGACGGTCGGCGGCTTGTGCCGTGATACCGCTTCCAACAAATGGTCTTCAACCAAATTTTAAAAAAGCCCACCTGCCTTAGATGAAGGATTTTGCAACTCGAAGGAAGCACATGGGGACATCACCCTCATTTAGCAGGGTCCTAAATTGCCTGCTGTCAGCCTGTATACAGAACAAGGGCGTTCGTGGGCGTTCGTGAGCGTTCCTCAAAGGAAGGAGGTGGGTGATTAATTCACAGTGCCAGGGCAGGCCCAGCCCAGCCCAGCGCAGCCCAGCCCGGCACAGCGCACTGCTGTGGAGGTCCATTCCTTCACATCCTGCAGCAGGCATGATGCAGACCTACTAGAGCAAAGGCTTGACTCTGCCCTTGTCTGTCTCTTAAAGAAAACAATCTTTCTAGCTTCTTATTGCACCTGATAAATGGACTCTAGCTTGCCTCAAACTTGACCCATCATTTCATTAGCCAGAGCTCATACTTGACCTTTATTTCTATCCAAGCTCACTGGCACCAAACCCCTGATTTGAGCGAGTTACTCACACCAAAATGAAAAATCACCATCATCCAACCTATTTTACAATAAGTGTAGCACCTTCCTCGCATTCTTGTGCTCAGTTATAACCCCCAATACCACAATTGCACTCTGCAATTCACCAAACTTAAAGGAAAAGGAATGAAGACATTGATAAAGGAAGACAAGGCCTTGTCCCTATTGCACCTACTTGAGAAATAGGGAGGTTGGTAGAAGGTCATGAGGGAAAACATTTGAAATTTTGGGACACACATGCCAAAAAGAGTGTCCACTTTTCTCCTCTGTTACCAAGTAAAAAAAAATCTTAGCAAAAAAAAAAACATTCACTTTTTGAAAATTTCCACCTTGGGATACCTCTACAGCATTGGCAGGATTCGAACCCTGGCCTGTGAGGGCTGTCTGCACCAAAGGTACAAGACTTACCTTTGAGCTATAGCTCCTTAGTGGTCTAGAGGATTGCAGTAGTAACTATAAGCAACATGAAGGCCTTGGTGTCCTTCCCGGCGGCTTCCATTGCACATGAAAAGGATGACCATGACATAAGGACAATTTGATAGGCTACATACATGGAAACCAGTGTGGTCCAGTGGGTAAGTGCCTGCCTTCCATGCAGGCAACCAGGGTTCAAATCCCGGGTTCGGCACCAGGTGACTGATGGTGGCAGAGCAGAGGTAAGTTGGAGGTGGGCCTAAATGGCCAATTGGTAAGTAAAATGTGTCTGGGTGTTGTGTACGAGTGGAATCATGCCTAGTGAATGAGGGATTGCAGATTGGTTGGTAAGTAAAATAGCTGTGGCCTGAACAGAGACAGGTGAAAAAAAGGTAACAGGTGTTGTGTGCAGGAGGAGGAGGAGCCTAGTCAGAGTGGGTGGGGTCAGAGAGGAGGAGCCAGGTCAGAGAGGAGGGGTGTAGGTGGAGCCTTGTCAGAGTGGGAGGGGTCAGAGAGGAGGAGTATAGGCGGAGCCTGGGCAGAGAGGAGGGGTATAGGAGGAGCCTAGTCAGAGTGGGAGGGATCAGAGAGGAGGAGTATAGGAGGAGCCAGGTCAGAGAGGAGGGGTGTAGGTGGAGCCTTGTCAGAGTGGGAGGGGTCAGAGAGGAGGAGTATAGGCGGAGCCTGGGCAGAATGGGTGGGTTCAGAGAGCAGAGGAAGGGGAGGAGGATCCTGACTTATTGTGGGGTACTGCAAATACTTTTTTACTGCACCCCCCTATACTCTCTGATTTCTGTTGGGAGGGGGCAGTCAAAATTTGGGGGAGCAGTATTAAAAGGTGCTTAGGCGCAACGTGAAGGCGATGGGGTGCACACAATGGCTTGGCTTCCAGGTACTTTTTGGGGGGCTACCATTAGTTTTTATTGCTCTGATCCTTCCTCATGGGGTGTACCCCAAATGGTTAGGGGCCACGGGGGGGGGCAAGAAGCTGTTTGACAGTTTCTATTAACAACAGGGGTCACCATACGATTCTGCTGCAGTTATGGTATTGAAAGGTAAAACAAGGAGCATTTGGCTGTATTTTTGCAGGTGGGGTGCCCCAAAATGTTACTGCCAGCAGCAGCAGCAGCCCCCTTCCTCGCCACCCTGCAGATTGGTATAGGTACCTTTAGGACATTTCTGTTGAAAACAGAGGCTATAGCGAATCGCGCTACAAAATCCGAGAGCACTAACACTTGCTAAATAAAGGTGGCATCGGAGCATACGAATGAGGCAGGGAGAGGCTACTGTTGCAATTGGTTTGGTGGGTCATAGTGAATAACCTCGGCATGCAAATAGGCAGAAGTGTGAGGATTGGCAGTGTCTGTAGAGAATTTTGGCATGCTCTTCAGTTGATGTTTTCCTCCTTGAACTACAGAGGAAAGGCCTGGCCTTACTGTTGGGCAAAACATGTATTTATGATTTTAAGAAGTGTAGTCTGGATGTACTGAGAGGGCCTGTACAGTACGGTAAATGCCTGTATACCCCTGCAATGTGCATCCAACTGTCACTTGAGATTGAACAGCGAACGAAGCAGCTGGGTTACTGACTGAATGTAAATGGAAGGCACATAGGAAGGGTGTTTGTGGTCACTCAAATGATTGAAACCTGGTTGATGCACTACCAAAGCTGGGGTACCAGGGGGGAACATTTATGGGGTATTGAGATGGTGGTGTCCAGAGGTCAAAATATGTTTCAGAGACACAGAGGTACTGCGGTCCTGGTCCCACATTGGGGGTAGACAAAAGTCCATGCTAAAGATTTCTGTCCAACTGTTACCACATTTTGTGCAGCCTGGCTCCCTCTGTAACGATTCCCCAGTGTCTTTCGATCCTACAGATGACTGTAGCAAACTTCCCAAATTTTTTCTTGGCCTCATACTCCCAAAGGAGTGCCTGACATTTGCCAGCCTAACGATACTCACATTCTGGGAAAAACCTCACTAACTATGCATATTTATCTACCACACATGGCAAATCCTTACAATTGCAGAACATCATATCGCACTTGTCATCTTTGAGGTACTGTAAGTATTTGGATTTGAGGGAAATATTCATCCTTGCTTGCTCTCTCCCATCTGAAGTCCATGGTGCTGCTGTTCCTTTCTCACGTGTCCCTTCAAAGAGACAAGTGGCACACAGACTCAATCACTCAGCAAACATATATGCTTTGATGTTTTCATCTTGCTGTTTACCTTCCAAATATTCCCCCTGAACCACAAATAAAGGCCTGCCATTCCTCATCCCCTCAGTCAAAGCAGTCCTTCGCTCCTTAGGCCCTGCAAGACCACCATGAACAAAAATCATGTCAGCAAGCAGAAGAAAAGCCTCAGTGTGCTCTTTTGTTCATACTGCTGCCCTCTAGTAACACTTCATGGCAACTGCAGCATAAGAATGGGACTGAGAAGAGGGCTGTCCTATGCAAATAATATCCTCCCATGCATACTTTCTTCTGAGACGGTCGGCGGCTTATGCCGTGATACCGCCTCCAACAAATGGTCTTCAACCAAATTTTAAAAAAGCCCACCTGCCTTAGATGAAGGATTTTGCAACTCGAAGGAAGCACATGGGGACATCACCCTCATTTAGCAGGGTCCTAAATTGCCTGCTGTCAGCCTGTATACAGAACAAGGGCGTTCGTGGGCGTTCGTGAGCGTTCCTCAAAGGAAGGAGGTGGGTGATTAATTCACAGTGCCAGGGCAGGCCCAGCCCAGCCCAGCCCAGCCCAGCCCAGCGCAGCCCAGCCCGGCACAGCGCACTGCTGTGGAGGTCCATTCCTTCACATCCTGCAGCAGGCATGATGCAGACCTACTAGAGCAAAGGCTTGACTCTGCCCTTGTCTGTCTCTTAAAGAAAACAATCTTTCTAGCTTCTTATTGCACCTGATAAATGGACTCTAGCTTGCCTCAAACTTGACCCATCATTTCATTAGCCAGAGCTCATACTTGACCTTTATTTCTATCCAAGCTCACTGGCACCAAACCCCTGATTTGAGCGAGTTACTCACACCAAAATGAAAAATCACCATCATCCAACCTATTTTACAATAAGTGTAGCACCTTCCTCGCATTCTTGTGCTCAGTTATAACCCCCAATACCACAATTGCACTCTGCAATTCACCAAACTTAAAGGAAAAGGAATGAAGACATTGATAAAGGAAGACAAGGCCTTGTCCCTATTGCACCTACTTGAGAAATAGGGAGGTTGGTAGAAGGTCATGAGGGAAAACATTTGAAATTTTGGGACACACATGCCAAAAAGAGTGTCCACTTTTCTCCTCTGTTACCAAGTAAAAAAAAATCTTAGCAAAAAAAAAAACATTCACTTTTTGAAAATTTCCACCTTGGGATACCTCTACAGCATTGGCAGGATTCGAACCCTGGCCTGTGAGGGCTGTCTGCACCAAAGGTACAAGACTTACCTTTGAGCTATAGCTCCTTAGTGGTCTAGAGGATTGCAGTAGTAACTATAAGCAACATGAAGGCCTTGGTGTCCTTCCCGGCGGCTTCCATTGCACATGAAAAGGATGACCATGACATAAGGACAATTTGATAGGCTACATACATGGAAACCAGTGTGGTCCAGTGGGTAAGTGCCTGCCTTCCATGCAGGCAACCAGGGTTCAAATCCCGGGTTCGGCACCAGGTGACTGATGGTGGCAGAGCAGAGGTAAGTTGGAGGTGGGCCTAAATGGCCAATTGGTAAGTAAAATGTGTCTGGGTGTTGTGTACGAGTGGAATCATGCCTAGTGAATGAGGGATTGCAGATTGGTTGGTAAGTAAAATAGGTGTGGCCTGAACAGAGACAGGTGAAAGAAAGGTAACAGGTGTTGTGTGCAGGAGGAGGAGGAGCCTAGTCAGAGTGGGTGGGGTCAGAGAGGAGGAGCCAGGTCAGAGAGGAAGGGTATAGGTGAAGCCTAGTCAGAGTGGGTGGGGTTAGAGAGGAGGAGTATAGGAGGAGCTGGGTCAGAGAGGAGGGGTATAGGAGGAGCCTAGTCAGAGTGGGAGGGGTCAGAGAGGAGGAGTATAGGAGGAGCCAGGTCAGAGAGGAGGGGTGTAGGTGGAGCCTTGTCAGAGTGGGAGGGGTCAGAGAGGAGGAGTATAGGCGGAGCCTGGGCAGAGAGGAGGGGTATAGGAGGAGCCTAGTCAGAGTGGGAGGGGTCAGAGAGGAGGAGTATAGGAGGAGCCAGGTCAGAGAGGAGGGGTGTAGGTGGAGCCTTGTCAGAGTGGGAGGGGTCAGAGAGGAGGAGTATAGGCGGAGCCTGGGCAGAATGGGTGGGTTCAGAGAGCAGAGGAAGGGGAGGAGGATCCTGACTTATTGTGGGGTACTGCAAATACTTTTTTACTGCACCCCCCTATACTCTCTGATTTCTGTTGGGAGGGGGCAGTCAAAATTTGGGGGAGCAGTATTAAAAGGTGCTTAGGCGCAACGTGAAGGCGATGGGGTGCACACAATGGCTTGGCTTCCAGGTACTTTTTGGGGGGCTACCATTAGTTTTTATTGCTCTGATCCTTCCTCATGGGGTGTACCCCAAATGGTTAGGGGCCACGGGGGGGGCAAGAAGCTGTTTGACAGTTTCTATTAACAACAGGGGTCACCATACGATTCTGCTGCAGTTATGGTATTGAAAGGTAAAACAAGGAGCATTTGGCTGTATTTTTGCAGGTGGGGTGCCCCAAAATGTTACTGCCAGCAGCAGCAGCAGCCCCCTTCCTCGCCACCCTGCAGATTGGTATAGGTACCTTTAGGACATTTCTGTTGAAAACAGAGGCTATAGCGAATCGCGCTACAAAATCCGAGAGCACTAACACTTGCTAAATAAAGGTGGCATCGGAGCATACGAATGAGGCAGGGAGAGGCTACTGTTGCAATTGGTTTGGTGGGTCATAGTGAATAACCTCGGCATGCAAATAGGCAGAAGTGTGAGGATTGGCAGTGTCTGTAGAGAATTTTGGCATGCTCTTCAGTTGATGTTTTCCTCCTTGAACTACAGAGGAAAGGCCTGGCCTTACTGTTGGGCAAAACATGTATTTATGATTTTAAGAAGTGTAGTCTGGATGTACTGAGAGGGCCTGTACAGTACGGTAAATGCCTGTATACCCCTGCAATGTGCATCCAACTGTCACTTGAGATTGAACAGCGAACGAAGCAGCTGGGTTACTGACTGAATGTAAATGGAAGGCACATAGGAAGGGTGTTTGTGGTCACTCAAATGATTGAAACCTGGTTGATGCACTACCAAAGCTGGGGTACCAGGGGGGAACATTTATGGGGTATTGAGATGGTGGTGTCCAGAGGTCAAAATATGTTTCAGAGACACAGAGGTACTGCGGTCCTGGTCCCACATTGGGGGTAGACAAAAGTCCATGCTAAAGATTTCTGTCCAACTGTTACCACATTTTGTGCAGCCTGGCTCCCTCTGTAACGATTCCCCAGTGTCTTTCGATCCTACAGATGACTGTAGCAAACTTCCCAAATTTTTTCTTGGCCTCATACTCCCAAAGGAGTGCCTGACATTTGCCAGCCTAACGATACTCACATTCTGGGAAAAACCTCACTAACTATGCATATTTATCTACCACACATGGCAAATCCTTACAATTGCAGAACATCATATCGCACTTGTCATCTTTGAGGTACTGTAAGTATTTGGATTTGAGGGAAATATTCATCCTTGCTTGCTCTCTCCCATCTGAAGTCCATGGTGCTGCTGTTCCTTTCTCACGTGTCCCTTCAAAGAGACAAGTGGCACACAGACTCAATCACTCAGCAAACATATATGCTTTGATGTTTTCATCTTGCTGTTTACCTTCCAAATATTCCCCCTGAACCACAAATAAAGGCCTGCCATTCCTCATCCCCTCAGTCAAAGCAGTCCTTCGCTCCTTAGGCCCTGCAAGACCACCATGAACAAAAATCATGTCAGCAAGCAGAAGAAAAGCCTCAGTGTGCTCTTTTGTTCATACTGCTGCCCTCTAGTAACACTTCATGGCAACTGCAGCATAAGAATGGGACTGAGAAGAGGGCTGTCCTATGCAAATAATATCCTCCCATGCATACTTTCTTCTGAGACGGTCGGCGGCTTATGCCGTGATACCGCCTCCAACAAATGGTCTTCAACCAAATTTTAAAAAAGCCCACCTGCCTTAGATGAAGGATTTTGCAACTCGAAGGAAGCACATGGGGACATCACCCTCATTTAGCAGGGTCCTAAATTGCCTGCTGTCAGCCTGTATACAGAACAAGGGCGTTCGTGGGCGTTCGTGAGCGTTCCTCAAAGGAAGGAGGTGGGTGATTAATTCACAGTGCCAGGGCAGGCCCAGCCCAGCCCAGCCCAGCGCAGCCCAGCCCGGCACAGCGCACTGCTGTGGAGGTCCATTCCTTCACATCCTGCAGCAGGCATGATGCAGACCTACTAGAGCAAAGGCTTGACTCTGCCCTTGTCTGTCTCTTAAAGAAAACAATCTTTCTAGCTTCTTATTGCACCTGATAAATGGACTCTAGCTTGCCTCAAACTTGACCCATCATTTCATTAGCCAGAGCTCATACTTGACCTTTATTTCTATCCAAGCTCACTGGCACCAAACCCCTGATTTGAGCGAGTTACTCACACCAAAATGAAAAATCACCATCATCCAACCTATTTTACAATAAGTGTACTACCTTCCTCGCATTCTTGTGCTCAGTTATAACCCCCAATACCACAATTGCACTCTGCAATTCACCAAACTTAAAGGAAAAGGAATGAAGACATTGATAAAGGAAGACAAGGCCTTGTCCCTATTGCACCTACTTGAGAAATAGGGAGGTTGGTAGAAGGTCATGAGGGAAAACATTTGAAATTTTGGGACACACATGCCAAAAAGAGTGTCCACTTTTCTCCTCTGTTACCAAGTAAAAAAAAATCTTAGCAAAAAAAAAAACATTCACTTTTTGAAAATTTCCACCTTGGGATACCTCTACAGCATTGGCAGGATTCGAACCCTGGCCTGTGAGGGCTGTCTGCACCAAAGGTACAAGACTTACCTTTGAGCTATAGCTCCTTAGTGGTCTAGAGGATTGCAGTAGTAACTATAAGCAACATGAAGGCCTTGGTGTCCTTCCCTGCGGCTTCCATTGCACATGAAAAGGATGACCATGACATAAGGACAATTTGATAGGCTACATACATGGAAACCAGTGTGGTCCAGTGGGTAAGTGCCTGCCTTCCATGCAGGCAACCAGGGTTCAAATCCCGGGTTCGGCACCAGGTGACTGATGGTGGCAGAGCAGAGGTAAGTTGGAGGTGGGCCTAAATGGCCAATTGGTAAGTAAAATGTGTCTGGGTGTTGTGTACGAGTGGAATCATGCCTAGTGAATGAGGGATTGCAGATTGGTTGGTAAGTAAAATAGGTGTGGCCTGAACAGAGACAGGTGAAAGAAAGGTAACAGGTGTTGTGTGCAGGAGGAGGAGGAGCCTAGTCAGAGTGGGTGGGGTCAGAGAGGAGGAGCCAGGTCAGAGAGGAGGGGTGTAGGTGGAGCCTTGTCAGAGTGGGAGGGGTCAGAGAGGAGGAGTATAGGCGGAGCCTGGGCAGAGAGGAGGGGTATAGGAGGAGCCTAGTCAGAGTGGGAGGGGTCAGAGAGGAGGAGTATAGGAGGAGCCAGGTCAGAGAGGAGGGGTGTAGGTGGAGCCTTGTCAGAGTGGGAGGGGTCAGAGAGGAGGAGTATAGGCGGAGCCTGGGCAGAATGGGTGGTTGCAGAGGAAGGGGAGGAGGATCCTGACTTATTGTGGGGTACTGCAAATACTTTTTTACTGCACCCCCCTATACTCTCTGATTTCTGTTGGGAGGGGGCAGTCAAAATTTGGGGGAGCAGTATTAAAAGGTGCTTAGGCGCAACGTGAAGGCGATGGGGTGCACACAATGGCTTGGCTTCCAGGTACTTTTTGGGGGGCTACCATTAGTTTTTATTGCTCTGATCCTTCCTCATGGGGTGTACCCCAAATGGTTAGGGGCCACGGGGGGGGCAAGAAGCTGTTTGACAGTTTCTATTAACAACAGGGGTCACCATACGATTCTGCTGCAGTTATGGTATTGAAAGGTAAAACAAGGAGCATGTGGCTGTATTTTTGCAGGTGGGGTGCCCCAAAATGTTACTGCCAGCAGCAGCAGCAGCCCCCTTCCTCGCCACCCTGCAGATTGGTATAGGTACCTTTAGGACATTTCTGTTGAAAACAGAGGCTATAGCGAATCGCGCTACAAAATCCGAGAGCACTAACACTTGCTAAATAAAGGTGGCATCGGAGCATACGAATGAGGCAGGGAGAGGCTACTGTTGCAATTGGTTTGGTGGGTCATAGTGAATAACCTCGGCATGCAAATAGGCAGAAGTGTGAGGATTGGCAGTGTCTGTAGAGAATTTTGGCATGCTCTTCAGTTGATGTTTTCCTCCTTGAACTACAGAGGAAAGGCCTGGCCTTACTGTTGGGCAAAACATGTATTTATGATTTTAAGAAGTGTAGTCTGGATGTACTGAGAGGGCCTGTACAGTACGGTAAATGCCTGTATACCCCTGCAATGTGCATCCAACTGTCACTTGAGATTGAACAGCGAACGAAGCAGCTGGGTTACTGACTGAATGTAAATGGAAGGCACATAGGAAGGGTGTTTGTGGTCACTCAAATGATTGAAACCTGGTTGATGCACTACCAAAGCTGGGGTACCAGGGGGGAACATTTATGGGGTATTGAGATGGTGGTGTCCAGAGGTCAAAATATGTTTCAGAGACACAGAGGTACTGCGGTCCTGGTCCCACATTGGGGGTAGACAAAAGTCCATGCTAAAGATTTCTGTCCAACTGTTACCACATTTTGTGCAGCCTGGCTCCCTCTGTAACGATTCCCCAGTGTCTTTCGATCCTACAGATGACTGTAGCAAACTTCCCAAATTTTTTCTTGGCCTCATACTCCCAAAGGAGTGCCTGACATTTGCCAGCCTAACGATACTCACATTCTGGGAAAAACCTCACTAACTATGCATATTTATCTACCACACATGGCAAATCCTTACAATTGCAGAACATCATATCGCACTTGTCATCTTTGAGGTACTGTAAGTATTTGGATTTGAGGGAAATATTCATCCTTGCTTGCTCTCTCCCATCTGAAGTCCATGGTGCTGCTGTTCCTTTCTCACGTGTCCCTTCAAAGAGACAAGTGGCACACAGACTCAATCACTCAGCAAACATATATGCTTTGATGTTTTCATCTTGCTGTTTACCTTCCAAATATTCCCCCTGAACCACAAATAAAGGCCTGCCATTCCTCATCCCCTCAGTCAAAGCAGTCCTTCGCTCCTTAGGCCCTGCAAGACCACCATGAACAAAAATCATGTCAGCAAGCAGAAGAAAAGCCTCAGTGTGCTCTTTTGTTCATACTGCTGCCCTCTAGTAACACTTCATGGCAACTGCAGCATAAGAATGGGACTGAGAAGAGGGCTGTCCTATGCAAATAATATCCTCCCATGCATACTTTCTTCTGAGACGGTCGGCGGCTTATGCCGTGATACCGCCTCCAACAAATGGTCTTCAACCAAATTTTAAAAAAGCCCACCTGCCTTAGATGAAGGATTTTGCAACTCGAAGGAAGCACATGGGGACATCACCCTCATTTAGCAGGGTCCTAAATTGCCTGCTGTCAGCCTGTATACAGAACAAGGGCGTTCGTGGGCGTTCGTGAGCGTTCCTCAAAGGAAGGAGGTGGGTGATTAATTCACAGTGCCAGGGCAGGCCCAGCCCAGCCCAGCCCAGCGCAGCCCAGCCCGGCACAGCGCACTGCTGTGGAGGTCCATTCCTTCACATCCTGCAGCAGGCATGATGCAGACCTACTAGAGCAAAGGCTTGACTCTGCCCTTGTCTGTCTCTTAAAGAAAACAATCTTTCTAGCTTCTTATTGCACCTGATAAATGGACTCTAGCTTGCCTCAAACTTGACCCATCATTTCATTAGCCAGAGCTCATACTTGACCTTTATTTCTATCCAAGCTCACTGGCACCAAACCCCTGATTTGAGCGAGTTACTCACACCAAAATGAAAAATCACCATCATCCAACCTATTTTACAATAAGTGTAGCACCTTCCTCGCATTCTTGTGCTCAGTTATAACCCCCAATACCACAATTGCACTCTGCAATTCACCAAACTTAAAGGAAAAGGAATGAAGACATTGATAAAGGAAGACAAGGCCTTGTCCCTATTGCACCTACTTGAGAAATAGGGAGGTTGGTAGAAGGTCATGAGGGAAAACATTTGAAATTTTGGGACACACATGCCAAAAAGAGTGTCCACTTTTCTCCTCTGTTACCAAGTAAAAAAAAATCTTAGCAAAAAAAAAAACATTCACTTTTTGAAAATTTCCACCTTGGGATACCTCTACAGCATTGGCAGGATTCGAACCCTGGCCTGTGAGGGCTGTCTGCACCAAAGGTACAAGACTTACCTTTGAGCTATAGCTCCTTAGTGGTCTAGAGGATTGCAGTAGTAACTATAAGCAACATGAAGGCCTTGGTGTCCTTCCCTGCGGCTTCCATTGCACATGAAAAGGATGACCATGACATAAGGACAATTTGATAGGCTACATACATGGAAACCAGTGTGGTCCAGTGGGTAAGTGCCTGCCTTCCATGCAGGCAACCAGGGTTCAAATCCCAGGTTCGGCACCAGGTGACTGATGGTGGCAGAGCAGAGGTAAGTTGGAGGTGGGCCTAAATGGCCAATTGGTAAGTAAAATGTGTCTGGGTGTTGTGTACGAGTGGAATCATGCCTAGTGAATGAGGGATTGCAGATTGGTTGGTAAGTAAAATAGGTGTGGCCTGAACAGAGACAGGTGAAAGAAAGGTAACAGGTGTTGTGTGCAGGAGGAGGAGGAGCCTAGTCAGAGTGGGTGGGGTCAGAGAGGAGGAGCCAGGTCAGAGAGTAGGGGTGTAGGTGGAGCCTTGTCAGAGTGGGAGGGGTCAGAGAGGAGGAGTATAGGCGGAGCCTGGGCAGAGAGGAGGGGTATAGGAGGAGCCTAGTCAGAGTGGGAGGGGTCAGAGAGGAGGAGTATAGGAGGAGCCAGGTCAGAGAGGAGGGGTGTAGGTGGAGCCTTGTCAGAGTGGGAGGGGTCAGAGAGGAGGAGTATAGGCGGAGCCTGGGCAGAATGGGTGGGTTCAGAGAGCAGAGGAAGGGGAGGAGGATCCTGACTTATTGTGGGGTACTGCAAATACTTTTTTACTGCACCCCCCTATACTCTCTGATTTCTGTTGGGAGGGGGCAGTCAAAATTTGGGGGAGCAGTATTAAAAGGTGCTTAGGCGCAACGTGAAGGCGATGGGGTGCACACAATGGCTTGGCTTCCAGGTACTTTTTGGGGGGCTACCATTAGTTTTTATTGCTCTGATCCTCCCTCATGGGGTGTACCCCAAATGGTTAGGGGCCACGGGGGGGGCAAGAAGCTGTTTGACAGTTTCTATTAACAACAGGGGTCACCATACGATTCTGCTGCAGTTATGGTATTGAAAGGTAAAACAAGGAGCATTTGGCTGTATTTTTGCAGGTGGGGTGCCCCAAAATGTTACTGCCAGCAGCAGCAGCAGCCCCCTTCCTCGCCACCCTGCAGATTGGTATAGGTACCTTTAGGACATTTCTGTTGAAAACAGAGGCTATAGCGAATCGCGCTACAAAATCCGAGAGCACTAACACTTGCTAAATAAAGGTGGCATCGGAGCATACGAATGAGGCAGGGAGAGGCTACTGTTGCAATTGGTTTGGTGGGTCATAGTGAATAACCTCGGCATGCAAATAGGCAGAAGTGTGAGGATTGGCAGTGTCTGTAGAGAATTTTGGCATGCTCTTCAGTTGATGTTTTCCTCCTTGAACTACAGAGGAAAGGCCTGGCCTTACTGTTGGGCAAAACATGTATTTATGATTTTAAGAAGTGTAGTCTGGATGTACTGAGAGGGCCTGTACAGTACGGTAAATGCCTGTATACCCCTGCAATGTGCATCCAACTGTCACTTGAGATTGAACAGCGAACGAAGCAGCTGGGTTACTGACTGAATGTAAATGGAAGGCACATAGGAAGGGTGTTTGTGGTCACTCAAATGATTGAAACCTGGTTGATGCACTACCAAAGCTGGGGTACCAGGGGGGAACATTTATGGGGTATTGAGATGGTGGTGTCCAGAGGTCAAAATATGTTTCAGAGACACAGAGGTACTGCGGTCCTGGTCCCACATTGGGGGTAGACAAAAGTCCATGCTAAAGATTTCTGTCCAACTGTTACCACATTTTGTGCAGCCTGGCTCCCTCTGTAACGATTCCCCAGTGTCTTTCGATCCTACAGATGACTGTAGCAAACTTCCCAAATTTTTTCTTGGCCTCATACTCCCAAAGGAGTGCCTGACATTTGCCAGCCTAACGATACTCACATTCTGGGAAAAACCTCACTAACTATGCATATTTATCTACCACACATGGCAAATCCTTACAATTGCAGAACATCATATCGCACTTGTCATCTTTGAGGTACTGTAAGTATTTGGATTTGAGGGAAATATTCATCCTTGCTTGCTCTCTCCCATCTGAAGTCCATGGTGCTGCTGTTCCTTTCTCACGTGTCCCTTCAAAGAGACAAGTGGCACACAGACTCAATCACTCAGCAAACATATATGCTTTGATGTTTTCATCTTGCTGTTTACCTTCCAAATATTCCCCCTGAACCACAAATAAAGGCCTGCCATTCCTCATCCCCTCAGTCAAAGCAGTCCTTCGCTCCTTAGGCCCTGCAAGACCACCATGAACAAAAATCATGTCAGCAAGCAGAAGAAAAGCCTCAGTGTGCTCTTTTGTTCATACTGCTGCCCTCTAGTAACACTTCATGGCAACTGCAGCATAAGAATGGGACTGAGAAGAGGGCTGTCCTATGCAAATAATATCCTCCCATGCATACTTTCTTCTGAGACGGTCGGCGGCTTATGCCGTGATACCGCCTCCAACAAATGGTCTTCAACCAAATTTTAAAAAAGCCCACCTGCCTTAGATGAAGGATTTTGCAACTCGAAGGAAGCACATGGGGACATCACCCTCATTTAGCAGGGTCCTAAATTGCCTGCTGTCAGCCTGTATACAGAACAAGGGCGTTCGTGGGCGTTCGTGAGCGTTCCTCAAAGGAAGGAGGTGGGTGATTAATTCACAGTGCCAGGGCAGGCCCAGCCCAGCCCAGCCCAGCCCAGCGCAGCCCAGCCCGGCACAGCGCACTGCTGTGGAGGTCCATTCCTTCACATCCTGCAGCAAGCATGATGCAGACCTACTAGAGCAAAGGCTTGACTCTGCCCTTGTCTGTCTCTTAAAGAAAACAATCTTTCTAGCTTCTTATTGCACCTGATAAATGGACTCTAGCTTGCCTCAAACTTGACCCATCATTTCATTAGCCAGAGCTCATACTTGACCTTTATTTCTATCCAAGCTCACTGGCACCAAACCCCTGATTTGAGCGAGTTACTCACACCAAAATGAAAAATCACCATCATCCAACCTATTTTACAATAAGTGTAGCACCTTCCTCGCATTCTTGTGCTCAGTTATAACCCCCAATACCACAATTGCACTCTGCAATTCACCAAACTTAAAGGAAAAGGAATGAAGACATTGATAAAGGAAGATAAGGCCTTGTCCCTATTGCACCTACTTGAGAAATAGGGAGGTTGGTAGAAGGTCATGAGGGAAAACATTTGAAATTTTGGGACACACATGCCAAAAAGAGTGTCCACTTTTCTCCTCTGTTACCAAGTAAAAAAAAATCTTAGCAAAAAAAAAAACATTCACTTTTTGAAAATTTCCACCTTGGGATACCCCTACAGCATTGGCAGGATTCGAACCCTGGCCTGTGAGGGCTGTCTGCACCAAAGGTACAAGACTTACCTTTGAGCTATAGCTCCTTAGTGGTCTAGAGGATTGCAGTAGTAACTATAAGCAACATGAAGGCCTTGGTGTCCTTCCCGGCGGCTTCCATTGCACATGAAAAGGATGACCATGACATAAGGACAATTTGATAGGCTACATACATGGAAACCAGTGTGGTCCAGTGGGTAAGTGCCTGCCTTCCATGCAGGCAACCAGGGTTCAAATCCCGGGTTCGGCACCAGGTGACTGATGGTGGCAGAGCAGAGGTAAGTTGGAGGTGGGCCTAAATGGCCAATTGGTAAGTAAAATGTGTCTGGGTGTTGTGTACGAGTGGAATCATGCCTAGTGAATGAGGGATTGCAGATTGGTTGGTAAGTGAAATAGGTGTGGCCTGAACAGAGACAGGTGAAAGAAAGGTAACAGGTGTTGTGTGCAGGAGGAGGAGGAGCCTAGTCAGAGTGGGTGGGGTCAGAGAGGAGGAGCCAGGTCAGAGAGGAAGGGTATAGGTGAAGCCTAGTCAGAGTGGGTGGGGTTAGAGAGGAGGAGTATAGGAGGAGCTGGGTCAGAGAGGAGGGGTGTAGGTGGAGCCTTGTCAGAGTGGGAGGGGTCAGAGAGGAGGAGTATAGGCGGAGCCTGGGCAGAGAGGAGGGGTATAGGAGGAGCCTAGTCAGAGTGGGAGGGGTCAGAGAGGAGGAGTATAGGAGGAGCCAGGTCAGAGAGGAGGGGTGTAGGTGGAGCCTTGTCAGAGTGGGAGGGGTCAGAGAGGAGGAGTATAGGCGGAGCCTGGGCAGAATGGGTGGGTTCAGAGAGCAGAGGAAGGGGAGGAGGATCCTGACTTATTGTGGGGTACTGCAAATACTTTTTTACTGCACCCCCCTATACTCTCTGATTTCTGTTGGGAGGGGGCAGTCAAAATTTGGGGGAGCAGTATTAAAAGGTGCTTAGGCGCAACGTGAAGGCGATGGGGTGCACACAATGGCTTGGCTTCCAGGTACTTTTTGGGGGGCTACCATTAGTTTTTATTGCTCTGATCCTCCCTCATGGGGTGTACCCCAAATGGTTAGGGGCCACGGGGGGGGGGCAAGAAGCTGTTTGACAGTTTCTATTAACAACAGGGGTCACCATACGATTCTGCTGCAGTTATGGTATTGAAAGGTAAAACAAGGAGCATTTGGCTGTATTTTTGCAGGTGGGGTGCCCCAAAATGTTACTGCCAGCAGCAGCAGCAGCCCCCTTCCTCGCCACCCTGCAGATTGGTATAGGTACCTTTAGGACATTTCTGTTGAAAACAGAGGCTATAGCGAATCGCGCTACAAAATCCGAGAGCACTAACACTTGCTAAATAAAGGTGGCATCGGAGCATACGAATGAGGCAGGGAGAGGCTACTGTTGCAATTGGTTTGGTGGGTCATAGTGAATAACCTCGGCATGCAAATAGGCAGAAGTGTGAGGATTGGCAGTGTCTGTAGAGAATTTTGGCATGCTCTTCAGTTGATGTTTTCCTCCTTGAACTACAGAGGAAAGGCCTGGCCTTACTGTTGGGCAAAACATGTATTTATGATTTTAAGAAGTGTAGTCTGGATGTACTGAGAGGGCCTGTACAGTACTGACGTAAATAATTAATTTACTCTCTTAATTTCTATGCAGGTAAGTACTTAATTAATAATAACTCAATCAGAATGAAGGAAAACAGAGTCCGTGGTGTAAGAGTTTCTAAGGGTTTTATTCCTCATAAAGGAATCAGGATATCATGTTCTGACCACCACACAGGGTGTCAGAAGGGATAGATGAGCGCGCTCACGTTTATTGACAATACATAGCTTATATACTTGATTTACATCATAATGTTCAATGTAAGAGGCGTAACAGCTGAGAGAAAACAAGATAACAGTATACACGTGGTACTAGTACATCATCAAGAGGCGTAAACTAGGCGTAAACTAGAGGTGTGTGCTAGAAACGTCACTGATAGGTGACGCAAATGGGTGGCACCAAGGGGTGGTGCTAACAGAATGTTGCAATGTCAGCAGAAATCGGAAGCTTGGATGCGCGCGCAGCTGCATGACGTGTGATTGACGGGGTGCAGGGGACTTGACATTTACACTGACGGAAAGAGACAGAAGTCTGGCATGTCAGATCAACTTGTGCTTCTATCATATCTGATATCTGATGTTTAGGAACTAAGCTATCTGGGCAGAAAGGTCTCTAGAGCAGAAGCTATTCTATACTTGCTGTGAGTGCGTGTATAAGCGCCTGAGTGTCTGTATGAGAAGCGTGGGGGCATGGGGCCTTCCATGGAAGCATGGCAACAGAGGCTATGAATTACTTGCATAGAGACAGGTCGGCCCTTTAGCCCTGCAGCTGAGGAAGGATGTTTACTGAAACTAGCAGGCTGGAATGTATCTTCGGGGAGGAAAACAGATTACTCGAAGGTTATAGTCAATCTTGGCAGGCAGCAGGCTGAGCTGAGCACGGAGGGCCGCGCTAGAAGTAAGTCAGAGTTCACGGGTACGGGGGCTGCTTGGGCAGGGGCCCTCGCAGTCAGAAGCCAGAAAAGAGGCTCGGTGGCAGAGATTCAGGGCCTACTTTCAGCCAGGCTGAAAAACGTAGGAGTACACTTCAAAAAGACGTTGGCATAGCATACTTAGGAACGGACCATCCAACCCATTCATGGTGGGTCTGAAAGAGGACAAGTTAACGTTGGACGCAAATGTATTTGCGTCTTCATAGCTGGTACAGGAGGGAAGTTACATGCACTTTTAACTCGTACATGGAGTCGGTGGGGTACTCGCTAGGGAACACAACATGACCATAAAATTTATATTACCTCATTCCCTCCTTGTTCCCTACGGACCCTTCATGATATATCGATCCTCATAAATCGATCGGTTTGTTCTTGTAACATTATATGTTCGTCTTTCTTTCTTTGACTGTTTGAGAGGCAACTGGAATGCTCAATGCAGGATGTGGCACACAGTCCACATATCGCTGGCCCACACTGCAGGCACAGGCAACAGCTGAATACTATAACAAGGCCAATGCCTAGGAAGGATAAGATCTTCCATCCCCAAGCTGTTAACGTAGTCCAGAACCAACCGGACCAAGTCCAGGTGCCTGGATTCTGATGTATCTGATTTGCAATTTTATGTAAACGGGTGATAGCTTGATAGACAGATGGTGCATTTTGTGGAATGAAAACACAGCAACTTGACCCGATGACCTTACAGGCTCCACCTCTATCTGCCAAGATGACGTCAATCACAAGACGATTTTGAAGGACAACAGTCCGTATAGCAGACTGCTCCTCTGTTAAGTTACCTAGAGCGGAGGCAGTTTCATTCACTACTGCTTCAAGTGTTCTCGTTAATCTGCGTATTAATTTACTGTTTTGGACAGGTCCTAGGAAGAAAAAGAATCCTTTATTGAAATCAGTGTACTGTTCCCATGCCGTTTCTGTGTAGTCGACAAGGGGAATATCTCTTTTGGGTCTATTCGGTGTTAGATTCGTATTTCTATGGTAATCAGGGGGAGCTAGAAAAACAGGTGGCAGAAGGAATGCAATGTAACAGGTACCATCCCAATCTGGAGGTAGGCTAATGTATGCGGTATGACCACAAACAAAGTAAGAATGACTGGTAGCTTTAAAAGATGATTTACCATGGTCACTGAACTCGACCACAGTAGTGCATTTACTATGACCTACGTGTACTGAACCTTTCTTGCTAACACATAATTCACCTGTGACTGGTAATACTAACATATGGGGCAAAACTGGAGCAGCTTCAGATTCAACAGTAAGGATCATAAGGCTAATTGTGTAATTACCTAATCCATATACTTCGTTTTCTAGATCAGTTCCTATTCGAGTGGGAAGTCCCTCTTTATCAGGATAACAGACGTTGAGCAGGACTAAGTTCAAGTTTCCCCAAACCCAGCCCCCATCGAAAACAGCAATATCAGGATCTAAGGAATTAATTATTTTAAACCATGCTCCACAGGAGCCATTGTGAGTGAATGGGTACGGAAAGAGGGGCAGAGCTCCCTTGTAATTCTGGTAGGGAGGGAGTCGGCCACATATCCAACAGTCTGTAGCATTATTTGTCTGATGGGAATGGTGTAACATACTAATGAATGTATTGTTGCGCAGCGCAAGTCTGTAAGGGAGTTCATGTGCAGGAAGTTCACTAAAAGTGTGTTCAGCAGAGACATTGTAAGCAGATTGTTCACGCCTGAAAATAGGCCAATATATAGGTAGCAGAATGCTGGCAATAATAATTAAAATACTTAGAAAAAACATTATTAACAACGTCACTATACAGTGACTACGCAGTGATTTACAGTAGGTACGTTTCTTTTCTTCTCTCTCTCTATCTCGATCTAGGGGATACATGTCAGAAACTATTTAACCGATTCACCTAGGGGAGGACTTAAACAATTAAACTGTCTGACTTGCTAGATCGGAGTTTCATTCGGTAGAGTTCTTGAGGAGTCTTTTCTCGTTCGGCAACGGTAAAATCCTTCGTCTCAACACAGTCTTTGGAGGGGGTGGACGAGTCAGAGTCCTGTTTCAGTCCGTTCTTTAGTTCATTGCATAGTTTGATGTGACTCGTATGGACCCACCCCTTTCTCCCCTCGATTTTCACAGCGGTCCTGGTGGTAAGCAGAACGGTCTTTGGAGACTTCCAGCGGGGCTCCAGCGGACTTTTCCGGTCGAAATTCCGGACGAGTACCAGGTCCCCTGGACGGACCTCATGCGCCTTTACATCGGTATTGTCAGGGAACGCTGCGGCAACCTGTGAACGACATGATTGGAGTGCAGACATCAAGGAGGCAAGGTAATCTGTCAACATGTTACAATCAACATCAGTGATCTTTTTCGGAACGGGCGTCCCCCACATATTCGGTGGTCTGCCAAAGACCACTTCGTACGGGGATAGCCCTGATCTTGAGTGGGCGACCATTCTCATGTAGAATAGTGCCACGGGCAGGGCGACTATCCAGTCGACCCCTTTTTCCTGACAGATCTTGGCAAGACGGATTTTTAGTGTCTGATTATGCCTTTCTACAAGGCCAGCTGCTTCGGGATGTCGGACACAGTGGAACCTCCACTGATATCCTAGCAAGAGGGAAACTTGTCTCATCAACTCGGACGAGAACGGCTGTCCGTTATCTGAATACACGACACGGGGCAAACCGTACCGTGGGAAGAATTCACGAACCAACTGTCTGGCAGTGGTCGGAGCAGTGTAGTCTGGGACTGGGTATGCTTCGGTCCAGCGGGACAGAGCACAAACAATTACAAGGACATACTTAAATCCTCTACAGCTATTCATCTGGATATAATCCATCTGGAGGACTTCAAAAGGGTGATCGGGAGGATGGAATCCACCTTGCTCAACAGGGACGCTTTTACCTGGATTGAACTGACAACAGATCATGCAAGTACGCACTTTCTGTTTTGCTGCCGCTCGTAAGTGTTTGTTGTACCAGAGATTCTGTAAACTGTCTAACATCGCCTTCTCTCCTAGATGGGCCGGGCTATGTGCTGTATTTATCATGACCTGAACCATTGAGTCGGGGAGAAACCATATAGATTTTCCCTTCGTCACCCAACCTTGATCTGTCTGAATCCCTCCTAGTTCAGTCCATTTCTTTATCTCCTCTGGAGTAGCATGTGTCTGGATATCAATTACATCTAGGGCGGGATCTCTAACTGCCATACACTGTGTCTGTACTATTGTCTTTGTCACATCAGTAGTCTGGGTGTGAGTCAGTGCTGTATGTTTTGCTGTCTGGTCTGCCAGGTCGTTACCCTGGGAAACAGAATCTGTGATTTTAGTATGTGCCTTACACTTCATGACTGATATGCCCGAGGGCAAATGTATTGCTTCTAACAGTGCTTGAATGAGGGGGCCATGTTGTATCTTGGCCCCATGGGAAGTCAGAAAACCTCGTTCTTGCCAGAGGACTCCGAAGTCGTGCACAACTCCGAAGGCATAGCGGGAATCTGTGTATATGTTAACATTTCTGTTCTTGGCTAAAATGCAAGCTCGGGTCAGAGCGATGAGCTCTGCTGCTTGAGCAGACAGTGTGTCAATACGATGTGTTTCTTTAATTTCAGTTTCAGTGGTCACGGCATACGCGGCCACTAATTCTCCTGTACTTGTTCTTATGCATGAACCGTCCACATAAAGTGTCAGGTCTGGATTTGTCAACGGGACATCTGTTAAGTCTCGTCTAGGCTTTGTTACTGCATTAATGATTTCTATACAATCATGTGGAGCTGGATCTGTCATGACTGTAGGTAACAGTGTTGCTGGATTCAGGATGCTGCAACGTCTGATTTCTATGTGTGGCTGGAATAGTGTTAATTCATAACCTGTCAGTCGTGCTATAGTTAAGTGTTGAGTCTGGGTTCTGTTTAACAAAACCTCTACAGAATGTGGTACTTGAACTGTTAACTGATGACCTAAAACAATTGAATCACTTTGTCTTATTGCTAACGCTGTTGCTGCTACTGACTTTAAGCACGCAGGGAGTGCTTGAGCTACTGAATCCAATGTACTAGAAAAATAAGCACAAGGCTTATGTGAACCTGCTTGATCTTGAGTGAGGACAGACAACGCTGTGCCATCACGTTCTGTAACAAAAAGTGTAAACGGTTTGCTGTAACATGGTGTCGCTAAAACTGGTGCTTGGCATAAAACTTTCTTTAATTCTTCAAAAGCTTGTGTATGTTCCTGAGTCCAAGGGAGGACAGTCGAAGTCGCTGCCTCCTGTGTCGTTAACTGGATGAGTGGTTTAGCTAGAAATGCATACTGGGGAATCCATTGTCTGCAGTACGAGGTGAGGCCTATGAAGGCCCGCACTTCCTTTTGTGTCTTGGGTTGCGGCATGTTCACAATTAACTGAATGCGATCGGGAGTGAGCTGTCTCCCCACTTTGGACAGCAAGTGACCCAAGTACACAACTTGCTGAACACAGAATTGTAGCTTCGAAGGAGACACCTTGTGTCCCTTGTCGGCCAGGAAATGTAAAACTGTTAGTGATGCTTGTTCACATTCGGGCTCACTTCGTGCGGTGATCAGCAGATCATCGACGTATTGTAGTAAAGCGGTGTTAACTGGCATTTGAATACAATCTAGTTGTCTCTTCAGTGCTTGACTATAGATGCTGGGGCTTTCTGTGAATCCTTGAGGTGCGCGCGAAAATTTGAAACTGCGTCCATTTAAACAGAATCCGAAGAGATATTGGCTCTCTGGATCAATAGGCACGCTGAAGAAGGCGTTCTTGAGATCAATTACAGTAAAGAACGTTGCTTCTGAATCAATAGCAGTCAAGAGAGATGATATATCGGGGACCACAGGATACTGTGGGATAATGCATTTATTCAATTCTCGAAGATCAATCACCAGCCGATATACTGGCGGGGCATTGGGATCAGTACGTTTAAGAATCGGAATGATGGGTGAATTACAGATATTGGAGTCGGTTTCGACGACCACTCCTTGGGCAATGAGCTCTTCAATGATTTTCAGTAAAGCCACTACAGCATCGGGTGGTAACTTGTATTGTCTGATTCTGGGTAATACAACACCTGCCTTGAGTGTAACGCGGTATGGTGTAATGTGCATACATCCTACATCAGTTGGGCCTTTTGCCCACAAGTAATCAGGTACATTTTTCAATCTGACGTCAAACTCACGAAGAACGTAATGACCCTTGAAATCCCGCAGAAAGAGTCTAACTCCCTCCGGGGAGCAGCAGATTATAGCTCCTAGAGCCTTCAGTGTTTTAATTCCTAACAGATTTTCCGGACATGATTTTGTTAGTAACAGGTCTGTAACGCGTGATAATGGACCCACAGCCAGGGGAACTGGTTCTGATACTTCATTTACAATAGGCTGTCCTGAAAAACCAAGGGAAACATTTTGTGAGCCTGAGAGGGGTGCCCCTGGAACTTCGTCATGACTTATTGTAGTGCGACTTGCCCCTGTGTCAATTAAAAACTTTCTGTCTTTCCCCAATACTTGACTGTGTACATAAGGACCTTCTTGATCTACAGGAATCTCGATAAGAGGCAAGCCACCTTCCCTCTCTAGGCTGTTTCATGTATATCGGGAATATTCGGGGTAAGCAGACTGGGCATACTGGTACATCTGTTGTGAGACTTGCTGAGTTGCAGCAATGGGCTGTGGCTGTGGTACTGCTACGGTCTGTGCTGTCTGTGCGGATGCATGCATAGGCTGTGTATTCTGTGTAGACTGATGCTGGTTATGGTCTTGTCTAGGCGGATGCGGTCTTTCTTTAGTTTTACCTGTCGCTATGTTATGTTTCAGAACTGAGCATTCGTGTACGTAGTGACCTGGCTGCTTGCAATAATTGCATGTCCCTTTAACAGGAGCTGCAGTGTGACTTGTCTGGGTCGTACCTTTTCTGTGACTGTCGGATGGGACCGTCTGAGCTACTAACATTTTCATTTTCGTGTCTTTCATACGTTTCTGTTCCTGATCTTGTTCTTCCCTAATTCTATTCTGGTGATATTGTAACATTTGTAACATCTGGGATGGCGTATTTGCTTGCCATGTACTCTCGACTTTATACACTCTATTTTTAACTAACGGTAGGGAATTCTCGACTAACTTTGATACAAAAAGATGTGGGTACGACTCGCTACTTGGCTGGAGGCCACTATTGATAATAAAACATTTCTCGAATCTTGAATAAAAGTCGCTAGTATCTTCATCTTGTTTCTGTTTACAGGACGAGATTGCGTCCCAATCTTCTTTTCTAGTTGTCAATAATCTGGGCAGGACCTGTACTATTAAACCTGGTAATGCTTTAGTTTTGTCCCCAAGGCCTAACCCTGGAACCCGTTTTTTCTCTTCTTCTTCTATTTCTGCCCAGGCAATCTTTGTGTCTCCCACCTCCCATTCCTTTTCTTTCAGTTTCTCGAATATCCCCGTAGGCAGTAATACTTTCAACATTTTCATGATATCATCATACGTGTAGTCTCCCATCAGTAACATATCCTTAAGCTCTCTATGAAAACCTGCAGGGTCTTTATCATGGCACGGGACTAATTTCTTCATTTCTAACAGTTCTAGTTTAGTCAGAGGCGTATGTACATACACGCGTTTCAAAACCTTGTCCTCACCCATAACAGGGTGTACTTCTCGTAAGGGGTTCTGACTTTCAATACCACCCCCGCACTGCATATGGTACATTTTCCTCTCTGGAGGTGGGGCGGGAACATATTCAGAACTTACAAAGGTATCATATCTGCGTCGTTGTTCTAGAATTATTTGAATTAATTTGGTACTTAAGCCTCTCCATCTATCCATCAGTAGTGCTTCTAGTGTCTCGTGTAAGGGACCTGGATCGGAATAATGTTTTCTGTATTTAATGAGAAGGTGCTGAATCATGTATACACCTGCTAATTTCTGTTCGTCGGGGGAGAGGTTCAAAAATGTCTGTGCTACGGTATCATCATTATATATGTCGGCATTCTCGGCCCATGATACAGCTGATCGGGCTAGTTCTTGTTCATCCATAGAATTGAGTACATGGTACCCAACTCGATCTCGAAGCCTTTTATCAGTCTCCTGGAACTGATGCTCAGCAGAATTCGGATTCGTTAAGGCAGAGAAGAAAACTCTCTTGCTCTCCGGACGGACACCTTTCCTAAGGTAGTTTCCCCTACCTACATATGCTATAATGTCTGTAGACTTTCCTGATGTCTCATCTTCATTTTCTTCCTCGGAGGAAGTTTTATCAGTTGCTTCCTGATGCGCAGTTAATACTGCCTTTCTAATTTTCTGGGACATAGCGGCTATGCAAGTCCCCTTGTCATGTTTTGCTTCTGCTATATTTTGGCCCCACTTGTTCAATACGTCTAATTCACTCTGATCTGTTCCAGGCCTGTCTCGTTCTCTTATTACACAATTAATGAAGAATCGTAATATCTGTTTTTGAATGTCAACTTTCTGTTTATACATGGCAGCTTGGACACTGTCGGGGTCTTTCCCTGTCTGTATGAATTTGTATAGTCTGTCGAGGGCTTCCTGCATTCCCACACAGCATAACAAGCTATCGGTGGCAGATCTTAAGCGCAGTGATGCTAATACCATTAGATCGTCTGTTCCGGGTACTGGATCATATCTGCAGAATGACATCCTATCTTTCAATGCCTCAAGCCGGGATGAGTAGTGGGGAGACTGGAAAGGATTCTGTGTGTCCTTTAAATGCAATCTGTGTGTCGGTGGCGGGGTCTGTAGACCCGCTGTCGCACCTCCTGAGGCGGATGCTTGGGCATTATCTCTCCGCGGAGTCTGTATCTGAACGTGAACTTGTCGTTTAGGTGGATCAGGCAAACGTGGTTTCGGTAGGTCAGTTTTGAGTAGGGGAAGTGGCGGGGCTGGCGGAACAGGAGAAGTCTGTTGCGGTACCGGCGGAACGTGACCTGGGGGTGGAGTACCACCCCCGTCCCTGTCTGCAGGCAGGGCGCGAACAGGCAGATTGGTGTAGGCTGGTGCTACATCATCTAGATAGGAATTTAGGAATATGTCTTTAGTAGTCTTGTGCATTACTTTAGTTGGAACCAATGGTGACGGCAAATTTTTCGGTATTTCTGAGATGGCGTCAGGGGTACCTTCGGCCAAAAGATACATGTTGTTCACTTGGCTATTTTGGGTGCGATCTATTTGTTCTAATTTTACTCGAATTCCCTCAGTAACTAATTCGTTTTCTTGGGCCTTTTCTGATTCTTGAAGTCTGTCTTCTCTACGGAGTGCTCTTTCAGCACGCTTACGTGATTCCTTACGCCAAAATTCTATGGCGTCTTTCTGAGATTGTCTAGCTTTCTTTTTCCGTAATATTTCTTCTACCTTTATGATGCACTCGGCATCCCATGTTCCGTTAACTGGCCATCGGTATCTTTCCTCTAGGTGCTTGGTATAATCGGTCCATAACTCTAGATACAGAATGGCGTCTATGCCATGTTTATTGTACATAAAATTACCTGGAGTGTCCCTAGGGGGGATTGGAATCTCTTCCTCTAACATCCCTTTCCTAGTCCCTATCTGCCTTAACTTGTTGAAAAACGGCATTGTGCCTACTTGATACTGAAATGCTTGATCCTTGATACTTAATGTCGACTGTAACTATTTATACAAGAAAACACAATAATGCACAAAAACAATCACATTCATACCACGACATTAATTACAAAAACATTTAAAACATAGATGACTACCCCTCTACACTAGATGTACTGCTCAACAGTACAGATACACTGTTGTAACAGTGCAGAATTTCAGAAATTCGGAATACTAGATATACTGCTAAACAGTACAGATACACTGCCTAAAAACAGTGCAGACCGGACTTGCGTACCCAAACCCGTCTAGATACGACCCAGCAATGGTACTCACCGGGAAGCACGGAAAACAGAAGGCCTCGGAAAACTCGACTGGACTCGGCTCGGAACTTCGGAAAACTTCGGAAAACTTCGGAAAACTTCGGAAAACTTCGGAAAACTGGTGGGCCTCTTCACACCTCGGACCTTGCTTCCTTCGGCTGGGCTCTGGTCGGGATCCTCCGCACTCCTCACCGCCTCGTCTGGGCACTGATTGCAGTCTTCGTCACCTCCGTGGGTCAGAGGGAGATGCAGGAAATCCTGCCAGTACACGTGTATTCCATCTAACTGATGGCAGGGGACACAGTATGCAACGCGCCAACCGGCGCGTGAGGTGGGGGAGGGGTCCCTATTCGGGCGCCAAAATGACGTGTGATTGACGGGGTGCAGGGGACTTGACATTTACACTGACGGAAAGAGACAGAAGTCTGGCATGTCAGATCAACTTGTGCTTCTATCATATCTGATATCTGATGTTTAGGAACTAAGCTATCTGGGCAGAAAGGTCTCTAGAGCAGAAGCTATTCTATACTTGCTGTGAGTGCGTGTATAAGCGCCTGAGTGTCTGTATGAGAAGCGTGGGGGCATGGGGCCTTCCATGGAAGCATGGCAACAGAGGCTATGAATTACTTGCATAGAGACAGGTCGGCCCTTTAGCCCTGCAGCTGAGGAAGGATGTTTACTGAAACTAGCAGGCTGGAATGTATCTTCGGGGAGGAAAACAGATTACTCGAAGGTTATAGTCAATCTTGGCAGGCAGCAGGCTGAGCTGAGCACGGAGGGCCGCGCTAGAAGTAAGTCAGAGTTCACGGGTACGGGGGCTGCTTGGGCAGGGGCCCTCGCAGTCAGAAGCCAGAAAAGAGGCTCGGTGGCAGAGATTCAGGGCCTACTTTCAGCCAGGCTGAAAAACGTAGGAGTACACTTCAAAAAGACGTTGGCATAGCATACTTAGGAACGGACCATCCAACCCATTCATGGTGGGTCTGAAAGAGGACAAGTTAACGTTGGACGCAAATGTATTTGCGTCTTCATAGCTGGTACAGGAGGGAAGTTACATGCACTTTTAACTCGTACATGGAGTCGGTGGGGTACTCGCTAGGGAACACAACATGACCATAAAATTTATATTACCTCAGTACGGTAAATGCCTGTATACCCCTGCAATGTGCATCCAGCTGTCACTTGAGATTGAACAGCGAACGAAGCAGCTGGGTTACTGACTGAATGTAAATGGAAGGCACATAGGAAGGGTGTTTGTGGTCACTCAAATGATTGAAACCTGGTTGATGCACTACCAAAGCTGGGGTACCAGGCGGAAACATTTGAGGGGTATTGAGATGGTGGTGTCCAGAGGTCAAAATATGTTTCAGAGACACAGAGGTACTGCGGTCCTGGTCCCACATTGGGGGTAGACAAAAGTCCATGCTAAAGATTTCTGTCCAACTGTTACCACATTTTGTGCAGCCTGGCTCCCTCTGTAACGATTCCCCAGTGTCTTTCGATCCTACAGATGACTGTAGCAAACTTCCCAAATTTTTTCTTGGCCTCATACTCCCAAAGGAGTGCCTGACATTTGCCAGCCTAACGATACTCACATTCTGGGAAAAACCTCACTAACTATGCATATTTATCTACCACACATGGCAAATCCTTACAATTGCAGAACATCATATCGCACTTGTCATCTTTGAGGTACTGTAAGTATTTGGATTTGAGGGAAATATTCATCCTTGCTTGCTCTCTCCCATCTGAAGTCCATGGTGCTGCTGTTCCTTTCTCACATGTCCCTTCAAAGAGACAAGTGGCACACAGACTCAATCACTCAGCAAACATATATGCTTTGATGTTTTCATCTTGCTGTTTACCTTCCAAATATTCCCCCTGAACCACAAATAAAGGCCTGCCATTCCTCATCCCCTCAGTCAAAGCAGTCCTTCGCTCCTTAGGCCCTGCAAGACCACCATGAACAAAAATCATGTCAGCAAGCAGAAGAAAAGCCTCAGTGTGCTCTTTTGTTCATACTGCTGCCCTCTAGTAACACTTCATGGCAACTGCAGCATAAGAATGGGACTGAGAAGAGGGCTGTCCTATGCAAATAATATCCTCCCATGCATACTTTCTTTTGAGACGGTCGGCGGCTTATGCCGTGATACCGCCTCCAACAAATGGTCTTCAACCAAATTTTAAAAAAGCCCACCTGCCTTAGATGAAGGATTTTGCAACTCGAAGGAAGCACATGGGGACATCACCCTCATTTAGCAGGGTCCTAAATTGCCTGCTGTCAGCCTGTATACAGAACAAGGGCGTTCGTGGGCGTTCGTGAGCGTTCCTCAAAGGAAGGAGGTGGGTGATTAATTCACAGTGCCAGGGTAGGCCCAGCCCAGCCCAGCCCAGCCCAGCCCAGCGCAGCCCAGCCCGGCACAGCGCACTGCTGTGGAGGTCCATTCCTTCACATCCTGCAGCAGGCATGATGCAGACCTACTAGAGCAAAGGCTTGACTCTGCCCTTGTCTGTCTCTTAAAGAAAACAATCTTTCTAGCTTCTTATTGCACCTGATAAATGGACTCTAGCTTGCCTCAAACTTGACCCATCATTTCATTAGCCAGAGCTCATACTTGACCTTTATTTCTATCCAAGCTCACTGGCACCAAACCCCTGATTTGAGCGAGTTACTCACACCAAAATGAAAAATCACCATCATCCAACCTATTTTACAATAAGTGTAGCACCTTCCTCGCATTCTTGTGCTCAGTTATAACCCCCAATACCACAATTGCACTCTGCAATTCACCAAACTTAAAGGAAAAGGAATGAAGACATTGATAAAGGAAGACAAGGCCTTGTCCCTATTGCACCTACTTGAGAAATAGGGAGGTTGGTAGAAGGTCATGAGGGAAAACATTTGAAATTTTGGGACACACATGCCAAAAAGAGTGTCCACTTTTCTCCTCTGTTACCAAGTAAAAAAAAATCTTAGCAAAAAAAAAAACATTCACTTTTTGAAAATTTCCACCTTGGGATACCTCTACAGCATTGGCAGGATTCGAACCCTGGCCTATGAGGGCTGTCTGCACCAAAGGTACAAGACTTACCTTTGAGCTATAGCTCCTTAGTGGTCTAGAGGATTGCAGTAGTAACTATAAGCAACATGAAGGCCTTGGTGTCCTTCCCTGCGGCTTCCATTGCACATGAAAAGGATGACCATGACATAAGGACAATTTGATAGGCTACATACATGGAAACCAGTGTGGTCCAGTGGGTAAGTGCCTGCCTTCCATGCAGGCAACCAGGGTTCAAATCCCGGGTTCGGCACCAGGTGACTGATGGTGGCAGAGCAGAGGTAAGTTGGAGATGGGCCTAAATGGCCAATTGGTAAGTAAAATGTGTCTGGGTGTTGTGTACGAGTGGAATCATGCCTAGTGAATGAGGGATTGCAGATTGGTTGGTAAGTAAAATAGGTGTGGCCTGAACAGAGACAGGTGAAAGAAAGGTAACAGGTGTTGTGTGCAGGAGGAGGAGGAGCCTAGTCAGAGTGGGTGGGGTTAGAGAGGAGGAGTATAGGAGGAGCTGGGTCAGAGAGGAGGGGTATAGGAGGAGCCTAGTCAGAGTGGGAGGGGTCAGAGAGGAGGAGTATAGGAGGAGCCAGGTCAGAGAGGAGGGGTGTAGGTGGAGCCTTGTCAGAGTGGGAGGGGTCAGAGAGGAGGAGTATAGGCGGAGCCTGGGCAGAGAGGAGGGGTATAGGAGGAGCCTAGTCAGAGTGGGAGGGGTCAGAGAGGAGGAGTATAGGAGGAGCCTGGTCAGAGAGGAGGGGTGTAGGTGGAGCCTTGTCAGAGTGGGAGGGGTCAGAGAGGAGGAGTATAGGCGGAGCCTGGGCAGAATGGGTGGGTTCAGAGAGCAGAGGAAGGGGAGGAGGATCCTGACTTATTGTGGGGTACTGCAAATACTTTTTTACTGCACCCCCCTATACTCTCTGATTTCTGTTGGGAGGGGGCAGTCAAAATTTGGGGGAGCAGTATTAAAAGGTGCTTAGGCGCAACGTGAAGGCGATGGGGTGCACACAATGGCTTGGCTTCCAGGTACTTTTTGGGGGGCTACCATTAGTTTTTATTGCTCTGATCCTCCCTCATGGGGTGTACCCCAAATGGTTAGGGGCCACGGGGGGGGGCAAGAAGCTGTTTGACAGTTTCTATTAACAACAGGGGTCACCATACGATTCTGCTGCAGTTATGGTATTGAAAGGTAAAACAAGGAGCATTTGGCTGTATTTTTGCAGGTGGGGTGCCCCAAAATGTTACTGCCAGCAGCAGCAGCCCCCTTCCTCGCCACCCTGCAGATTGGTATAGGTACCTTTAGGACATTTCTATTGAAAACAGAGGCTATAGCGAATCGCGCTACAAAATCCGAGAGCACTAACACTTGCTAAATAAAGGTGGCATCGGAGCATACGAATGAGGCAGGGAGAGGCTACTGTTGCAATTGGTTTGGTGGGTCATAGTGAATAACCTCGGCATGCAAATAGGCAGAAGTGTGAGGATTGGCAGTGTCTGTAGAGAATTTTGGCATGCTCTTCAGTTGATGTTTTCCTCCTTGAACTACAGAGGAAAGGCCTGGCCTTACTGTTGGGCAAAACATGTATTTATGATTTTAAGAAGTGTAGTCTGGATGTACTGAGAGGGCCTGTACAGTACGGTAAATGCCTGTATACCCCTGCAATGTGCATCCAACTGTCACTTGAGATTGAACAGCGAACGAAGCAGCTGGGTTACTGACTGAATGTAAATGGAAGGCACATAGGAAGGGTGTTTGTGGTCACTCAAATGATTGAAACCTGGTTGATGCACTACCAAAGCTGGGGTACCAGGCGGAAACATTTGAGGGGTATTGAGATGGTGGTGTCCAGAGGTCAAAATATGTTTCAGAGACACAGAGGTACTGCGGTCCTGGTCCCACATTGGGGGTAGACAAAAGTCCCTGCTAAAGATTTCTGTCCAACTGTTACCACATTTTGTGCAGCCTGGCTCCCTCTGTAATGATTCCCCAGTGTCTTTCGATCCTACAGATGACTGTAGCAAACTTCCCAAATTTTTTCTTGGCCTCATACTCCCAAAGGAGTGCCTGACATTTGCCAGCCTAACGATACTCGCATTCTGGGAAAAACCTCACTAACTATGCATATTTATCTACCACACATGGCAAATCCTTACAATTGCAGAACATCATATCGCACTTGTCATCTTTGAGGTACTGTAAGTATTTGGATTTGAGGGAAATATTCATCCTTGCTTTCTCTCTCCCATCTGAAGTCTATGGTGCTGCTGTTCCTTTCTCACATGTCCCTTCAAAGAGACAAGTGACACACAGACTCAATCACTCAGCAAACATATATGCTTTGACGTTTTCATCTTGCTGTTTACCTTCCAAATATTCCCCCTGAACCACAAATAAAGGCCTGCCATTCCTCATCCCCTCAGTCAAAGCAGTCCTTCGCTCCTTAGGCCCTGCAAGACCACCATGAACAAGAATCATGTCAGCAAGCAGAAGAAAAGCCTCAGTGTGCTCTTTTGTTCATACTGCTGCCCTCTAGTAACACTTCATGGCAACTGCAGCATAAGAATGGGACTGAGAAGAGGGCTGTCCTATGCAAATAATATCCTCCCATGCATACTTTCTTCTGAGACGGTCGGCGGCTTGTGCCGTGATACCGCTTCCAACAAATGGTCTTCAACCAAATTTTAAAAAAGCCCACCTGCCTTAGACGAAGGATTTTGCAACTCGAAGGAAGCACATGGGGACATCACCCTCATTTAGCAGGGTCCTAAATTGCCTGCTGTCAGCCTGTATACAGAACAAGGGCGTTCGTGGGCGTTCGTGAGCGTTCCTCAAAGGAAGGAGGTGGGTGATTAATTCACAGTGCCAGGGCAGGCCCAGCCCAGCCCAGCCCAGCGCAGCCCAGCCCAGCCCGGCACAGCGCACTGCTGTGGAGGTCCATTCCTTCACATCCTGCAGCAGGCATGATGCAGACCTACTAGAGCAAAGGCTTGACTCTGCCCTTGTCTGTCTCTTAAAGAAAACAATCTTTCTAGCTTCTTATTGCACCTGATAAATGGACTCTAGCTTGCCTCAAACTTGACCCATCATTTTATTAGCCAGAGCTCATACTTGACCTTTATTTCTATCCAAGCTCACTGGCACCAAACCCCTGATTTGAGCGAGTTACTCACACCAAAATGAAAAATCACCATCAACCAACCTATTTTACAATAAGTGTAGCACCTTCCTCGCATTCTTGTGCTCAGTTATAACCCCCAATACCACAATTGCACTCTGCAATTCACCAAACTTAAAGGAAAAGGAATGAAGACATTGATAAAGGAAGACAAGGCCTTGTCCCTATTGCACCTACTTGAGAAATAGGGAGGTTGGTAGAAGGTCATGAGGGAAAACATTTGAAATTTTGGGACACACATGCCAAAAAGAGTGTCCACTTTTCTCCTCTGTTACCAAGTAAAAAAAAATCTTAGCAAAAAAAAAAAACATTCACTTTTTGAAAATTTCCACCTTGGGATACCTCTACAGCATTGGCAGGATTCGAACCCTGGCCTGTGAGGGCTGTCTGCACCAAAGGTACAAGACTTACCTTTGAGCTATAGCTCCTTAGTGGTCTAGAGGATTGCAGTAGTAACTATAAGCAACATGAAGGCCTTGGTGTCCTTCCCGGCGGCTTCCATTGCACATGAAAAGGATGACCATGACATAAGGACAATTTGATAGGCTACATACATGGAAACCAGTGTGGTCCAGTGGGTAAGTGCCTGCCTTCCATGCAGGCAACCAGGGTTCAAATCCCGGGTTCGGCACCAGGTGACTGATGGTGGCAGAGCAGAGGTAAGTTGGAGGTGGGCCTAAATGGCCAATTGGTAAGTAACATGTGTCTGGGTGTTGTGTACGAGTGGAATCATGCCTAGTGAATGAGGGATTGCAGATTGGTTGGTAAGTAAAATAGGTGTGGCCTGAACAGAGACAGGTGAAAGAAAGGTAACAGGTGTTGTGTGCAGGAGGAGGAGCCTAGTCAGAGTGGGTGGGGTTAGAGAGGAGGAGTATAGGAGGAGCTGGGTCAGAGAGGAGGGGTATAGGAGGAGCCTAGTCAGAGTGGGAGGGGTCAGAGAGGAGGAGTATAGGAGGAGCCAGGTCAGAGAGGAGGGGTGTAGGTGGAGCCTTGTCAGAGTGGGAGGGATCAGAGAGGAGGAGTATAGGCGGAGCCTGGGCAGAGAGGAGGGGTATAGGAGGAGCCTAGTCAGAGTGGGAGGGGTCAGAGAGGAGGAGTATAGGAGGAGCTAGGTCAGAGAGGAGGGGTGTAGGTGGAGCCTTGTCAGAGTGGGAGGGGTCAGAGAGGAGGAGTATAGGCGGAGCCTGGGCAGAATGGGTGGGTTCAGAGAGCAGAGGAAGGGGAGGAGGATCCTGACTTATTGTGGGGTACTGCAAATACTTTTTTACTGCACCCCCCTATACTCTCTGATTTCTGTTGGGAGGGGGCAGTCAAAATTTGGGGGAGCAGTATTAAAAGGTGCTTAGGCGCAACGTGAAGGCGATGGGGTGCACACAATGGCTTGGCTTCCAGGTACTTTTTGGGGGGCTACCATTAGTTTTTATTGCTCTGATCCTCCCTCATGGGGTGTACCCCAAATGGTTAGGGGCCACGGGGGGGCAAGAAGCTGTTTGACAGTTTCTATTAACAACAGGGGTCACCATACGATTCTGCTGCAGTTATGGTATTGAAAGGTAAAACAAGGAGCATTTGGCTGTATTTTTGCAGGTGGGGTGCCCCAAAATGTTACTGCCAGCAGCAGCAGCAGCCCCCTTCCTCGCCACCCTGCAGATTGGTATAGGTACCTTTAGGACATTTCTGTTGAAAACAGAGGCTATAGCGAATCGCGCTACAAAATCCGAGAGCACTAACATTTGCTAAATAAAGGTGGCATCGGAGCATACGAATGAGGCAGGGAGAGGCTACTGTTGCAATTGGTTTGGTGGGTCATAGTGAATAACCTCGGCATGCAAATAGGCAGAAGTGTGAGGATTGGCAGTGTCTGTAGAGAATTTTGGCATGCTCTTCAGTTGATGTTTTCCTCCTTGAACTACAGAGGAAAGGCCTGGCCTTACTGTTGGGCAAAACATGTATTTATGATTTTAAGAAGTGTAGTCTGGATGTACTGAGAGGGCCTGTACAGTACGGTAAATGCCTGTATACCCCTGCAATGTGCATCCAACTGTCACTTGAGATTGAACAGCGAACGAAGCAGCTGGGTTACTGACTGAATGTAAATGGAAGGCACATAGGAAGGGTGTTTGTGGTCACTCAAATGATTGAAACCTGGTTGATGCACTACCAAAGCTGGGGTACCAGGGGGGAACATTTATGGGGTATTGAGATGGTGGTGTCCAGAGGTCAAAATATGTTTCAGAGACACAGAGGTACTGCGGTCCTGGTCCCACATTGGGGGTAGACAAAAGTCCATGCTAAAGATTTCTGTCCAACTGTTACCACATTTTGTGCAGCCTGGCTCCCTCTGTAACGATTCCCCAGTGTCTTTCGATCCTACAGATGACTGTAGCAAACTTCCCAAATTTTTTCTTGGCCTCATACTCCCAAAGGAGTGCCTGACATTTGCCAGCCTAACGATACTCACATTCTGGGAAAAACCTCACTAACTATGCATATTTATCTACCACACATGGCAAATCCTTACAATTGCAGAACATCATATCACACTTGTCATCTTTGAGGTACTGTAACTATTTGGATTTGAGGGAAATATTCATCCTTGCTTGCTCTCTCCCATCTGAAGTCTATGGTGCTGCTGTTCCTTTCTCACATGTCCCTTCAAAGAGACAAGTGACACACAGACTCAATCACTCAGCAAACATATATGCTTTGATGTTTTCATCTTGCTGTTTACCTTCCAAATATTCCCCCTGAACCACAAATAAAGGCCTGCCATTCCTCATCCCCTCAGTCAAAGCAGTCCTTCGCTCCTTAGGCCCTGCAAGACCACCATGAACAAAAATCATGTCAGCAAGCAGAAGAAAAGCCTCAGTGTGCTCTTTTGTTCATACTGCTGCCCTCTAGTAACACTTCATGGCAACTGCAGCATAAGAATGGGACTGAGAAGAGGGCTGTCCTATGCAAATAATATCCTCCCATGCATACTTTCTTCTGAGACGGTCGGCGGCTTATGCCGTGATACCGCCTCCAACAAATGGTCTTCAACCAAATTTTAAAAAAGCCCACCTGCCTTAGACGAAGGATTTTGCAACTCGAAGGAAGCACATGGGGACATCACCCTCATTTAGCAGGGTCCTAAATTGCCTGCTGTCAGCCTGTATACAGAACAAGGGCGTTCGTGGGCGTTCGTGAGCGTTCCTCAAAGGAAGGAGGTGGGTGATTAATTCACAGTGCCAGGGCAGGCCCAGCCCAGCCCAGCCCAGCCCAGCGCAGCCCAGCCCGGCACAGCGCACTGCTGTGGAGGTCCATTCCTTCACATCCTGCAGCAGGCATGATGCAGACCTACTAGAGCAAAGGCTTGACTCTGCCCTTGTCTGTCTCTTAAAGAAAACAATCTTTCTAGCTTCTTATTGCACCTGATAAATGGACTCTAGCTTGCCTCAAACTTGACCCATCATTTCATTAGCCAGAGCTCATACTTGACCTTTATTTCTATCCAAGCTCACTGGCACCAAACCCCTGATTTGAGCGAGTTACTCACACCAAAATGAAAAATCACCATCATCCAACCTATTTTACAATAAGTGTAGCACCTTCCTCGCATTCTTGTGCTCAGTTATAACCCCCAATACCACAATTGCACTCTGCAATTCACCAAACTTAAAGGAAAAGGAATGAAGACATTGATAAAGGAAGACAAGGCCTTGTCCCTATTGCACCTACTTGAGAAATAGGGAGGTTGGTAGAAGGTCATGAGGGAAAACATTTGAAATTTTGGGACACACATGCCAAAAAGAGTGTCCACTTTTCTCCTCTGTTACCAAGTAAAAAAAAATCTTAGCAAAAAAAAAAACATTCACTTTTTGAAAATTTACACCTTGGGATACCTCTACAGCATTGGCAGGATTCGAACCCTGGCCTGTGAGGGCTGTCTGCACCAAAGGTACAAGACTTACCTTTGAGCTATAGCTCCTTAGTGGTCTAGAGGATTGCAGTAGTAACTATAAGCAACATGAAGGCCTTGGTGTCCTTCCCGGCGGCTTCCATTGCACATGAAAAGGATGACCATGACATAAGGACAATTTGATAGGCTACATACATGGAAACCAGTGTGGTCCAGTGGGTAAGTGCCTGCCTTCCATGCAGGCAACCAGGGTTCAAATCCGGGGTTGGGCACCAGGTGACTGATGGTGGCAGAGCAGAGGTAAGTTGGAGGTGGGCCTAAATGGCCAATTGGTAAGTAAAATGTGTCTGGGTGTTGTGTACGAGTGGAATCATGCCTAGTGAATGAGGGATTGCAGATTGGTTGGTAAGTAAAATAGGTGTGGCCTGAACAGAGACAGGTGAAAGAAAGGTAACAGGTGTTGTGGGCAGGAGGAGGAGGAGCCTAGTCAGAGTGGGTGGCGTCAGAGAGGAGGAGTATAGGAGGAGCTGGGTCAGAGAGGAGGGGTATAGGAGGAGCCTAGTCAGAGTGGGAGGGGTCAGAGAGGAGGAGTATAGGAGGAGCCAGGTCAGAGAGGAGGGGTGTAGGTGGAGCCTTGTCAGAGTGGGAGGGGTCAGAGAGGAGGAGTATAGGCGGAGCCTGGGCAGAATGGGTGGGTTCAGAGAGCAGAGGAAGGGGAGGAGGATCCTGACTTATTGTGGGGTACTGCAAATACTTTTTTACTGCACCCCCCTATACTCTCTGATTTCTGTTGGGAGGGGGCAGTCAAAATTTGGGGGAGCAGTATTAAAAGGTGCTTAGGCGCAACGTGAAGGCGATGGGGTGCACACAATGGCTTGGCTTCCAGGTACTTTTTGGGGGGCTACCATTAGTTTTTATTGCTCTGATCCTCCCTCATGGGGTGTACCCCAAATGGTTAGGGGCCACGGGGGGGCAAGAAGCTGTTTGACAGTTTCTATTAACAACAGGGGTCACCATACGATTCTGCTGCAGTTATGGTATTGAAAGGTAAAACAAGGAGCATTTGGCTGTATTTTTGCAGGTGGGGTGCCCCAAAATGTTACTGCCAGCAGCAGCAGCCCCCTTCCTCGCCACCCTGCAGATTGGTATAGGTACCTTTAGGACATTTCTGTTGAAAACAGAGGCTATAGCGAATCGCGCTACAAAATCCGAGAGCACTAACACTTGCTAAATAAAGGTGGCATCGGAGCATACGAATGAGGCAGGGAGAGGCTACTGTTGCAATTGGTTTGGTGGGTCATAGTGAATAACCTCGGCATGCAAATAGGCAGAAGTGTGAGGATTGGCAGTGTCTGTAGAGAATTTTGGCATGCTCTTCAGTTGATGTTTTCCTCCTTGAACTACAGAGGAAAGGCCTGGCCTTACTGTTGGGCAAAACATGTATTTATGATTTTAAGAAGTGTAGTCTGGATGTACTGAGAGGGCCTGTACAGTACGGTAAATGCCTGTATACCCCTGCAATGTGCATCCAACTGTCACTTGAGATTGAACAGCGAACGAAGCAGCTGGGTTACTGACTGAATGTAAATGGAAGGCACATAGGAAGGGTGTTTGTGGTCACTCAAATGATTGAAACCTGGTTGATGCACTACCAAAGCTGGGGTACCAGGCGGAAACATTTGAGGTGTATTGAGATGGTGGTGTCCAGAGGTCAAAATATGTTTCAGAGACACAGAGGTACTGCGGTCCTGGTCCCACATTGGGGGTAGACAAAAGTCCATGCTAAAGATTTCTGTCCAACTGTTACCACATTTTGTGCAGCCTGGCTCCCTCTGTAACGATTCCCCAGTGTCTTTCGATCCTACAGATGACTGTAGCAAACTTCCCAAATTTTTTCTTGGCCTCATACTCCCAAAGGAGTGCCTGACATTTGCCAGCCTAACGATACTCACATTCTGGGAAAAACCTCACTAACTATGCATATTTATCTACCACACATGGCAAATCCTTACAATTGCAGAACATCATATCGCACTTGTCATCTTTGAGGTACTGTAAGTATTTGGATTTGAGGGAAATATTCATCCTTGCTTGCTCTCTCCCATCTGAAGTCTATGGTGCTGCTGTTCCTTTCTCACATGTCCCTTCAAAGAGACAAATGACACACAGACTCAATCATTCAGCAAACATATATGCTTTGACGTTTTCATCTTGCTGTTTACCTTCCAAATATTCCCCCTGAACCACAAATAAAGGCCTGCCATTCCTCATCCCCTCAGTCAAAGCAGTCCTTCGCTCCTTAGGCCCTGCAAGACCACCATGAACAAGAATCATGTCAGCAAGCAGAAGAAAAGCCTCAGTGTGCTCTTTTGTTCATACTGCTGCCCTCTAGTAACACTTCATGGCAACTGCAGCATAAGAATGGGACTGAGAAGAGGGCTGTCCTATGCAAATAATATCATCCCATGCATACTTTCTTCTGAGACGGTCGGCGGCTTGTGCCGTGATACCGCTTCCAACAAATGGTCTTCAACCAAATTTTAAAAAAGCCCACCTGCCTTAGATGAAGGATTTTGCAACTCGAAGGAAGCACATGGGGACATCACCCTCATTTAGCAGGGTCCTAAATTGCCTGCTGTCAGCCTGTATACAGAACAAGGGCGTTCGTGGGCGTTCGTGAGCGTTCCTCAAAGGAAGGAGGTGGGTGATTAATTCACAGTGCCAGGGCAGGCCCAGCCCAGCCCAGCGCAGCCCAGCCCGGCACAGCGCACTGCTGTGGAGGTCCATTCCTTCACATCCTGCAGCAGGCATGATGCAGACCTACTAGAGCAAAGGCTTGACTCTGCCCTTGTCTGTCTCTTAAAGAAAACAATCTTTCTAGCTTCTTATTGCACCTGATAAATGGACTCTAGCTTGCCTCAAACTTGACCCATCATTTCATTAGCCAGAGCTCATGCTTGACCTTTATTTCTATCCAAGCTCACTGGCACCAAACCCCTGATTTGAGCGAGTTACTCACACCAAAATGAAAAATCACCATCATCCAACCTATTTTACAATAAGTGTAGCACCTTCCTCGCATTCTTGTGCTCAGTTATAACCCCCAATACCACAATTGCACTCTGCAATTCACCAAACTTAAAGGAAAAGGAATGAAGACATTGATAAAGGAAGACAAGGCCTTGTCCCTATTGCACCTACTTGAGAAATAGGGAGGTTGGTAGAAGGTCATGAGGGAAAACATTTGAAATTTTGGGACACACATGCCAAAAAGAGTGTCCACTTTTCTCCTCTGTTACCAAGTAAAAAAAAATCTTAGCAAAAAAAAAAACATTCACTTTTTGAAAATTTCCACCTTGGGATACCTCTACAGCATTGGCAGGATTCGAACCCTGGCCTGTGAGGGCTGTCTGCACCAAAGGTACAAGACTTACCTTTGAGCTATAGCTCCTTAGTGGTCTAGAGGATTGCAGTAGTAACTATAAGCAACATGAAGGCCTTGGTGTCCTTCCCGGCGGCTTCCATTGCACATGAAAAGGATGACCATGACATAAGGACAATTTGATAGGCTACATACATGGAAACCAGTGTGGTCCAGTGGGTAAGTGCCTGCCTTCCATGCAGGCAACCAGGGTTCAAATCCCGGGTTCGGCACCAGGTGACTGATGGTGGCAGAGCAGAGGTAAGTTGGAGGTGGGCCTAAATGGCCAATTGGTAAGTAAAATGTGTCTGGGTGTTGTGTACGAGTGGAATCATGCCTAGTGAATGAGGGATTGCAGATTGGTTGGTAAGTAAAATAGGTGTGGCCTGAACAGAGACAGGTGAAAAAAAGGTAACAGGTGTTGTGTGCAGGAGGAGGAGGAGCCTAGTCAGAGTGGGT
The DNA here is from genome assembly GCF_964263255.1 of Lissotriton vulgaris. NCBI lineage: Eukaryota > Metazoa > Chordata > Amphibia > Caudata > Salamandridae > Lissotriton > Lissotriton vulgaris. The sequence goes on along the minus strand of NC_141687.1, from coordinate 1,532,408,735 downwards.
GGGGTCAGAGAGGAGGAGCCAGGTCAGAGAGGAGGGGTGTAGGTGGAGCCTTGTCAGAGTGGGAGGGGTCAGAGAGGAGGAGTATAGGCGGAGCCTGGGCAGAGAGGAGGGGTATAGGAGGAGCCTAGTCAGAGTGGGAGGGGTCAGAGAGGAGGAGTATAGGAGGAGCCAGGTCAGAGAGGAGGGGTGTAGGTGGAGCCTTGTCAGAGTGGGAGGGGTCAGAGAGGAGGAGTATAGGCGGAGCCTGGGCAGAATGGGTGGGTTCAGAGAGCAGAGGAAGGGGAGGAGGATCCTGACTTATTGTGGGGTACTGCAAATACTTTTTTACTGCACCCCCCTATACTCTCTGATTTCTGTTGGGAGGGGGCAGTCAAAATTTGGGGGAGCAGTATTAAAAGGTGCTTAGGCGCAACGTGAAGGCGATGGGGTGCACACAATGGCTTGGCTTCCAGGTACTTTTTGGGGGGCTACCATTAGTTTTTATTGCTCTGATCCTCCCTCATGGGGTGTACCCCAAATGGTTAGGGGCCACGGGGGGGGCAAGAAGCTGTTTGACAGTTTCTATTAACAACAGGGGTCACCATACGATTCTGCTGCAGTTATGGTATTGAAAGGTAAAACAAGGAGCATTTGGCTGTATTTTTGCAGGTGGGGTGCCCCAAAATGTTACTGCCAGCAGCAGCAGCAGCCCCCTTCCTCGCCACCCTGCAGATTGGTATAGGTACCTTTAGGACATTTCTGTTGAAAACAGAGGCTATAGCGAATCGCGCTACAAAATCCGAGAGCACTAACACTTGCTAAATAAAGGTGGCATCGGAGCATACGAATGAGGCAGGGAGAGGCTACTGTTGCAATTGGTTTGGTGGGTCATAGTGAATAACCTCGGCATGCAAATAGGCAGAAGTGTGAGGATTGGCAGTGTCTGTAGAGAATTTTGGCATGCTCTTCAGTTGATGTTTTCCTCCTTGAACTACAGAGGAAAGGCCTGGCCTTACTGTTGGGCAAAACATGTATTTATGATTTTAAGAAGTGTAGTCTGGATGTACTGAGAGGGCCTGTACAGTACGGTAAATGCCTGTATACCCCTGCAATGTGCATCCAACTGTCACTTGAGATTGAACAGCGAACGAAGCAGCTGGGTTACTGACTGAATGTAAATGGAAGGCACATAGGAAGGGTGTTTGTGGTCACTCAAATGATTGAAACCTGGTTGATGCACTACCAAAGCTGGGGTACCAGGGGGGAACATTTATGGGGTATTGAGATGGTGGTGTCCAGAGGTCAAAATATGTTTCAGAGACACAGAGGTACTGCGGTCCTGGTCCCACATTGGGGGTAGACAAAAGTCCATGCTAAAGATTTCTGTCCAACTGTTACCACATTTTGTGCAGCCTGGCTCCCTCTGTAACGATTCCCCAGTGTCTTTCGATCCTACAGATGACTGTAGCAAACTTCCCAAATTTTTTCTTGGCCTCATACTCCCAAAGGAGTGCCTGACATTTGCCAGCCTAACGATACTCACATTCTGGGAAAAACCTCACTAACTATGCATATTTATCTACCACACATGGCAAATCCTTACAATTGCAGAACATCATATCGCACTTGTCATCTTTGAGGTACTGTAAGTATTTGGATTTGAGGGAAATATTCATCCTTGCTTGCTCTCTCCCATCTGAAGTCCATGGTGCTGCTGTTCCTTTCTCACGTGTCCCTTCAAAGAGACAAGTGGCACACAGACTCAATCACTCAGCAAACATATATGCTTTGATGTTTTCATCTTGCTGTTTACCTTCCAAATATTCCCCCTGAACCACAAATAAAGGCCTGCCATTCCTCATCCCCTCAGTCAAAGCAGTCCTTCGCTCCTTAGGCCCTGCAAGACCACCATGAACACAAATCATGTCAGCAAGCAGAAGAAAAGCCTCAGTGTGCTCTTTTGTTCATACTGCTGCCCTCTAGTAACACTTCATGGCAACTGCAGCATAAGAATGGGACTGAGAAGAGGGCTGTCCTATGCAAATAATATCCTCCCATGCATACTTTCTTCTGAGACGGTCGGCGGCTTATGCCGTGATACCGCCTCCAACAAATGGTCTTCAACCAAATTTTAAAAAAGCCCACCTGCCTTAGATGAAGGATTTTGCAACTCGAAGGAAGCACATGGGGACATCACCCTCATTTAGCAGGGTCCTAAATTGCCTGCTGTCAGCCTGTATACAGAACAAGGGCGTTCGTGGGCGTTCGTGAGCGTTCCTCAAAGGAAGGAGGTGGGTGATTAATTCACAGTGCCAGGGCAGGCCCAGCCCAGCCCAGCCCAGCCCAGCCCAGCCCAGCGCAGCCCAGCCCGGCACAGCGCACTGCTGTGGAGGTCCATTCCTTCACATCCTGCAGCAGGCATGATGCAGACCTACTAGAGCAAAGGCTTGACTCTGCCCTTGTCTGTCTCTTAAAGAAAACAATCTTTCTAGCTTCTTATTGCACCTGATAAATGGACTCTAGCTTGCCTCAAACTTGACCCATCATTTCATTAGCCAGAGCTCATACTTGACCTTTATTTCTATCCAAGCTCACTGGCACCAAACCCCTGATTTGAGCGAGTTACTCACACCAAAATGAAAAATCACCATCATCCAACCTATTTTACAATAAGTGTAGCACCTTCCTCGCATTCTTGTGCTCAGTTATAACCCCCAATACCACAATTGCACTCTGCAATTCACCAAACTTAAAGGAAAAGGAATGAAGACATTGATAAAGGAAGACAAGGCCTTGTCCCTATTGCACCTACTTGAGAAATAGGGAGGTTGGTAGAAGGTCATGAGGGAAAACATTTGAAATTTTGGGACACACATGCCAAAAAGAGTGTCCACTTTTCTCCTCTGTTACCAAGTAAAAAAAAATCTTAGCAAAAAAAAAAACATTCACTTTTTGAAAATTTCCACCTTGGGATACCTCTACAGCATTGGCAGGATTCGAACCCTGGCCTGTGAGGGCTGTCTGCACCAAAGGTACAAGACTTACCTTTGAGCTATAGCTCCTTAGTGGTCTAGAGGATTGCAGTAGTAACTATAAGCAACATGAAGGCCTTGGTGTCCTTCCCGGCGGCTTCCATTGCACATGAAAAGGATGACCATGACATAAGGACAATTTGATAGGCTACATACATGGAAACCAGTGTGGTCCAGTGGGTAAGTGCCTGCCTTCCATGCAGGCAACCAGGGTTCAAATCCCGGGTTCGGCACCAGGTGACTGATGGTGGCAGAGCAGAGGTAAGTTGGAGGTGGGCCTAAATGGCCAATTGGTGAGTAAAATGTGTCTGGGTGTTGTGTACGAGTGGAATCATGCCTAGTGAATGAGGGATTGCAGATTGGTTGGTAAGTAAAATAGGTGTGGCCTGAACAGAGACAGGTGAAAAAAAGGTAACAGGTGTTGTGTGCAGGAGGAGGAGGAGCCTAGTCAGAGTGGGTGGGGTCAGAGAGGAGGAGCCAGGTCAGAGAGGAAGGGTATAGGTGAAGCCTAGTCAGAGTGGGTGGGGTTAGAGAGGAGGAGTATAGGAGGAGCTGGGTCAGAGAGGAGGGGTGTAGGTGGAGCCTTGTCAGAGTGGGAGGGGTCAGAGAGGAGGAGTATAGGAGGAGCCAGGTCAGAGAGGAGGGGTGTAGGTGGAGCCTTGTCAGAGTGGGAGGGGTCAGAGAGGAGGAGTATAGGCGGAGCCTGGGCAGAGAGGAGGGGTATAGGAGGAGCCTAGTCAGAGTGGGAGGGGTCAGAGAGGAGGAGTATAGGAGGAGCCAGGTCAGAGAGGAGGGGTGTAGGTGGAGCCTTGTCAGAGTGGGAGGGGTCAGAGAGGAGGAGTATAGGCGGAGCCTGGGCAGAATGGGTGGGTTCAGAGAGCAGAGGAAGGGGAGGAGGATCCTGACTTATTGTGGGGTACTGCAAATACTTTTTTACTGCACCCCCCTATACTCTCTGATTTCTGTTGGGAGGGGGCAGTCAAAATTTGGGGGAGCAGTATTAAAAGGTGCTTAGGCGCAACGTGAAGGCGATGGGGTGCACACAATGGCTTGGCTTCCAGGTACTTTTTGGGGGGCTACCATTAGTTTTTATTGCTCTGATCCTCCCTCATGGGGTGTACCCCAAATGGTTAGGGGCCACGGGGGGGGCAAGAAGCTGTTTGACAGTTTCTATTAACAACAGGGGTCACCATACGATTCTGCTGCAGTTATGGTATTGAAAGGTAAAACAAGGAGCATTTGGCTGTATTTTTGCAGGTGGGGTGCCCCAAAATGTTACTGCCAGCAGCAGCAGCAGCCCCCTTCCTCGCCACCCTGCAGATTGGTATAGGTACCTTTAGGACATTTCTGTTGAAAACAGAGGCTATAGCGAATCGCGCTACAAAATCCGAGAGCACTAACACTTGCTAAATAAAGGTGGCATCGGAGCATACGAATGAGGCAGGGAGAGGCTACTGTTGCAATTGGTTTGGTGGGTCATAGTGAATAACCTCGGCATGCAAATAGGCAGAAGTGTGAGGATTGGCAGTGTCTGTAGAGAATTTTGGCATGCTCTTCAGTTGATGTTTTCCTCCTTGAACTACAGAGGAAAGGCCTGGCCTTACTGTTGGGCAAAACATGTATTTATGATTTTAAGAAGTGTAGTCTGGATGTACTGAGAGGGCCTGTACAGTACGGTAAATGCCTATATACCCCTGCAATGTGCATCCAACTGTCACTTGAGATTGAACAGCGAACGAAGCAGCTGGGTTACTGACTGAATGTAAATGGAAGGCACATAGGAAGGGTGTTTGTGGTCACTCAAATGATTGAAACCTGGTTGATGCACTACCAAAGCTGGGGTACCAGGGGGGAACATTTATGGGGTATTGAGATGGTGGTGTCCAGAGGTCAAAATATGTTTCAGAGACACAGAGGTACTGCGGTCCTGGTCCCACATTGGGGGTAGACAAAAGTCCATGCTAAAGATTTCTGTCCAACTGTTACCACATTTTGTGCAGCCTGGCTCCCTCTGTAACGATTCCCCAGTGTCTTTCGATCCTACAGATGACTGTAGCAAACTTCCCAAATTTTTTCTTGGCCTCATACTCCCAAAGGAGTGCCTGACATTTGCCAGCCTAACGATACTCACATTCTGGGAAAAACCTCACTAACTATGCATATTTATCTACCACACATGGCAAATCCTTACAATTGCAGAACATCATATCGCACTTGTCATCTTTGAGGTACTGTAAGTATTTGGATTTGAGGGAAATATTCATCCTTGCTTGCTCTCTCCCATCTGAAGTCCATGGTGCTGCTGTTCCTTTCTCACGTGTCCCTTCAAAGAGACAAGTGGCACACAGACTCAATCACTCAGCAAACATATATGCTTTGATGTTTTCATCTTGCTGTTTACCTTCCAAATATTCCCCCTGAACCACAAATAAAGGCCTGCCATTCCTCATCCCCTCAGTCAAAGCAGTCCTTCGCTCCTTAGGCCCTGCAAGACCACCATGAACAAAAATCATGTCAGCAAGCAGAAGAAAAGCCTCAGTGTGCTCTTTTGTTCATACTGCTGCCCTCTAGTAACACTTCATGGCAACTGCAGCATAAGAATGGGACTGAGAAGAGGGCTGTCCTATGCAAATAATATCCTCCCATGCATACTTTCTTCTGAGACGGTCGGCGGCTTATGCCGTGATACCGCCTCCAACAAATGGTCTTCAACCAAATTTTAAAAAAGCCCACCTGCCTTAGATGAAGGATTTTGCAACTCGAAGGAAGCACATGGGGACATCACCCTCATTTAGCAGGGTCCTAAATTGCCTGCTGTCAGCCTGTATACAGAACAAGGGCGTTCGTGGGCGTTCGTGAGCGTTCCTCAAAGGAAGGAGGTGGGTGATTAATTCACAGTGCCAGGGCAGGCCCAGCCCAGCCCAGCCCAGCCCAGCCCAGCGCAGCCCAGCCCGGCACAGCGCACTGCTGTGGAGGTCCATTCCTTCACATCCTGCAGCAGGCATGATGCAGACCTACTAGAGCAAAGGCTTGACTCTGCCCTTGTCTGTCTCTTAAAGAAAACAATCTTTCTAGCTTCTTATTGCACCTGATAAATGGACTCTAGCTTGCCTCAAACTTGACCCATCATTTCATTAGCCAGAGCTCATACTTGACCTTTATTTCTATCCAAGCTCACTGGCACCAAACCCCTGATTTGAGCGAGTTACTCACACCAAAATGAAAAATCACCATCATCCAACCTATTTTACAATAAGTGTAGCACCTTCCTCGCATTCTTGTGCTCAGTTATAACCCCCAATACCACAATTGCACTCTGCAATTCACCAAACTTAAAGGAAAAGGAATGAAGACATTGATAAAGGAAGACAAGGCCTTGTCCCTATTGCACCTACTTGAGAAATAGGGAGGTTGGTAGAAGGTCATGAGGGAAAACATTTGAAATTTTGGGACACACATGCCAAAAAGAGTGTCCACTTTTCTCCTCTGTTACCAAGTAAAAAAAAATCTTAGCAAAAAAAAAAACATTCACTTTTTGAAAATTTCCACCTTGGGATACCTCTACAGCATTGGCAGGATTCGAACCCTGGCCTGTGAGGGCTGTCTGCACCAAAGGTACAAGACTTACCTTTGAGCTATAGCTCCTTAGTGGTCTAGAGGATTGCAGTAGTAACTATAAGCAACATGAAGGCCTTGGTGTCCTTCCCGGCGGCTTCCATTGCACATGAAAAGGATGACCATGACATAAGGACAATTTGATAGGCTACATACATGGAAACCAGTGTGGTCCAGTGGGTAAGTGCCTGCCTTCCATGCAGGCAACCAGGGTTCAAATCCCGGGTTCGGCACCAGGTGACTGATGGTGGCAGAGCAGAGGTAAGTTGGAGGTGGGCCTAAATGGCCAATTGGTAAGTAAAATGTGTCTGGGTGTTGTGTACGAGTGGAATCATGCCTAGTGAATGAGGGATTGCAGATTGGTTGGTAAGTAAAATAGGTGTGGCCTGAACAGAGACAGGTGAAAGAAAGGTAACAGGTGTTGTGTGCAGGAGGAGGAGGAGCCTAGTCAGAGTGGGTGGGGTCAGAGAGGAGGAGCCAGGTCAGAGAGGAAGGGTATAGGTGAAGCCTAGTCAGAGTGGGTGGGGTTAGAGAGGAGGAGTATAGGAGGAGCTGGGTCAGAGAGGAGGGGTATAGGAGGAGCCTAGTCAGAGTGGGAGGGGTCAGAGAGGAGGAGTATAGGAGGAGCCAGGTCAGAGAGGAGGGGTGTAGGTGGAGCCTTGTCAGAGTGGGAGGGGTCAGAGAGGAGGAGTATAGGCGGAGCCTGGGCAGAGAGGAGGGGTATAGGAGGAGCCTAGTCAGAGTGGGAGGGGTCGGAGAGGAGGAGTATAGGAGGAGCCAGGTCAGAGAGGAGGGGTGTAGGTGGAGCCTTGTCAGAGTGGGAGGGGTCAGAGAGGAGGAGTATAGGCGGAGCCTGGGCAGAATGGGTGGGTTCAGAGAGCAGGGGAGGAGGATCCTGACTTATTGTGGGGTACTGCAAATACTTTTTTACTGCACCCCCCTATACTCTCTGATTTCTGTTGGGAGGGGGCAGTCAAAATTTGGGGGAGCAGTATTAAAAGGTGCTTAGGCGCAACGTGAAGGCGATGGGGTGCACACAATGGCTTGGCTTCCAGGTACTTTTTGGGGGGCTACCATTAGTTTTTATTGCTCTGATCCTCCCTCATGGGGTGTACCCCAAATGGTTAGGGGCCACGGGGGGGCAAGAAGCTGTTTGACAGTTTCTCTTAACAACAGGGGTCACCATACGATTCTGCTGCAGTTATGGTATTGAAAGGTAAAACAAGGAGCATTTGGCTGTATTTTTGCAGGTGGGGTGCCCCAAAATGTTACTGCCAGCAGCAGCAGCAGCCCCCTTCCTCGCCACCCTGCAGATTGGTATAGGTACCTTTAGGACATTTCTGTGAAAACAGAGGCTATAGCGAATCGCGCTACAAAATCCGAGAGCACTAACACTTGCTAAATAAAGGTGGCATCGGAGCATACGAATGAGGCAGGGAGAGGCTACTGTTGCAATTGGTTTGGTGGGTCATAGTGAATAACCTCGGCATGCAAATAGGCAGAAGTGTGAGGATTGGCAGTGTCTGTAGAGAATTTTGGCATGCTCTTCAGTTGATGTTTTCCTCCTTGAACTACAGAGGAAAGGCCTGGCCTTACTGTTGGGCAAAACATGTATTTATGATTTTAAGAAGTGTAGTCTGGATGTACTGAGAGGGCCTGTACAGTACGGTAAATGCCTGTATACCCCTGCAATGTGCATCCAGCTGTCACTTGAGATTGAACAGCGAACGAAGCAGCTGGGTTACTGACTGAATGTAAATGGAAGGCACATAGGAAGGGTGTTTGTGGTCACTCAAATGATTGAAACCTGGTTGATGCACTACCAAAGCTGGGGTACCAGGCGGAAACATTTGAGGGGTATTGAGATGGTGGTGTCCAGAGGTCAAAATATGTTTCAGAGACACAGAGGTACTGCGGTCCTGGTCCCACATTGGGGGTAGACAAAAGTCCATGCTAAAGATTTCTGTCCAACTGTTACCACATTTTGTGCAGCCTGGCTCCCTCTGTAACGATTCCCCAGTGTCTTTCGATCCTACAGATGACTGTAGCAAACTTCCCAAATTTTTTCTTGGCCTCATACTCCCAAAGGAGTGCCTGACATTTGCCAGCCTAACGATACTCACATTCTGGGAAAAACCTCACTAACTATGCATATTTATCTACCACACATGGCAAATCCTTACAATTGCAGAACATCATATCGCACTTGTCATCTTTGAGGTACTGTAAGTATTTGGATTTGAGGGAAATATTCATCCTTGCTTGCTCTCTCCCATCTGAAGTCCATGGTGCTGCTGTTCCTTTCTCACATGTCCCTTCAAAGAGACAAGTGGCACACAGACTCAATCACTCAGCAAACATATATGCTTTGATGTTTTCATCTTGCTGTTTACCTTCCAAATATTCCCCCTGAACCACAAATAAAGGCCTGCCATTCCTCATCCCCTCAGTCAAAGCAGTCCTTCGCTCCTTAGGCCCTGCAAGACCACCATGAACAAAAATCATGTCAGCAAGCAGAAGAAAAGCCTCAGTGTGCTCTTTTGTTCATACTGCTGCCCTCTAGTAACACTTCATGGCAACTGCAGCATAAGAATGGGACTGAGAAGAGGGCTGTCCTATGCAAATAATATCCTCCCATGCATACTTTCTTTTGAGACGGTCGGCGGCTTATGCCGTGATACCGCCTCCAACAAATGGTCTTCAACCAAATTTTAAAAAAGCCCACCTGCCTTAGATGAAGGATTTTGCAACTCGAAGGAAGCACATGGGGACATCACCCTCATTTAGCAGGGTCCTAAATTGCCTGCTGTCAGCCTGTATACAGAACAAGGGCGTTCGTGGGCGTTCGTGAGCGTTCCTCAAAGGAAGGAGGTGGGTGATTAATTCACAGTGCCAGGGTAGGCCCAGCCCAGCCCAGCCCAGCCCAGCCCAGCGCAGCCCAGCCCGGCACAGCGCACTGCTGTGGAGGTCCATTCCTTCACATCCTGCAGCAGGCATGATGCAGACCTACTAGAGCAAAGGCTTGACTCTGCCCTTGTCTGTCTCTTAAAGAAAACAATCTTTCTAGCTTCTTATTGCACCTGATAAATGGACTCTAGCTTGCCTCAAACTTGACCCATCATTTCATTAGCCAGAGCTCATACTTGACCTTTATTTCTATCCAAGCTCACTGGCACCAAACCCCTGATTTGAGCGAGTTACTCACACCAAAATGAAAAATCACCATCATCCAACCTATTTTACAATAAGTGTAGCACCTTCCTCGCATTCTTGTGCTCAGTTATAACCCCCAATACCACAATTGCACTCTGCAATTCACCAAACTTAAAGGAAAAGGAATGAAGACATTGATAAAGGAAGACAAGGCCTTGTCCCTATTGCACCTACTTGAGAAATAGGGAGGTTGGTAGAAGGTCATGAGGGAAAACATTTGAAATTTTGGGACACACATGCCAAAAAGAGTGTCCACTTTTCTCCTCTGTTACCAAGTAAAAAAAAATCTTAGCAAAAAAAAAAACATTCACTTTTTGAAAATTTCCACCTTGGGATACCTCTACAGCATTGGCAGGATTCGAACCCTGGCCTATGAGGGCTGTCTGCACCAAAGGTACAAGACTTACCTTTGAGCTATAGCTCCTTAGTGGTCTAGAGGATTGCAGTAGTAACTATAAGCAACATGAAGGCCTTGGTGTCCTTCCCTGCGGCTTCCATTGCACATGAAAAGGATGACCATGACATAAGGACAATTTGATAGGGTACATACATGGAAACCAGTGTGGTCCAGTGGGTAAGTGCCTGCCTTCCATGCAGGCAACCAGGGTTCAAATCCCGGGTTCGGCACCAGGTGACTGATGGTGGCAGAGCAGAGGTAAGTTGGAGGTGGGCCTAAATGGCCAATTGGTAAGTAAAATGTGTCTGGGTGTTGTGTACGAGTGGAATCATGCCTAGTGAATGAGGGATTGCAGATTGGTTGGTAAGTAAAATAGGTGTGGCCTGAACAGAGACAGGTGAAAGAGAGGTAACAGGTGTTGTGTGGAGGAGGAGCCTAGTCAGAGTGGGTGGGGTCAGAGAGGAGGAGCCAGGTCAGAGAGGAAGGGTATAGGTGAAGCCTAGTCAGAGTGGGTGGGGTTAGAGAGGAGGAGTATAGGAGGAGCTGGGTCAGAGAGGAGGGGTATAGGAGGAGCCTAGTCAGAGTGGGAGGGGTCAGAGAGGAGGAGTATAGGAGGAGCCAGGTCAGAGAAGAGGGGTGTAGGTGGAGCCTTGTCAGAGTGGGAGGGGTCAGAGAGGAGGAGTATAGGCGGAGCCTGGGCAGAGAGGAGGGGTATAGGAGGAGCCTAGTCAGAGTGGGAGGGGTCAGAGAGGAGGAGTATAGGAGGAGCCAGGTCAGAGAGGAGGGGTGTAGGTGGAGCCTTGTCAGAGTGGGAGGGGTCAGAGAGGAGGAGTATAGGCGGAGCCTGGGCAGAGAGGAGGGGTATAGGTGAAGCCTAGTCAGAGTGGGTGGGGTTAGAGAGGAGGAGTATAGGAGGAGCTGGGTCAGAGAGGAGGGGTATAGGAGGAGCCTAGTCAGAGTGGGAGGGGTCAGAGAGGAGGAGCCTAGTCAGAGTGGGAGGGGTCAGAGAGGAGGAGTATAGGAGGAGCTGGGTCAGAGAGGAGGGGTATAGGAGGAGCCTAGTCAGAGTGGGAGGGGTTAGAGAGGAGGAGTATAGGAGGAGCTGGGTCAGAGTGGGAGGGGTCAGAGAGGAGGAGTATAGGAGGAGCCAGGTCAGAGAGGAGGGGTGTAGGTGGAGCCTAGTCAGAGTGGGTGGGGTCAGAGAGGAGGAGCCAGGTCAGAGAGGAGGGGTATAGGTGAAGCCTAGTCTGGGTGGGGTTAGAGAGGAGGAGTATAGGAGGAGCTGGGTCAGAGAGGAGGGGTATAGGAGGAGCCTAGTCAGAGTGGGAGGGGTCAGAGAGGAGGAGTATAGGAGGAGCCAGGTCAGAGAGGAGGGGTGTAGGTGGAGCCTTGTCAGAGTGGGAGGGGTCAGAGAGCAGAGGAAGGGGAGGAGGATCCTGACTTATTGTGGGGTACTGCAAATACTTTTTTACTGCACCCCCCTATACTCTCTGATTTCTGTTGGGAGGGGGCAGTCAAAATTTGGGGGAGCAGTATTAAAAGGTGCTTAGGCGCAACGTGAAGGCGATGGGGTGCACACAATGGCTTGGCTTCCAGGTACTTTTTGGGGGGCTACCATTAGTTTTTATTGCTCTGATCCTCCCTCATGGGGTGTACCCCAAATGGTTAGGGGCCACGGGGGGGCAAGAAGCTGTTTGACAGTTTCTATTAACAACAGGGGTCACCATACGATTCTGCTGCAGTTATGGTATTGAAAGGTAAAACAAGGAGCATTTGGCTGTATTTTTGCAGGTGGGGTGCCCCAAAATGTTTCTGCCAGCAGCAGCAGCCCCCTTCCTCGCCACCCTGCAGATTGGTATAGGTACCTTTAGGACATTTCTGTTGAAAACAGAGGCTATAGCGAATCGCGCTACAAAATCCGAGAGCACTAACACTTGCTAAATAAAGGTGGCATCGGAGCATACGAATGAGGCAGGGAGAGGCTACTGTTGCAATTGGTTTGGTGGGTCATAGTGAATAACCTCGGCATGCAAATAGGCAGAAGTGTGAGGATTGGCAGTGTCTGTAGAGAATTTTGGCATGCTCTTCAGTTGATGTTTTCCTCCTTGAACTACAGAGGAAAGGCCTGGCCTTACTGTTGGGCAAAACATGTATTTATGATTTTAAGAAGTGTAGTCTGGATGTACTGAGAGGGCCTGTACAGTACGGTAAATGCCTGTATACCCCTGCAATGTGCATCCAGCTGTCACTTGAGATTGAACAGCGAACGAAGCAGCTGGGTTACTGACTGAATGTAAATGGAAGGCACATAGGAAGGGTGTTTGTGGTCACTCAAATGATTGAAACCTGGTTGATGCACTACCAAAGCTGGGGTACCAGGCGGAAACATTTGAGGGGTATTGAGATGGTGGTGTCCAGAGGTCAAAATATGTTTCAGAGACACAGAGGTACTGCGGTCCTGGTCCCACATTGGGGGTAGACAAAAGTCCATGCTAAAGATTTCTGTCCAACTGTTACCACATTTTGTGCAGCCTGGCTCCCTCTGTAACGATTCCCCAGTGTCTTTCGATCCTACAGATGACTGTAGCAAACTTCCCAAATTTTTTCTTGACCTCATACTCCCAAAGGAGTGCCTGACATTTGCCAGCCTAACGATACTCACATTCTGGGAAAAACCTCACTAACTATGCATATTTATCTACCACACATGGCAAATCCTTACAATTGCAGAACATCATATCGCACTTGTCATCTTTGCGGTACTGTAAGTATTTGGATTTGAGGGAAATATTCATCCTTGCTTGCTCTCTCCCATCTGAAGTCTATGGTGCTGCTGTTCCTTTCTCACATGTCCCTTCAAAGAGACAAGTGACACACAGACTCAATCACTCAGCAAACATATATGCTTTGACGTTTTCATCTTGCTGTTTACCTTCCAAATATTCCCCCTGAACCACAAATAAAGGCCTGCCATTCCTCATCCCCTCAGTCAAAGCAGTCCTTCGCTCCTTAGGCCCTGCAAGACCACCATGAACAAGAATCATGTCAGCAAGCAGAAGAAAAGCCTCAGTGTGCTCTTTTGTTCATACTGCTGCCCTCTAGTAACACTTCATGGCAACTGCAGCATAAGAATGGGACTGAGAAGAGGGCTGTCCTATGCAAATAATATCCTCCCATGCATACTTTCTTCTGAGACGGTCGGCGGCTTGTGCCGTGATACCGCTTCCAACAAATGGTCTTCAACCAAATTTTAAAAAAGCCCACCTGCCTTAGATGAAGGATTTTGCAACTCGAAGGAAGCACATGGGGACATCACCCTCATTTAGCAGGGTCCTAAATTGCCTGCTGTCAGCCTGTATACAGAACAAGGGCGTTCGTGGGCGTTCGTGAGCGTTCCTCAAAGGAAGGAGGTGGGTGATTAATTCACAGTGCCAGGGCAGGCCCAGCCCAGCCCAGCCCAGCGCAGCCCAGCCCGGCACAGCGCACTGCTGTGGAGGTCCATTCCTTCACATCCTGCAGCAGGCATGATGCAGACCTACTAGAGCAAAGGCTTGACTCTGCCCTTGTCTGTCTCTTAAAGAAAACAATCTTTCTAGCTTCTTATTGCACCTGATAAATGGACTCTAGCTTGCCTCAAACTTGACCCATCATTTCATTAGCCAGAGCTCATACTTGACCTTTATTTCTATCCAAGCTCACTGGCACCAAACCCCTGATTTGAGCGAGTTACTCACACCAAAATGAAAAATCACCATCATCCAACCTATTTTACAATAAGTGTAGCACCTTCCTCGCATTCATGTGCTCAGTTATAACCCCCAATACCACAATTGCACTCTGCAATTCACCAAACTTAAAGGAAAAGGAATGAAGACATTGATAAAGGAAGACAAGGCCTTGTCCCTATTGCACCTACTTGAGAAATAGGGAGGTTGGTAGAAGGTCATGAGGGAAAACATTTGAAATTTTGGGACACACATGCCAAAAAGAGTGTCCACTTTTCTCCTCTGTTACCAAGTAAAAAAAAATCTTAGCAAAAAAAAAAACATTCACTTTTTGAAAATTTCCACCTTGGGATACCTCTACAGCATTGGCAGGATTCGAACCCTGGCCTGTGAGGGCTGTCTGCACCAAAGGTACAAGACTTACCTTTGAGCTATAGCTCCTTAGTGGTCTAGAGGATTGCAGTAGTAACTATAAGCAACATGAAGGCCTTGGTGTCCTTCCCGGCGGCTTCCATTGCACATGAAAAGGATGACCATGACATAAGGACAATTTGATAGGCTACATACATGGAAACCAGTGTGGTCCAGTGGGTAAGTGCCTGCCTTCCATGCAGGCAACCAGGGTTCAAATCCCGGGTTCGGCACCAGGTGACTGATGGTGGCAGAGCAGAGGTAAGTTGGAGGTGGGCCTAAATGGCCAATTGGTAAGTAAAATGTGTCTGGGTGTTGTGTACAAGTGGAATCATGCCTAGTGAATGAGGGATTGCAGATTGGTTGGTAAGTAAAATAGGTGTGGCCTGAACAGAGACAGGTGAAAGAAAGGTAACAGGTGTTGTGTGCAGGAGGAGGAGGAGCCTAGTCAGAGTGGGTGGGGTCAGAGAGGAGGAGCCAGGTCAGAGAGGAAGGGTATAGGTGAAGCCTAGTCAGAGTGGGTGGGGTTAGAGAGGAGGAGTATAGGAGGAGCTGGGTCAGAGAGGAGGGGTATAGGAGGAGCCTAGTCAGAGTGGGAGGGGTCAGAGAGGAGGAGTATAGGAGGAGCCAGGTCAGAGAGGAGGGGTGTAGGTGGAGCCTTGTCAGAGTGGGAGGGGTCAGAGAGGAGGAGTATAGGCGGAGCCTGGGCAGAGAGGAGGGGTATAGGTGAAGCCTAGTCAGAGTGGGTGGGGTTAGAGAGGAGGAGTATAGGAGGAGCTGGGTCAGAGAGGAGGGGTATAGGAGGAGCCTAGTCAGAGTGGGAGGGGTCAGAGAGGAGGAGCCTAGTCAGAGTGGGAGGGGTTAGAGAGGAGGAGTATAGGAGGAGCTGGGTCAGAGAGGAGGGGTATAGGAGGAGCCTAGTCAGAGTGGGAGGGGTTAGAGAGGAGGAGTATAGGAGGAGCTGGGTCAGAGTGGGAGGGGTCAGAGAGGAGGAGTATAGGAGGAGCCAGGTCAGAGAGGAGGGGTGTAGGTGGAGCCTTGTGGGAGGGGTCAGAGAGTAGGAGTATAGAAGGAGCCTAGTCAGAGTGGGTGGGGTCAGAGAGGAGGAGCCAGGTCAGAGAGGAGGGGTATAGGTGAAGCCTAGTCAGAGTGGGTGGGGTTAGAGAGGAGGAGTATAGGAGGAGCTGGGTCAGAGAGAAGGGGTATAGGAGGAGCCTAGTCAGAGTGGGAGGGGTCAGAGAGGAGGAGTATAGGAGGAGCCAGGTCAGAGAGGAGGGGTATAGGTGAAGCCTAGTCTGGGTGGGGTTAGAGAGGAGGAGTATAGGAGGAGCTGGGTCAGAGAGGAGGGGTATAGGAGGAGCCTAGTCAGAGTGGGAGGGGTCAGAGAGGAGGAGTATAGGAGGAGCCAGGTCAGAGAGGAGGGGTGTAGGTGGAGCCTTGTCAGAGTGGGAGGGGTCAGAGAGCAGAGGAAGGGGAGGAGGATCCTGACTTATTGTGGGGTACTGCAAATACTTTTTTACTGCACCCCCCTATACTCTCTGATTTCTGTTGGGAGGGGGCAGTCAAAATTTGGGGGAGCAGTATTAAAAGGTGCTTAGGCGCAACGTGAAGGCGATGGGGTGCACACAATGGCTTGGCTTCCAGGTACTTTTTGGGGGGCTACCATTAGTTTTTATTGCTCTGATCCTCCCTCATGGGGTGTACCCCAAATGGTTAGGGGCCACGGGGGGGCAAGAAGCTGTTTGACAGTTTCTATTAACAACAGGGGTCACCATACGATTCTGCTGCAGTTATGGTATTGAAAGGTAAAACAAGGAGCATTTGGCTGTATTTTTGCAGGTGGGGTGCCCCAAAATGTTACTGCCAGCAGCAGCAGCAGCCCCCTTCCTCGCCACCCTGCAGATTGGTATAGGTACCTTTAGGACATTTCTGTTGAAAACAGAGGCTATAGCGAATCGCGCTACAAAATCCGAGAGCACTAACACTTGCTAAATAAAGGTGGCATCGGAGCATACGAATGAGGCAGGGAGAGGCTACTGTTGCAATTGGTTTGGTGGGTCATAGTGAATAACCTCGGCATGCAAATAGGCAGAAGTGTGAGGATTGGCAGTGTCTGTAGAGAATTTTGGCATGCTCTTCAGTTGATGTTTTCCTCCTTGAACTACAGAGGAAAGGCCTGGCCTTACTGTTGGGCAAAACATGTATTTATGATTTTAAGAAGTGTAGTCTGGATGTACTGAGAGGGCCTGTACAGTACGGTAAATGCCTGTATACCCCTGCAATGTGCATCCAGCTGTCACTTGAGATTGAACAGCGAACGAAGCAGCTGGGTTACTGACTGAATGTAAATGGAAGGCACATAGGAAGGGTGTTTGTGGTCACTCAAATGATTGAAACCTGGTTGATGCACTACCAAAGCTGGGGTACCAGGCGGAAACATTTGAGGGGTATTGAGATGGTGGTGTCCAGAGGTCAAAATATGTTTCAGAGACACAGAGGTACTGCGGTCCTGGTCCCACATTGGGGGTAGACAAAAGTCCATGCTAAAGATTTCTGTCCAACTGTTACCACATTTTGTGCAGCCTGGCTCCCTCTGTAACGATTCCCCAGTGTCTTTCGATCCTACAGATGACTGTAGCAAACTTCCCAAATTTTTTCTTGGCCTCATACTCCCAAAGGAGTGCCTGACATTTGCCAGCCTAACGATACTCACATTCTGGGAAAAACCTCACTAACTATGCATATTTATCTACCACACATGGCAAATCCTTACAATTGCAGAACATCATATCGCACTTGTCATCTTTGTGGTACTGTAAGTATATGGATTTGAGGGAAATATTCATCCTTGCTTGCTCTCTCCCATCTGAAGTCTATGGTGCTGCTGTTCCTTTCTCACATGTCCCTTCAAAGAGACAAGTGACACACAGACTCAATCACTCAGCAAACATATATGCTTTGACGTTTTCATCTTGCTGTTTACCTTCCAAATATTCCCCCTGAACCACAAATAAAGGCCTGCCATTCCTCATCCCCTCAGTCAAAGCAGTCCTTCGCTCCTTAGGCCCTGCAAGACCACCATGAACAAGAATCATGTCAGCAAGCAGAAGAAAAGCCTCAGTGTGCTCTTTTGTTCATACTGCTGCCCTCTAGTAACACTTCATGGCAACTGCAGCATAAGAATGGGACTGAGAAGAGGGCTGTCCTATGCAAATAATATCCTCCCATGCATACTTTCTTCTGAGACGGTCGGCGGCTTGTGCCGTGATACCGCTTCCAACAAATGGTCTTCAACCAAATTTTAAAAAAGCCCACCTGCCTTAGATGAAGGATTTTGCAACTCGAAGGAAGCACATGGGGACATCACCCTCATTTAGCAGGGTCCTAAATTGCCTGCTGTCAGCCTGTATACAGAACAAGGGCGTTCGTGGGCGTTCGTGAGCGTTCCTCAAAGGAAGGAGGTGGGTGATTAATTCACAATGCCAGGGCAGGCCCAGCCCAGCCCAGCCCAGCCCAGCCCAGCGCAGCCCAGCCCGGCACAGCGCACTGCTGTGGAGGTCCATTCCTTCACATCCTGCAGCAGGCATGATGCAGACCTACTAGAGCAAAGGCTTGACTCTGCCCTTGTCTGTCTCTTAAAGAAAACAATCTTTCTAGCTTCTTATTGCACCTGATAAATGGACTCTAGCTTGCCTCAAACTTGACCCATCATTTCATTAGCCAGAGCTCATACTTGACCTTTATTTCTATCCAAGCTCACTGGCACCAAACCCCTGATTTGAGCGAGTTACTCACACCAAAATGAAAAATCACCATCATCCAACCTATTTTACAATAAGTGTAGCACCTTCCTCGCATTCTTGTGCTCAGTTATAACCCCCAATACCACAATTGCACTCTGCAATTCACCAAACTTAAAGGAAAAGGAATGAAGACATTGATAAAGGAAGACAAGGCCTTGTCCCTATTGCACCTACTTGAGAAATAGGGAGGTTGGTAGAAGGTCATGAGGGAAAACATTTGAAATTTTGGGACACACATGCCAAAAAGAGTGTCCACTTTTCTCCTCTGTTACCAAGTAAAAAAAAATCTTAGCAAAAAAAAAAACATTCACTTTTTGAAAATTTCCACCTTGGGATACCTCTACAGCATTGGCAGGATTCGAACCCTGGCCTGTGAGGGCTGTCTGCACCAAATGTACAAGACTTACCTTTGAGCTATAGCTCCTTAGTGGTCTAGAGGATTGCAGTAGTAACTATAAGCAACATGAAGGCCTTGGTGTCCTTCCCGGCGGCTTCCATTGCACATGAAAAGGATGACCATGACATAAGGACAATTTGATAGGCTACATACATGGAAACCAGTGTGGTCCAGTGGGTAAGTGCCTGCCTTCCATGCAGGCAACCAGGGTTCAAATCCCGGGTTCGGCACCAGGTGACTGATGGTGGCAGAGCAGAGGTAAGTTGGAGGTGGGCCTAAATGGCCAATTGGTAAGTAAAATGTGTCTGGGTGTTGTGTACGAGTGGAATCATGCCTAGTGAATGAGGGATTGCAGATTGGTTGGTAAGTAAAATAGGTGTGGCCTGAACAGAGACAGGTGAAAGAAAGGTAACAGGTGTTGTGTGCAGGAGGAGGAGGAGCCTAGTCAGAGTGGGTGGGGTCAGAGAGGAGGAGCCAGGTCAGAGAGGAAGGGTATAGGTGAAGCCTAGTCAGAGTGGGTGGGGTTAGAGAGGAGGAGTATAGGAGGAGCTGGGTCAGAGAGGAGGGGTATAGGTGAAGCCTAGTCAGAGTGGGAGGGGTCAGAGAGGAGGAGTATAGGAGGAGCCAGGTCAGAGAGGAGGGGTGTAGGTGGAGCCTTGTCAGAGTGGGAGGGGTCAGAGAGGAGGGGTATAGGAGGAGCCTAGTCAGAGTGGGAGGGGTCAGAGAGGAGGAGTATAGGAGGAGCCAGGTCAGAGAGGAGGGGTATAGGTGAAGCCTAGTCAGAGTGGGTGGGGTTAGAGAGGAGGAGTATAGGAGGAGCTGGGTCAGAGAGGAGGGGTATAGGAGGAGCCTAGTCAGAGTGGGAGGGGTCAGAGAGGAGGAGTATAGGAGGAGCCAGGTCAGAGAAGAGGGGTGTAGGTGGAGCCTTGTCAGAGTGGGAGGGGTCAGAGAGGAGGAGTATAGGCGGAGCCAGGTCAGAGAGGAGGGGTGTAGGTGGAGCCTTGTCAGAGTGGGAGGGGTCAGAGAGGAGGAGTATAGGCGGAGCCTGGGCAGAGAGGAGGGGTATAGGTGAAGCCTAGTCAGAGTGGGTGGGGTTAGAGAGGAGGAGTATAGGAGGAGCTGGGTCAGAGAGGAGGGGTATAGGAGGAGCCTAGTCAGAGTGGGAGGGGTCAGAGAGGAGGAGCCTAGTCAGAGTGGGAGGGGTCAGAGAGGAGGAGTATAGGAGGAGCTGGGTCAGAGAGGAGGGGTATAGGAGGAGCCTAGTCAGAGTGGGAGGGGTTAGAGAGGAGGAGTATAGGAGGAGCTGGGTCAGAGTGGGAGGGGTCAGAGAGGAGGAGTATAGGAGGAGCCAGGTCAGAGAGGAGGGGTGTAGGTGGAGCCTAGTCAGAGTGGGTGGGGTCAGAGAGGAGGAGCCAGGTCAGAGAGGAGGGGTATAGGTGAAGCCTAGTCTGGGTGGGGTTAGAGAGGAGGAGTATAGGAGGAGCTGGGTCAGAGAGGAGGGGTATAGGAGGAGCCTAGTCAGAGTGGGAGGGGTCAGAGAGGAGGAGTATAGGAGGAGCCAGGTCAGAGAGGAGGGGTGTAGGTGGAGCCTTGTCAGAGTGGGAGGGGTCAGAGAGCAGAGGAAGGGGAGGAGGATCCTGACTTATTGTGGGGTACTGCAAATACTTTTTTACTGCACCCCCCTATACTCTCTGATTTCTGTTGGGAGGGGGCAGTCAAAATTTGGGGGAGCAGTATTAAAAGGTGCTTAGGCGCAACGTGAAGGCGATGGGGTGCACACAATGGCTTGGCTTCCAGGTACTTTTTGGGGGGCTACCATTAGTTTTTATTGCTCTGATCCTCCCTCATGGGGTGTACCCCAAATGGTTAGGGGCCACGGGGGGGGCAAGAAGCTGTTTGACAGTTTCTATTAACAACAGGGGTCACCATACGATTCTGCTGCAGTTATGGTATTGAAAGGTAAAACAAGGAGCATTTGGCTGTATTTTTGCAGGTGGGGTGCCCCAAAATGTTTCTGCCAGCAGCAGCAGCCCCCTTCCTCGCCACCCTGCAGATTGGTATAGGTACCTTTAGGACATTTCTGTTGAAAACAGAGGCTATAGCGAATCGCGCTACAAAATCCGAGAGCACTAACACTTGCTAAATAAAGGTGGCATCGGAGCATACGAATGAGGCAGGGAGAGGCTACTGTTGCAATTGGTTTGGTGGGTCATAGTGAATAACCTCGGCATGCAAATAGGCAGAAGTGTGAGGATTGGCAGTGTCTGTAGAGAATTTTGGCATGCTCTTCAGTTGATGTTTTCCTCCTTGAACTACAGAGGAAAGGCCTGGCCTTACTGTTGGGCAAAACATGTATTTATGATTTTAAGAAGTGTAGTCTGGATGTACTGAGAGGGCCTGTACAGTACGGTAAATGCCTGTATACCCCTGCAATGTGCATCCAGCTGTCACTTGAGATTGAACAGCGAACGAAGCAGCTGGGTTACTGACTGAATGTAAATGGAAGGCACATAGGAAGGGTGTTTGTGGTCACTCAAATGATTGAAACCTGGTTGATGCACTACCAAAGCTGGGGTACCAGGCGGAAACATTTGAGGGGTATTGAGATGGTGGTGTCCAGAGGTCAAAATATGTTTCAGAGACACAGAGGTACTGCGGTCCTGGTCCCACATTGGGGGTAGACAAAAGTCCATGCTAAAGATTTCTGTCCAACTGTTACCACATTTTGTGCAGCCTGGCTCCCTCTGTAACGATTCCCCAGTGTCTTTCGATCCTACAGATGACTGTAGCAAACTTCCCAAATTTTTTCTTGACCTCATACTCCCAAAGGAGTGCCTGACATTTGCCAGCCTAACGATACTCACATTCTGGGAAAAACCTCACTAACTATGCATATTTATCTACCACACATGGCAAATCCTTACAATTGCAGAACATCATATCGCACTTGTCATCTTTGCGGTACTGTAAGTATTTGGATTTGAGGGAAATATTCATCCTTGCTTGCTCTCTCCCATCTGAAGTCTATGGTGCTGCTGTTCCTTTCTCACATGTCCCTTCAAAGAGACAAGTGACGCACAGACTCAATCACTCAGCAAACATATATGCTTTGACGTTTTCATCTTGCTGTTTACCTTCCAAATATTCCCCCTGAACCACAAATAAAGGCCTGCCATTCCTCATCCCCTCAGTCAAAGCAGTCCTTCGCTCCTTAGGCCCTGCAAGACCACCATGAACAAGAATCATGTCAGCAAGCAGAAGAAAAGCCTCAGTGTGCTCTTTTGTTCATACTGCTGCCCTCTAGTAACACTTCATGGCAACTGCAGCATAAGAATGGGACTGAGAAGAGGGCTGTCCTATGCAAATAATATCCTCCCATGCATACTTTCTTCTGAGACGGTCGGCGGCTTGTGCCGTGATACCGCTTCCAACAAATGGTCTTCAACCAAATTTTAAAAAAGCCCACCTGCCTTAGATGAAGGATTTTGCAACTCGAAGGAAGCACATGGGGACATCACCCTCATTTAGCAGGGTCCTAAATTGCCTGCTGTCAGCCTGTATACAGAACAAGGGCGTTCGTGGGCGTTCGTGAGCGTTCCTCAAAGGAAGGAGGTGGGTGATTAATTCACAATGCCAGGGCAGGCCCAGCCCAGCCCAGCCCAGCCCAGCCCAGCGCAGCCCAGCCCGGCACAGCGCACTGCTGTGGAGGTCCATTCCTTCACATCCTGCAGCAGGCATGATGCAGACCTACTAGAGCAAAGGCTTGACTCTGCCCTTGTCTGTCTCTTAAAGAAAACAATCTTTCTAGCTTCTTATTGCACCTGATAAATGGACTCTAGCTTGCCTCAAACTTGACCCATCATTTCATTAGCCAGAGCTCATACTTGACCTTTATTTCTATCCAAGCTCACTGGCACCAAACCCCTGATTTGAGCGAGTTACTCACACCAAAATGAAAAATCACCATCATCCAACCTATTTTACAATAAGTGTAGCACCTTCCTCGCATTCTTGTGCTCAGTTATAACCCCCAATACCACAATTGCACTCTGCAATTCACCAAACTTAAAGGAAAAGGAATGAAGACATTGATAAAGGAAGACAAGGCCTTGTCCCTATTGCACCTACTTGAGAAATAGGGAGGTTGGTAGAAGGTCATGAGGGAAAACATTTGAAATTTTGGGACACACATGCCAAAAAGAGTGTCCACTTTTCTCCTCTGTTACCAAGTAAAAAAAAATCTTAGCAAAAAAAAAAACATTCACTTTTTGAAAATTTCCACCTTGGGATACCTCTACAGCATTGGCAGGATTCGAACCCTGGCCTGTGAGGGCTGTCTGCACCAAATGTACAAGACTTACCTTTGAGCTATAGCTCCTTAGTGGTCTAGAGGATTGCAGTAGTAACTATAAGCAACATGAAGGCCTTGGTGTCCTTCCCGGCGGCTTCCATTGCACATGAAAAGGATGACCATGACATAAGGACAATTTGATAGGCTACATACATGGAAACCAGTGTGGTCCAGTGGGTAAGTGCCTGCCTTCCATGCAGGCAACCAGGGTTCAAATCCCGGGTTCGGCACCAGGTGACTGATGGTGGCAGAGCAGAGGTAAGTTGGAGGTGGGCCTAAATGGCCAATTGGTAAGTAAAATGTGTCTGGGTGTTGTGTACGAGTGGAATCATGCCTAGTGAATGAGGGATTGCAGATTGGTTGGTAAGTAAAATAGGTGTGGCCTGAACAGAGACAGGTGAAAGAAAGGTAACAGGTGTTGTGTGCAGGAGGAGGAGGAGCCTAGTCAGAGTGGGTGGGGTCAGAGAGGAGGAGCCAGGTCAGAGAGGAAGGGTATAGGTGAAGCCTAGTCAGAGTGGGTGGGGTTAGAGAGGAGGAGTATAGGAGGAGCTGGGTCAGAGAGGAGGGGTATAGGTGAAGCCTAGTCAGAGTGGGAGGGGTCAGAGAGGAGGAGTATAGGAGGAGCCAGGTCAGAGAGGAGGGGTGTAGGTGGAGCCTTGTCAGAGTGGGAGGGGTCAGAGAGGAGGGGTATAGGAGGAGCCTAGTCAGAGTGGGAGGGGTCAGAGAGGAGGAGTATAGGAGGAGCCAGGTCAGAGAGGAGGGGTATAGGTGAAGCCTAGTCAGAGTGGGTGGGGTTAGAGAGGAGGAGTATAGGAGGAGCTGGGTCAGAGAGGAGGGGTATAGGAGGAGCCTAGTCAGAGTGGGAGGGGTCAGAGAGGAGGAGTATAGGAGGAGCCAGGTCAGAGAAGAGGGGTGTAGGTGGAGCCTTGTCAGAGTGGGAGGGGTCAGAGAGGAGGAGTATAGGCGGAGCCTGGGCAGAGAGGAGGGGTATAGGAGGAGCCTAGTCAGAGTGGGAGGGGTCAGAGAGGAGGAGTATAGGAGGAGCCAGGTCAGAGAGGAGGGGTGTAGGTGGAGCCTTGTCAGAGTGGGAGGGGTCAGAGAGGAGGAGTATAGGCGGAGCCTGGGCAGAGAGGAGGGGTATAGGTGAAGCCTAGTCAGAGTGGGTGGGGTTAGAGAGGAGGAGTATAGGAGGAGCTGGGTCAGAGAGGAGGGGTATAGGAGGAGCCTAGTCAGAGTGGGAGGGGTCAGAGAGGAGGAGCCTAGTCAGAGTGGGAGGGGTCAGAGAGGAGGAGTATAGGAGGAGCTGGGTCAGAGAGGAGGGGTATAGGAGGAGCCTAGTCAGAGTGGGAGGGGTTAGAGAGGAGGAGTATAGGAGGAGCTGGGTCAGAGTGGGAGGGGTCAGAGAGGAGGAGTATAGGAGGAGCCAGGTCAGAGAGGAGGGGTGTAGGTGGAGCCTAGTCAGAGTGGGTGGGGTCAGAGAGGAGGAGCCAGGTCAGAGAGGAGGGGTATAGGTGAAGCCTAGTCTGGGTGGGGTTAGAGAGGAGGAGTATAGGAGGAGCTGGGTCAGAGAGGAGGGGTATAGGAGGAGCCTAGTCAGAGTGGGAGGGGTCAGAGAGGAGGAGTATAGGAGGAGCCAGGTCAGAGAGGAGGGGTGTAGGTGGAGCCTTGTCAGAGTGGGAGGGGTCAGAGAGCAGAGGAAGGGGAGGAGGATCCTGACTTATTGTGGGGTACTGCAAATACTTTTTTACTGCACCCCCCTATACTCTCTGATTTCTGTTGGGAGGGGGCAGTCAAAATTTGGGGGAGCAGTATTAAAAGGTGCTTAGGCGCAACGTGAAGGCGATGGGGTGCACACAATGGCTTGGCTTCCAGGTACTTTTTGGGGGGCTACCATTAGTTTTTATTGCTCTGATCCTCCCTCATGGGGTGTACCCCAAATGGTTAGGGGCCACGGGGGGGCAAGAAGCTGTTTGACAGTTTCTATTAACAACAGGGGTCACCATACGATTCTGCTGCAGTTATGGTATTGAAAGGTAAAACAAGGAGCATTTGGCTGTATTTTTGCAGGTGGGGTGCCCCAAAATGTTTCTGCCAGCAGCAGCAGCCCCCTTCCTCGCCACCCTGCAGATTGGTATAGGTACCTTTAGGACATTTCTGTTGAAAACAGAGGCTATAGCGAATCGCGCTACAAAATCCGAGAGCACTAACACTTGCTAAATAAAGGTGGCATCGGAGCATACGAATGAGGCAGGGAGAGGCTACTGTTGCAATTGGTTTGGTGGGTCATAGTGAATAACCTCGGCATGCAAATAGGCAGAAGTGTGAGGATTGGCAGTGTCTGTAGAGAATTTTGGCATGCTCTTCAGTTGATGTTTTCCTCCTTGAACTACAGAGGAAAGGCCTGGCCTTACTGTTGGGCAAAACATGTATTTATGATTTTAAGAAGTGTAGTCTGGATGTACTGAGAGGGCCTGTACAGTACGGTAAATGCCTGTATACCCCTGCAATGTGCATCCAGCTGTCACTTGAGATTGAACAGCGAACGAAGCAGCTGGGTTACTGACTGAATGTAAATGGAAGGCACATAGGAAGGGTGTTTGTGGTCACTCAAATGATTGAAACCTGGTTGATGCACTACCAAAGCTGGGGTACCAGGCGGAAACATTTGAGGGGTATTGAGATGGTGGTGTCCAGAGGTCAAAATATGTTTCAGAGACACAGAGGTACTGCGGTCCTGGTCCCACATTGGGGGTAGACAAAAGTCCATGCTAAAGATTTCTGTCCAACTGTTACCACATTTTGTGCAGCCTGGCTCCCTCTGTAACGATTCCCCAGTGTCTTTCGATCCTACAGATGACTGTAGCAAACTTCCCAAATTTTTTCTTGACCTCATACTCCCAAAGGAGTGCCTGACATTTGCCAGCCTAACGATACTCACATTCTGGGAAAAACCTCACTAACTATGCATATTTATCTACCACACATGGCAAATCCTTACAATTGCAGAACATCATATCGCACTTGTCATCTTTGCGGTACTGTAAGTATTTGGATTTGAGGGAAATATTCATCCTTGCTTGCTCTCTCCCATCTGAAGTCTATGGTGCTGCTGTTCCTTTCTCACATGTCCCTTCAAAGAGACAAGTGACACACAGACTCAATCACTCAGCAAACATATATGCTTTGACGTTTTCATCTTGCTGTTTACCTTCCAAATATTCCCCCTGAACCACAAATAAAGGCCTGCCATTCCTCATCCCCTCAGTCAAAGCAGTCCTTCGCTCCTTAGGCCCTGCAAGACCACCATGAACAAGAATCATGTCAGCAAGCAGAAGAAAAGCCTCAGTGTGCTCTTTTGTTCATACTGCTGCCCTCTAGTAACACTTCATGGCAACTGCAGCATAAGAATGGGACTGAGAAGAGGGCTGTCCTATGCAAATAATATCCTCCCATGCATACTTTCTTCTGAGACGGTCGGCGGCTTGTGCCGTGATACCGCTTCCAACAAATGGTCTTCAACCAAATTTTAAAAAAGCCCACCTGCCTTAGATGAAGGATTTTGCAACTCGAAGGAAGCACATGGGGACATCACCCTCATTTAGCAGGGTCCTAAATTGCCTGCTGTCAGCCTGTATACAGAACAAGGGCGTTCGTGGGCGTTCGTGAGCGTTCCTCAAAGGAAGGAGGTGGGTGATTAATTCACAGTGCCAGGGCAGGCCCAGCCCAGCCCAGCCCAGCGCAGCCCAGCCCGGCACAGCGCACTGCTGTGGAGGTCCATTCCTTCACATCCTGCAGCAGGCATGATGCAGACCTACTAGAGCAAAGGCTTGACTCTGCCCTTGTCTGTCTCTTAAAGAAAACAATCTTTCTAGCTTCTTATTGCACCTGATAAATGGACTCTAGCTTGCCTCAAACTTGACCCATCATTTCATTAGCCAGAGCTCATACTTGACCTTTATTTCTATCCAAGCTCACTGGCACCAAACCCCTGATTTGAGCGAGTTACTCACACCAAAATGAAAAATCACCATCATCCAACCTATTTTACAATAAGTGTAGCACCTTCCTCGCATTCATGTGCTCAGTTATAACCCCCAATACCACAATTGCACTCTGCAATTCACCAAACTTAAAGGAAAAGGAATGAAGACATTGATAAAGGAAGACAAGGCCTTGTCCCTATTGCACCTACTTGAGAAATAGGGAGGTTGGTAGAAGGTCATGAGGGAAAACATTTGAAATTTTGGGACACACATGCCAAAAAGAGTGTCCACTTTTCTCCTCTGTTACCAAGTAAAAAAAAATCTTAGCAAAAAAAAAAACATTCACTTTTTGAAAATTTCCACCTTGGGATACCTCTACAGCATTGGCAGGATTCGAACCCTGGCCTGTGAGGGCTGTCTGCACCAAAGGTACAAGACTTACCTTTGAGCTATAGCTCCTTAGTGGTCTAGAGGATTGCAGTAGTAACTATAAGCAACATGAAGGCCTTGGTGTCCTTCCCGGCGGCTTCCATTGCACATGAAAAGGATGACCATGACATAAGGACAATTTGATAGGCTACATACATGGAAACCAGTGTGGTCCAGTGGGTAAGTGCCTGCCTTCCATGCAGGCAACCAGGGTTCAAATCCCGGGTTCGGCACCAGGTGACTGATGGTGGCAGAGCAGAGGTAAGTTGGAGGTGGGCCTAAATGGCCAATTGGTAAGTAAAATGTGTCTGGGTGTTGTGTACAAGTGGAATCATGCCTAGTGAATGAGGGATTGCAGATTGGTTGGTAAGTAAAATAGGTGTGGCCTGAACAGAGACAGGTGAAAGAAAGGTAACAGGTGTTGTGTGCAGGAGGAGGAGGAGCCTAGTCAGAGTGGGTGGGGTCAGAGAGGAGGAGCCAGGTCAGAGAGGAAGGGTATAGGTGAAGCCTAGTCAGAGTGGGTGGGGTTAGAGAGGAGGAGTATAGGAGGAGCTGGGTCAGAGAGGAGGGGTATAGGAGGAGCCTAGTCAGAGTGGGAGGGGTCAGAGAGGAGGAGTATAGGAGGAGCCAGGTCAGAGAGGAGGGGTGTAGGTGGAGCCTTGTCAGAGTGGGAGGGGTCAGAGAGGAGGAGTATAGGCGGAGCCTGGGCAGAGAGGAGGGGTATAGGTGAAGCCTAGTCAGAGTGGGTGGGGTTAGAGAGGAGGAGTATAGGAGGAGCTGGGTCAGAGAGGAGGGGTATAGGAGGAGCCTAGTCAGAGTGGGAGGGGTCAGAGAGGAGGAGCCTAGTCAGAGTGGGAGGGGTTAGAGAGGAGGAGTATAGGAGGAGCTGGGTCAGAGAGGAGGGGTATAGGAGGAGCCTAGTCAGAGTGGGAGGGGTTAGAGAGGAGGAGTATAGGAGGAGCTGGGTCAGAGTGGGAGGGGTCAGAGAGGAGGAGTATAGGAGGAGCCAGGTCAGAGAGGAGGGGTGTAGGTGGAGCCTTGTGGGAGGGGTCAGAGAGTAGGAGTATAGAAGGAGCCTAGTCAGAGTGGGTGGGGTCAGAGAGGAGGAGCCAGGTCAGAGAGGAGGGGTATAGGTGAAGCCTAGTCAGAGTGGGTGGGGTTAGAGAGGAGGAGTATAGGAGGAGCTGGGTCAGAGAGAAGGGGTATAGGAGGAGCCTAGTCAGAGTGGGAGGGGTCAGAGAGGAGGAGTATAGGAGGAGCCAGGTCAGAGAGGAGGGGTATAGGTGAAGCCTAGTCTGGGTGGGGTTAGAGAGGAGGAGTATAGGAGGAGCTGGGTCAGAGAGGAGGGGTATAGGAGGAGCCTAGTCAGAGTGGGAGGGGTCAGAGAGGAGGAGTATAGGAGGAGCCAGGTCAGAGAGGAGGGGTGTAGGTGGAGCCTTGTCAGAGTGGGAGGGGTCAGAGAACAGAGGAAGGGGAGGAGGATCCTGACTTATTGTGGGGTACTGCAAATACTTTTTTACTGCACCCCCCTATACTCTCTGATTTCTGTTGGGAGGGGGCAGTCAAAATTTGGGGGAGCAGTATTAAAAGGTGCTTAGGCGCAACGTGAAGGCGATGGGGTGCACACAATGGCTTGGCTTCCAGGTACTTTTTGGGGGGCTACCATTAGTTTTTATTGCTCTGATCCTCCCTCATGGGGTGTACCCCAAATGGTTAGGGGCCACGGGGGGGCAAGAAGCTGTTTGACAGTTTCTATTAACAACAGGGGTCACCATACGATTCTGCTGCAGTTATGGTATTGAAAGGTAAAACAAGGAGCATTTGGCTGTATTTTTGCAGGTGGGGTGCCCCAAAATGTTACTGCCAGCAGCAGCAGCAGCCCCCTTCCTCGCCACCCTGCAGATTGGTATAGGTACCTTTAGGACATTTCTGTTGAAAACAGAGGCTATAGCGAATCGC
Source organism: Lissotriton vulgaris (assembly GCF_964263255.1). Taxonomy (NCBI): domain Eukaryota; kingdom Metazoa; phylum Chordata; class Amphibia; order Caudata; family Salamandridae; genus Lissotriton; species Lissotriton vulgaris. The sequence goes on along the minus strand of NC_141687.1, from coordinate 1,532,379,441 downwards.
GCTACAAAATCCGAGAGCACTAACACTTGCTAAATAAAGGTGGCATCGGAGCATACGAATGAGGCAGGGAGAGGCTACTGTTGCAATTGGTTTGGTGGGTCATAGTGAATAACCTCGGCATGCAAATAGGCAGAAGTGTGAGGATTGGCAGTGTCTGTAGAGAATTTTGGCATGCTCTTCAGTTGATGTTTTCCTCCTTGAACTACAGAGGAAAGGCCTGGCCTTACTGTTGGGCAAAACATGTATTTATGATTTTAAGAAGTGTAGTCTGGATGTACTGAGAGGGCCTGTACAGTACGGTAAATGCCTGTATACCCCTGCAATGTGCATCCAGCTGTCACTTGAGATTGAACAGCGAACGAAGCAGCTGGGTTACTGACTGAATGTAAATGGAAGGCACATAGGAAGGGTGTTTGTGGTCACTCAAATGATTGAAACCTGGTTGATGCACTACCAAAGCTGGGGTACCAGGCGGAAACATTTGAGGGGTATTGAGATGGTGGTGTCCAGAGGTCAAAATATGTTTCAGAGACACAGAGGTACTGCGGTCCTGGTCCCACATTGGGGGTAGACAAAAGTCCATGCTAAAGATTTCTGTCCAACTGTTACCACATTTTGTGCAGCCTGGCTCCCTCTGTAACGATTCCCCAGTGTCTTTCGATCCTACAGATGACTGTAGCAAACTTCCCAAATTTTTTCTTGGCCTCATACTCCCAAAGGAGTGCCTGACATTTGCCAGCCTAACGATACTCACATTCTGGGAAAAACCTCACTAACTATGCATATTTATCTACCACACATGGCAAATCCTTACAATTGCAGAACATCATATCGCACTTGTCATCTTTGTGGTACTGTAAGTATTTGGATTTGAGGGAAATATTCATCCTTGCTTGCTCTCTCCCATCTGAAGTCTATGGTGCTGCTGTTCCTTTCTCACATGTCCCTTCAAAGAGACAAGTGACACACAGACTCAATCACTCAGCAAACATATATGCTTTGACGTTTTCATCTTGCTGTTTACCTTCCAAATATTCCCCCTGAACCACAAATAAAGGCCTGCCATTCCTCATCCCCTCAGTCAAAGCAGTCCTTCGCTCCTTAGGCCCTGCAAGACCACCATGAACAAGAATCATGTCAGCAAGCAGAAGAAAAGCCTCAGTGTGCTCTTTTGTTCATACTGCTGCCCTCTAGTAACACTTCATGGCAACTGCAGCATAAGAATGGGACTGAGAAGAGGGCTGTCCTATGCAAATAATATCCTCCCATGCATACTTTCTTCTGAGACGGTCGGCGGCTTGTGCCGTGATACCGCTTCCAACAAATGGTCTTCAACCAAATTTTAAAAAAGCCCACCTGCCTTAGATGAAGGATTTTGCAACTCGAAGGAAGCACATGGGGACATCACCCTCATTTAGCAGGGTCCTAAATTGCCTGCTGTCAGCCTGTATACAGAACAAGGGCGTTCGTGGGCGTTCGTGAGCGTTCCTCAAAGGAAGGAGGTGGGTGATTAATTCACAATGCCAGGGCAGGCCCAGCCCAGCCCAGCCCAGCCCAGCCCAGCGCAGCCCAGCCCGGCACAGCGCACTGCTGTGGAGGTCCATTCCTTCACATCCTGCAGCAGGCATGATGCAGACCTACTAGAGCAAAGGCTTGACTCTGCCCTTGTCTGTCTCTTAAAGAAAACAATCTTTCTAGCTTCTTATTGCACCTGATAAATGGACTCTAGCTTGCCTCAAACTTGACCCATCATTTCATTAGCCAGAGCTCATACTTGACCTTTATTTCTATCCAAGCTCACTGGCACCAAACCCCTGATTTGAGCGAGTTACTCACACCAAAATGAAAAATCACCATCATCCAACCTATTTTACAATAAGTGTAGCACCTTCCTCGCATTCTTGTGCTCAGTTATAACCCCCAATACCACAATTGCACTCTGCAATTCACCAAACTTAAAGGAAAAGGAATGAAGACATTGATAAAGGAAGACAAGGCCTTGTCCCTATTGCACCTACTTGAGAAATAGGGAGGTTGGTAGAAGGTCATGAGGGAAAACATTTGAAATTTTGGGACACACATGCCAAAAAGAGTGTCCACTTTTCTCCTCTGTTACCAAGTAAAAAAAAATCTTAGCAAAAAAAAAAACATTCACTTTTTGAAAATTTCCACCTTGGGATACCTCTACAGCATTGGCAGGATTCGAACCCTGGCCTGTGAGGGCTGTCTGCACCAAATGTACAAGACTTACCTTTGAGCTATAGCTCCTTAGTGGTCTAGAGGATTGCAGTAGTAACTATAAGCAACATGAAGGCCTTGGTGTCCTTCCCGGCGGCTTCCATTGCACATGAAAAGGATGACCATGACATAAGGACAATTTGATAGGCTACATACATGGAAACCAGTGTGGTCCAGTGGGTAAGTGCCTGCCTTCCATGCAGGCAACCAGGGTTCAAATCCCGGGTTCGGCACCAGGTGACTGATGGTGGCAGAGCAGAGGTAAGTTGGAGGTGGGCCTAAATGGCCAATTGGTAAGTAAAATGTGTCTGGGTGTTGTGTACGAGTGGAATCATGCCTAGTGAATGAGGGATTGCAGATTGGTTGGTAAGTAAAATAGGTGTGGCCTGAACAGAGACAGGTGAAAGAAAGGTAACAGGTGTTGTGTGCAGGAGGAGGAGGAGCCTAGTCAGAGTGGGTGGGGTCAGAGAGGAGGAGCCAGGTCAGAGAGGAAGGGTATAGGTGAAGCCTAGTCAGAGTGGGTGGGGTTAGAGAGGAGGAGTATAGGAGGAGCTGGGTCAGAGAGGAGGGGTATAGGTGAAGCCTAGTCAGAGTGGGAGGGGTCAGAGAGGAGGAGTATAGGAGGAGCCAGGTCAGAGAGGAGGGGTGTAGGTGGAGCCTTGTCAGAGTGGGAGGGGTCAGAGAGGAGGGGTATAGGAGGAGCCTAGTCAGAGTGGGAGGGGTCAGAGAGGAGGAGTATAGGAGGAGCCAGGTCAGAGAGGAGGGGTATAGGTGAAGCCTAGTCAGAGTGGGTGGGGTTAGAGAGGAGGAGTATAGGAGGGGCTGGGTCAGAGAGGAGGGGTATAGGAGGATCCTAGTCAGAGTGGGAGGGGTCAGAGAGGAGGAGCCTAGTCAGAGTGGGAGGGGTCAGAGAGGAGGAGTATAGGAGGAGCTGGGTCAGAGAGGAGGGGTATAGGAGGAGCCTAGTCAGAGTGGGAGGGGTTAGAGAGGAGGAGTATAGGAGGAGCTGGGTCAGAGTGGGAGGGGTCAGAGAGGAGGAGTATAGGAGGAGCCAGGTCAGAGAGGAGGGGTGTAGGTGGAGCCTTGTCAGAGTGGGAGGGGTCAGAGAGTAGGAGTATAGAAGGAGCCTAGTCAGAGTGGGTGGGGTCAGAGAGGAGGAGCCAGGTCAGAGAGGAGGGGTATAGGTGAAGCCTAGTCTGGGTGGGGTTAGAGAGGAGGAGTATAGGAGGAGCTGGGTCAGAGAGGAGGGGTATAGGAGGAGCCTAGTCAGAGTGGGAGGGGTCAGAGAGGAGGAGTATAGGAGGAGCCAGGTCAGAGAGGAGGGGTGTAGGTGGAGCCTTGTCAGAGTGGGAGGGGTCAGAGAGCAGAGGAAGGGGAGGAGGATCCTGACTTATTGTGGGGTACTGCAAATACTTTTTTACTGCACCCCCCTATACTCTCTGATTTCTGTTGGGAGGGGGCAGTCAAAATTTGGGGGAGCAGTATTAAAAGGTGCTTAGGCGCAACGTGAAGGCGATGGGGTGCACACAATGGCTTGGCTTCCAGGTACTTTTTGGGGGGCTACCATTAGTTTTTATTGCTCTGATCCTCCCTCATGGGGTGTACCCCAAATGGTTAGGGGCCACGGGGGGGGGCAAGAAGCTGTTTGACAGTTTCTATTAACAACAGGGGTCACCATACGATTCTGCTGCAGTTATGGTATTGAAAGGTAAAACAAGGAGCATTTGGCTGTATTTTTGCAGGTGGGGTGCCCCAAAATGTTACTGCCAGCAGCAGCAGCAGCCCCCTTCCTCGCCACCCTGCAGATTGGTATAGGTACCTTTAGGACATTTCTGTTGAAAACAGAGGCTATAGCGAATCGCGCTACAAAATCCGAGAGCACTAACACTTGCTAAATAAAGGTGGCATCGGAGCATACGAATGAGGCAGGGAGAGGCTACTGTTGCAATTGGTTTGGTGGGTCATAGTGAATAACCTCGGCATGCAAATAGGCAGAAGTGTGAGGATTGGCAGTGTCTGTAGAGAATTTTGGCATGCTCTTCAGTTGATGTTTTCCTCCTTGAACTACAGAGGAAAGGCCTGGCCTTACTGTTGGGCAAAACATGTATTTATGATTTTAAGAAGTGTAGTCTGGATGTACTGAGAGGGCCTGTACAGTACGGTAAATGCCTGTATACCCCTGCAATGTGCATCCAACTGTCACTTGAGATTGAACAGCGAACGAAGCAGCTGGGTTACTGACTGAATGTAAATGGAAGGCACATAGGAAGGGTGTTTGTGGTCACTCAAATGATTGAAACCTGGTTGATGCACTACCAAAGCTGGGGTACCAGGGGGGAACATTTATGGGGTATTGAGATGGTGGTGTCCAGAGGTCAAAATATGTTTCAGAGACACAGAGGTACTGCGGTCCTGGTCCCACATTGGGGGTAGACAAAAGTCCATGCTAAAGATTTCTGTCCAACTGTTACCACATTTTGTGCAGCCTGGCTCCCTCTGTAACGATTCCCCAGTGTCTTTCGATCCTACAGATGACTGTAGCAAACTTCCCAAATTTTTTCTTGGCCTCATACTCCCAAAGGAGTGCCTGACATTTGCCAGCCTAACGATACTCACATTCTGGGAAAAACCTCACTAACTATGCATATTTATCTACCACACATGGCAAATCCTTACAATTGCAGAACATCATATCGCACTTGTCATCTTTGAGGTACTGTAAGTATTTGGATTTGAGGGAAATATTCATCCTTGCTTGCTCTCTCCCATCTGAAGTCCATGGTGCTGCTGTTCCTTTCTCACGTGTCCCTTCAAAGAGACAAGTGGCACACAGACTCAATCACTCAGCAAACATATATGCTTTGATGTTTTCATCTTGCTGTTTACCTTCCAAATATTCCCCCTGAACCACAAATAAAGGCCTGCCATTCCTCATCCCCTCAGTCAAAGCAGTCCTTCGCTCCTTAGGCCCTGCAAGACCACCATGAACAAAAATCATGTCAGCAAGCAGAAGAAAAGCCTCAGTGTGCTCTTTTGTTCATACTGCTGCCCTCTAGTAACACTTCATGGCAACTGCAGCATAAGAATGGGACTGAGAAGAGGGCTGTCCTATGCAAATAATATCCTCCCATGCATACTTTCTTCTGAGACGGTCGGCGGCTTATGCCGTGATACCGCCTCCAACAAATGGTCTTCAACCAAATTTTAAAAAAGCCCACCTGCCTTAGATGAAGGATTTTGCAACTCGAAGGAAGCACATGGGGACATCACCCTCATTTAGCAGGGTCCTAAATTGCCTGCTGTCAGCCTGTATACAGAACAAGGGCGTTCGTGGGCGTTCGTGAGCGTTCCTCAAAGGAAGGAGGTGGGTGATTAATTCACAGTGCCAGGGCAGGCCCAGCCCAGCCCAGCCCAGCCCAGCCCAGCCCAGCGCAGCCCAGCCCGGCACAGCGCACTGCTGTGGAGGTCCATTCCTTCACATCCTGCAGCAGGCATGATGCAGACCTACTAGAGCAAAGGCTTGACTCTGCCCTTGTCTGTCTCTTAAAGAAAACAATCTTTCTAGCTTCTTATTGCACCTGATAAATGGACTCTAGCTTGCCTCAAACTTGACCCATCATTTCATTAGCCAGAGCTCATACTTGACCTTTATTTCTATCCAAGCTCACTGGCACCAAACCCCTGATTTGAGCGAGTTACTCACACCAAAATGAAAAATCACCATCATCCAACCTATTTTACAATAAGTGTAGCACCTTCCTCGCATTCTTGTGCTCAGTTATAACCCCCAATACCACAATTGCACTCTGCAATTCACCAAACTTAAAGGAAAAGGAATGAAGACATTGATAAAGGAAGACAAGGCCTTGTCCCTATTGCACCTACTTGAGAAATAGGGAGGTTGGTAGAAGGTCATGAGGGAAAACATTTGAAATTTTGGGACACACATGCCAAAAAGAGTGTCCACTTTTCTCCTCTGTTACCAAGTAAAAAAAAATCTTAGCAAAAAAAAAAACATTCACTTTTTGAAAATTTCCACCTTGGGATACCTCTACAGCATTGGCAGGATTCGAACCCTGGCCTGTGAGGGCTGTCTGCACCAAAGGTACAAGACTTACCTTTGAGCTATAGCTCCTTAGTGGTCTAGAGGATTGCAGTAGTAACTATAAGCAACATGAAGGCCTTGGTGTCCTTCCCGGCGGCTTCCATTGCACATGAAAACGATGACCATGACATAAGGACAATTTGATAGGCTACATACATGGAAACCAGTGTGGTCCAGTGGGTAAGTGCCTGCCTTCCATGCAGGCAACCAGGGTTCAAATCCCGGGTTCGGCACCAGGTGACTGATGGTGGCAGAGCAGAGGTAAGTTGGAGGTGGGCCTAAATGGCCAATTGGTAAGTAAAATGTGTCTGGGTGTTGTGTACGAGTGGAATCATGCCTAGTGAATGAGGGATTGCAGATTGGTTGGTAAGTAAAATAGGTGTGGCCTGAACAGAGACAGGTGAAAGAAAGGTAACAGGTGTTGTGTGCTGGAGGAGGAGGAGCCTAGTCAGAGTGGGTGGGGTCAGAGAGGAGGAGCCAGGTCAGAGAGGAAGGGTATAGGTGAAGCCTAGTCAGAGTGGGTGGGGTTAGAGAGGAGGAGTATAGGAGGAGCTGGGTCAGAGAGGAGGGGTATAGGAGGAGCCTAGTCAGAGTGGGAGGGGTCAGAGAGGAGGAGTATAGGAGGAGCCAGGTCAGAGAGGAGGGGTGTAGGTGGAGCCTTGTCGGAGTGGGAGGGGTCAGAGAGGAGGAGTATAGGCGGAGCCTGGGCAGAGAGGAGGGGTATAGGTGAAGCCTAGTCAGAGTGGGTGGGGTTAGAGAGGAGGAGTATAGGAGGAGCTGGGTCAGAGAGGAGGGTTATAGGAGGAGCCTAGTCAGAGTGGGAGGGGTCAGAGAGGAGGAGCCTAGTCAGAGTGGGAGGGGTCAGAGAGGAGGAGTATAGGAGGAGCTGGGTCAGAGAGGAGGGGTATAGGAGGAGCCTAGTCAGAGTGGGAGGGGTTAGAGAGGAGGAGTATAGGAGGAGCTGGGTCAGAGTGGGAGGGGTCAGAGAGGAGGAGTATAGGAGGAGCCAGGTCAGAGAGGAGGGGTGTAGGTGGAGCCTAGTCAGAGTGGGTGGGGTCAGAGAGGAGGAGCCAGGTCAGAGAGGAGGGGTATAGGAGGAGCCTAGTCAGAGTGGGAGGGGTCAGAGAGGAGGAGTATAGGAGGAGCCAGGTCAGAGAGGAGGGGTGTAGGTGGAGCCTTGTCAGAGTGGGAGGGGTCAGAGAGCAGAGGAAGGGGAGGAGGATCCTGACTTATTGTGGGGTACTGCAAATACTTTTTTACTGCACCCCCCTATACTCTCTGATTTCTGTTGGGAGGGGGCAGTCAAAATTTGGGGGAGCAGTATTAAAAGGTGCTTAGGCGCAACGTGAAGGCGATGGGGTGCACACAATGGCTTGGCTTCCAGGTACTTTTTGGGGGGCTACCATTAGTTTTTATTGCTCTGATCCTCCCTCATGGGGTGTACCCCAAATGGTTAGGGGCCACGGGGGGGGGAAGAAGCTGTTTGACAGTTTCTATTAACAACAGGGGTCACCATACGATTCTGCTGCAGTTATGGTATTGAAAGGTAAAACAAGGAGCATTTGGCTGTATTTTTGCAGGTGGGGTGCCCCAAAATGTTTCTGCCAGCAGCAGCAGCAGCCCCCTTCCTCGCCACCCTGCAGATTGGTATAGGTACCTTTAGGACATTTCTGTTGAAAACAGAGGCTATAGCGAATCGCGCTACAAAATCCGAGAGCACTAACACTTGCTAAATAAAGGTGGCATCGGAGCATACGAATGAGGCAGGGAGAGGCTACTGTTGCAATTGGTTTGGTGGGTCATAGTGAATAACCTCGGCATGCAAATAGGCAGAAGTGTGAGGATTGGCAGTGTCTGTAGAGAATTTTGGCATGCTCTTCAGTTGATGTTTTCCTCCTTGAACTACAGAGGAAAGGCCTGGCCTTACTGTTGGGCAAAACATGTATTTATGATTTTAAGAAGTGTAGTCTGGATGTACTGAGAGGGCCTGTACAGTACGGTAAATGCCTGTATACCCCTGCAATGTGCATCCAGCTGTCACTTGAGATTGAACAGCGAACGAAGCAGCTGGGTTACTGACTGAATGTAAATGGAAGGCACATAGGAAGGGTGTTTGTGGTCACTCAAATGATTGAAACCTGGTTGATGCACTACCAAAGCTGGGGTACCAGGGGGGAACATTTATGGGGTATTGAGATGGTGGTGTCCAGAGGTCAAAATATGTTTCAGAGACACAGAGGTACTGCGGTCCTGGTCCCACATTGGGGGTAGACAAAAGTCCATGCTAAAGATTTCTGTCCAACTGTTACCACATTTTGTGCAGCCTGGCTCCCTCTGTAACGATTCCCCAGTGTCTTTCGATCCTACAGATGACTGTAGCAAACTTCCCAAATTTTTTCTTGGCCTCATACTCCCAAAGGAGTGCCTGACATTTGCCAGCCTAACGATACTCACATTCTGGGAAAAACCTCACTAACTATGCATATTTATCTACCACACATGGCAAATCCTTACAATTGCAGAACATCATATCGCACTTGTCATCTTTGAGGTACTGTAAGTATTTGGATTTGAGGGAAATATTCATCCTTGCTTGCTCTCTCCCATCTGAAGTCCATGGTGCTGCTGTTCCTTTCTCACATGTCCCTTCAAAGAGACAAGTGGCACACAGACTCAATCACTCAGCAAACATATATGCTTTGATGTTTTCATCTTGCTGTTTACCTTCCAAATATTCCCCCTGAACCACAAATAAAGGCCTGCCATTCCTCATCCCCTCAGTCAAAGCAGTCCTTCGCTCCTTAGGCCCTGCAAGACCACCATGAACAAAAATCATGTCAGCAAGCAGAAGAAAAGCCTCAGTGTGCTCTTTTGTTCATACTGCTGCCCTCTAGTAACACTTCATGGCAACTGCAGCATAAGAATGGGACTGAGAAGAGGGCTGTCCTATGCAAATAATATCCTCCCATGCATACTTTCTTCTGAGACGGTCGGCGGCTTATGCCGTGATACCGCCTCCAACAAATGGTCTTCAACCAAATTTTAAAAAAGCCCACCTGCCTTAGATGAAGGATTTTGCAACTCGAAGGAAGCACATGGGGACATCACCCTCATTTAGCAGGGTCCTAAATTGCCTGCTGTCAGCCTGTATACAGAACAAGGGCGTTCGTGGGCGTTCGTGAGCGTTCCTCAAAGGAAGGAGGTGGGTGATTAATTCACAATGCCAGGGCAGGCCCAGCCCAGCCCAGCCCAGCCCAGCCCAGCCCAGCGCAGCCCAGCCCGGCACAGCGCACTGCTGTGGAGGTCCATTCCTTCACATCCTGCAGCAGGCATGATGCAGACCTACTAGAGCAAAGGCTTGACTCTGCCCTTGTCTGTCTCTTAAAGAAAACAATCTTTCTAGCTTCTTATTGCACCTGATAAATGGACTCTAGCTTGCCTCAAACTTGACCCATCATTTCATTAGCCAGAGCTCATACTTGACCTTTATTTCTATCCAAGCTCACTGGCACCAAACCCCTGATTTGAGCGAGTTACTCACACCAAAATGAAAAATCACCATCATCCAACCTATTTTACAATAAGTGTAGCACCTTCCTCGCATTCTTGTGCTCAGTTATAACCCCCAATACCACAATTGCACTCTGCAATTCACCAAACTTAAAGGAAAAGGAATGAAGACATTGATAAAGGAAGACAAGGCCTTGTCCCTATTGCACCTACTTGAGAAATAGGGAGGTTGGTAGAAGGTCATGAGGGAAAACATTTGAAATTTTGGGACACACATGCCAAAAAGAGTGTCCACTTTTCTCCTCTGTTACCAAGTAAAAAAAAATCTTAGCAAAAAAAAAAACATTCACTTTTTGAAAATTTCCACCTTGGGATACCTCTACAGCATTGGCAGGATTCGAACCCTGGCCTGTGAGGGCTGTCTGCACCAAAGGTACAAGACTTACCTTTGAGCTATAGCTCCTTAGTGGTCTAGAGGATTGCAGTAGTAACTATAAGCAACATGAAGGCCTTGGTGTCCTTCCCGGCGGCTTCCATTGCACATGAAAAGGATGACCATGACATAAGGACAATTTGATAGGGTACATACATGGAAACCAGTGTGGTCCAGTGGGTAAGTGCCTGCCTTCCATGCAGGCAACCAGGGTTCAAATCCCGGGTTCGGCACCAGGTGACTGATGGTGGCAGAGCAGAGGTAAGTTGGAGGTGGGCCTAAATGGCCAATTGGTAAGTAAAATGTGTCTGGGTGTTGTGTACGAGTGGAATCATGCCTAGTGAATGAGGGATTGCAGATTGGTTGGTAAGTAAAATAGGTGTGGCCTGAACAGAGACAGGTGAAAGAGAGGTAACAGGTGTTGTGTGGAGGAGGAGCCTAGTCAGAGTGGGTGGGGTCAGAGAGGAGGAGCCAGGTCAGAGAGGAAGGGTATAGGTGAAGCCTAGTCAGAGTGGGTGGGGTTAGAGAGGAGGAGTATAGGAGGAGCTGGGTCAGAGAGGAGGGGTATAGGAGGAGCCTAGTCAGAGTGGGAGGGGTCAGAGAGGAGGAGTATAGGAGGAGCCAGGTCAGAGAGGAGGGGTGTAGGTGGAGCCTTGTCAGAGTGGGAGGGGTCAGAGAGGAGGAGTATAGGCGGAGCCTAGGCAGAGAGGAGGGGTATAGGAGGAGCCTAGTCAGAGTGGGAGGGGTCAGAGAGGAGGAGTATAGGAGGAGCCAGGTCAGAGAGGAGGGGTGTAGGTGGAGCCTTGTCAGAGTGGGAGGGGTCAGAGAGGAGGAGTATAGGCGGAGCCTGGGCAGAATGGGTGGGTTCAGAGAGCAGAGGAAGGGGAGGAGGATCCTGACTTATTGTGGGGTACTGCAAATACTTTTTTACTGCACCCCCCTATACTCTCTGATTTCTGTTGGGAGGGGGCAGTCAAAATTTGGGGGAGCAGTATTAAAAGGTGCTTAGGCGCAACGTGAAGGCGATGGGGTGCACACAATGGCTTGGCTTCCAGGTACTTTTTGGGGGGCTACCATTAGTTTTTATTGCTCTGATCCTCCCTCATGGGGTGTACCCCAAATGGTTAGGGGCCACGGGGGGGGCAAGAAGCTGTTTGACAGTTTCTCTTAACAACAGGGGTCACCATACGATTCTGCTGCAGTTATGGTATTGAAAGGTAAAACAAGGAGCATTTGGCTGTATTTTTGCAGGTGGGGTGCCCCAAAATGTTACTGCCAGCAGCAGCAGCAGCCCCCTTCCTCGCCACCCTGCAGATTGGTATAGGTACCTTTAGGACATTTCTGTTGAAAACAGAGGCTATAGCGAATCGCGCTACAAAATCCGAGAGCACTAACACTTGCTAAATAAAGGTGGCATCGGAGCATACGAATGAGGCAAGGAGAGGCTACTGTTGCAATTGGTTTGGTGGGTCATAGTGAATAACCTCGGCATGCAAATAGGCAGAAGTGTGAGGATTGGCAGTGTCTGTAGAGAATTTTGGCATGCTCTTCAGTTGATGTTTTCCTCCTTGAACTACAGAGGAAAGGCCTGGCCTTACTGTTGGGCAAAACATGTATTTATGATTTTAAGAAGTGTAGTCTGGATGTACTGAGAGGGCCTGTACAGTACGGTAAATGCCTGTATACCCCTGCAATGTGCATCCAACTGTCACTTGAGATTGAACAGCGAACGAAGCAGCTGGGTTACTGACTGAATGTAAATGGAAGGCACATAGGAAGGGTGTTTGTGGTCACTCAAATGATTGAAACCTGGTTGATGCACTACCAAAGCTGGGGTACCAGGCGGAAACATTTGAGGGGTATTGAGATGGTGGTGTCCAGAGGTCAAAATATGTTTTAGAGACACAGAGGTACTGCGGTCCTGGTCCCACATTGGGGGTAGACAAAAGTCCATGCTAAAGATTTCTGTCCAACTGTTACCACATTTTGTGCAGCCTGGCTCCCTCTGTAACGATTCCCCAGTGTCTTTCGATCCTACAGATGACTGTAGCAAACTTCCCAAATTTTTTCTTGGCCTCATACTCCCAAAGGAGTGCCTGACATTTGCCAGCCTAACGATACTCACATTCTGGGAAAAACCTCACTAACTATGCATATTTATCTACCACACATGGCAAATCCTTACAATTGCAGAACATCATATCGCACTTGTCATCTTTGTGGTACTGTAAGTATTTGGATTTGAGGGAAATATTCATCCTTGCTTGCTCTCTCCCATCTGAAGTCTATGGTGCTGCTGTTCCTTTCTCACATGTCCCTTCAAAGAGACAAGTGACACACAGACTCAATCACTCAGCAAACATATATGCTTTGACGTTTTCATCTTGCTGTTTACCTTCCAAATATTCCCCCTGAACCACAAATAAAGGCCTGCCATTCCTCATCCCCTCAGTCAAAGCAGTCCTTCGCTCCTTAGGCCCTGCAAGACCACCATGAACAAGAATCATGTCAGCAAGCAGAAGAAAAGCCTCAGTGTGCTCTTTTGTTCATACTGCTGCCCTCTAGTAACACTTCATGGCAACTGCAGCATAAGAATGGGACTGAGAAGAGGGCTGTCCTATGCAAATAATATCCTCCCATGCATACTTTCTTCTGAGACGGTCGGCGGCTTGTGCCGTGATACCGCTTCCAACAAATGGTCTTCAACCAAATTTTAAAAAAGCCCACCTGCCTTAGATGAAGGATTTTGCAACTCGAAGGAAGCACATGGGGACATCACCCTCATTTAGCAGGGTCCTAAATTGCCTGCTGTCAGCCTGTATACAGAACAAGGGCGTTCGTGGGCGTTCGTGAGCGTTCCTCAAAGGAAGGAGGTGGGTGATTAATTCACAGTGCCAGGGCAGGCCCAGCCCAGCCCAGCCCAGCCCAGCCCAGCGCAGCCCAGCCCGGCACAGCGCACTGCTGTGGAGGTCCATTCCTTCACATCCTGCAGCAGGCATGATGCAGACCTACTAGAGCAAAGGCTTGACTCTGCCCTTGTCTGTCTCTTAAAGAAAACAATCTTTCTAGCTTCTTATTGCACCTGATAAATGGACTCTAGCTTGCCTCAAACTTGACCCATCATTTCATTAGCCAGAGCTCATACTTGACCTTTATTTCTATCCAAGCTCACTGGCACCAAACCCCTGATTTGAGCGAGTTACTCACACCAAAATGAAAAATCACCATCATCCAACCTATTTTACAATAAGTGTAGCACCTTCCTCGCATTCTTGTGCTCAGTTATAACCCCCAATACCACAATTGCACTCTGCAATTCACCAAACTTAAAGGAAAAGGAATGAAGACATTGATAAAGGAAGACAAGGCCTTGTCCCTATTGCACCTACTTGAGAAATAGGGAGGTTGGTAGAAGGTCATGAGGGAAAACATTTGAAATTTTGGGACACACATGCCAAAAAGAGTGTCCACTTTTCTCCTCTGTTACCAAGTAAAAAAAAATCTTAGCAAAAAAAAAAACATTCACTTTTTGAAAATTTCCACCTTGGGATACCTCTACAGCATTGGTAGGATTCGAACCCTGGCCTGTGAGGGCTGACTGCACCAAAGGTACAAGACTTACCTTTGAGCTATAGCTCCTTAGTGGTCTAGAGGATTGCAGTAGTAACTATAAGCAACATGAAGGCCTTGGTGTCCTTCCCGGCGGCTTCCATTGCACATGAAAAGGATGACCATGACATAAGGACAATTTGATAGGCTACATACATGGAAACCAGTGTGGTCCAGTGGGTAAGTGCCTGCCTTCCATGCAGGCAACCAGGGTTCAAATCCCGGGTTTGGCACCAGGTGACTGATGGTGGCAGAGCAGAGGTAAGTTGGAGGTGGGCCTAAATGGCCAATTGGTAAGTAAAATGTGTCTGGGTGTTGTGTACGAGTGGAATCATGCCTAGTGAATGAGGGATTGCAGATTGGTTGGTAAGTAAAATAGGTGTGGCCTGAACAGAGACAGGTGAAAGAAAGGTAACAGGTGTTGTGTGCAGGAGGAGGAGGAGCCTAGTCAGAGTGGGTGGGGTCAGAGAGGAGGAGCCAGGTCAGAGAGGAAGGGTATAGGTGAAGCCTAGTCAGAGTGGGTGGGGTTAGAGAGGAGGAGTATAGGAGGAGCCAGGTCAGAGAGGAGGGGTGTAGGTGGAGCCTTGTCAGAGTGGGAGGGGTCAGAGAGGAGGGGTATAGGAGGAGCCTAGTCAGAGTGGGAGGGGTCAGAGAGGAGGAGTATAGGAGGAGCCAGGTCAGAGAGGAGGGGTATAGGTGAAGCCTAGTCAGAGTGGGTGGGGTTAGAGAGGAGGAGTATAGGAGGGGCTGGGTCAGAGAGGAGGGGTATAGGAGGAGCCTAGTCAGAGTGGGAGGGGTCAGAGAGGAGGAGCCTAGTCAGAGTGGGAGGGGTCAGAGAGGAGGAGTATAGGAGGAGCTGGGTCAGAGAGGAGGGGTATAGGAGGAGCCTAGTCAGAGTGGGAGGGGTTAGAGAGGAGGAGTATAGGAGGAGCTGGGTCAGAGTGGGAGGGGTCAGAGAGGAGGAGTATAGGAGGAGCCAGGTCAGAGAGGAGGGGTGTAGGTGGAGCCTTGTCAGAGTGGGAGGGGTCAGAGAGGAGGAGTATAGGAGGAGCCAGGTCAGAGAGGAGGGGTGTAGGTGGAGCCTTGTCAGAGTGGGAGGGGTCAGAGAGGAGGGGTATAGGAGGAGCCTAGTCAGAGTGGGAGGGGTCAGAGAGGAGGAGTATAGGAGGAGCCTAGTCAGAGTGGGTGGGGTTAGAGAGGAGGAGTATAGGAGGGGCTGGGTCAGAGAGGAGGGGTATAGGAGGAGCCTAGTCAGAGTGGGAGGGGTCAGAGAGGAGGAGCCTAGTCAGAGTGGGAGGGGTCAGAGAGGAGGAGTATAGGAGGAGCTGGGTCAGAGAGGAGGGGTATAGGAGGAGCCTAGTCAGAGTGGGAGGGGTTAGAGAGGAGGAGTATAGGAGGAGCTGGGTCAGAGTGGGAGGGGTCAGAGAGGAGGAGTATAGGAGGAGCCAGGTCAGAGAGGAGGGGTGTAGGTGGAGCCTTGTCAGAGTGGGAGGGGTCAGAGAGGAGGGGTATAGGAGGAGCCTAGTCAGAGTGGGAGGGGTCAGAGAGGAGGAGTATAGGAGGAGCCAGGTCAGAGAGGAGGGGTGTAGGTGGAGCCTTGTCAGAGTGGGAGGGGTCAGAGAGGAGGGGTATAGGAGGAGCCTAGTCAGAGTGGGAGGGGTCAGAGAGGAGGAGCCTAGTCAGAGTGGGAGGGGTCAGAGAGGAGGAGTATAGGAGGAGCTGGGTCAGAGAGGAGGGGTATAGGAGGAGCCTAGTCAGAGTGGGAGGGGTTAGAGAGGAGGAGTATAGGAGGAGCTGGGTCAGAGTGGGAGGGGTCAGAGAGTAGGAGTATAGAAGGAGCCTAGTCAGAGTGGGTGGGGTCAGAGAGGAGGAGCCAGGTCAGAGAGGAGGGGTATAGGTGAAGCCTAGTCAGAGTGGGTGGGGTTAGAGAGGAGGAGTATAGGAGGAGCTGGGTCAGAGAGAAGGGGTATAGAAGGAGCCTAGTCAGAGTGGGAGGGGTCAGAGAGGAGGAGCCAGGTCAGAGAGGAGGGGTATAGGTGAAGCCTAGTCTGGGTGGGGTTAGAGAGGAGGAGTATAGGAGGAGCTGGGTCAGAGAGGAGGGGTATAGGAGGAGCCTAGTCAGAGTGGGAGGGGTCAGAGAGGAGGAGTATAGGAGGAGCCAGGTCAGAGAGGAGGGGTGTAGGTGGAGCCTTGTCAGAGTGGGAGGGGTCAGAGAGCAGAGGAAGGGGAGGAGGATCCTGACTTATTGTGGGGTACTGCAAATACTTTTTTACTGCACCCCCCTATACTCTCTGATTTCTGTTGGGAGGGGGCAGTCAAAATTTGGGGGAGCAGTATTAAAAGGTGCTTAGGCGCAACGTGAAGGCGATGGGGTGCACACAATGGCTTGGCTTCCAGGTACTTTTTGGGGGGCTACCATTAGTTTTTATTGCTCTGATCCTCCCTCATGGGGTGTACCCCAAATGGTTAGGGGCCACGGGGGGGGGGCAAGAAGCTGTTTGACAGTTTCTATTAACAACAGGGGTCACCATACGATTCTGCTGCAGTTATGGTATTGAAAGGTAAAACAAGGAGCATTTGGCTGTATTTTTGCAGGTGGGGTGCCCCAAAATGTTTCTGCCAGCAGCAGCAGCAGCCCCCTTCCTCGCCACCCTGCAGATTGGTATAGGTACCTTTAGGACATTTCTGTTGAAAACAGAGGCTATAGCGAATCGCGCTACAAAATCCGAGAGCACTAACACTTGCTAAATAAAGGTGGCATCGGAGCATACGAATGAGGCAGGGAGAGGCTACTGTTGCAATTGGTTTGGTGGGTCATAGTGAATAACCTCGGCATGCAAATAGGCAGAAGTGTGAGGATTGGCAGTGTCTGTAGAGAATTTTGGCATGCTCTTCAGTTGATGTTTTCCTCCTTGAACTACAGAGGAAAGGCCTGGCCTTACTGTTGGGCAAAACATGTATTTATGATTTTAAGAAGTGTAGTCTGGATGTACTGAGAGGGCCTGTACAGTACGGTAAATGCCTGTATACCCCTGCAATGTGCATCCAGCTGTCACTTGAGATTGAACAGCGAACGAAGCAGCTGGGTTACTGACTGAATGTAAATGGAAGGCACATAGGAAGGGTGTTTGTGGTCACTCAAATGATTGAAACCTGGTTGATGCACTACCAAAGCTGGGGTACCAGGCGGAAACATTTGAGGGGTATTGAGATGGTGGTGTCCAGAGGTCAAAATATGTTTCAGAGACACAGAGGTACTGCGGTCCTGGTCCCACATTGGGGGTAGACAAAAGTCCATGCTAAAGATTTCTGTCCAACTGTTACCACATTTTGTGCAGCCTGGCTCCCTCTGTAACGATTCCCCAGTGTCTTTCGATCCTACAGATGACTGTAGCAAACTTCCCAAATTTTTTCTTGACCTCATACTCCCAAAGGAGTGCCTGACATTTGCCAGCCTAACGATACTCACATTCTGGGAAAAACCTCACTAACTATGCATATTTATCTACCACACATGGCAAATCCTTACAATTGCAGAACATCATATCGCACTTGTCATCTTTGCGGTACTGTAAGTATTTGGATTTGAGGGAAATATTCATCCTTGCTTGCTCTCTCCCATCTGAAGTCTATGGTGCTGCTGTTCCTTTCTCACATGTCCCTTCAAAGAGACAAGTGACACACAGACTCAATCACTCAGCAAACATATATGCTTTGACGTTTTCATCTTGCTGTTTACCTTCCAAATATTCCCCCTGAACCACAAATAAAGGCCTGCCATTCCTCATCCCCTCAGTCAAAGCAGTCCTTCGCTCCTTAGGCCCTGCAAGACCACCATGAACAAGAATCATGTCAGCAAGCAGAAGAAAAGCCTCAGTGTGCTCTTTTGTTCATACTGCTGCCCTCTAGTAACACTTCATGGCAACTGCAGCATAAGAATGGGACTGAGAAGAGGGCTGTCCTATGCAAATAATATCCTCCCATGCATACTTTCTTCTGAGACGGTCGGCGGCTTGTGCCGTGATACCGCTTCCAACAAATGGTCTTCAACCAAATTTTAAAAAAGCCCACCTGCCTTAGATGAAGGATTTTGCAACTCGAAGGAAGCACATGGGGACATCACCCTCATTTAGCAGGGTCCTAAATTGCCTGCTGTCAGCCTGTATACAGAACAAGGGCGTTCGTGGGCGTTCGTGAGCGTTCCTCAAAGGAAGGAGGTGGGTGATTAATTCACAATGCCAGGGCAGGCCCAGCCCAGCCCAGCCCAGCCCAGCCCAGCCCAGCGCAGCCCAGCCCGGCACAGCGCACTGCTGTGGAGGTCCATTCCTTCACATCCTGCAGCAGGCATGATGCAGACCTACTAGAGCAAAGGCTTGACTCTGCCCTTGTCTGTCTCTTAAAGAAAACAATCTTTCTAGCTTCTTATTGCACCTGATAAATGGACTCTAGCTTGCCTCAAACTTGACCCATCATTTCATTAGCCAGAGCTCATACTTGACCTTTATTTCTATCCAAGCTCACTGGCACCAAACCCCTGATTTGAGCGAGTTACTCACACCAAAATGAAAAATCACCATCATCCAACCTATTTTACAATAAGTGTAGCACCTTCCTCGCATTCTTGTGCTCAGTTATAACCCCCAATACCACAATTGCACTCTGCAATTCACCAAACTTAAAGGAAAAGGAATGAAGACATTGATAAAGGAAGACAAGGCCTTGTCCCTATTGCACCTACTTGAGAAATAGGGAGGTTGGTAGAAGGTCATGAGGGAAAACATTTGAAATTTTGGGACACACATGCCAAAAAGAGTGTCCACTTTTCTCCTCTGTTACCAAGTAAAAAAAAATCTTAGCAAAAAAAAAAACATTCACTTTTTGAAAATTTCCACCTTGGGATACCTCTACAGCATTGGCAGGATTCGAACCCTGGCCTGTGAGGGCTGTCTGCACCAAAGGTACAAGACTTACCTTTGAGCTATAGCTCCTTAGTGGTCTAGAGGATTGCAGTAGTAACTATAAGCAACATGAAGGCCTTGGTGTCCTTCCCGGCGGCTTCCATTGCACATGAAAAGGATGACCATGACATAAGGACAATTTGATAGGCTACATACATGGAAACCAGTGTGGTCCAGTGGGTAAGTGCCTGCCTTCCATGCAGGCAACCAGGGTTCAAATCCCGGGTTCGGCACCAGGTGACTGATGGTGGCAGAGCAGAGGTAAGTTGGAGGTGGGCCTAAATGGCCAATTGGTAAGTAAAATGTGTCTGGGTGTTGTGTACAAGTGGAATCATGCCTAGTGAATGAGGGATTGCAGATTGGTTGGTAAGTAAAATAGGTGTGGCCTGAACAGAGACAGGTGAAAGAAAGGTAACAGGTGTTGTGTGCAGGAGGAGGAGGAGCCTAGTCAGAGTGGGTGGGGTCAGAGAGGAGGAGCCAGGTCAGAGAGGAAGGGTATAGGTGAAGCCTAGTCAGAGTGGGTGGGGTTAGAGAGGAGGAGTATAGGAGGAGCTGGGTCAGAGAGGAGGGGTATAGGAGGAGCCTAGTCAGAGTGGGAGGGGTCAGAGAGGAGGAGTATAGGAGGAGCCAGGTCAGAGAGGAGGGGTGTAGGTGGAGCCTTGTCAGAGTGGGAGGGGTCAGAGAGGAGGAGTATAGGCGGAGCCTGGGCAGAGAGGAGGGGTATAGGTGAAGCCTAGTCAGAGTGGGTGGGGTTAGAGAGGAGGAGTATAGGAGGAGCTGGGTCAGAGAGGAGGGGTATAGGAGGAGCCTAGTCAGAGTGGGAGGGGTCAGAGAGGAGGAGCCTAGTCAGAGTGGGAGGGGTCAGAGAGGAGGAGTATAGGAGGAGCTGGGTCAGAGAGGAGGGGTATAGGAGGAGCCTAGTCAGAGTGGGAGGGGTTAGAGAGGAGGAGTATAGGAGGAGCTGGGTCAGAGTGGGAGGGGTCAGAGAGGAGGAGTATAGGAGGAGCCAGGTCAGAGAGGAGGGGTGTAGGTGGAGCCTTGTGGGAGGGGTCAGAGAGTAGGAGTATAGAAGGAGCCTAGTCAGAGTGGGTGGGGTCAGAGAGGAGGAGCCAGGTCAGAGAGGAGGGGTATAGGTGAAGCCTAGTCAGAGTGGGTGGGGTTAGAGAGGAGGAGTATAGGAGGAGCTGGGTCAGAGAGAAGGGGTATAGGAGGAGCCTAGTCAGAGTGGGAGGGGTCAGAGAGGAGGAGTATAGGAGGAGCCAGGTCAGAGAGGAGGGGTATAGGTGAAGCCTAGTCTGGGTGGGGTTAGAGAGGAGGAGTATAGGAGGAGCTGGGTCAGAGAGGAGGGGTATAGGAGGAGCCTAGTCAGAGTGGGAGGGGTCAGAGAGGAGGAGTATAGGAGGAGCCAGGTCAGAGAGGAGGGGTGTAGGTGGAGCCTTGTCAGAGTGGGAGGGGTCAGAGAGCAGAGGAAGGGGAGGAGGATCCTGACTTATTGTGGGGTACTGCAAATACTTTTTTACTGCACCCCCCTATACTCTCTGATTTCTGTTGGGAGGGGGCAGTCAAAATTTGGGGGAGCAGTATTAAAAGGTGCTTAGGCGCAACGTGAAGGCGATGGGGTGCACACAATGGCTTGGCTTCCAGGTACTTTTTGGGGGGCTACCATTAGTTTTTATTGCTCTGATCCTCCCTCATGGGGTGTACCCCAAATGGTTAGGGGCCACGGGGGGGGCAAGAAGCTGTTTGACAGTTTCTATTAACAACAGGGGTCACCATACGATTCTGCTGCAGTTATGGTATTGAAAGGTAAAACAAGGAGCATTTGGCTGTATTTTTGCAGGTGGGGTGCCCCAAAATGTTACTGCCAGCAGCAGCAGCCCCCTTCCTCGCCACCCTGCAGATTGGTATAGGTACCTTTAGGACATTTCTGTTGAAAACAGAGGCTATAGCGAATCGCGCTACAAAATCCGAGAGCACTAACACTTGCTAAATAAAGGTGGCATCGGAGCATACGAATGAGGCAGGGAGAGGCTACTGTTGCAATTGGTTTGGTGGGTCATAGTGAATAACCTCGGCATGCAAATAGGCAGAAGTGTGAGGATTGGCAGTGTCTGTAGAGAATTTTGGCATGCTCTTCAGTTGATGTTTTCCTCCTTGAACTACAGAGGAAAGGCCTGGCCTTACTGTTGGGCAAAACATGTATTTATGATTTTAAGAAGTGTAGTCTGGATGTACTGAGAGGGCCTGTACAGTACGGTAAATGCCTGTATACCCCTGCAATGTGCATCCAACTGTCACTTGAGATTGAACAGCGAACGAAGCAGCTGGGTTACTGACTGAATGTAAATGGAAGGCACATAGGAAGGGTGTTTGTGGTCACTCAAATGATTGAAACCTGGTTGATGCACTACCAAAGCTGGGGTACCAGGGGGGAACATTTATGGGGTATTGAGATGGTGGTGTCCAGAGGTCAAAATATGTTTCAGAGACACAGAGGTACTGCGGTCCTGGTCCCACATTGGGGGTAGACAAAAGTCCATGCTAAAGATTTCTGTCCAACTGTTACCACATTTTGTGCAGCCTGGCTCCCTCTGTAACGATTCCCCAGTGTCTTTCGATCCTACAGATGACTGTAGCAAACTTCCCAAATTTTTTCTTGGCCTCATACTCCCAAAGGAGTGCCTGACATTTGCCAGCCTAACGATACTCACATTCTGGGAAAAACCTCACTAACTATGCATATTTATCTACCACACATGGCAAATCCTTACAATTGCAGAACATCATATCGCACTTGTCATCTTTGAGGTACTGTAAGTATTTGGATTTGAGGGAAATATTCATCCTTGCTTGCTCTCTCCCATCTGAAGTCCATGGTGCTGCTGTTCCTTTCTCACATGTCCCTTCAAAGAGACAAGTGGCACACAGACTCAATCACTCAGCAAACATATATGCTTTGATGTTTTCATCTTGCTGTTTACCTTCCAAATATTCCCCCTGAACCACAAATAAAGGCCTGCCATTCCTCATCCCCTCAGTCAAAGCAGTCCTTCGCTCCTTAGGCCCTGCAAGACCACCATGAACAAGAATCATGTCAGCAAGCAGAAGAAAAGCCTCAGTGTGCTCTTTTGTTCATACTGCTGCCCTCTAGTAACACTTCATGGCAACTGCAGCATAAGAATGGGACTGAGAAGAGGGCTGTCCTATGCAAATAATATCCTCCCATGCATACTTTCTTCTGAGACGGTCGGCGGCTTGTGCCGTGATACCGCTTCCAACAAATGGTCTTCAACCAAATTTTAAAAAAGCCCACCTGCCTTAGATGAAGGATTTTGCAACTCGAAGGAAGCACATGGGGACATCACCCTCATTTAGCAGGGTCCTAAATTGCCTGCTGTCAGCCTGTATACAGAACAAGGGCGTTCGTGGGCGTTCGTGAGCGTTCCTCAAAGGAAGGAGGTGGGTGATTAATTCACAATGCCAGGGCAGGCCCAGCCCAGCCCAGCCCAGCCCAGCCCAGCGCAGCCCAGCCCGGCACAGCGCACTGCTGTGGAGGTCCATTCCTTCACATCCTGCAGCAGGCATGATGCAGACCTACTAGAGCAAAGGCTTGACTCTGCCCTTGTCTGTCTCTTAAAGAAAACAATCTTTCTAGCTTCTTATTGCACCTGATAAATGGACTCTAGCTTGCCTCAAACTTGACCCATCATTTCATTAGCCAGAGCTCATACTTGACCTTTATTTCTATCCAAGCTCACTGGCACCAAACCCCTGATTTGAGCGAGTTACTCACACCAAAATGAAAAATCACCATCATCCAACCTATTTTACAATAAGTGTAGCACCTTCCTCGCATTCTTGTGCTCAGTTATAACCCCCAATACCACAATTGCACTCTGCAATTCACCAAACTTAAAGGAAAAGGAATGAAGACATTGATAAAGGAAGACAAGGCCTTGTCCCTATTGCACCTACTTGAGAAATAGGGAGGTTGGTAGAAGGTCATGAGGGAAAACATTTGAAATTTTGGGACACACATGCCAAAAAGAGTGTCCACTTTTCTCCTCTGTTACCAAGTAAAAAAAAATCTTAGCAAAAAAAAAAACATTCACTTTTTGAAAATTTCCACCTTGGGATACCTCTACAGCATTGGCAGGATTCGAACCCTGGCCTGTGAGGGCTGTCTGCACCAAATGTACAAGACTTACCTTTGAGCTATAGCTCCTTAGTGGTCTAGAGGATTGCAGTAGTAACTATAAGCAACATGAAGGCCTTGGTGTCCTTCCCGGCGGCTTCCATTGCACATGAAAAGGATGACCATGACATAAGGACAATTTGATAGGCTACATACATGGAAACCAGTGTGGTCCAGTGGGTAAGTGCCTGCCTTCCATGCAGGCAACCAGGGTTCAAATCCCGGGTTCGGCACCAGGTGACTGATGGTGGCAGAGCAGAGGTAAGTTGGAGGTGGGCCTAAATGGCCAATTGGTAAGTAAAATGTGTCTGGGTGTTGTGTACGAGTGGAATCATGCCTAGTGAATGAGGGATTGCAGATTGGTTGGTAAGTAAAATAGGTGTGGCCTGAACAGAGACAGGTGAAAGAAAGGTAACAGGTGTTGTGTGCAGGAGGAGGAGGAGCCTAGTCAGAGTGGGTGGGGTCAGAGAGGAGGAGCCAGGTCAGAGAGGAAGGGTATAGGTGAAGCCTAGTCAGAGTGGGTGGGGTTAGAGAGGAGGAGTATAGGAGGAGCTGGGTCAGAGAGGAGGGGTATAGGTGAAGCCTAGTCAGAGTGGGAGGGGTCAGAGAGGAGGAGTATAGGAGGAGCCAGGTCAGAGAGGAGGGGTGTAGGTGGAGCCTTGTCAGAGTGGGAGGGGTCAGAGAGGAGGGGTATAGGAGGAGCCTAGTCAGAGTGGGAGGGGTCAGAGAGGAGGAGTATAGGAGGAGCCAGGTCAGAGAGGAGGGGTATAGGTGAAGCCTAGTCAGAGTGGGTGGGGTTAGAGAGGAGGAGTATAGGAGGGGCTGGGTCAGAGAGGAGGGGTATAGGAGGAGCCTAGTCAGAGTGGGAGGGGTCAGAGAGGAGGAGCCGAGTTGGAGGGGTCAGAGAGGAGGAGTATAGGAGGAGCTGGGTCAGAGTGGGAGGGGTCAGAGAGGAGGAGTATAGGAGGAGCTGGGTCAGAGTGGGAGGGGTCATAGAGGAGGAGTATAGGAGGAGCTGGGTCAGAGAGGAGGGGTATAGGAGGAGCCTAGTCAGAGTGGGAGGGGTTAGAGAGGAGGAGTATAGGAGGAGCCAGGTCAGAGAGGAGGGGTGTAGGTGGAGCCTTGTCAGAGTGGGAGGGGTCAGAGAGTAGGAGTATAGAAGGAGCCTAGTCAGAGTGGGTGGGGTCAGAGAGGAGGAGCCAGGTCAGAGAGGAGGGGTATAGGTGAAGCCTAGTCTGGGTGGGGTTAGAGAGGAGGAGTATAGGAGGAGCTGGGTCAGAGAGGAGGGGTATAGGAGGAGCCTAGTCAGAGTGGGAGGGGTCAGAGAGGAGGAGTATAGGAGGAGCCAGGTCAGAGAGGAGGGGTGTAGGTGGAGCCTTGTCAGAGTGGGAGGGGTCAGAGAGCAGAGGAAGGGGAGGAGGATCCTGACTTATTGTGGGGTACTGCAAATACTTTTTTACTGCACCCCCCTATACTCTCTGATTTCTGTTGGGAGGGGGCAGTCAAAATTTGGGGGAGCAGTATTAAAAGGTGCTTAGGCGCAACGTGAAGGCGATGGGGTGCACACAATGGCTTGGCTTCCAGGTACTTTTTGGGGGGCTACCATTAGTTTTTATTGCTCTGATCCTCCCTCATGGGGTGTACCCCAAATGGTTAGGGGCCACGGGGGGGGCAAGAAGCTGTTTGACAGTTTCTATTAACAACAGGGGTCACCATACGATTCTGCTGCAGTTATGGTATTGAAAGGTAAAACAAGGAGCATTTGGCTGTATTTTTGCAGGTGGGGTGCCCCAAAATGTTACTGCCAGCAGCAGCAGCCCCCTTCCTCGCCACCCTGCAGATTGGTATAGGTACCTTTAGGACATTTCTGTTGAAAACAGAGGCTATAGCGAATCGCGCTACAAAATCCGAGAGCACTAACACTTGCTAAATAAAGGTGGCATCGGAGCATACGAATGAGGCAGGGAGAGGCTACTGTTGCAATTGGTTTGGTGGGTCATAGTGAATAACCTCGGCATGCAAATAGGCAGAAGTGTGAGGATTGGCAGTGTCTGTAGAGAATTTTGGCATGCTCTTCAGTTGATGTTTTCCTCCTTGAACTACAGAGGAAAGGCCTGGCCTTACTGTTGGGCAAAACATGTATTTATGATTTTAAGAAGTGTAGTCTGGATGTACTGAGAGGGCCTGTACAGTACGGTAAATGCCTGTATACCCCTGCAATGTGCATCCAACTGTCACTTGAGATTGAACAGCGAACGAAGCAGCTGGGTTACTGACTGAATGTAAATGGAAGGCACATAGGAAGGGTGTTTGTGGTCACTCAAATGATTGAAACCTGGTTGATGCACTACCAAAGCTGGGGTACCAGGGGGGAACATTTATGGGGTATTGAGATGGTGGTGTCCAGAGGTCAAAATATGTTTCAGAGACACAGAGGTACTGCGGTCCTGGTCCCACATTGGGGGTAGACAAAAGTCCATGCTAAAGATTTCTGTCCAACTGTTACCACATTTTGTGCAGCCTGGCTCCCTCTGTAACGATTCCCCAGTGTCTTTCGATCCTACAGATGACTGTAGCAAACTTCCCAAATTTTTTCTTGACCTCATACTCCCAAAGGAGTGCCTGACATTTGCCAGCCTAACGATACTCACATTCTGGGAAAAACCTCACTAACTATGCATATTTATCTACCACACATGGCAAATCCTTACAATTGCAGAACATCATATCGCACTTGTCATCTTTGCGGTACTGTAAGTATTTGGATTTGAGGGAAATATTCATCCTTGCTTGCTCTCTCCCATCTGAAGTCTATGGTGCTGCTGTTCCTTTCTCACATGTCCCTTCAAAGAGACAAGTGACACACAGACTCAATCACTCAGCAAACATATATGCTTTGACGTTTTCATCTTGCTGTTTACCTTCCAAATATTCCCCCTGAACCACAAATAAAGGCCTGCCATTCCTCATCCCCTCAGTCAAAGCAGTCCTTCGCTCCTTAGGCCCTGCAAGACCACCATGAACAAGAATCATGTCAGCAAGCAGAAGAAAAGCCTCAGTGTGCTCTTTTGTTCATACTGCTGCCCTCTAGTAACACTTCATGGCAACTGCAGCATAAGAATGGGACTGAGAAGAGGGCTGTCCTATGCAAATAATATCCTCCCATGCATACTTTCTTCTGAGACGGTCGGCGGCTTGTGCCGTGATACCGCTTCCAACAAATGGTCTTCAACCAAATTTTAAAAAAGCCCACCTGCCTTAGATGAAGGATTTTGCAACTCGAAGGAAGCACATGGGGACATCACCCTCATTTAGCAGGGTCCTAAATTGCCTGCTGTCAGCCTGTATACAGAACAAGGGCGTTCGTGGGCGTTCGTGAGCGTTCCTCAAAGGAAGGAGGTGGGTGATTAATTCACAATGCCAGGGCAGGCCCAGCCCAGCCCAGCCCAGCCCAGCGCAGCCCAGCCCGGCACAGCGCACTGCTGTGGAGGTCCATTCCTTCACATCCTGCAGCAGGCATGATGCAGACCTACTAGAGCAAAGGCTTGACTCTGCCCTTGTCTGTCTCTTAAAGAAAACAATCTTTCTAGCTTCTTATTGCACCTGATAAATGGACTCTAGCTTGCCTCAAACTTGACCCATCATTTCATTAGCCAGAGCTCATACTTGACCTTTATTTCTATCCAAGCTCACTGGCACCAAACCCCTGATTTGAGCGAGTTACTCACACCAAAATGAAAAATCACCATCATCCAACCTATTTTACAATAAGTGTAGCACCTTCCTCGCATTCTTGTGCTCAGTTATAACCCCCAATACCACAATTGCACTCTGCAATTCACCAAACTTAAAGGAAAAGGAATGAAGACATTGATAAAGGAAGACAAGGCCTTGTCCCTATTGCACCTACTTGAGAAATAGGGAGGTTGGTAGAAGGTCATGAGGGAAAACATTTGAAATTTTGGGACACACATGCCAAAAAGAGTGTCCACTTTTCTCCTCTGTTACCAAGTAAAAAAAAATCTTAGCAAAAAAAAAAACATTCACTTTTTGAAAATTTCCACCTTGGGATACCTCTACAGCATTGGCAGGATTCGAACCCTGGCCTGTGAGGGCTGTCTGCACCAAAGGTACAAGACTTACCTTTGAGCTATAGCTCCTTAGTGGTCTAGAGGATTGCAGTAGTAACTATAAGCAACATGAAGGCCTTGGTGTCCTTCCCGGCGGCTTCCATTGCACATGAAAAGGATGACCATGACATAAGGACAATTTGATAGGCTACATACATGGAAACCAGTGTGGTCCAGTGGGTAAGTGCCTGCCTTCCATGCAGGCAACCAGGGTTCAAATCCCGGGTTCGGCACCAGGTGACTGATGGTGGCAGAGCAGAGGTAAGTTGGAGGTGGGCCTAAATGGCCAATTGGTAAGTAAAATGTGTCTGGGTGTTGTGTACAAGTGGAATCATGCCTAGTGAATGAGGGATTGCAGATTGGTTGGTAAGTAAAATAGGTGTGGCCTGAACAGAGACAGGTGAAAGAAAGGTAACAGGTGTTGTGTGCAGGAGGAGGAGGAGCCTAGTCAGAGTGGGTGGGGTCAGAGAGGAGGAGCCAGGTCAGAGAGGAAGGGTATAGGTGAAGCCTAGTCAGAGTGGGTGGGGTTAGAGAGGAGGAGTATAGGAGGAGCTGGGTCAGAGAGGAGGGGTATAGGAGGAGCCTAGTCAGAGTGGGAGGGGTCAGAGAGGAGGAGTATAGGAGGAGCCAGGTCAGAGAGGAGGGGTGTAGGTGGAGCCTTGTCAGAGTGGGAGGGGTCAGAGAGGAGGAGTATAGGCGGAGCCTGGGCAGAGAGGAGGGGTATAGGTGAAGCCTAGTCAGAGTGGGTGGGGTTAGAGAGGAGGAGTATAGGAGGAGCTGGGTCAGAGAGGAGGGGTATAGGAGGAGCCTAGTCAGAGTGGGAGGGGTCAGAGAGGAGGAGCCTAGTCAGAGTGGGAGGGGTCAGAGAGGAGGAGTATAGGAGGAGCTGGGTCAGAGAGGAGGGGTATAGGAGGAGCCTAGTCAGAGTGGGAGGGGTTAGAGAGGAGGAGTATAGGAGGAGCTGGGTCAGAGTGGGAGGGGTCAGAGAGGAGGAGTATAGGAGGAGCCAGGTCAGAGAGGAGGGGTGTAGGTGGAGCCTTGTGGGAGGGGTCAGAGAGTAGGAGTATAGAAGGAGCCTAGTCAGAGTGGGTGGGGTCAGAGAGGAGGAGCCAGGTCAGAGAGGAGGGGTATAGGTGAAGCCTAGTCAGAGTGGGTGGGGTTAGAGAGGAGGAGTATAGGAGGAGCTGGGTCAGAGAGAAGGGGTATAGGAGGAGCCTAGTCAGAGTGGGAGGGGTCAGAGAGGAGGAGTATAGGAGGAGCCAGGTCAGAGAGGAGGGGTATAGGTGAAGCCTAGTCTGGGTGGGGTTAGAGAGGAGGAGTATAGGAGGAGCTGGGTCAGAGAGGAGGGGTATAGGAGGAGCCTAGTCAGAGTGGGAGGGGTCAGAGAGGAGGAGTATAGGAGGAGCCAGGTCAGAGAGGAGGGGTGTAGGTGGAGCCTTGTCAGAGTGGGAGGGGTCAGAGAGCAGAGGAAGGGGAGGAGGATCCTGACTTATTGTGGGGTACTGCAAATACTTTTTTACTGCACCCCCCTATACTCTCTGATTTCTGTTGGGAGGGGGCAGTCAAAATTTGGGGGAGCAGTATTAAAAGGTGCTTAGGCGCAACGTGAAGGCGATGGGGTGCACACAATGGCTTGGCTTCCAGGTACTTTTTGGGGGGCTACCATTAGTTTTTATTGCTCTGATCCTCCCTCATGGGGTGTACCCCAAATGGTTAGGGGCCACGGGGGGGCAAGAAGCTGTTTGACAGTTTCTATTAACAACAGGGGTCACCATACGATTCTGCTGCAGTTATGGTATTGAAAGGTAAAACAAGGAGCATTTGGCTGTATTTTTGCAGGTGGGGTGCCCCAAAATGTTACTGCCAGCAGCAGCAGCAGCCCCCTTCCTCGCCACCCTGCAGATTGGTATAGGTACCTTTAGGACATTTCTGTTGAAAACAGAGGCTATAGCGAATCGCGCTACAAAATCAGAGAGCACTAACACTTGCTAAATAAAGGTGGCATCGGAGCATACGAATGAGGCAGGGAGAGGCTACTGTTGCAATTGGTTTGGTGGGTCATAGTGAATAACCTCGGCATGCAAATAGGCAGAAGTGTGAGGATTGGCAGTGTCTGTAGAGAATTTTGGCATGCTCTTCAGTTGATGTTTTCCTCCTTGAACTACAGAGGAAAGGCCTGGCCTTACTGTTGGGCAAAACATGTATTTATGATTTTAAGAAGTGTAGTCTGGATGTACTGAGAGGGCCTGTACAGTACGGTAAATGCCTGTATACCCCTGCAATGTGCATCCAGCTGTCACTTGAGATTGAACAGCGAACGAAGCAGCTGGGTTACTGACTGAATGTAAATGGAAGGCACATAGGAAGGGTGTTTGTGGTCACTCAAATGATTGAAACCTGGTTGATGCACTACCAAAGCTGGGGTACCAGGCGGAAACATTTGAGGGGTATTGAGATGGTGGTGTCCAGAGGTCAAAATATGTTTCAGAGACACAGAGGTACTGCGGTCCTGGTCCCACATTGGGGGTAGACAAAAGTCCATGCTAAAGATTTCTGTCCAACTGTTACCACATTTTGTGCAGCCTGGCTCCCTCTGTAACGATTCCCCAGTGTCTTTCGATCCTACAGATGACTGTAGCAAACTTCCCAAATTTTTTCTTGGCCTCATACTCCCAAAGGAGTGCCTGACATTTGCCAGCCTAACGATACTCACATTCTGGGAAAAACCTCACTAACTATGCATATTTATCTACCACACATGGCAAATCCTTACAATTGCAGAACATCATATCGCACTTGTCATCTTTGTGGTACTGTAAGTATTTGGATTTGAGGGAAATATTCATCCTTGCTTGCTCTCTCCCATCTGAAGTCTATGGTGCTGCTGTTCCTTTCTCACATGTCCCTTCAAAGAGACAAGTGACACACAGACTCAATCACTCAGCAAACATATATGCTTTGACGTTTTCATCTTGCTGTTTACCTTCCAAATATTCCCCCTGAACCACAAATAAAGGCCTGCCATTCCTCATCCCCTCAGTCAAAGCAGTCCTTCGCTCCTTAGGCCCTGCAAGACCACCATGAACAAGAATCATGTCAGCAAGCAGAAGAAAAGCCTCAGTGTGCTCTTTTGTTCATACTGCTGCCCTCTAGTAACACTTCATGGCAACTGCAGCATAAGAATGGGACTGAGAAGAGGGCTGTCCTATGCAAATAATATCCTCCCATGCATACTTTCTTCTGAGACGGTCGGCGGCTTGTGCCGTGATACCGCTTCCAACAAATGGTCTTCAACCAAATTTTAAAAAAGCCCACCTGCCTTAGATGAAGGATTTTGCAACTCGAAGGAAGCACATGGGGACATCACCCTCATTTAGCAGGGTCCTAAATTGCCTGCTGTCAGCCTGTATACAGAACAAGGGCGTTCGTGGGCGTTCGTGAGCGTTCCTCAAAGGAAGGAGGTGGGTGATTAATTCACAATGCCAGGGCAGGCCCAGCCCAGCCCAGCCCAGCCCAGCCCAGCGCAGCCCAGCCCGGCACAGCGCACTGCTGTGGAGGTCCATTCCTTCACATCCTGCAGCAGGCATGATGCAGACCTACTAGAGCAAAGGCTTGACTCTGCCCTTGTCTGTCTCTTAAAGAAAACAATCTTTCTAGCTTCTTATTGCACCTGATAAATGGACTCTAGCTTGCCTCAAACTTGACCCATCATTTCATTAGCCAGAGCTCATACTTGACCTTTATTTCTATCCAAGCTCACTGGCACCAAACCCCTGATTTGAGCGAGTTACTCACACCAAAATGAAAAATCACCATCATCCAACCTATTTTACAATAAGTGTAGCACCTTCCTCGCATTCTTGTGCTCAGTTATAACCCCCAATACCACAATTGCACTCTGCAATTCACCAAACTTAAAGGAAAAGGAATGAAGACATTGATAAAGGAAGACAAGGCCTTGTCCCTATTGCACCTACTTGAGAAATAGGGAGGTTGGTAGAAGGTCATGAGGGAAAACATTTGAAATTTTGGGACACACATGCCAAAAAGAGTGTCCACTTTTCTCCTCTGTTACCAAGTAAAAAAAAATCTTAGCAAAAAAAAAAACATTCACTTTTTGAAAATTTCCACCTTGGGATACCTCTACAGCATTGGCAGGATTCGAACCCTGGCCTGTGAGGGCTGTCTGCACCAAAGGTACAAGACTTACCTTTGAGCTATAGCTCCTTAGTGGTCTAGAGGATTGCAGTAGTAACTATAAGCAACATGAAGGCCTTGGTGTCCTTCCCGGAGGCTTCCATTGCACATGAAAAGGATGACCATGACATAAGGACAATTTGATAGGCTACATACATGGAAACCAGTGTGGTCCAGTGGGTAAGTGCCTGCCTTCCATGCAGGCAACCAGGGTTCAAATCCCGGGTTCGGCACCAGGTGACTGATGGTGGCAGAGCAGAGGTAAGTTGGAGGTGGGCCTAAATGGCCAATTGGTAAGTAAAATGTGTCTGGGTGTTGTGTACGAGTGGAATCATGCCTAGTGAATGAGGGATTGCAGATTGGTTGGTAAGTAAAATAGGTGTGGCCTGAACAGAGACAGGTGAAAGAAAGGTAACAGGTGTTGTGTGCAGGAGGAGGAGGAGCCTAGTCAGAGTGGGTGGGGTCAGAGAGGAGGAGCCAGGTCAGAGAGGAAGGGTATAGGTGAAGCCTAGTCAGAGTGGGTGGGGTTAGAGAGGAGGAGTATAGGAGGAGCTGGGTCAGAGAGGAGGGGTATAGGTGAAGCCTAGTCAGAGTGGGAGGGGTCAGAGAGGAGGAGTATAGGAGGAGCCAGGTCAGAGAGGAGGGGTGTAGGTGGAGCCTTGTCAGAGTGGGAGGGGTCAGAGAGGAGGGGTATAGGAGGAGCCTAGTCAGAGTGGGAGGGGTCAGAGAGGAGGAGTATAGGAGGAGCCAGGTCAGAGAGGAGGGGTATAGGTGAAGCCTAGTCAGAGTGGGTGGGGTTAGAGAGGAGGAGTATAGGAGGGGCTGGGTCAGAGAGGAGGGGTATAGGAGGAGCCTAGTCAGAGTGGGAGGGGTCAGAGAGGAGGAGCCTAGTCAGAGTTGGAGGGGTCAGAGAGGAGGAGTATAGGAGGAGCTGGGTCAGAGTGGGAGGGGTCAGAGAGGAGGAGTATAGGAGGAGCTGGGTCAGAGTGGGAGGGGTCATAGAGGAGGAGTATAGGAGGAGCTGGGTCAGAGAGGAGGGGTATAGGAGGAGCCTAGTCAGAGTGGGAGGGGTTAGAGAGGAGGAGTATAGGAGGAGCTGGGTCAGAGTGGGAGGGGTCAGAGAGGAGGAGTATAGGAGGAGCCAGGTCAGAGAGGAGGGGTGTAGGTGGAGCCTTGTCAGAGTGGGAGGGGTCAGAGAGTAGGAGTATAGAAGGAGCCTAGTCAGAGTGGGTGGGGTCAGAGAGGAGGAGCCAGGTCAGAGAGGAGGGGTATAGGTGAAGCCTAGTCTGGGTGGGGTTAGAGAGGAGGAGTATAGGAGGAGCTGGGTCAGAGAGGAGGGGTATAGGAGGAGCCTAGTCAGAGTGGGAGGGGTCAGAGAGGAGGAGTATAGGAGGAGCCAGGTCAGAGAGGAGGGGTGTAGGTGGAGCCTTGTCAGAGTGGGAGGGGTCAGAGAGCAGAGGAAGGGGAGGAGGATCCTGACTTATTGTGGGGTACTGCAAATACTTTTTTACTGCACCCCCCTATACTCTCTGATTTCTGTTGGGAGGGGGCAGTCAAAATTTGGGGGAGCAGTATTAAAAGGTGCTTAGGCGCAACGTGAAGGCGATGGGGTGCACACAATGGCTTGGCTTCCAGGTACTTTTTGGGGGGCTACCATTAGTTTTTATTGCTCTGATCCTCCCTCATGGGGTGTACCCCAAATGGTTAGGGGCCACGGGGGGGGCAAGAAGCTGTTTGACAGTTTCTATTAACAACAGGGGTCACCATACGATTCTGCTGCAGTTATGGTATTGAAAGGTAAAACAAGGAGCATTTGGCTGTATTTTTGCAGGTGGGGTGCCCCAAAATGTTACTGCCAGCAGCAGCAGCCCCCTTCCTCGCCACCCTGCAGATTGGTATAGGTACCTTTAGGACATTTCTGTTGAAAACAGAGGCTATAGCGAATCGCGCTACAAAATCCGAGAGCACTAACACTTGCTAAATAAAGGTGGCATCGGAGCATACGAATGAGGCAGGGAGAGGCTACTGTTGCAATTGGTTTGGTGGGTCATAGTGAATAACCTCGGCATGCAAATAGGCAGAAGTGTGAGGATTGGCAGTGTCTGTAGAGAATTTTGGCATGCTCTTCAGTTGATGTTTTCCTCCTTGAACTACAGAGGAAAGGCCTGGCCTTACTGTTGGGCAAAACATGTATTTATGATTTTAAGAAGTGTAGTCTGGATGTACTGAGAGGGCCTGTACAGTACGGTAAATGCCTGTATACCCCTGCAATGTGCATCCAACTGTCACTTGAGATTGAACAGCGAACGAAGCAGCTGGGTTACTGACTGAATGTAAATGGAAGGCACATAGGAAGGGTGTTTGTGGTCACTCAAATGATTGAAACCTGGTTGATGCACTACCAAAGCTGGGGTACCAGGGGGGAACATTTATGGGGTATTGAGATGGTGGTGTCCAGAGGTCAAAATATGTTTCAGAGACACAGAGGTACTGCGGTCCTGGTCCCACATTGGGGGTAGACAAAAGTCCATGCTAAAGATTTCTGTCCAACTGTTACCACATTTTGTGCAGCCTGGCTCCCTCTGTAACGATTCCCCAGTGTCTTTCGATCCTACAGATGACTGTAGCAAACTTCCCAAATTTTTTCTTGGCCTCATACTCCCAAAGGAGTGCCTGACATTTGCCAGCCTAACGATACTCACATTCTGGGAAAAACCTCACTAACTATGCATATTTATCTACCACACATGGCAAATCCTTACAATTGCAGAACATCATATCGCACTTGTCATCTTTGAGGTACTGTAAGTATTTGGATTTGAGGGAAATATTCATCCTTGCTTGCTCTCTCCCATCTGAAGTCCATGGTGCTGCTGTTCCTTTCTCACATGTCCCTTCAAAGAGACAAGTGGCACACAGACTCAATCACTCAGCAAACATATATGCTTTGATGTTTTCATCTTGCTGTTTACCTTCCAAATATTCCCCCTGAACCACAAATAAAGGCCTGCCATTCCTCATCCCCTCAGTCAAAGCAGTCCTTCGCTCCTTAGGCCCTGCAAGACCACCATGAACAAAAATCATGTCAGCAAGCAGAAGAAAAGCCTCAGTGTGCTCTTTTGTTCATACTGCTGCCCTCTAGTAACACTTCATGGCAACTGCAGCATAAGAATGGGACTGAGAAGAGGGCTGTCCTATGCAAATAATATCCTCCCATGCATACTTTCTTCTGAGACGGTCGGCGGCTTATGCCGTGATACCGCCTCCAACAAATGGTCTTCAACCAAATTTTAAAAAAGCCCACCTGCCTTAGATGAAGGATTTTGCAACTCAAAGGAAGCACATGGGGACATCACCCTCATTTAGCAGGGTCCTAAATTGCCTGCTGTCAGCCTGTATACAGAACAAGGGCGTTCGTGGGCGTTCGTGAGCGTTCCTCAAAGGAAGGAGGTGGGTGATTAATTCACAATGCCAGGGCAGGCCCAGCCCAGCCCAGCCCAGCCCAGCCCAGCGCAGCCCAGCCCGGCACAGCGCACTGCTGTGGAGGTCCATTCCTTCACATCCTGCAGCAGGCATGATGCAGACCTACTAGAGCAAAGGCTTGACTCTGCCCTTGTCTGTCTCTTAAAGAAAACAATCTTTCTAGCTTCTTATTGCACCTGATAAATGGACTCTAGCTTGCCTCAAACTTGACCCATCATTTCATTAGCCAGAGCTCATACTTGACCTTTATTTCTATCCAAGCTCACTGGCACCAAACCCCTGATTTGAGCGAGTTACTCACACCAAAATGAAAAATCACCATCATCCAACCTATTTTACAATAAGTGTAGCACCTTCCTCGCATTCTTGTGCTCAGTTATAACCCCCAATACCACAATTGCACTCTGCAATTCACCAAACTTAAAGGAAAAGGAATGAAGACATTGATAAAGGAAGACAAGGCCTTGTCCCTATTGCACCTACTTGAGAAATAGGGAGGTTGGTAGAAGGTCATGAGGGAAAACATTTGAAATTTTGGGACACACATGCCAAAAAGAGTGTCCACTTTTCTCCTCTGTTACCAAGTAAAAAAAAATCTTAGCAAAAAAAAAAACATTCACTTTTTGAAAATTTCCACCTTGGGATACCTCTACAGCATTGGCAGGATTCGAACCCTGGCCTGTGAGGGCTGTCTGCACCAAAGGTACAAGACTTACCTTTGAGCTATAGCTCCTTAGTGGTCTAGAGGATTGCAGTAGTAACTATAAGCAACATGAAGGCCTTGGTGTCCTTCCCGGCGGCTTCCATTGCACATGAAAAGGATGACCATGACATAAGGACAATTTGATAGGGTACATACATGGAAACCAGTGTGGTCCAGTGGGTAAGTGCCTGCCTTCCATGCAGGCAACCAGGGTTCAAATCCCGGGTTCGGCACCAGGTGACTGATGGTGGCAGAGCAGAGGTAAGTTGGAGGTGGGCCTAAATGGCCAATAGGTAAGTAAAATGTGTCTGGGTGTTGTGTACGAGTGGAATCATGCCTAGTGAATGAGGGATTGCAGATTGGTTGGTAAGTAAAATAGGTGTGGCCTGAACAGAGACAGGTGAAAGAGAGGTAACAGGTGTTGTGTGGAGGAGGAGCCTAGTCAGAGTGGGTGGGGTCAGAGAGGAGGAGCCAGGTCAGAGAGGAGGGGTGTAGGTGGAGCCTTGTCAGAGTGGGAGGGGTCAGAGAGCAGAGGAAGGGGAGGAGGATCCTGACTTATTGTGGGGTACTGCAAATACTTTTTTACTGCACCCCCCTATACTCTCTGATTTCTGTTGGGAGGGGGCAGTCAAAATTTGGGGGAGCAGTATTAAAAGGTGCTTAGGCGCAACGTGAAGGCGATGGGGTGCACACAATGGCTTGGCTTCCAGGTACTTTTTGGGGGGCTACCATTAGTTTTTATTGCTCTGATCCTCCCTCATGGGGTGTACCCCAAATGGTTAGGGGCCACGGGGGGGCAAGAAGCTGTTTGACAGTTTCTATTAACAACAGGGGTCACCATACGATTCTGCTGCAGTTATGGTATTGAAAGGTAAAACAAGGAGCATTTGGCTGTATTTTTGCAGGTGGGGTGCCCCAAAATGTTACTGCCAGCAGCAGCAGCAGCCCCCTTCCTCGCCACCCTGCAGATTGGTATAGGTACCTTTAGGACATTTCTGTTGAAAACAGAGGCTATAGCGAATCGCGCTACAAAATCCGAGAGCACTAACACTTGCTAAATAAAGGTGGCATCGGAGCATACGAATGAGGCAGGGAGAGGCTACTGTTGCAATTGGTTTGGTGGGTCATAGTGAATAACCTCGGCATGCAAATAGGCAGAAGTGTGAGGATTGGCAGTGTCTGTAGAGAATTTTGGCATGCTCTTCAGTTGATGTTTTCCTCCTTGAACTACAGAGGAAAGGCCTGGCCTTACTGTTGGGCAAAACATGTATTTATGATTTTAAGAAGTGTAGTCTGGATGTACTGAGAGGGCCTGTACAGTACGGTAAATGCCTGTATACCCCTGCAATGTGCATCCAGCTGTCACTTGAGATTGAACAGCGAACGAAGCAGCTGGGTTACTGACTGAATGTAAATGGAAGGCACATAGGAAGGGTGTTTGTGGTCACTCAAATGATTGAAACCTGGTTGATGCACTACCAAAGCTGGGGTACCAGGCGGAAACATTTGAGGGGTATTGAGATGGTGGTGTCCAGAGGTCAAAATATGTTTCAGAGACACAGAGGTACTGCGGTCCTGGTCCCACATTGGGGGTAGACAAAAGTCCATGCTAAAGATTTCTGTCCAACTGTTACCACATTTTGTGCAGCCTGGCTCCCTCTGTAACGATTCCCCAGTGTCTTTCGATCCTACAGATGACTGTAGCAAACTTCCCAAATTTTTTCTTGGCCTCATACTCCCAAAGGAGTGCCTGACATTTGCCAGCCTAACGATACTCACATTCTGGGAAAAACCTCACTAACTATGCATATTTATCTACCACACATGGCAAATCCTTACAATTGCAGAACATCATATCGCACTTGTCATCTTTGTGGTACTGTAAGTATTTGGATTTGAGGGAAATATTCATCCTTGCTTGCTCTCTCCCATCTGAAGTCTATGGTGCTGCTGTTCCTTTCTCACATGTCCCTTCAAAGAGACAAGTGACACACAGACTCAATCACTCAGCAAACATATATGCTTTGACGTTTTCATCTTGCTGTTTACCTTCCAAATATTCCCCCTGAACCACAAATAAAGGCCTGCCATTCCTCATCCCCTCAGTCAAAGCAGTCCTTCGCTCCTTAGGCCCTGCAAGACCACCATGAACAAGAATCAAAGGTACAAGACTTACCTTTGAGCTATAGCTCCTTAGTGGTCTAGAGGATTGCAGTAGTAACTATAAGCAACATGAAGGCCTTGGTGTCCTTCCCGGCGGCTTCCATTGCACATGAAAAGGATGACCATGACATAAGGACAATTTGATAGGGTACATACATGGAAACCAGTGTGGTCCAGTGGGTAAGTGCCTGCCTTCCATGCAGGCAACCAGGGTTCAAATCCCGGGTTCGGCACCAGGTGACTGATGGTGGCAGAGCAGAGGTAAGTTGGAGGTGGGCCTAAATGGCCAATAGGTAAGTAAAATGTGTCTGGGTGTTGTGTACGAGTGGAATCATGCCTAGTGAATGAGGGATTGCAGATTGGTTGGTAAGTAAAATAGGTGTGGCCTGAACAGAGACAGGTGAAAGAGAGGTAACAGGTGTTGTGTGGAGGAGGAGCCTAGTCAGAGTGGGTGGGGTCAGAGAGGAGGAGCCAGGTCAGAGAGGAAGGGTATAGGTGAAGCCTAGTCAGAGTGGGTGGGGTTAGAGAGGAGGAGTATAGGAGGAGCTGGGTCAGAGAGGAGGGGTATAGGAGGAGCCTAGTCAGAGTGGGAGGGGTCAGAGAGGAGGAGTATAGGAGGAGCCAGGTCAGAGAGGAGGGGTGTAGGTGGAGCCTTGTCAGAGTGGGAGGGGTCAGAGAGGAGGAGTATAGGCGGAGCCTAGGCAGAGAGGAGGGGTATAGGAGGAGCCTAGTCAGAGTGGGAGGGGTCAGAGAGGAGGAGTATAGGAGGAGCCTGGGCAGAATGGGTGGGTTCAGAGAGCAGAGGAAGGGGAGGAGGATCCTGACTTATTGTGGGGTACTGCAAATACTTTTTTACTGCACCCCCCTATACTCTCTGATTTCTGTTGGGAGGGGGCAGTCAAAATTTGGGGGAGCAGTATTAAAAGGTGCTTAGGCGCAACGTGAAGGCGATGGGGTGCACACAATGGCTTGGCTTCCAGGTACTTTTTGGGGGGCTACCATTAGTTTTTATTGCTCTGATCCTCCCTCATGGGGTGTACCCCAAATGGTTAGGGGCCACGGGGGGGGCAAGAAGCTGTTTGACAGTTTCTCTTAACAACAGGGGTCACCATACGATTCTGCTGCAGTTATGGTATTGAAAGGTAAAACAAGGAGCATTTGGCTGTATTTTTGCAGGTGGGGTGCCCCAAAATGTTACTGCCAGCAGCAGCAGCAGCCCCCTTCCTCGCCACCCTGCAGATTGGTATAGGTACCTTTAGGACATTTCTGTTGAAAACAGAGGCTATAGCGAATCGCGCTACAAAATCCGAGAGCACTAACACTTGCTAAATAAAGGTGGCATCGGAGCATACGAATGAGGCAAGGAGAGGCTACTGTTGCAATTGGTTTGGTGGGTCATAGTGAATAACCTCGGCATGCAAATAGGCAGAAGTGTGAGGATTGGCAGTGTCTGTAGAGAATTTTGGCATGCTCTTCAGTTGATGTTTTCCTCCTTGAACTACAGAGGAAAGGCCTGGCCTTACTGTTGGGCAAAACATGTATTTATGATTTTAAGAAGTGTAGTCTGGATGTACTGAGAGGGCCTGTACAGTATGGTAAATGCCTGTATACCCCTGCAATGTGCATCCAACTGTCACTTGAGATTGAACAGCGAACGAAGCAGCTGGGTTACTGACTGAATGTAAATGGAAGGCACATAGGAAGGGTGTTTGTGGTCACTCAAATGATTGAAACCTGGCTGATGCACTACCAAAGCTGGGGTACCAGGCGGAAACATTTGAGGGGTATTGAGATGGTGGTGTCCAGAGGTCAAAATATGTTTTAGAGACACAGAGGTACTGCGGTCCTGGTCCCACATTGGGGGTAGACAAAAGTCCATGCTAAAGATTTCTGTCCAACTGTTACCACATTTTGTGCAGCCTGGCTCCCTCTGTAACGATTCCCCAGTGTCTTTCGATCCTACAGATGACTGTAGCAAACTTCCCAAATTTTTTCTTGGCCTCATACTCCCAAAGGAGTGCCTGACATTTGCCAGCCTAACGATACTCACATTCTGGGAAAAACCTCACTAACTATGCATATTTATCTACCACACATGGCAAATCCTTACAATTGCAGAACATCATATCGCACTTGTCATCTTTGTGGTACTGTAAGTATTTGGATTTGAGGGAAATATTCATCCTTGCTTGCTCTCTCCCATCTGAAGTCTATGGTGCTGCTGTTCCTTTCTCACATGTCCCTTCAAAGAGACAAGTGACACACAGACTCAATCACTCAGCAAACATATATGCTTTGACGTTTTCATCTTGCTGTTTACCTTCCAAATATTCCCCCTGAACCACAAATAAAGGCCTGCCATTCCTCATCCCCTCAGTCAAAGCAGTCCTTCGCTCCTTAGGCCCTGCAAGACCACCATGAACAAGAATCATGTCAGCAAGCAGAAGAAAAGCCTCAGTGTGCTCTTTTGTTCATACTGCTGCCCTCTAGTAACACTTCATGGCAACTGCAGCATAAGAATGGGACTGAGAAGAGGGCTGTCCTATGCAAATAATATCCTCCCATGCATACTTTCTTCTGAGACGGTCGGCGGCTTGTGCCGTGATACCGCTTCCAACAAATGGTCTTCAACCAAATTTTAAAAAAGCCCACCTGCCTTAGATGAAGGATTTTGCAACTCGAAGGAAGCACATGGGGACATCACCCTCATTTAGCAGGGTCCTAAATTGCCTGCTGTCAGCCTGTATACAGAACAAGGGCGTTCGTGGGCGTTCGTGAGCGTTCCTCAAAGGAAGGAGGTGGGTGATTAATTCACAATGCCAGGGCAGGCCCAGCCCAGCCCAGCCCAGCCCAGCCCAGCGCAGCCCAGCCCGGCACAGCGCACTGCTGTGGAGGTCCATTCCTTCACATCCTGCAGCAGGCATGATGCAGACCTACTAGAGCAAAGGCTTGACTCTGCCCTTGTCTGTCTCTTAAAGAAAACAATCTTTCTAGCTTCTTATTGCACCTGATAAATGGACTCTAGCTTGCCTCAAACTTGACCCATCATTTCATTAGCCAGAGCTCATACTTGACCTTTATTTCTATCCAAGCTCACTGGCACCAAACCCCTGATTTGAGCGAGTTACTCACACCAAAATGAAAAATCACCATCATCCAACCTATTTTACAATAAGTGTAGCACCTTCCTCGCATTCTTGTGCTCAGTTATAACCCCCAATACCACAATTGCACTCTGCAATTCACCAAACTTAAAGGAAAAGGAATGAAGACATTGATAAAGGAAGACAAGGCCTTGTCCCTATTGCACCTACTTGAGAAATAGGGAGGTTGGTAGAAGGTCATGAGGGAAAACATTTGAAATTTTGGGACACACATGCCAAAAAGAGTGTCCACTTTTCTCCTCTGTTACCAAGTAAAAAAAAATCTTAGCAAAAAAAAAAACATTCACTTTTTGAAAATTTCCACCTTGGGATACCTCTACAGCATTGGCAGGATTCGAACCCTGGCCTGTGAGGGCTGTCTGCACCAAAGGTACAAGACTTACCTTTGAGCTATAGCTCCTTAGTGGTCTAGAGGATTGCAGTAGTAACTATAAGCAACATGAAGGCCTTGGTGTCCTTCCCGGCGGCTTCCATTGCACATGAAAAGGATGACCATGACATAAGGACAATTTGATAGGGTACATACATGGAAACCAGTGTGGTCCAGTGGCTAAGTGCCTGCCTTCCATGCAGGCAACCAGGGTTCAAATCCCGGGTTCGGCACCAGGTGACTGATGGTGGCAGAGCAGAGGTAAGTTGGAGGTGGGCCTAAATGGCCAATAGGTAAGTAAAATGTGTCTGGGTGTTGTGTACGAGTGGAATCATGCCTAGTGAATGAGGGATTGCAGATTGGTTGGTAAGTAAAATAGGTGTGGCCTGAACAGAGACAGGTGAAAGAGAGGTAACAGGTGTTGTGTGGAGGAGGAGCCTAGTCAGAGTGGGTGGGGTCAGAGAGGAGGAGCCAGGTCAGAGAGGAGGGGTATAGGTGAAGCCTAGTCTGGGTGGGGTTAGAGAGGAGGAGTATAGGAGCAGCTGGGTCAGAGAGGAGGGGTATAGGAGGAGCCTAGTCAGAGTGGGAGGGGTCAGAGAGGAGGAGTATAGGAGGAGCCAGGTCAGAGAGGAGGGGTGTAGGTGGAGCCTTGTCAGAGTGGGAGGGGTCAGAGAGCAGAGGAAGGGGAGGAGGATCCTGACTTATTGTGGGGTACTGCAAATACTTTTTTACTGCACCCCCCTATACTCTCTGATTTCTGTTGGGAGGGGGCAGTCAAAATTTGGGGGAGCAGTATTAAAAGGTGCTTAGGCGCAACGTGAAGGCGATGGGGTGCACACAATGGCTTGGCTTCCAGGTACTTTTTGGGGGGCTACCATTAGTTTTTATTGCTCTGATCCTCCCTCATGGGGTGTACCCCAAATGGTTAGGGGCCACGGGGGGGCAAGAAGCTGTTTGACAGTTTCTATTAACAACAGGGGTCACCATACGATTCTGCTGCAGTTATGGTATTGAAAGGTAAAACAAGGAGCATTTGGCTGTATTTTTGCAGGTGGGGTGCCCCAAAATGTT
The DNA here is from genome assembly GCF_964263255.1 of Lissotriton vulgaris. Taxonomy (NCBI): domain Eukaryota; kingdom Metazoa; phylum Chordata; class Amphibia; order Caudata; family Salamandridae; genus Lissotriton; species Lissotriton vulgaris. The sequence continues at coordinate 1,532,337,112 of NC_141687.1, read as the reverse complement.
ACTGCCAGCAGCAGCAGCAGCCCCCTTCCTCGCCACCCTGCAGATTGGTATAGGTACCTTTAGGACATTTCTGTTGAAAACAGAGGCTATAGCGAATCGCGCTACAAAATCCGAGAGCACTAACACTTGCTAAATAAAGGTGGCATCGGAGCATACGAATGAGGCAGGGAGAGGCTACTGTTGCAATTGGTTTGGTGGGTCATAGTGAATAACCTCGGCATGCAAATAGGCAGAAGTGTGAGGATTGGCAGTGTCTGTAGAGAATTTTGGCATGCTCTTCAGTTGATGTTTTCCTCCTTGAACTACAGAGGAAAGGCCTGGCCTTACTGTTGGGCAAAACATGTATTTATGATTTTAAGAAGTGTAGTCTGGATGTACTGAGAGGGCCTGTACAGTACGGTAAATGCCTGTATACCCCTGCAATGTGCATCCAGCTGTCACTTGAGATTGAACAGCGAACGAAGCAGCTGGGTTACTGACTGAATGTAAATGGAAGGCACATAGGAAGGGTGTTTGTGGTCACTCAAATGATTGAAACCTGGTTGATGCACTACCAAAGCTGGGGTACCAGGCGGAAACATTTGAGGGGTATTGAGATGGTGGTGTCCAGAGGTCAAAATATGTTTCAGAGACACAGAGGTACTGCGGTCCTGGTCCCACATTGGGGGTAGACAAAAGTCCATGCTAAAGATTTCTGTCCAACTGTTACCACATTTTGTGCAGCCTGGCTCCCTCTGTAACGATTCCCCAGTGTCTTTCGATCCTACAGATGACTGTAGCAAACTTCCCAAATTTTTTCTTGGCCTCATACTCCCAAAGGAGTGCCTGACATTTGCCAGCCTAACGATACTCACATTCTGGGAAAAACCTCACTAACTATGCATATTTATCTACCACACATGGCAAATCCTTACAATTGCAGAACATCATATCGCACTTGTCATCTTTGTGGTACTGTAAGTATTTGGATTTGAGGGAAATATTCATCCTTGCTTGCTCTCTCCCATCTGAAGTCTATGGTGCTGCTGTTCCTTTCTCACATGTCCCTTCAAAGAGACAAGTGACACACAGACTCAATCACTCAGCAAACATATATGCTTTGACGTTTTCATCTTGCTGTTTACCTTCCAAATATTCCCCCTGAACCACAAATAAAGGCCTGCCATTCCTCATCCCCTCAGTCAAAGCAGTCCTTCGCTCCTTAGGCCCTGCAAGACCACCATGAACAAGAATCAAAGGTACAAGACTTACCTTTGAGCTATAGCTCCTTAGTGGTCTAGAGGATTGCAGTAGTAACTATAAGCAACATGAAGGCCTTGGTGTCCTTCCCGGCGGCTTCCATTGCACATGAAAAGGATGACCATGACATAAGGACAATTTGATAGGGTACATACATGGAAACCAGTGTGGTCCAGTGGGTAAGTGCCTGCCTTCCATGCAGGCAACCAGGGTTCAAATCCCGGGTTCGGCACCAGGTGACTGATGGTGGCAGAGCAGAGGTAAGTTGGAGGTGGGCCTAAATGGCCAATAGGTAAGTAAAATGTGTCTGGGTGTTGTGTACGAGTGGAATCATGCCTAGTGAATGAGGGATTGCAGATTGGTTGGTAAGTAAAATAGGTGTGGCCTGAACAGAGACAGGTGAAAGAGAGGTAACAGGTGTTGTGTGGAGGAGGAGCCTAGTCAGAGTGGGTGGGGTCAGAGAGGAGGAGCCAGGTCAGAGAGGAAGGGTATAGGTGAAGCCTAGTCAGAGTGGGTGGGGTTAGAGAGGAGGAGTATAGGAGGAGCTGGGTCAGAGAGGAGGGGTATAGGAGGAGCCTAGTCAGAGTGGGAGGGGTCAGAGAGGAGGAGTATAGGAGGAGCCAGGTCAGAGAGGAGGGGTGTAGGTGGAGCCTTGTCAGAGTGGGAGGGGTCAGAGAGGAGGAGTATAGGCGGAGCCTAGGCAGAGAGGAGGGGTATAGGAGGAGCCTAGTCAGAGTGGGAGGGGTCAGAGAGGAGGAGTATAGGAGGAGCCTGGGCAGAATGGGTGGGTTCAGAGAGCAGAGGAAGGGGAGGAGGATCCTGACTTATTGTGGGGTACTGCAAATACTTTTTTACTGCACCCCCCTATACTCTCTGATTTCTGTTGGGAGGGGGCAGTCAAAATTTGGGGGAGCAGTATTAAAAGGTGCTTAGGCGCAACGTGAAGGCGATGGGGTGCACACAATGGCTTGGCTTCCAGGTACTTTTTGGGGGGCTACCATTAGTTTTTATTGCTCTGATCCTCCCTCATGGGGTGTACCCCAAATGGTTAGGGGCCACGGGGGGGGCAAGAAGCTGTTTGACAGTTTCTCTTAACAACAGGGGTCACCATACGATTCTGCTGCAGTTATGGTATTGAAAGGTAAAACAAGGAGCATTTGGCTGTATTTTTGCAGGTGGGGTGCCCCAAAATGTTACTGCCAGCAGCAGCAGCAGCCCCCTTCCTCGCCACCCTGCAGATTGGTATAGGTACCTTTAGGACATTTCTGTTGAAAACAGAGGCTATAGCGAATCGCGCTACAAAATCCGAGAGCACTAACACTTGCTAAATAAAGGTGGCATCGGAGCATACGAATGAGGCAAGGAGAGGCTACTGTTGCAATTGGTTTGGTGGGTCATAGTGAATAACCTCGGCATGCAAATAGGCAGAAGTGTGAGGATTGGCAGTGTCTGTAGAGAATTTTGGCATGCTCTTCAGTTGATGTTTTCCTCCTTGAACTACAGAGGAAAGGCCTGGCCTTACTGTTGGGCAAAACATGTATTTATGATTTTAAGAAGTGTAGTCTGGATGTACTGAGAGGGCCTGTACAGTACGGTAAATGCCTGTATACCCCTGCAATGTGCATCCAACTGTCACTTGAGATTGAACAGCGAACGAAGCAGCTGGGTTACTGACTGAATGTAAATGGAAGGCACATAGGAAGGGTGTTTGTGGTCACTCAAATGATTGAAACCTGGTTGATGCACTACCAAAGCTGGGGTACCAGGCGGAAACATTTGAGGGGTATTGAGATGGTGGTGTCCAGAGGTCAAAATATGTTTTAGAGACACAGAGGTACTGCGGTCCTGGTCCCACATTGGGGGTAGACAAAAGTCCATGCTAAAGATTTCTGTCCAACTGTTACCACATTTTGTGCAGCCTGGCTCCCTCTGTAACGATTCCCCAGTGTCTTTCGATCCTACAGATGACTGTAGCAAACTTCCCAAATTTTTTCTTGGCCTCATACTCCCAAAGGAGTGCCTGACATTTGCCAGCCTAACGATACTCACATTCTGGGAAAAACCTCACTAACTATGCATATTTATCTACCACACATGGCAAATCCTTACAATTGCAGAACATCATATCGCACTTGTCATCTTTGTGGTACTGTAAGTATTTGGATTTGAGGGAAATATTCATCCTTGCTTGCTCTCTCCCATCTGAAGTCTATGGTGCTGCTGTTCCTTTCTCACATGTCCCTTCAAAGAGACAAGTGACACACAGACTCAATCACTCAGCAAACATATATGCTTTGACGTTTTCATCTTGCTGTTTACCTTCCAAATATTCCCCCTGAACCACAAATAAAGGCCTGCCATTCCTCATCCCCTCAGTCAAAGCAGTCCTTCGCTCCTTAGGCCCTGCAAGACCACCATGAACAAGAATCATGTCAGCAAGCAGAAGAAAAGCCTCAGTGTGCTCTTTTGTTCATACTGCTGCCCTCTAGTAACACTTCATGGCAACTGCAGCATAAGAATGGGACTGAGAAGAGGGCTGTCCTATGCAAATAATATCCTCCCATGCATACTTTCTTCTGAGACGGTCGGCGGCTTGTGCCGTGATACCGCTTCCAACAAATGGTCTTCAACCAAATTTTAAAAAAGCCCACCTGCCTTAGATGAAGGATTTTGCAACTCGAAGGAAGCACATGGGGACATCACCCTCATTTAGCAGGGTCCTAAATTGCCTGCTGTCAGCCTGTATACAGAACAAGGGCGTTCGTGGGCGTTCGTGAGCGTTCCTCAAAGGAAGGAGGTGGGTGATTAATTCACAGTGCCAGGGCAGGCCCAGCCCAGCCCAGCCCAGCCCAGCCCAGCGCAGCCCAGCCCGGCACAGCGCACTGCTGTGGAGGTCCATTCCTTCACATCCTGCAGCAGGCATGATGCAGACCTACTAGAGCAAAGGCTTGACTCTGCCCTTGTCTGTCTCTTAAAGAAAACAATCTTTCTAGCTTCTTATTGCACCTGATAAATGGACTCTAGCTTGCCTCAAACTTGACCCATCATTTCATTAGCCAGAGCTCATACTTGACCTTTATTTCTATCCAAGCTCACTGGCACCAAACCCCTGATTTGAGCGAGTTACTCACACCAAAATGAAAAATCACCATCATCCAACCTATTTTACAATAAGTGTAGCACCTTCCTCGCATTCTTGTGCTCAGTTATAACCCCCAATACCACAATTGCACTCTGCAATTCACCAAACTTAAAGGAAAAGGAATGAAGACATTGATAAAGGAAGACAAGGCCTTGTCCCTATTGCACCTACTTGAGAAATAGGGAGGTTGGTAGAAGGTCATGAGGGAAAACATTTGAAATTTTGGGACACACATGCCAAAAAGAGTGTCCACTTTTCTCCTCTGTTACCAAGTAAAAAAAAATCTTAGCAAAAAAAAAAACATTCACTTTTTGAAAATTTCCACCTTGGGATACCTCTACAGCATTGGTAGGATTCGAACCCTGGCCTGTGAGGGCTGACTGCACCAAAGGTACAAGACTTACCTTTGAGCTATAGCTCCTTAGTGGTCTAGAGGATTGCAGTAGTAACTATAAGCAACATGAAGGCCTTGGTGTCCTTCCCGGCGGCTTCCATTGCACATGAAAAGGATGACCATGACATAAGGACAATTTGATAGGCTACATACATGGAAACCAGTGTGGTCCAGTGGGTAAGTGCCTGCCTTCCATGCAGGCAACCAGGGTTCAAATCCCGGGTTTGGCACCAGGTGACTGATGGTGGCAGAGCAGAGGTAAGTTGGAGGTGGGCCTAAATGGCCAATTGGTAAGTAAAATGTGTCTGGGTGTTGTGTACGAGTGGAATCATGCCTAGTGAATGAGGGATTGCAGATTGGTTGGTAAGTAAAATAGGTGTGGCCTGAACAGAGACAGGTGAAAGAAAGGTAACAGGTGTTGTGTGCAGGAGGAGGAGGAGCCTAGTCAGAGTGGGTGGGGTCAGAGAGGAGGAGCCAGGTCAGAGAGGAAGGGTATAGGTGAAGCCTAGTCAGAGTGGGTGGGGTTAGAGAGGAGGAGTATAGGAGGAGCCAGGTCAGAGAGGAGGGGTGTAGGTGGAGCCTTGTCAGAGTGGGAGGGGTCAGAGAGGAGGGGTATAGGAGGAGCCTAGTCAGAGTGGGAGGGGTCAGAGAGGAGGAGTATAGGAGGAGCCAGGTCAGAGAGGAGGGGTATAGGTGAAGCCTAGTCAGAGTGGGTGGGGTTAGAGAGGAGGAGTATAGGAGGGGCTGGGTCAGAGAGGAGGGGTATAGGAGGAGCCTAGTCAGAGTGGGAGGGGTCAGAGAGGAGGAGCCTAGTCAGAGTGGGAGGGGTCAGAGAGGAGGAGTATAGGAGGAGCTGGGTCAGAGAGGAGGGGTATAGGAGGAGCCTAGTCAGAGTGGGAGGGGTTAGAGAGGAGGAGTATAGGAGGAGCTGGGTCACAGTGGGAGGGGTCAGAGAGGAGGAGTATAGGAGGAGCCAGGTCAGAGAGGAGGGGTGTAGGTGGAGCCTTGTCAGAGTGGGAGGGGTCAGAGAGGAGGAGTATAGGAGGAGCCAGGTCAGAGAGGAGGGGTGTAGGTGGAGCCTTGTCAGAGTGGGAGGGGTCAGAGAGGAGGGGTATAGGAGGAGCCTAGTCAGAGTGGGAGGGGTCAGAGAGGAGGAGTATAGGAGGAGCCTAGTCAGAGTGGGTGGGGTTAGAGAGGAGGAGTATAGGAGGGGCTGGGTCAGAGAGGAGGGGTATAGGAGGAGCATAGTCAGAGTGGGAGGGGTCAGAGAGGAGGAGCCTAGTCAGAGTGGGAGGGGTCAGAGAGGAGGAGTATAGGAGGAGCTGGGTCAGAGAGGAGGGGTATAGGAGGAGCCTAGTCAGAGTGGGAGGGGTTAGAGAGGAGGAGTATAGGAGGAGCTGGGTCAGAGTGGGAGGGGTCAGAGAGGAGGAGTATAGGAGGAGCCAGGTCAGAGAGGAGGGGTGTAGGTGGAGCCTTGTCAGAGTGGGAGGGGTCAGAGAGGAGGGGTATAGGAGGAGCCTAGTCAGAGTGGGAGGGGTCAGAGAGGAGGAGTATAGGAGGAGCCAGGTCAGAGAGGAGGGGTGTAGGTGGAGCCTTGTCAGAGTGGGAGGGGTCAGAGAGGAGGAGTATAGGAGGAGCTGGGTCAGAGAGGAGGGGTATAGGAGGAGCCTAGTCAGAGTGGGAGGGGTTAGAGAGGAGGAGTATAGGAGGAGCTGGGTCAGAGTGGGAGGGGTCAGAGAGTAGGAGTATAGAAGGAGCCTAGTCAGAGTGGGTGGGGTCAGAGAGGAGGAGCCAGGTCAGAGAGGAGGGGTATAGGTGAAGCCTAGACAGAGTGGGTGGGGTTAGAGAGGAGGAGTATAGGAGGAGCTGGGTCAGAGAGAAGGGGTATAGAAGGAGACTAGTCAGAGTGGGAGGGGTCAGAGTGGAGGAGTATAGTAGGAGCCTAGTCAGAGTGGGTGGGGTCAGAGAGGAGGAGCCAGGTCAGAGAGGAAGGGTATAGGTGAAGCCTAGTCAGAGTGGGTGGGGTTAGAGAGGAGGAGTATAGGAGTAGCTGGGTCAGAGAGGAGGGGTATAGGAGGAGCCTAGTCAGAGTGGGAGGGGTCAGAGAGGAGGAGTATAGGAGGAGCCAGGTCAGAGAGGAGGGGTGTAGGTGGAGCCTTGTCAGAGTGGGAGGGGTCAGAGAGGAGGAGTATAGGCGGAGCCTGGGCAGAGAGGAGGGGTATAGGTGAAGCCTAGTCAGAGTGGGTGGGGGTAGAGAGGAGGAGTATAGGAGGAGCTGGGTCAGAGGGGAGGGGTCAGAGAGGAGGAGCCTAGTCAGAGTGGGAGGGGTCAGAGAGGAGGAGCCTAGTCAGAGTGGGAGGGGTCAGAGAGGAGGAGTATAGGAGGAGCTGGGTCAGAGAGGAGGGGTATAGGAGGAGCCTAGTCAGAGTGGGAGGGGTTAGAGAGGAGGAGTATAGGAGGAGCTGGGTCAGAGAGAAGGGGTATAGAAGGAGCCTAGTCAGAGTGGGAGGGGTCAGAGTGGAGGAGTATAATAGGAGCCTAGTCAGAGTGGGTGGGGTCAGAGAGGAGGAGCCAGGTCAGAGAGGAGGGGTATAGGTGAAGCCTAGTCTGGGTGGGGTTAGAGAGGAGGAGTATAGGAGCAGCTGGGTCAGAGAGGAGGGGTATAGGAGGAGCCTAGTCAGAGTGGGAGGGGTCAGAGAGGAGGAGTATAGGAGGAGCCAGGTCAGAGAGGAGGGGTGTAGGTGGAGCCTTGTCAGAGTGGGAGGGGTCAGAGAGCAGAGGAAGGGGAGGAGGATCCTGACTTATTGTGGGGTACTGCAAATACTTTTTTACTGCACCCCCCTATACTCTCTGATTTCTGTTGGGAGGGGGCAGTCAAAATTTGGGGGAGCAGTATTAAAAGGTGCTTAGGCGCAACGTGAAGGCGATGGGGTGCACACAATGGCTTGGCTTCCAGGTACTTTTTGGGGGGCTACCATTAGTTTTTATTGCTCTGATCCTCCCTCATGGGGTGTACCCCAAATGGTTAGGGGCCACGGGGGGGCAAGAAGCTGTTTGACAGTTTCTATTAACAACAGGGGTCACCATACGATTCTGCTGCAGTTATGGTATTGAAAGGTAAAACAAGGAGCATTTGGCTGTATTTTTGCAGGTGGGGTGCCCCAAAATGTTACTGCCAGCAGCAGCAGCAGCCCCCTTCCTCGCCACCCTGCAGATTGGTATAGGTACCTTTAGGACATTTCTGTTGAAAACAGAGGCTATAGCGAATCGCGCTACAAAATCCGAGAGCACTAACACTTGCTAAATAAAGGTGGCATCGGAGCATACGAATGAGGCAGGGAGAGGCTACTGTTGCAATTGGTTTGGTGGGTCATAGTGAATAACCTCGGCATGCAAATAGGCAGAAGTGTGAGGATTGGCAGTGTCTGTAGAGAATTTTGGCATGCTCTTCAGTTGATGTTTTCCTCCTTGAACTACAGAGGAAAGGCCTGGCCTTACTGTTGGGCAAAACATGTATTTATGATTTTAAGAAGTGTAGTCTGGATGTACTGAGAGGGCCTGTACAGTACGGTAAATGCCTGTATACCCCTGCAATGTGCATCCAGCTGTCACTTGAGATTGAACAGCGAACGAAGCAGCTGGGTTACTGACTGAATGTAAATGGAAGGCACATAGGAAGGGTGTTTGTGGTCACTCAAATGATTGAAACCTGGTTGATGCACTACCAAAGCTGGGGTACCAGGCGGAAACATTTGAGGGGTATTGAGATGGTGGTGTCCAGAGGTCAAAATATGTTTCAGAGACACAGAGGTACTGCGGTCCTGGTCCCACATTGGGGGTAGACAAAAGTCCATGCTAAAGATTTCTGTCCAACTGTTACCACATTTTGTGCAGCCTGGCTCCCTCTGTAACGATTCCCCAGTGTCTTTCGATCCTACAGATGACTGTAGCAAACTTCCCAAATTTTTTCTTGGCCTCATACTCCCAAAGGAGTGCCTGACATTTGCCAGCCTAACGATACTCACATTCTGGGAAAAACCTCACTAACTATGCATATTTATCTACCACACATGGCAAATCCTTACAATTGCAGAACATCATATCGCACTTGTCATCTTTGTGGTACTGTAAGTATTTGGATTTGAGGGAAATATTCATCCTTGCTTGCTCTCTCCCATCTGAAGTCTATGGTGCTGCTGTTCCTTTCTCACATGTCCCTTCAAAGAGACAAGTGACACACAGACTCAATCACTCAGCAAACATATATGCTTTGACGTTTTCATCTTGCTGTTTACCTTCCAAATATTCCCCCTGAACCACAAATAAAGGCCTGCCATTCCTCATCCCCTCAGTCAAAGCAGTCCTTCGCTCCTTAGGCCCTGCAAGACCACCATGAACAAGAATCATGTCAGCAAGCAGAAGAAAAGCCTCAGTGTGCTCTTTTGTTCATACTGCTGCCCTCTAGTAACACTTCATGGCAACTGCAGCATAAGAATGGGACTGAGAAGAGGGCTGTCCTATGCAAATAATATCCTCCCATGCATACTTTCTTCTGAGACGGTCGGCGGCTTGTGCCGTGATACCGCTTCCAACAAATGGTCTTTAACCAAATTTTAAAAAAGCCCACCTGCCTTAGATGAAGGATTTTGCAACTCGAAGGAAGCACATGGGGACATCACCCTCATTTAGCAGGGTCCTAAATTGCCTGCTGTCAGCCTGTATACAGAACAAGGGCGTTCGTGGGCGTTCGTGAGCGTTCCTCAAAGGAAGGAGGTGGGTGATTAATTCACAATGCCAGGGCAGGCCCAGCCCAGCCCAGCCCAGCCCAGCCCAGCGCAGCCCAGCCCGGCACAGCGCACTGCTGTGGAGGTCCATTCCTTCACATCCTGCAGCAGGCATGATGCAGACCTACTAGAGCAAAGGCTTGACTCTGCCCTTGTCTGTCTCTTAAAGAAAACAATCTTTCTAGCTTCTTATTGCACCTGATAAATGGACTCTAGCTTGCCTCAAACTTGACCCATCATTTCATTAGCCAGAGCTCATACTTGACCTTTATTTCTATCCAAGCTCACTGGCACCAAACCCCTGATTTGAGCGAGTTACTCACACCAAAATGAAAAATCACCATCATCCAACCTATTTTACAATAAGTGTAGCACCTTCCTCGCATTCTTGTGCTCAGTTATAACCCCCAATACCACAATTGCACTCTGCAATTCACCAAACTTAAAGGAAAAGGAATGAAGACATTGATAAAGGAAGACAAGGCCTTGTCCCTATTGCACCTACTTGAGAAATAGGGAGGTTGGTAGAAGGTCATGAGGGAAAACATTTGAAATTTTGGGACACACATGCCAAAAAGAGTGTCCACTTTTCTCCTCTGTTACCAAGTAAAAAAAAATCTTAGCAAAAAAAAAAACATTCACTTTTTGAAAATTTCCACCTTGGGATACCTCTACAGCATTGGCAGGATTCGAACCCTGGCCTGTGAGGGCTGTCTGCACCAAAGGTACAAGACTTACCTTTGAGCTATAGCTCCTTAGTGGTCTAGAGGATTGCAGTAGTAACTATAAGCAACATGAAGGCCTTGGTGTCCTTCCCGGCGGCTTCCATTGCACATGAAAAGGATGACCATGACATAAGGACAATTTGATAGGCTACATACATGGAAACCAGTGTGGTCCAGTGGGTAAGTGCCTGCCTTCCATGCAGGCAACCAGGGTTCAAATCCCGGGTTCGGCACCAGGTGACTGATGGTGGCAGAGCAGAGGTAAGTTGGAGGTGGGCCTAAATGGCCAATTGGTAAGTAAAATGTGTCTGGGTGTTGTGTACGAGTGGAATCATGCCTAGTGAATGAGGGATTGCAGATTGGTTGGTAAGTAAAATAGGTGTGGCCTGAACAGAGACAGGTGAAAGAAAGGTAACAGGTGTTGTGTGCAGGAGGAGGAGGAGCCTAGTCAGAGTGGGTGGGGTCAGAGAGGAGGAGCCAGGTCAGAGAGGAAGGGTATAGGTGAAGCCTAGTCAGAGTGGGTGGGGTCAGAGAGGAGGAGTATAGGAGGAGCCAGGTCAGAGAGGAGGGGTGTAGGTGGAGCCTTGTCAGAGTGGGAGGGGTCAGAGAGGAGGAGTATAGGAGGAGCCAGGTCAGAGAGGAGGGGTGTAGGTGGAGCCTTGTCAGAGTGGGAGGGGTCAGAGAGGAGGAGTATAGGCGGAGCCTGGGCAGAATGGGTGGGTTCAGAGAGCAGAGGAAGGGGAGGAGGATCCTGACTTATTGTGGGGTACTGCAAATACTTTTTTACTGCACCCCCCTATACTCTCTGATTTCTGTTGGGAGGGGGCAGTCAAAATTTGGGGGAGCAGTATTAAAAGGTGCTTAGGCGCAACGTGAAGGCGATGGGGTGCACACAATGGCTTGGCTTCCAGGTTCTTTTTGGGGGGCTACCATTAGTTTTTATTGCTCTGATCCTCCCTCATGGGGTGTACCCCAAATGGTTAGGGGCCACGGGGGGGGCAAGAAGCTGTTTGACAGTTTCTATTAACAACAGGGGTCACCATACGATTCTGCTGCAGTTATGGTATTGAACGGTAAAACAAGGAGCATTTGGCTGTATTTTTGCAGGTGGGGTGCCCCAAAATGTTTCTGCCAGCAGCAGCAGCAGCCCCCTTCCTCGCCACCCTGCAGATTGGTATAGGTACCTTTAGGACATTTCTGTTGAAAACAGAGGCTATAGCGAATCGTGCTACAAAATCCGAGAGCACTAACACTTGCTAAATAAAGGTGGCATCGGAGCATACGAATGAGGCAGGGAGAGGCTACTGTTGCAATTGGTTTGGTGGGTCATAGTGAATAACCTCGGCATGCAAATAGGCAGAAGTGTGAGGATTGGCAGTGTCTGTAGAGAATTTTGGCATGCTCTTCAGTTGATGTTTTCCTCCTTGAACTACAGAGGAAAGGCCTGGCCTTACTGTTGGGCAAAACATGTATTTATGATTTTAAGAAGTGTAGTCTGGATGTACTGAGAGGGCCTGTACAGTACGGTAAATGCCTGTATACCCCTGCAATGTGCATCCAACTGTCACTTGAGATTGAACAGCGAACGAAGCAGCTGGGTTACTGACTGAATGTAAATGGAAGGCACATAGGAAGGGTGTTTGTGGTCACTCAAATGATTGAAACCTGGTTGATGCACTACCAAAGCTGGGGTACCAGGGGGGAACATTTATGGGGTATTGAGATGGTGGTGTCCAGAGGTCAAAATATGTTTCAGAGACACAGAGGTACTGCGGTCCTGGTCCCACATTGGGGGTAGACAAAAGTCCATGCTAAAGATTTCTGTCCAACTGTTACCACATTTTGTGCAGCCTGGCTCCCTCTGTAACGATTCCCCAGTGTCTTTCGATCCTACAGATGACTGTAGCAAACTTCCCAAATTTTTTCTTGGCCTCATACTCCCAAAGGAGTGCCTGACATTTGCCAGCCTAACGATACTCACATTCTGGGAAAAACCTCACTAACTATGCATATTTATCTACCACACATGGCAAATCCTTACAATTGCAGAACATCATATCGCACTTGTCATCTTTGAGGTACTGTAAGTATTTGGATTTGAGGGAAATATTCATCCTTGCTTGCTCTCTCCCATCTGAAGTCTATGGTGCTGCTGTTCCTTTCTCACATGTCCCTTCAAAGAGACAAGTGACACACAGACTCAATCACTCAGCAAACATATATGCTTTGATGTTTTCATCTTGCTGTTTACCTTCCAAATATTCCCCCTGAACCACAAATAAAGGCCTGCCATTCCTCATCCCCTCAGTCAAAGCAGTCCTTCGCTCCTTAGGCCCTGCAAGACCACCATGAACAAAAATCATGTCAGCAAGCAGAAGAAAAGCCTCAGTGTGCTCTTTTGTTCATACTGCTGCCCTCTAGTAACACTTCATGTCAACTGCAGCATAAGAATGGGACTGAGAAGAGGGCTGTCCTATGCAAATAATATCCTCCCATGCATACTTTCTTCTGAGACGGTCGGCGGCTTGTGCCGTGATACCGCTTCCAACAAATGGTCTTCAACCAAATTTTAAAAAAGCCCACCTGCCTTAGATGAAGGATTTTGCAACTCGAAGGAAGCACATGGGGACATCACCCTCATTTAGCAGGGTCCTAAATTGCCTGCTGTCAGCCTGTATACAGAACAAGGGCGTTCGTGGGCGTTCGTGAGCGTTCCTCAAAGGAAGGAGGTGGGTGATTAATTCACAGTGCCAGGGCAGGCCCAGCCCAGCCCAGCCCAGCGCAGCCCAGCCCGGCACAGCGCACTGCTGTGGAGGTCCATTCCTTCACATCCTGCAGCAGGCATGATGCAGACCTACTAGAGCAAAGGCTTGACTCTGCCCTTGTCTGTCTCTTAAAGAAAACAATCTTTCTAGCTTCTTATTGCACCTGATAAATGGACTCTAGCTTGCCTCAAACTTGACCCATCATTTCATTAGCCAGAGCTCATACTTGACCTTTATTTCTATCCAAGCTCACTGGCACCAAACCCCTGATTTGAGCGAGTTACTCACACCAAAATGAAAAATCACCATCATCCAACCTATTTTACAATAAGTGTAGCACCTTCCTCGCATTCTTGTGCTCAGTTATAACCCCCAATACCACAATTGCACTCTGCAATTCACCAAACTTAAAGGAAAAGGAATGAAGACATTGATAAAGGAAGACAAGGCCTTGTCCCTATTGCACCTACTTGAGAAATAGGGAGGTTGGTAGAAGGTCATGAGGGAAAACATTTGAAATTTTGGGACACACATGCCAAAAAGAGTGTCCACTTTTCTCCTCTGTTACCAAGTAAAAAAAAATCTTAGCAAAAAAAAAAACATTCACTTTTTGAAAATTTCCACCTTGGGATACCTCTACTGCATTGGCAGGATTCGAACCCTGGCCTGTGAGGGCTGTCTGCACCAAAGGTACAAGACTTACCTTTGAGCTATAGCTCCTTAGTGGTCTAGAGGATTGCAGTAGTAACTATAAGCAACATGAAGGCCTTGGTGTCCTTCCCGGCAGCTTCCATTGCACATGAAAAGGATGACCATGACATAAGGACAATTTGATAGGCTACATACATGGAAACCAGTGTGGTCCAGTGGGTAAGTGCCTGCCTTCCATGCAGGCAACCAGGGTTCAAATCCCGGGTTCGGCACCAGGTGACTGATGGTGGCAGAGCAGAGGTAAGTTGGAGGTGGGCCTAAATGGCCAATTGGTAAGTAAAATGTGTCTGGGTGTTGTGTATGAGTGGAATCATGCCTAGTGAATGAGGGATTGCAGATTGGTTGGTAAGTAAAATAGGTGTGGCCTGAACAGAGACAGGTGAAAGAAAAGTAACAGGTGTTGTGTGCAGGAGGAGGAGGAGCCTAGTCAGAGTGGGTGGGGTCAGAGAGGAGGAGCCAGGTCAGAGAGGAAGGGTATAGGTGAAGCCTAGTCAGAGTGGGTGGGGTTAGAGAGGAGGAGTATAGGAGGGCCTGGGTCAGAGAGGAGGGGTATAGGAGGAGCCTAGTCAGAGTGGGAGGGGTCAGAGAGGAGGAGTATAGGAGGAGCCAGGTCAGAGAGGAGGGGTGTAGGTGGAGCCTTGTCAGAGTGGGAGGGGTCAGAGAGGAGGAGTATAGGCGGAGCCTGGGCAGAATGGGTGGGTTCAGAGAGCAGAGGAAGGGGAGGAGGATCCTGACTTATTGTGGGGTACTGCAAATACTTTTTTACTGCACCCCCCTATACTCTCTGATTTCTGTTGGGAGGGGGCAGTCAAAATTTGGGGGAGCAGTATTAAAAGGTGCTTAGGCGCAACGTGAAGGCGATGGGGTGCACACAATGGCTTGGCTTCCAGGTTCTTTTTGGGGGGCTACCATTAGTTTTTATTGCTCTGATCCTCCCTCATGGGGTGTACCCCAAATGGTTAGGGGCCACGGGGGGGGCAAGAAGCTGTTTGACAGTTTCTATTAACAACAGGGGTCACCATACGATTCTGCTGCAGTTATGGTATTGAAAGGTAAAACAAGGAGCATTTGGCTGTATTTTTGCAGGTGGGGTGCCCCAAAATGTTTCTGCCAGCAGCAGCAGCAGCCCCCTTCCTCGCCACCCTGCAGATTGGTATAGGTACCTTTAGGACATTTCTGTTGAAAACAGAGGCTATAGCGAATCGTGCTACAAAATCCGAGAGCACTAACACTTGCTAAATAAAGGTGGCATCGGAGCATACGAATGAGGCAGGGAGAGGCTACTGTTGCAATTGGTTTGGTGGGTCATAGTGAATAACCTCGGCATGCAAATAGGCAGAAGTGTGAGGATTGGCAGTGTCTGTAGAGAATTTTGGCATGCTCTTCAGTTGATGTTTTCCTCCTTGAACTACAGAGGAAAGGCCTGGCCTTACTGTTGGGCAAAACATGTATTTATGATTTTAAGAAGTGTAGTCTGGATGTACTGAGAGGGCCTGTACAGTACGGTAAATGCCTGTATACCCCTGCAATGTGCATCCAACTGTCACTTGAGATTGAACAGCGAACGAAGCAGCTGGGTTACTGACTGAATGTAAATGGAAGGCACATAGGAAGGGTGTTTGTGGTCACTCAAATGATTGAAACCTGGTTGATGCACTACCAAAGCTGGGGTACCAGGGGGGAACATTTATGGGGTATTGAGATGGTGGTGTCCAGAGGTCAAAATATGTTTCAGAGACACAGAGGTACTGCGGTCCTGGTCCCACATTGGGGGTAGACAAAAGTCCATGCTAAAGATTTCTGTCCAACTGTTACCACATTTTGTGCAGCCTGGCTCCCTCTGTAACGATTCCCCAGTGTCTTTCGATCCTACAGATGACTGTAGCAAACTTCCCAAATTTTTTCTTGGCCTCATACTCCCAAAGGAGTGCCTGACATTTGCCAGCCTAACGATACTCACATTCTGGGAAAAACCTCACTAACTATGCATATTTATCTACCACACATGGCAAATCCTTACAATTGCAGAACATCATATCGCACTTGTCATCTTTGAGGTACTGTAAGTATTTGGATTTGAGGGAAATATTCATCCTTGCTTGCTCTCTCCCATCTGAAGTCTATGGTGCTGCTGTTCCTTTCTCACATGTCCCTTCAAAGAGACAAGTGACACACAGACTCAATCACTCAGCAAACATATATGCTTTGATGTTTTCATCTTGCTGTTTACCTTCCAAATATTCCCCCTGAACCACAAATAAAGGCCTGCCATTCCTCATCCCCTCAGTCAAAGCAGTCCTTCGCTCCTTAGGCCCTGCAAGACCACCATGAACAAAAATCATGTCAGCAAGCAGAAGAAAAGCCTCAGTGTGCTCTTTTGTTCATACTGCTGCCCTCTAGTAACACTTCATGTCAACTGCAGCATAAGAATGGGACTGAGAAGAGGGCTGTCCTATGCAAATAATATCCTCCCATGCATACTTTCTTCTGAGACGGTCGGCGGCTTGTGCCGTGATACCGCTTCCAACAAATGGTCTTCAACCAAATTTTAAAAAAGCCCACCTGCCTTAGATGAAGGATTTTGCAACTCGAAGGAAGCACATGGGGACATCACCCTCATTTAGCAGGGTCCTAAATTGCCTGCTGTCAGCCTGTATACAGAACAAGGGCGTTCGTGGGCGTTCGTGAGCGTTCCTCAAAGGAAGGAGGTGGGTGATTAATTCACAGTGCCAGGGCAGGCCCAGCCCAGCCCAGCCCAGCGCAGCCCAGCCCGGCACAGCGCACTGCTGTGGAGGTCCATTCCTTCACATCCTGCAGCAGGCATGATGCAGACCTACTAGAGCAAAGGCTTGACTCTGCCCTTGTCTGTCTCTTAAAGAAAACAATCTTTCTAGCTTCTTATTGCACCTGATAAATGGACTCTAGCTTGCCTCAAACTTGACCCATCATTTCATTAGCCAGAGCTCATACTTGACCTTTATTTCTATCCAAGCTCACTGGCACCAAACCCCTGATTTGAGCGAGTTACTCACACCAAAATGAAAAATCACCATCATCCAACCTATTTTACAATAAGTGTAGCACCTTCCTCGCATTCTTGTGCTCAGTTATAACCCCCAATACCACAATTGCACTCTGCAATTCACCAAACTTAAAGGAAAAGGAATGAAGACATTGATAAAGGAAGACAAGGCCTTGTCCCTATTGCACCTACTTGAGAAATAGGGAGGTTGGTAGAAGGTCATGAGGGAAAACATTTGAAATTTTGGGACACACATGCCAAAAAGAGTGTCCACTTTTCTCCTCTGTTACCAAGTAAAAAAAAATCTTAGCAAAAAAAAAAACATTCACTTTTTGAAAATTTCCACCTTGGGATACCTCTACTGCATTGGCAGGATTCGAACCCTGGCCTGTGAGGGCTGTCTGCACCAAAGGTACAAGACTTACCTTTGAGCTATAGCTCCTTAGTGGTCTAGAGGATTGCAGTAGTAACTATAAGCAACATGAAGGCCTTGGTGTCCTTCCCGGCAGCTTCCATTGCACATGAAAAGGATGACCATGACATAAGGACAATTTGATAGGCTACATACATGGAAACCAGTGTGGTCCAGTGGGTAAGTGCCTGCCTTCCATGCAGGCAACCAGGGTTCAAATCCCGGGTTCGGCACCAGGTGACTGATGGTGGCAGAGCAGAGGTAAGTTGGAGGTGGGCCTAAATGGCCAATTGGTAAGTAAAATGTGTCTGGGTGTTGTGTACGAGTGGAATCATGCCTAGTGAATGAGGGATTGCAGATTGGTTGGTAAGTAAAATAGGTGTGGCCTGAACAGAGACAGGTGAAAGAAAAGTAACAGGTGTTGTGTGCAGGAGGAGGAGGAGCCTAGTCAGAGTGGGTGGGGTCAGAGAGGAGGAGCCAGGTCAGAGAGGAAGGGTATAGGTGAAGCCTAGTCAGAGTGGGTGGGGTTAGAGAGGAGGAGTATAGGAGGGCCTGGGTCAGAGAGGAGGGGTATAGGAGGAGCCTAGTCAGAGTGGGAGGGGTCAGAGAGGAGGAGTATAGGAGGAGCCAGGTCAGAGAGGAGGGGTGTAGGTGGAGCCTTGTCAGAGTGGGAGGGGTCAGAGAGGAGGAGTATAGGCGGAGCCTGGGCAGAGAGGAGGGGTATAGGAGGAGCCTAGTCAGAGTGGGAGGGGTCAGAGAGGAGGAGTATAGGAGGAGCCAGGTCAGAGAGGAGGGGTGTAGGTGGAGCCTTGTCAGAGTGGGAGGGGTCAGAGAGGAGGAGTATAGGCGGAGCCTGGGCAGAATGGGTGGGTTCAGAGAGCAGAGGAAGGGGAGGAGGATCCTGACTTATTGTGGGGTACTGCAAATACTTTTTTACTGCACCCCCCTATACTCTCTGATTTCTGTTGGGAGGGGGCAGTCAAAATTTGGGGGAGCAGTATTAAAAGGTGCTTAGGCGCAACGTGAAGGCGATGGGGTGCACACAATGGCTTGGCTTCCAGGTACTTTTTGGGGGGCTACCATTAGTTTTTATTGCTCTGATCCTCCCTCATGGGGTGTACCCCAAATGGTTAGGGGCCACGGGGGGGGCAAGAAGCTGTTTGACAGTTTCTATTAACAACAGGGGTCACCATACGATTCTGCTGCAGTTATGGTATTGAAAGGTAAAACAAGGAGCATTTGGCTGTATTTTTGCAGGTGGGGTGCCCCAAAATGTTTCTGCCAGCAGCAGCAGCAGCCCCCTTCCTCGCCACCCTGCAGATTGGTATAGGTACCTTTAGGACATTTCTGTTGAAAACAGAGGCTATAGCGAATCGTGCTACAAAATCCGAGAGCACTAACACTTGCTAAATAAAGGTGGCATCGGAGCATACGAATGAGGCAGGGAGAGGCTACTGTTGCAATTGGTTTGGTGGGTCATAGTGAATAACCTCGGCATGCAAATAGGCAGAAGTGTGAGGATTGGCAGTGTCTGTAGAGAATTTTGGCATGCTCTTCAGTTGATGTTTTCCTCCTTGAACTACAGAGGAAAGGCCTGGCCTTACTGTTGGGCAAAACATGTATTTATGATTTTAAGAAGTGTAGTCTGGATGTACTGAGAGGGCCTGTACAGTACGGTAAATGCCTGTATACCCCTGCAATGTGCATCCAACTGTCACTTGAGATTGAACAGCGAACGAAGCAGCTGGGTTACTGACTGAATGTAAATGGAAGGCACATAGGAAGGGTGTTTGTGGTCACTCAAATGATTGAAACCTGGTTGATGCACTACCAAAGCTGGGGTACCAGGGGGGAACATTTATGGGGTATTGAGATGGTGGTGTCCAGAGGTCAAAATATGTTTCAGAGACACAGAGGTACTGCGGTCCTGGTCCCACATTGGGGGTAGACAAAAGTCCATGCTAAAGATTTCTGTCCAACTGTTACCACATTTTGTGCAGCCTGGCTCCCTCTGTAACGATTCCCCAGTGTCTTTCGATCCTACAGATGACTGTAGCAAACTTCCCAAATTTTTTCTTGGCCTCATACTCCCAAAGGAGTGCCTGACATTTGCCAGCCTAACGATACTCACATTCTGGGAAAAACCTCACTAACTATGCATATTTATCTACCACACATGGCAAATCCTTACAATTGCAGAACATCATATCGCACTTGTCATCTTTGAGGTACTGTAAGTATTTGGATTTGAGGGAAATATTCATCCTTGCTTGCTCTCTCCCATCTGAAGTCTATGGTGCTGCTGTTCCTTTCTCACATGTCCCTTCAAAGAGACAAGTGACACACAGACTCAATCACTCAGCAAACATATATGCTTTGATGTTTTCATCTTGCTGTTTACCTTCCAAATATTCCCCCTGAACCACAAATAAAGGCCTGCCATTCCTCATCCCCTCAGTCAAAGCAGTCCTTCGCTCCTTAGGCCCTGCAAGACCACCATGAACAAAAATCATGTCAGCAAGCAGAAGAAAAGCCTCAGTGTGCTCTTTTGTTCATACTGCTGCCCTCTAGTAACACTTCATGTCAACTGCAGCATAAGAATGGGACTGAGAAGAGGGCTGTCCTATGCAAATAATATCCTCCCATGCATACTTTCTTCTGAGACGGTCGGCGGCTTGTGCCGTGATACCGCTTCCAACAAATGGTCTTCAACCAAATTTTAAAAAAGCCCACCTGCCTTAGATGAAGGATTTTGCAACTCGAAGGAAGCACATGGGGACATCACCCTCATTTAGCAGGGTCCTAAATTGCCTGCTGTCAGCCTGTATACAGAACAAGGGCGTTCGTGGGCGTTCGTGAGCGTTCCTCAAAGGAAGGAGGTGGGTGATTAATTCACAGTGCCAGGGCAGGCCCAGCCCAGCCCAGCCCAGCGCAGCCCAGCCCGGCACAGCGCACTGCTGTGGAGGTCCATTCCTTCACATCCTGCAGCAGGCATGATGCAGACCTACTAGAGCAAAGGCTTGACTCTGCCCTTGTCTGTCTCTTAAAGAAAACAATCTTTCTAGCTTCTTATTGCACCTGATAAATGGACTCTAGCTTGCCTCAAACTTGACCCATCATTTCATTAGCCAGAGCTCATACTTGACCTTTATTTCTATCCAAGCTCACTGGCACCAAACCCCTGATTTGAGCGAGTTACTCACACCAAAATGAAAAATCACCATCATCCAACCTATTTTACAATAAGTGTAGCACCTTCCTCGCATTCTTGTGCTCAGTTATAACCCCCAATACCACAATTGCACTCTGCAATTCACCAAACTTAAAGGAAAAGGAATGAAGACATTGATAAAGGAAGACAAGGCCTTGTCCCTATTGCACCTACTTGAGAAATAGGGAGGTTGGTAGAAGGTCATGAGGGAAAACATTTGAAATTTTGGGACACACATGCCAAAAAGAGTGTCCACTTTTCTCCTCTGTTACCAAGTAAAAAAAAATCTTAGCAAAAAAAAAAACATTCACTTTTTGAAAATTTCCACCTTGGGATACCTCTACTGCATTGGCAGGATTCGAACCCTGGCCTGTGAGGGCTGTCTGCACCAAAGGTACAAGACTTACCTTTGAGCTATAGCTCCTTAGTGGTCTAGAGGATTGCAGTAGTAACTATAAGCAACATGAAGGCCTTGGTGTCCTTCCCGGCAGCTTCCATTGCACATGAAAAGGATGACCATGACATAAGGACAATTTGATAGGCTACATACATGGAAACCAGTGTGGTCCAGTGGGTAAGTGCCTGCCTTCCATGCAGGCAACCAGGGTTCAAATCCCGGGTTCGGCACCAGGTGACTGATGGTGGCAGAGCAGAGGTAAGTTGGAGGTGGGCCTAAATGGCCAATTGGTAAGTAAAATGTGTCTGGGTGTTGTGTACGAGTGGAATCATGCCTAGTGAATGAGGGATTGCAGATTGGTTGGTAAGTAAAATAGGTGTGGCCTGAACAGAGACAGGTGAAAGAAAAGTAACAGGTGTTGTGTGCAGGAGGAGGAGGAGCCTAGTCAGAGTGGGTGGGGTCAGAGAGGAGGAGCCAGGTCAGAGAGGAAGGGTATAGGTGAAGCCTAGTCAGAGTGGGTGGGGTTAGAGAGGAGGAGTATAGGAGGGCCTGGGTCAGAGAGGAGGGGTATAGGAGGAGCCTAGTCAGAGTGGGAGGGTTCAGAGAGGAGGAGTATAGGAGGAGCCAGGTCAGAGAGGAGGGGTGTAGGTGGAGCCTTGTCAGAGTGGGAGGGGTCAGAGAGGAGGAGTATAGGCGGAGCCTGGGCAGAGAGGAGGGGTATAGGAGGAGCCTAGTCAGAGTGGGAGGGGTCAGAGAGGAGGAGTATAGGAGGAGCCAGGTCAGAGAGGAGGGGTGTAGGTGGAGCCTTGTCAGAGTGGGAGGGGTCAGAGAGGAGGAGTATAGGCGGAGCCTGGGCAGAATGGGTGGGTTCAGAGAGCAGAGGAAGGGGAGGAGGATCCTGACTTATTGTGGGGTACTGCAAATACTTTTTTACTGCACCCCCCTATACTCTCTGATTTCTGTTGGGAGGGGGCAGTCAAAATTTGGGGGAGCAGTATTAAAAGGTGCTTAGGCGCAACGTGAAGGCGATGGGGTGCACACAATGGCTTGGCTTCCAGGTACTTTTTGGGGGGCTACCATTAGTTTTTATTGCTCTGATCCTCCCTCATGGGGTGTACCCCAAATGGTTAGGGGCCACGGGGGGGGCAAGAAGCTGTTTGACAGTTTCTATTAACAACAGGGGTCACCATACGATTCTGCTGCAGTTATGGTATTGAAAGGTAAAACAAGGAGCATTTGGCTGTATTTTTGCAGGTGGGGTGCCCCAAAATGTTTCTGCCAGCAGCAGCAGCAGCCCCCTTCCTCGCCACCCTGCAGATTGGTATAGGTACCTTTAGGACATTTCTGTTGAAAACAGAGGCTATAGCGAATCGCGCTACAAAATCCGAGAGCACTAACACTTGCTAAATAAAGGTGGCATCGGAGCATACGAATGAGGCAGGGAGAGGCTACTGTTGCAATTGGTTTGGTGGGTCATAGTGAATAACCTCGGCATGCAAATAGGCAGAAGTGTGAGGATTGGCAGTGTCTGTAGAGAATTTTGGCATGCTCTTCAGTTGATGTTTTCCTCCTTGAACTACAGAGGAAAGGCCTGGCCTTACTGTTGGGCAAAACATGTATTTATGATTTTAAGAAGTGTAGTCTGGATGTACTGAGAGGGCCTGTACAGTACGGTAAATGCCTGTATACCCCTGCAATGTGCATCCAACTGTCACTTGAGATTGAACAGCGAACGAAGCAGCTGGGTTACTGACTGAATGTAAATGGAAGGCACATAGGAAGGGTGTTTGTGGTCACTCAAATGATTGAAACCTGGTTGATGCACTACCAAAGCTGGGGTACCAGGGGGGAACATTTATGGGGTATTGAGATGGTGGTGTCCAGAGGTCAAAATATGTTTCAGAGACACAGAGGTACTGCGGTCCTGGTCCCACATTGGGGGTAGACAAAAGTCCATGCTAAAGATTTCTGTCCAACTGTTACCACATTTTGTGCAGCCTGGCTCCCTCTGTAACGATTCCCCAGTGTCTTTCGATCCTACAGATGACTGTAGCAAACTTCCCAAATTTTTTCTTGGCCTCATACTCCCAAAGGAGTGCCTGACATTTGCCAGCCTAACGATACTCACATTCTGGGAAAAACCTCACTAACTATGCATATTTATCTACCACACATGGCAAATCCTTACAATTGCAGAACATCATATCGCACTTGTCATCTTTGAGGTACTGTAAGTATTTGGATTTGAGGGAAATATTCATCCTTGCTTGCTCTCTCCCATCTGAAGTCTATGGTGCTGCTGTTCCTTTCTCACATGTCCCTTCAAAGAGACAAGTGACACACAGACTCAATCACTCAGCAAACATATATGCTTTGATGTTTTCATCTTGCTGTTTACCTTCCAAATATTCCCCCTGAACCACAAATAAAGGCCTGCCATTCCTCATCCCCTCAGTCAAAGCAGTCCTTCGCTCCTTAGGCCCTGCAAGACCACCATGAACAAAAATCATGTCAGCAAGCAGAAGAAAAGCCTCAGTGTGCTCTTTTGTTCATACTGCTGCCCTCTAGTAACACTTCATGTCAACTGCAGCATAAGAATGGGACTGAGAAGAGGGCTGTCCTATGCAAATAATATCCTCCCATGCATACTTTCTTCTGAGACGGTCGGCGGCTTGTGCCGTGATACCGCTTCCAACAAATGGTCTTCAACCAAATTTTAAAAAAGCCCACCTGCCTTAGATGAAGGATTTTGCAACTCGAAGGAAGCACATGGGGACATCACCCTCATTTAGCAGGGTCCTAAATTGCCTGCTGTCAGCCTGTATACAGAACAAGGGCGTTCGTGGGCGTTCGTGAGCGTTCCTCAAAGGAAGGAGGTGGGTGATTAATTCACAGTGCCAGGGCAGGCCCAGCCCAGCCCAGCCCAGCGCAGCCCAGCCCGGCACAGCGCACTGCTGTGGAGGTCCATTCCTTCACATCCTGCAGCAGGCATGATGCAGACCTACTAGAGCAAAGGCTTGACTCTGCCCTTGTCTGTCTCTTAAAGAAAACAATCTTTCTAGCTTCTTATTGCACCTGATAAATGGACTCTAGCTTGCCTCAAACTTGACCCATCATTTCATTAGCCAGAGCTCATACTTGACCTTTATTTCTATCCAAGCTCACTGGCACCAAACCCCTGATTTGAGCGAGTTACTCACACCAAAATGAAAAATCACCATCATCCAACCTATTTTACAATAAGTGTAGCACCTTCCTCGCATTCTTGTGCTCAGTTATAACCCCCAATACCACAATTGCACTCTGCAATTCACCAAACTTAAAGGAAAAGGAATGAAGACATTGATAAAGGAAGACAAGGCCTTGTCCCTATTGCACCTACTTGAGAAATAGGGAGGTTGGTAGAAGGTCATGAGGGAAAACATTTGAAATTTTGGGACACACATGCCAAAAAGAGTGTCCACTTTTCTCCTCTGTTACCAAGTAAAAAAAAATCTTAGCAAAAAAAAAAACATTCACTTTTTGAAAATTTCCACCTTGGGATACCTCTACTGCATTGGCAGGATTCGAACCCTGGCCTGTGAGGGCTGTCTGCACCAAAGGTACAAGACTTACCTTTGAGCTATAGCTCCTTAGTGGTCTAGAGGATTGCAGTAGTAACTATAAGCAACATGAAGGCCTTGGTGTCCTTCCCGGCGGCTTCCATTGCACATGAAAAGGATGACCATGACATAAGGACAATTTGATAGGCTACATACATGGAAACCAGTGTGGTCCAGTGGGTAAGTGCCTGCCTTCCATGCAGGCAACCAGGGTTCAAATCCCGGGTTGGGCACCAGGTGACTGATGGTGGCAGAGCAGAGGTAAGTTGGAGGTGGGCCTAAATGGCCAATTGGTAAGTAAAATGTGTCTGGGTGTTGTGTACGAGTGGAATCATGCCTAGTGAATGAGGGATTGCAGATTGGTTGGTAAGTAAAATAGGTGTGGCCTGAACAGAGACAGGTGAAAGAAAGGTAACAGGTGTTGTGTGCAGGAGGAGGAGGAGCCTAGTCAGAGTGGGTGGGGTCAGAGAGGAGGAGTATAGGAGGAGCTGGGTCAGAGAGGAGGGGTATAGGAGGAGCCTAGTCAGAGTGGGAGGGGTCAGAGAGGAGGAGTATAGGAGGAGCCAGGTCAGAGAGGAGGGGTGTAGGTGGAGCCTTGTCAGAGTGGGAGGGGTCAGAGAGGAGGAGTATAGGCGGAGCCTGGGCAGAATGGGTGGGTTCAGAGAGCAGAGGAAGGGGAGGAGGATCCTGACTTATTGTGGGGTACTGCAAATACTTTTTTACTGCACCCCCCTATACTCTCTGATTTCTGTTGGGAGGGGGCAGTCAAAATTTGGGGGAGCAGTATTAAAAGGTGCTTAGGCGCAACGTGAAGGCGATGGGGTGCACACAATGGCTTGGCTTCCAGGTACTTTTTGGGGGGCTACCATTAGTTTTTATTGCTCTGATCCTCCCTCATGGGGTGTACCCCAAATGGTTAGGGGCCACGGGGGGGGCAAGAAGCTGTTTGACAGTTTCTATTAACAACAGGGGTCACCATACAATTCTGCTGCAGTTATGGTATTGAAAGGTAAAACAAGGAGCATTTGGCTGTATTTTTGCAGGTGGGGTGCCCCAAAATGTTTCTGCCAGCAGCAGCAGCAGCCCCCTTCCTCGCCACCCTGCAGATTGGTATAGGTACCTTTAGGACATTTCTGTTGAAAACAGAGGCTATAGCGAATCGCGCTACAAAATCCGAGAGCACTAACACTTGCTAAATAAAGGTGGCATCGGAGCATACGAATGAGGCAGGGAGAGGCTACTGTTGCAATTGGTTTGGTGGGTCATAGTGAATAACCTCGGCATGCAAATAGGCAGAAGTGTGAGGATTGGCAGTGTCTGTAGAGAATTTTGGCATGCTCTTCAGTTGATGTTTTCCTCCTTGAACTACAGAGGAAAGGCCTGGCCTTACTGTTGGGCAAAACATGTATTTATGATTTTAAGAAGTGTAGTCTGGATGTACTGAGAGGGCCTGTACAGTACGGTAAATGCCTGTATACCCCTGCAATGTGCATCCAACTGTCACTTGAGATTGAACAGCGAACGAAGCAGCTGGGTTACTGACTGAATGTAAATGGAAGGCACATAGGAAGGGTGTTTGTGGTCACTCAAATGATTGAAACCTGGTTGATGCACTACCAAAGCTGGGGTACCAGGGGGGAACATTTATGGGGTATTGAGATGGTGGTGTCCAGAGGTCAAAATATGTTTCAGAGACACAGAGGTACTGCGGTCCTGGTCCCACATTGGGGGTAGACAAAAGTCCATGCTAAAGATTTCTGTCCAACTGTTACCACATTTTGTGCAGCCTGGCTCCCTCTGTAACGATTCCCCAGTGTCTTTCGATCCTACAGATGACTGTAGCAAACTTCCCAAATTTTTTCTTGGCCTCATACTCCCAAAGGAGTGCCTGACATTTGCCAGCCTAACGATACTCACATTCTGGGAAAAACCTCACTAACTATGCATATTTATCTACCACACATGGCAAATCCTTACAATTGCAGAACATCATATCGCACTTGTCATCTTTGAGGTACTGTAAGTATTTGGATTTGAGGGAAATATTCATCCTTGCTTGCTCTCTCCCATCTGAAGTCTATGGTGCTGCTGTTCCTTTCTCACATGTCCCTTCAAAGAGACAAGTGACACACAGACTCAATCACTCAGCAAACATATATGCTTTGATGTTTTCTTCTTGCTGTTTACCTTCCAAATATTCCCCCTGAACCACAAATAAAGGCCTGCCATTCCTCATCCCCTCAGTCAAAGCAGTCCTTCGCTCCTTAGGCCCTGCAAGACCACCATGAACAAAAATCATGTCAGCAAGCAGAAGAAAAGCCTCAGTGTGCTCTTTTGTTCATACTGCTGCCCTCTAGTAACACTTCATGGCAACTGCAGCATAAGAATGGGACTGAGAAGAGGGCTGTCCTATGCAAATAATATCCTCCCATGCATACTTTCTTCTGAGACGGTCGGCGGCTTGTGCCGTGATACCGCTTCCAACAAATGGTCTTCAACCAAATTTTAAAAAAGCCCACCTGCCTTAGATGAAGGATTTTGCAACTCGAAGGAAGCACATGGGGACATCACCCTCATTTAGCAGGGTCCTAAATTGCCTGCTGTCAGCCTGTATACAGAACAAGGGCGTTCGTGGGCGTTCGTGAGCGTTCCTCAAAGGAAGGAGGTGGGTGATTAATTCACAGTGCCAGGGCAGGCCCAGCCCAGCCCAGCCCAGCGCAGCCCAGCCCGGCACAGCGCACTGCTGTGGAGGTCCATTCCTTCACATCCTGCAGCAGGCATGATGCAGACCTACTAGAGCAAAGGCTTGACTCTGCCCTTGTCTGTCTCTTAAAGAAAACAATCTTTCTAGCTTCTTATTGCACCTGATAAATGGACTCTAGCTTGCCTCAAACTTGACCCATCATTTCATTAGCCAGAGCTCATACTTGACCTTTATTTCTATCCAAGCTCACTGGCACCAAACCCCTGATTTGAGCGAGTTACTCACACCAAAATGAAAAATCACCATCATCCAACCTATTTTACAATAAGTGTAGCACCTTCCTCGCATTCTTGTGCTCAGTTATAACCCCCAATACCACAATTGCACTCTGCAATTCACCAAACTTAAAGGAAAAGGAATGAAGACATTGATAAAGGAAGACAAGGCCTTGTCCCTATTGCACCTACTTGAGAAATAGGGAGGTTGGTAGAAGGTCATGAGGGAAAACATTTGAAATTTTGGGACACACATGCCAAAAAGAGTGTCCACTTTTCTCCTCTGTTACCAAGTAAAAAAAAATCTTAGCAAAAAAAAAAACATTCACTTTTTGAAAATTTCCACCTTGGGATACCTCTACTGCATTGGCAGGATTCGAACCCTGGCCTGTGAGGGCTGTCTGCACCAAAGGTACAAGACTTACCTTTGAGCTATAGCTCCTTAGTGGTCTAGAGGATTGCAGTAGTAACTATAAGCAACATGAAGGCCTTGGTGTCCTTCCCGGCGGCTTCCATTGCACATGAAAAGGATGACCATGACATAAGGACAATTTGATAGGCTACATACATGGAAACCAGTGTGGTCCAGTGGGTAAGTGCCTGCCTTCCATGCAGGCAACCAGGGTTCAAATCCCGGGTTGGGCACCAGGTGACTGATGGTGGCAGAGCAGAGGTAAGTTGGAGGTGGGCCTAAATGGCCAATTGGTAAGTAAAATGTGTCTGGGTGTTGTGTACGAGTGGAATCATGCCTAGTGAATGAGGGATTGCAGATTGGTTGGTAAGTAAAATAGGTGTGGCCTGAACAGAGACAGGTGAAAGAAAGGTAACAGGTGTTGTGTGCAGGAGGAGGAGGAGCCTAGTCAGAGTGGGTGGGGTCAGAGAGGAGGAGTATAGGAGGAGCTGGGTCAGAGAGGAGGGGTATAGGAGGAGCCTAGTCAGAGTGGGAGGGGTCAGAGAGGAGGAGTATAGGAGGAGCCAGGTCAGAGAGGAGGGGTGTAGGTGGAGCCTTGTCAGAGTGGGAGGGGTCAGAGAGGAGGAGTATAGGCGGAGCCTGGGCAGAATGGGTGGGTTCAGAGAGCAGAGGAAGGGGAGGAGGATCCTGACTTATTGTGGGGTACTGCAAATACTTTTTTACTGCACCCCCCTATACTCTCTGATTTCTGTTGGGAGGGGGCAGTCAAAATTTGGGGGAGCAGTATTAAAAGGTGCTTAGGCGCAACGTGAAGGCGATGGGGTGCACACAATGGCTTGGCTTCCAGGTACTTTTTGGGGGGCTACCATTAGTTTTTATTGCTCTGATCCTCCCTCATGGGGTGTACCCCAAATGGTTAGGGGCCACGGGGGGGGCAAGAAGCTGTTTGACAGTTTCTATTAACAACAGGGGTCACCATACGATTCTGCTGCAGTTATGGTATTGAAAGGTAAAACAAGGAGCATTTGGCTGTATTTTTGCAGGTGGGGTGCCCCAAAATGTTTCTGCCAGCAGCAGCAGCAGCCCCCTTCCTCGCCACCCTGCAGATTGGTATAGGTACCTTTAGGACATTTCTGTTGAAAACAGAGGCTATAGCGAATCGCGCTACAAAATCCGAGAGCACTAACACTTGCTAAATAAAGGTGGCATCGGAGCATACGAATGAGGCAGGGAGAGGCTACTGTTGCAATTGGTTTGGTGGGTCATAGTGAATAACCTCGGCATGCAAATAGGCAGAAGTGTGAGGATTGGCAGTGTCTGTAGAGAATTTTGGCATGCTCTTCAGTTGAGGTTTTCCTCCTTGAACTACAGAGGAAAGGCCTGGCCTTACTGTTGGGCAAAACATGTATTTATGATTTTAAGAAGTGTAGTCTGGATGTACTGAGAGGGCCTGTACAGTACGGTAAATGCCTGTATACCCCTGCAATGTGCATCCAACTGTCACTTGAGATTGAACAGCGAACGAAGCAGCTGGGTTACTGACTGAATGTAAATGGAAGGCACATAGGAAGGGTGTTTGTGGTCACTCAAATGATTGAAACCTGGTTGATGCACTACCAAAGCTGGGGTACCAGGGGGGAACATTTATGGGGTATTGAGATGGTGGTGTCCAGAGGTCAAAATATGTTTCAGAGACACAGAGGTACTGCGGTCCTGGTCCCACATTGGGGGTAGACAAAAGTCCATGCTAAAGATTTCTGTCCAACTGTTACCACATTTTGTGCAGCCTGGCTCCCTCTGTAACGATTCCCCAGTGTCTTTCGATCCTACAGATGACTGTAGCAAACTTCCCAAATTTTTTCTTGGCCTCATACTCCCAAAGGAGTGCCTGACATTTGCCAGCCTAACGATACTCACATTCTGGGAAAAACCTCACTAACTATGCATATTTATCTACCACACATGGCAAATCCTTACAATTGCAGAACATCATATCGCACTTGTCATCTTTGAGGTACTGTAAGTATTTGGATTTGAGGGAAATATTCATCCTTGCTTGCTCTCTCCCATCTGAAGTCTATGGTGCTGCTGTTCCTTTCTCACATGTCCCTTCAAAGAGACAAGTGACACACAGACTCAATCACTCAGCAAACATATATGCTTTGATGTTTTCTTCTTGCTGTTTACCTTCCAAATATTCCCCCTGAACCACAAATAAAGGCCTGCCATTCCTCATCCCCTCAGTCAAAGCAGTCCTTCGCTCCTTAGGCCCTGCAAGACCACCATGAACAAAAATCATGTCAGCAAGCAGAAGAAAAGCCTCAGTGTGCTCTTTTGTTCATACTGCTGCCCTCTAGTAACACTTCATGGCAACTGCAGCATAAGAATGGGACTGAGAAGAGGGCTGTCCTATGCAAATAATATCCTCCCATGCATACTTTCTTCTGAGACGGTCGGCGGCTTGTGCCGTGATACCGCTTCCAACAAATGGTCTTCAACCAAATTTTAAAAAAGCCCACCTGCCTTAGATGAAGGATTTTGCAACTCGAAG
The DNA here is from genome assembly GCF_964263255.1 of Lissotriton vulgaris. Taxonomy (NCBI): domain Eukaryota; kingdom Metazoa; phylum Chordata; class Amphibia; order Caudata; family Salamandridae; genus Lissotriton; species Lissotriton vulgaris. The sequence continues at coordinate 1,532,306,766 of NC_141687.1, read as the reverse complement.
GAAGCACATGGGGACATCACCCTCATTTAGCAGGGTCCTAAATTGCCTGCTGTCAGCCTGTATACAGAACAAGGGCGTTCGTGGGCGTTCGTGAGCGTTCCTCAAAGGAAGGAGGTGGGTGATTAATTCACAGTGCCAGGGCAGGCCCAGCCCAGCCCAGCCCAGCGCAGCCCAGCCCGGCACAGCGCACTGCTGTGGAGGTCCATTCCTTCACATCCTGCAGCAGGCATGATGCAGACCTACTAGAGCAAAGGCTTGACTCTGCCCTTGTCTGTCTCTTAAAGAAAACAATCTTTCTAGCTTCTTATTGCACCTGATAAATGGACTCTAGCTTGCCTCAAACTTGACCCATCATTTCATTAGCCAGAGCTCATACTTGACCTTTATTTCTATCCAAGCTCACTGGCACCAAACCCCTGATTTGAGCGAGTTACTCACACCAAAATGAAAAATCACCATCATCCAACCTATTTTACAATAAGTGTAGCACCTTCCTCGCATTCTTGTGCTCAGTTATAACCCCCAATACCACAATTGCACTCTGCAATTCACCAAACTTAAAGGAAAAGGAATGAAGACATTGATAAAGGAAGACAAGGCCTTGTCCCTATTGCACCTACTTGAGAAATAGGGAGGTTGGTAGAAGGTCATGAGGGAAAACATTTGAAATTTTGGGACACACATGCCAAAAAGAGTGTCCACTTTTCTCCTCTGTTACCAAGTAAAAAAAAATCTTAGCAAAACAAAAAACATTCACTTTTTGAAAATTTCCACCTTGGGATACCTCTACTGCATTGGCAGGATTCGAACCCTGGCCTGTGAGGGCTGTCTGCACCAAAGGTACAAGACTTACCTTTGAGCTATAGCTCCTTAGTGGTCTAGAGGATTGCAGTAGTAACTATAAGCAACATGAAGGCCTTGGTGTCCTTCCCGGCGGCTTCCATTGCACATGAAAAGGATGACCATGACATAAGGACAATTTGATAGGCTACATACATGGAAACCAGTGTGGTCCAGTGGGTAAGTGCCTGCCTTCCATGCAGGCAACCAGGGTTCAAATCCCGGGTTCGGCACCAGGTGACTGATGGTGGCAGAGCAGAGGTAAGTTGGAGGTGGGCCTAAATGGCCAATTGGTAAGTAAAATGTGTCTGGGTGTTGTGTACGAGTGGAATCATGCCTAGTGAATGAGGGATTGCAGATTGGTTGGTAAATAAAATAGGTGTGGCCTGAACAGAGACAGGTGAAAGAAAAGTAACAGGTGTTGTGTGCAGGAGGAGGAGGAGCCTAGTCAGAGTGGGTGGGGTCAGAGAGGAGGAGCCAGGTCAGAGAGGAAGGGTATAGGTGAAGCCTAGTCAGAGTGGGTGGGGTTAGAGAGGAGGAGTATAGGAGGAGCTGGGTCAGAGAGGAGGGGTATAGGAGGAGCCTAGTCAGAGTGGGAGGGGTCAGAGAGGAGGAGTATAGGAGGAGCCAGGTCAGAGAGGAGGGGTGTAGGTGGAGCCTTGTCAGAGTGGGAGGGGTCAGAGAGGAGGAGTATAGGCGGAGCCTGGGCAGAGAGGAGGGGTATAGGAGGAGCCTAGTCAGAGTGGGAGGCGTCAGAGAGGAGGAGTATAGGAGGAGCCAGGTCAGAGAGGAGGGGTGTAGGTGGAGCCTTGTCAGAGTGGGAGGGGTCAGAGAGGAGGAGTATAGGCAGAGCCTGGGCAGAATGGGTGGGTTCAGAGAGCAGAGGAAGGGGAGGAGGATCCTGACTTATTGTGGGGTACTGCAAATACTTTTTTACTGCACCCCCCTATACTCTCTGATTTCTGTTGGGAGGGGGCAGTCAAAATTTGGGGGAGCAGTATTAAAAGGTGCTTAGGCGCAACGTGAAGGCGATGGGGTGCACACAATGGCTTGGCTTCCAGGTACTTTTTGGGGGGCTACCATTAGTTTTTATTGCTCTGATCCTCCCTCATGGGGTGTACCCCAAATGGTTAGGGGCCACGGGGGGGCAAGAAGCTGTTTGACAGTTTCTATTAACAACAGGGGTCACCATACGATTCTGCTGCAGTTATGGTATTGAAAGGTAAAACAAGGAGCATTTGGCTGTATTTTTGCAGGTGGGGTGCCCCAAAATGTTTCTGCCAGCAGCAGCAGCAGCCCCCTTCCTCGCCACCCTGCAGATTGGTATAGGTACCTTTAGGACATTTCTGTTGAAAACAGAGGCTATAGCGAATCGCGCTACAAAATCCGAGAGCACTAACACTTGCTAAATAAAGGTGGCATCGGAGCATACGAATGAGGCAGGGAGAGGCTACTGTTGCAATTGGTTTGGTGGGTCATAGTGAATAACCTCGGCATGCAAATAGGCAGAAGTGTGAGGATTGGCAGTGTCTGTAGAGAATTTTGGCATGCTCTTCAGTTGATGTTTTCCTCCTTGAACTACAGAGGAAAGGCCTGGCCTTACTGTTGGGCAAAACATGTATTTATGATTTTAAGAAGTGTAGTCTGGATGTACTGAGAGGGCCTGTACAGTACGGTAAATGCCTGTATACCCCTGCAATGTGCATCCAACTGTCACTTGAGATTGAACAGCGAACGAAGCAGCTGGGTTACTGACTGAATGTAAATGGAAGGCACATAGGAAGGGTGTTTGTGGTCACTCAAATGATTGAAACCTGGTTGATGCACTACCAAAGCTGGGGTACCAGGGGGGAACATTTATGGGGTATTGAGATGGTGGTGTCCAGAGGTCAAAATATGTTTCAGAGACACAGAGGTGCTGCGGTCCTGGTCCCACATTGGGGGTAGACAAAAGTCCATGCTAAAGATTTCTGTCCAACTGTTACCACATTTTGTGCAGCCTGGCTCCCTCTGTAACGATTCCCCAGTGTCTTTCGATCCTACAGATGACTGTAGCAAACTTCCCAAATTTTTTCTTGGCCTCATACTCCCAAAGGAGTGCCTGACATTTGCCAGCCTAACGATACTCACATTCTGGGAAAAACCTCACTAACTATGCATATTTATCTACCACACATGGCAAATCCTTACAATTGCAGAACATCATATCGCACTTGTCATCTTTGAGGTACTGTAAGTATTTGGATTTGAGGGAAATATTCATCCTTGCTTGCTCTCTCCCATCTGAAGTCTATGGTGCTGCTGTTCCTTTCTCATGTGTCCCTTCAAAGAGACAAGTGACACACAGACTCAATCACTCAGCAAACATATATGCTTTGACGTTTTCATCTTGCTGTTTACCTTCCAAATATTCCCCCTGAACCACAAATAAAGGCCTGCCATTCCTCATCCCCTCAGTCAAAGCAGTCCTTCGCTCCTTAGGCCCTGCAAGACCACCATGAACAAGAATCATGTCAGCAAGCAGAAGAAAAGCCTCAGTGTGCTCTTTTGTTCATACTGCTGCCCTCTAGTAACACTTCATGGCAACTGCAGCATAAGAATGGGACTGAGAAGAGGGCTGTCCTATGCAAATAATATCCTCCCATGCATACTTTCTTCTGAGACGGTCGGCGGCTTGTGCCGTGATACCGCTTCCAACAAATGGTCTTCAACCAAATTTTAAAAAAGCCCACCTGCCTTAGATGAAGGATTTTGCAACTCGAAGGAAGCACATGGGGACATCACCCTCATTTAGCAGGGTCCTAAATTGCCTGCTGTCAGCCTGTATACAGAACAAGGGCGTTCGTGGGCGTTCGTGAGCGTTCCTCAAAGGAAGGAGGTGGGTGATTAATTCACAGTGCCAGGGCAGGCCCAGCCCAGCCCGGCGCAGCGCACTGCTGTGGAGGTCCATTCCTTCACATCCTGCAGCAGGCATGATGCAGACCTACTAGAGCAAAGGCTTGACTCTGCCCTTGTCTGTCTCTTAAAGAAAACAATCTTTCTAGCTTCTTATTGCACCTGATAAATGGACTCTAGCTTGCCTCAAACTTGACCCATCATTTCATTAGCCAGAGCTCATACTTGACCTTTATTTCTATCCAAGCTCACTGGCACCAAACCCCTGATTTGAGCGAGTTACTCACACCAAAATGAAAAATCACCATCATCCAACCTATTTTACAATAAGTGTAGCACCTTCCTCGCATTCTTGTGCTCAGTTATAACCCCCAATACCACAATTGCACTCTGCAATTCACCAAACTTAAAGGAAAAGGAATGAAGACATTGATAAAGGAAGACAAGGCCTTGTCCCTATTGCACCTACTTGAGAAATAGGGAGGTTGGTAGAAGGTCATGAGGGAAAACATTTGAAATTTTGGGACACACATGCCAAAAAGAGTGTCCACTTTTCTCCTCTGTTACCAAGTAAAAAAAAATCTTAGCAAAAAAAAAAACATTCACTTTTTGAAAATTTCCACCTTGGGATACCTCTACAGCATTGGCAGGATTCGAACCCTGGCCTGTGAGGGCTGTCTGCACCAAAGGTACAAGACTTACCTTTGAGCTATAGCTCCTTAGTGGTCTAGAGGATTGCAGTAGTAACTATAAGCAACATGAAGGCCTTGGTGTCCTTCCCGGCGGCTTCCATTGCACATGAAAAGGATGACCATGACATAAGGACAATTTGATAGGCTACATACATGGAAACCAGTGTGGTCCAGTGGGTAAGTGCCTGCCTTCCATGCAGGCAACCAGGGTTCAAATCCCGGGTTGGGCACCAGGTGACTGATGGTGGCAGAGCAGAGGTAAGTTGGAGGTGGGCCTAAATGGCCAATTGGTAAGTAAAATGTGTCTGGGTGTTGTGTACGAGTGGAATCATGCCTAGTGAATGAGGGATTGCAGATTGGTTGGTAAGTAAAATAGGTGTGGCCTGAACAGAGACAGGTGAAAGAAAGGTAACAGGTGTTGTGTGCAGGAGGAGGAGGAGCCTAGTCAGAGTGGGTGGGGTCAGAGAGGAGGAGTATAGGAGGAGCTGGGTCAGAGAGGAGGGGTATAGGAGGAGCCTAGTCAGAGTGGGAGGGGTCAGAGAGGAGGAGTATAGGAGGAGCCAGGTCAGAGAGGAGGGGTGTAGGTGGAGCCTTGTCAGAGTGGGAGGGGTCAGAGAGGAGGAGTATAGGCGGAGCCTGGGCAGAATGGGTGGGTTCAGAGAGCAGAGGAAGGGGAGGAGGATCCTGACTTATTGTGGGGTACTGCAAATACTTTTTTACTGCACCCCCCTATACTCTCTGATTTCTGTTGGGAGGGGGCAGTCAAAATTTGGGGGAGCAGTATTAAAAGGTGCTTAGGCGCAACGTGAAGGCGATGGGGTGCACACAATGGCTTGGCTTCCAGGTACTTTTTGGGGGGCTACCATTAGTTTTTATTGCTCTGATCCTCCCTCATGGGGTGTACCCCAAATGGTTAGGGGACACGGGGGGGGCAAGAAGCTGTTTGACAGTTTCTATTAACAACAGGGGTCACCATACGATTCTGCTGCAGTTATGGTATTGAAAGGTAAAACAAGGAGCATTTGGCTGTATTTTTGCAGGTGGGGTGCCCCAAAATGTTACTGCCAGCAGCAGCAGCCCCCTTCCTCGCCACCCTGCAGATTGGTATAGGTACCTTTAGGACACTTCTGTTGAAAACAGAGGCTATAGCGAATCGCGCTACAAAATCCGAGAGCACTAACACTTGCTAAATAAAGGTGGCATCGGAGCATACGAATGAGGCAGGGAGAGGCTACTGTTGCAATTGGTTTGGTGGGTCATAGTGAATAACCTCGGCATGCAAATAGGCAGAAGTGTGAGGATTGGCAGTGTCTGTAGAGAATTTTGGCATGCTCTTCAGTTGATGTTTTCCTCCTTGAACTACAGAGGAAAGGCCTGGCCTTACTGTTGGGCAAAACATGTATTTATGATTTTAAGAAGTGTAGTCTGGATGTACTGAGAAGGCCTGTACAGTACGGTAAATGCCTGTATACCCCTGCAATGTGCATCCAACTGTCACTTGAGATTGAACAGCGAACGAAGCAGCTGGGTTACTGACTGAATGTAAATGGAAGGCACATAGGAAGGGTGTTTGTGGTCACTCAAATGATTGAAACCTGGTTGATGCACTACCAAAGCTGGGGTACCAGGCGGAAACATTTGAGGGGTATTGAGATGGTGGTGTCCAGAGGTCAAAATATGTTTCAGAGACACAGAGGTACTGCGGTCCTGGTCCCACATTGGGGGTAGACAAAAGTCCATGCTAAAGATTTCTGTCCAACTGTTACCACATTTTGTGCAGCCTGGCTCCCTCTGTAACGATTCCCCAGTGTCTTTCGATCCTACAGATGACTGTAGCAAACTTCCCAAATTTTTTCTTGGCCTCATACTCCCAAAGGAGTGCCTGACATTTGCCAGCCTAACGATACTCACATTCTGGGAAAAACCTCACTAACTATGCATATTTATCTACCACACATGGCAAATCCTTACAATTGCAGAACATCATATCGCACTTGTCATCTTTGAGGTACTGTAAGTATTTGGATTTGAGGGAAATATTCATCCTTGCTTGCTCTCTCCCATCTGAAGTCTATGGTGCTGCTGTTCCTTTCTCACATGTCCCTTCAAAGAGACAAATGACACACAGACTCAATCACTCAGCAAACATATATGCTTTGACGTTTTCATCTTGCTGTTTACCTTCCAAATATTCCCCCTGAACCACAAATAAAGGCCTGCCATTCCTCATCCCCTCAGTCAAAGCAGTCCTTCGCTCCTTAGGCCCTGCAAGACCACCATGAACAAGAATCATGTCAGCAAGCAGAAGAAAAGCCTCAGTGTGCTCTTTTGTTCATACTGCTGCCCTCTAGTAACACTTCATGGCAACTGCAGCATAAGAATGGGACTGAGAAGAGGGCTGTCCTATGCAAATAATATCATCCCATGCATACTTTCTTCTGAGACGGTCGGCGGCTTGTGCCGTGATACCGCTTCCAACAAATGGTCTTCAACCAAATTTTAAAAAAGCCCACCTGCCTTAGATGAAGGATTTTGCAACTCGAAGGAAGCACATGGGGACATCACCCTCATTTAGCAGGGTCCTAAATTGCCTGCTGTCAGCCTGTATACAGAACAAGGGCGTTCGTGGGCGTTCGTGAGCGTTCCTCAAAGGAAGGAGGTGGGTGATTAATTCACAGTGCCAGGGCAGGCCCAGCCCAGCCCAGCGCAGCCCAGCCCGGCACAGCGCACTGCTGTGGAGGTCCATTCCTTCACATCCTGCAGCAGGCATGATGCAGACCTACTAGAGCAAAGGCTTGACTCTGCCCTTGTCTGTCTCTTAAAGAAAACAATCTTTCTAGCTTCTTATTGCACCTGATAAATGGACTCTAGCTTGCCTCAAACTTGACCCATCATTTCATTAGCCAGAGCTCATACTTGACCTTTATTTCTATCCAAGCTCAGTGGCACCAAACCCCTGATTTGAGCGAGTTACTCACACCAAAATGAAAAATCACCATCATCCAACCTATTTTACAATAAGTGTAGCACCTTCCTCGCATTCTTGTGCTCAGTTATAACCCCCAATACCACAATTGCACTCTGCAATTCACCAAACTTAAAGGAAAAGGAATGAAGACATTGATAAAGGAAGACAAGGCCTTGTCCCTATTGCACCTACTTGAGAAATAGGGAGGTTGGTAGAAGGTCATGAGGGAAAACATTTGAAATTTTGGGACACACATGCCAAAAAGAGTGTCCACTTTTCTCCTCTGTTACCAAGTAAAAAAAAATCTTAGCAAAAAAAAAACCATTCACTTTTTGAAAATTTCCACCTTGGGATACCTCTACAGCATTGGCAGGATTCGAACCCTGGCCTGTGAGGGCTGTCTGCACCAAAGGTACAAGACTTACCTTTGAGCTATAGCTCCTTAGTGGTCTAGAGGATTGCAGTAGTAACTATAAGCAACATGAAGGCCTTGGTGTCCTTCCCGGCGGCTTCCATTGCACATGAAAAGGATGACCATGACATAAGGACAATTTGATAGGCTACATACATGGAAACCAGTGTGGTCCAGTGGGTAAGTGCCTGCCTTCCATGCAGGCAACCAGGGTTCAAATCCCGGGTTCGGCACCAGGTGACTGATGGTGGCAGAGCAGAGGTAAGTTGGAGGTGGGCCTAAATGGCCAATTGGTAAGTAAAATGTGTCTGGGTGTTGTGTACGAGTGGAATCATGCCTAGTGAATGAGGGATTGCAGATTGGTTGGTAAGTAAAATAGGTGTGGCCTGAACAGAGACAGGTGAAAGAAAGGTAACAGGTGTTGTGTGCAGGAGGAGGAGGAGCCTAGTCAGAGTGGGTGGGGTCAGAGAGGAGGAGTATAGGAGGAGCTGGGTCAGAGAGGAGGGGTATAGGAGGAGCCTAGTCAGAGTGGGAGGGGTCAGAGAGGAGGAGTATAGGAGGAGCCAGGTCAGAGAGGAGGGGTGTAGGTGGAGCCTTGTCAGAGTGGGAGGGGTCAGAGAGGAGGAATATAGGCGGAGCCTGGGCAGAATGGGTGGGTTCAGAGAGCAGAGGAAGGGGAGGAGGATCCTGACTTATTGTGGGGTACTGCAAATACTTTTTTACTGCACCCCCCTATACTCTCTGATTTCTGTTGGGAGGGGGCAGTCAAAATTTGGGGGAGCAGTATTAAAAGGTGCTTAGGCGCAACGTGAAGGCGATGGGGTGCACACAATGGCTTGGCTTCCAGGTACTTTTTGGGGGGCTACCATTAGTTTTTATTGCTCTGATCCTCCCTCATGGGGTGTACCCCAAATGGTTAGGGGCCACGGGGGGGGCAAGAAGCTGTTTGACAGTTTCTATTAACAACAGGGGTCACCATACGATTCTGCTGCAGTTATGGTATTGAAAGGTAAAACAAGGAGCATTTGGCTGTATTTTTGCAGGTGGGGTGCCCCAAAATGTTACTGCCAGCAGCAGCAGCAGCCCCCTTCCTCGCCACCCTGCAGATTGGTATAGGTACCTTTAGGACATTTCTGTTGAAAACAGAGGCTATAGCGAATCGCGCTACAAAATCCGAGAGCACTAACACTTGCTAAATAAAGGTGGCATCGGAGCATACGAATGAGGCAGGGAGAGGCTACTGTTGCAATTGGTTTGGTGGGTCATAGTGAATAACCTCGGCATGCAAATAGGCAGAAGTGTCAGGATTGGCAGTGTCTGTAGAGAATTTTGGCATGCTCTTCAGTTGATGTTTTCCTCCTTGAACTACAGAGGAAAGGCCTGGCCTTACTGTTGGGCAAAACATGTATTTATGATTTTAAGAAGTGTAGTCTGGATGTACTGAGAGGGCCTGTACAGTACGGTAAATGCCTGTATACCCCTGCAATGTGCATCCAGCTGTCACTTGAGATTGAACAGCGAACGAAGCAGCTGGGTTACTGACTGAATGTAAATGGAAGGCACATAGGAAGGGTGTTTGTGGTCACTCAAATGATTGAAACCTGGTTGATGCACTACCAAAGCTGGGGTACCAGGCGGAAACATTTGAGGGGTATTGAGATGGTGGTGTCCAGAGGTCAAAATATGTTTCAGAGACACAGAGGTACTGCGGTCCTGGTCCCACATTGGGGGTAGACAAAAGTCCATGCTAAAGATTTCTGTCCAACTGTTACCACATTTTGTGCAGCCTGGCTCCCTCTGTAACGATTCCCCAGTGTCTTTCGATCCTACAGATGACTGTAGCAAACTTCCCAAATTTTTTCTTGGCCTCATACTCCCAAAGGAGTGCCTGACATTTGCCAGCCTAACGATACTCACATTCTGGGAAAAACCTCACTAACTATGCATATTTATCTACCACACATGGCAAATCCTTACAATTGCAGAACATCATATCGCACTTGTCATCTTTGTGGTACTGTAAGTATTTGGATTTGAGGGAAATATTCATCCTTGCTTGCTCTCTCCCATCTGAAGTCTATGGTGCTGCTGTTCCTTTCTCACATGTCCCTTCAAAGAGACAAGTGACACACAGACTCAATCACTCAGCAAACATATATGCTTTGACGTTTTCATCTTGCTGTTTACCTTCCAAATATTCCCCCTGAACCACAAATAAAGGCCTGCCATTCCTCATCCCCTCAGTCAAAGCAGTCCTTCGCTCCTTAGGCCCTGCAAGACCACCATGAACAAGAATCATGTCAGCAAGCAGAAGAAAAGCCTCAGTGTGCTCTTTTGTTCATACTGCTGCCCTCTAGTAATACTTCATGGCAACTGCAGCATAAGAATGGGACTGAGAAGAGGGCTGTCCTATGCAAATAATATCCTCCCATGCATACTTTCTTCTGAGACGGTCGGCGGCTTGTGCCGTGATACCGCTTCCAACAAATGGTCTTCAACCAAATTTTAAAAAAGCCCACCTGCCTTAGATGAAGGATTTTGCAACTCGAAGGAAGCACATGGGGACATCACCCTCATTTAGCAGGGTCCTAAATTGCCTGCTGTCAGCCTGTATACAGAACAAGGGCGTTCGTGGGCGTTCGTGAGCGTTCCTCAAAGGAAGGAGGTGGGTGATTAATTCACAGTGCCAGGGCAGGCCCAGCCCAGCCCAGCCCAGCGCAGCCCAGCCCGGCACAGCGCACTGCTGTGGAGGTCCATTCCTTCACATCCTGCAGCAGGCATGATGCAGACCTACTAGAGCAAAGGCTTGACTCTGCCCTTGTCTGTCTCTTAAAGAAAACAATCTTTCTAGCTTCTTATTGCACCTGATAAATGGACTCTAGCTTGCCTCAAACTTGACCCATCATTTCATTAGCCAGAGCTCATACTTGACCTTTATTTCTATCCAAGCTCACTGGCACCAAACCCCTGATTTGAGCGAGTTACTCACACCAAAATGAAAAATCACCATCATCCAACCTATTTTACAATAAGTGTAGCACCTTCCTCGCATTCTTGTGCTCAGTTATAACCCCCAATACCACAATTGCACTCTGCAATTCACCAAACTTAAAGGAAAAGGAATGAAGACATTGATAAAGGAAGACAAGGCCTTGTCCCTATTGCACCTACTTGAGAAATAGGGAGGTTGGTAGAAGGTCATGAGGGAAAACATTTGAAATTTTGGGACACACATGCCAAAAAGAGTGTCCACTTTTCTCCTCTGTTACCAAGTAAAAAAAAATCTTAGCAAAAAAAAAACCATTCACTTTTTGAAAATTTCCACCTTGGGATACCTCTACAGCATTGGCAGGATTCGAACCCTGGCCTGTGAGGGCTGTCTGCACCAAAGGTACAAGACTTACCTTTGAGCTATAGCTCCTTAGTGGTCTAGAGGATTGCAGTAGTAACTATAAGCAACATGAAGGCCTTGGTGTCCTTCCCGGCGGCTTCCATTGCACATGAAAAGGATGACCATGACATAAGGACAATTTGATAGGCTACATACATGGAAACCAGTGTGGTCCAGTGGGTAAGTGCCTGCCTTCCATGCAGGCAACCAGGGTTCAAATCCCGGGTTCGGCACCAGGTGACTGATGGTGGCAGAGCAGAGGTAAGTTGGAGGTGGGCCTAAATGGCCAATTGGTAAGTAAAATGTATCTGGGTGTTGTGTATGAGTGGAATCATGCCTAGTGAATGAGGGATTGCAGATTGGTTGGTAAGTAAAATAGGTGTGGCCTGAACAGAGACAGGTGAAAAAAAGGTAACAGGTGTTGTGTGCAGGAGGAGGAGGAGCCTAGTCAGAGTGGGTGGGGTCAGAGAGGAGGAGCCAGGTCAGAGAGGAAGGGTATAGGTGAAGCCTAGTCAGAGTGGGTGGGGTTAGAGAGGAGGAGTACAGGAGGAGCTGGGTCAGAGAGGAGGGGTATAGGAGGAGCCTAGTCAGAGTGGGAGGGGTCAGAGAGGAGGAGTATAGGAGGAGCCAGGTCAGAGAGGAGGGGTGTAGGTGGAGCCTTGTCAGAGTGGGAGGGGTCAGAGAGGAGGAGTATAGGCGGAGCCTGGGCAGAGAGGAGGGGTATAGGAGGAGCCTAGTCAGAGTGGGAGGGGTCAGAGAGGAGGAGTATAGGAGGAGCCAGGTCAGAGAGGAGGGGTGTAGGTGGAGCCTTGTCAGAGTGGGAGGAGTATAGGCGGAGCCTGGGCAGAATGGGTGGGTGCAGAGGAAGGGGAGGAGGATCCTGACTTATTGTGGGGTACTGCAAATACTTTTTTACTGCACCCCCCTATACTCTCTGATTTCTGTTGGGAGGGGGCAGTCAAAATTTGGGGGAGCAGTATTAAAAGGTGCTTAGGCGCAACGTGAAGGCGATGGGGTGCACACAATGGCTTGGCTTCCAGGTACTTTTTGGGGGGCTACCATTAGTTTTTATTGCTCTGATCCTCCCTCATGGGGTGTACCCCAAATGGTTAGGGGCCACGGGGGGGGCAAGAAGCTGTTTGACAGTTTCTATTAACAACAGGGGTCACCATACGATTCTGCTGCAGTTATGGTATTGAAAGGTAAAACAAGGAGCATTTGGCTGTATTTTTGCAGGTGGGGTGCCCCAAAATGTTACTGCCAGCAGCAGCAGCAGCCCCCTTCCTCGCCACCCTGCAGATTGGTATAGGTACCTTTAGGACATTTCTGTTGAAAACAGAGGCTATAGCGAATCGCGCTACAAAATCCGAGAGTACTAACACTTGCTAAATAAAGGTGGCATCGGAGCATACGAATGAGGCAGGGAGAGGCTACTGTTGCAATTGGTTTGGTGGGTCATAGTGAATAACCTCGGCATGCAAATAGGCAGAAGTGTGAGGATTGGCAGTGTCTGTAGAGAATTTTGGCATGCTCTTCAGTTGATGTTTTCCTCCTTGAACTACAGAGGAAAGGCCTGGCCTTACTGTTGGGCAAAACATGTATTTATGATTTTAAGAAGTGTAGTCTGGATGTACTGAGAGGGCCTGTACAGTACGGTAAATGCCTGTATACCCCTGCAATGTGCATCCAACTGTCACTTGAGATTGAACAGCGAACGAAGCAGCTGGGTTACTGACTGAATGTAAATGGAAGGCACATAGGAAGGGTGTTTGTGGTCACTCAAATGATTGAAACCTGGTTGATGCACTACCAAAGCTGGGGTACCAGGGGGGAACATTTATGGGGTATTGAGATGGTGGTGTCCAGAGGTCAAAATATGTTTCAGAGACACAGAGGTACTGCGGTCCTGGTCCCACATTGGGGGTAGACAAAAGTCCATGCTAAAGATTTCTGTCCAACTGTTACCACATTTTGTGCAGCCTGGCTCCCTCTGTAACGATTCCCCAGTGTCTTTCGATCCTACAGATGACTGTAGCAAACTTCCCAAATTTTTTCTTGGCCTCATACTCCCAAAGGAGTGCCTGACATTTGCCAGCCTAACGATACTCACATTCTGGGAAAAACCTCACTAACTATGCATATTTATCTACCACACATGGCAAATCCTTACAATTGCAGAACATCATATCGCACTTGTCATCTTTGAGGTACTGTAAGTATTTGGATTTGAGGGAAATATTCATCCTTGCTTGCTCTCTCCCATCTGAAGTCCATGGTGCTGCTGTTCCTTTCTCACGTGTCCCTTCAAAGAGACAAGTGGCACACAGACTCAATCACTCAGCAAACATATATGCTTTGATGTTTTCATCTTGCTGTTTACCTTCCAAATATTCCCCCTGAACCACAAATAAAGGCCTGCCATTCCTCATCCCCTCAGTCAAAGCAGTCCTTCGCTCCTTAGGCCCTGCAAGACCACCATGAACAAAAATCATGTCAGCAAGCAGAAGAAAAGCCTCAGTGTGCTCTTTTGTTCATACTGCTGCCCTCTAGTAACACTTCATGGCAACTGCAGCATAAGAATGGGACTGAGAAGAGGGCTGTCCTATGCAAATAATATCCTCCCATGCATACTTTCTTCTGAGACGGTCGGCGGCTTATGCCGTGATACCGCCTCCAACAAATGGTCTTCAACCAAATTTTAAAAAAGCCCACCTGCCTTAGATGAAGGATTTTGCAACTCGAAGGAAGCACATGGGGACATCACCCTCATTTAGCAGGGTCCTAAATTGCCTGCTGTCAGCCTGTATACAGAACAAGGGCGTTCGTGGGCGTTCGTGAGCGTTCCTCAAAGGAAGGAGGTGGGTGATTAATTCACAGTGCCAGGGCAGGCCCAGCCCAGCCCAGCCCAGCCCAGCCCAGCCCAGCGCAGCCCAGCCCGGCACAGCGCACTGCTGTGGAGGTCCATTCCTTCACATCCTGCAGCAGGCATGATGCAGACCTACTAGAGCAAAGGCTTGACTCTGCCCTTGTCTGTCTCTTAAAGAAAACAATCTTTCTAGCTTCTTATTGCACCTGATAAATGGACTCTAGCTTGCCTCAAACTTGACCCATCATTTCATTAGCCAGAGCTCATACTTGACCTTTATTTCTATCCAAGCTCACTGGCACCAAACCCCTGATTTGAGCGAGTTACTCACACCAAAATGAAAAATCACCATCATCCAACCTATTTTACAATAAGTGTAGCACCTTCCTCGCATTCTTGTGCTCAGTTATAACCCCCAATACCACAATTGCACTCTGCAATTCACCAAACTTAAAGGAAAAGGAATGAAGACATTGATAAAGGAAGACAAGGCCTTGTCCCTATTGCACCTACTTGAGAAATAGGGAGGTTGGTAGAAGGTCATGAGGGAAAACATTTGAAATTTTGGGACACACATGCCAAAAAGAGTGTCCACTTTTCTCCTCTGTTACCAAGTAAAAAAAAATCTTAGCAAAAAAAAAAACATTCACTTTTTGAAAATTTCCACCTTGGGATACCTCTACAGCATTGGCAGGATTCGAACCCTGGCCTGTGAGGGCTGTCTGCACCAAAGGTACAAGACTTACCTTTGAGCTATAGCTCCTTAGTGGTCTAGAGGATTGCAGTAGTAACTATAAGCAACATGAAGGCCTTGGTGTCCTTCCCGGCGGCTTCCATTGCACATGAAAAGGATGACCATGACATAAGGACAATTTGATAGGCTACATACATGGAAACCAGTGTGGTCCAGTGGGTAAGTGCCTGCCTTCCATGCAGGCAACCAGGGTTCAAATCCCGGGTTCGGCACCAGGTGACTGATGGTGGCAGAGCAGAGGTAAGTTGGAGGTGGGCCTAAATGGCCAATTGGTAAGTAAAATGTGTCTGGGTGTTGTGTACGAGTGGAATCATGCCTAGTGAATGAGGGATTGCAGATTGGTTGGTAAGTAAAATAGGTGTGGCCTGAACAGAGACAGGTGAAAGAAAGGTAACAGGTGTTGTGTGCAGGAGGAGGAGGAGCCTAGTCAGAGTGGGTGGGGTCAGAGAGGAGGAGCCAGGTCAGAGAGGAAGGGTATAGGTGAAGCCTAGTCAGAGTGGGTGGGGTTAGAGAGGAGGAGTATAGGAGGAGCTGGGTCAGAGAGGAGGGGTATAGGAGGAGCCTAGTCAGAGTGGGAGGGGTCAGAGAGGAGGAGTATAGGAGGAGCCAGGTCAGAGAGGAGGGGTGTAGGTGGAGCCTTGTCAGAGTGGGAGGGGTCAGAGAGGAGGAGTATAGGCGGAGCCTGGGCAGAATGGGTGGGTTCAGAGAGCAGAGGAAGGGGAGGAGGATCCTGACTTATTGTGGGGTACTGCAAATACTTTTTTACTGCACCCCCCTATACTCTCTGATTTCTGTTGGGAGGGGGCAGTCAAAATTTGGGGGAGCAGTATTAAAAGGTGCTTAGGCGCAACGTGAAGGCGATGGGGTGCACACAATGGCTTGGCTTCCAGGTACTTTTTGGGGGGCTACCATTAGTTTTTATTGCTCTGATCCTCCCTCATGGGGTGTACCCCAAATGGTTAGGGGCCACGGGGGGGGAAGAAGCTGTTTGACAGTTTCTCTTAACAACAGGGGTCACCATACGATTCTGCTGCAGTTATGGTATTGAAAGGTAAAACAAGGAGCATTTGGCTGTATTTTTGCAGGTGGGGTGCCCCAAAATGTTACTGCCAGCAGCAGCAGCAGCCCCCTACCTCGCCACCCTGCAGATTGGTATAGGTACCTTTAGGACATTTCTGTTGAAAACAGAGGCTATAGCGAATCGCGCTACAAAATCCGAGAGCACTAACACTTGCTAAATAAAGGTGGCATCGGATCATACGAATGAGGCAGGGAGAGGCTACTGTTGCAATTGGTTTGGTGGGTCATAGTGAATAACCTCGGCATGCAAATAGGCAGAAGTGTGAGGATTGGCAGTGTCTGTAGAGAATTTTGGCATGCTCTTCAGTTGATGTTTTCCTCCTTGAACTACAGAGGAAAGGCCTGGCCTTACTGTTGGGCAAAACATGTATTTATGATTTTAAGAAGTGTAGTCTGGATGTACTGAGAGGGCCTGTACAGTACGGTAAATGCCTGTATACCCCTGCAATGTGCATCCAGCTGTCACTTGAGATTGAACAGCGAACGAAGCAGCTGGGTTACTGACTGAATGTAAATGGAAGGCACATAGGAAGGGTGTTTGTGGTCACTCAAATGATTGAAACCTGGTTGATGCACTACCAAAGCTGGGGTACCAGGCGGAAACATTTGAGGGGTATTGAGATGGTGGTGTCCAGAGGTCAAAATATGTTTCAGAGACACAGAGGTACTGCGGTCCTGGTCCCACATTGGGGGTAGACAAAAGTCCATGCTAAAGATTTCTGTCCAACTGTTACCACATTTTGTGCAGCCTGGCTCCCTCTGTAACGATTCCCCAGTGTCTTTCGATCCTACAGATGACTGTAGCAAACTTCCCAAATTTTTTCTTGGCCTCATACTCCCAAAGGAGTGCCTGACATTTGCCAGCCTAACGATACTCACATTCTGGGAAAAACCTCACTAACTATGCATATTTATCTACCACACATGGCAAATCCTTACAATTGCAGAACATCATATCGCACTTGTCATCTTTGAGGTATTGTAAGTATTTGGATTTGAGGGAAATATTCATCCTTGCTTGCTCTCTCCCATCTGAAGTCCATGGTGCTGCTGTTCCTTTCTCACATGTCCCTTCAAAGAGACAAGTGGCACACAGACTCAATCACTCAGCAAACATATATGCTTTGATGTTTTCATCTTGCTGTTTACCTTCCAAATATTCCCCCTGAACCACAAATAAAGGCCTGCCATTCCTCATCCCCTCAGTCAAAGCAGTCCTTCGCTCCTTAGGCCCTGCAAGACCACCATGAACAAAAATCATGTCAGCAAGCAGAAGAAAAGCCTCAGTGTGCTCTTTTGTTCATACTGCTGCCCTCTAGTAACACTTCATGGCAACTGCAGCATAAGAATGGGACTGAGAAGAGGGCTGTACTATGCAAATAATATCCTCCCATGCATACTTTCTTTTGAGACGGTCGGCGGCTTATGCCGTGATACCGCCTCCAACAAATGGTCTTCAACCAAATTTTAAAAAAGCCCACCTGCCTTAGATGAAGGATTTTGCAACTCGAAGGAAGCACATGGGGACATCACCCTCATTTAGCAGGGTCCTAAATTGCCTGCTGTCAGCCTGTATACAGAACAAGGGCGTTCGTGGGCGTTCGTGAGCGTTCCTCAAAGGAAGGAGGTGGGTGATTAATTCACAGTGCCAGGGTAGGCCCAGCCCAGCCCAGCCCAGCCCAGCGCAGCCCAGCCCGGCACAGCGCACTGCTGTGGAGGTCCATTCCTTCACATCCTGCAGCAGGCATGATGCAGACCTACTAGAGCAAAGGCTTGACTCTGCCCTTGTCTGTCTCTTAAAGAAAACAATCTTTCTAGCTTCTTATTGCACCTGATAAATGGACTCTAGCTTGCCTCAAACTTGACCCATCATTTCATTAGCCAGAGCTCATACTTGACCTTTATTTCTATCCAAGCTCACTGGCACCAAACCCCTGATTTGAGCGAGTTACTCACACCAAAATGAAAAATCACCATCATCCAACCTATTTTACAATAAGTGTAGCACCTTCCTCGCATTCTTGTGCTCAGTTATAACCCCCAATACCACAATTGCACTCTGCAATTCACCAAACTTAAAGGAAAAGGAATGAAGACATTGATAAAGGAAGACAAGGCCTTGTCCCTATTGCACCTACTTGAGAAATAGGGAGGTTGGTAGAAGGTCATGAGGGAAAACATTTGAAATTTTGGGACACACATGCCAAAAAGAGTGTCCACTTTTCTCCTCTGTTACCAAATAAAAAAAAATCTTAGCAAAAAAAAAAACATTCACTTTTTGAAAATTTCCACCTTGGGATACCTCTACAGCATTGGCAGGATTCGAACCCTGGCCTGTGAGGGCTGTCTGCACCAAAGGTACAAGACTTACCTTTGAGCTATAGCTCCTTAGTGGTCTAGAGGATTGCAGTAGTAACTATAAGCAACATGAAGGCCTTGGTGTCCTTCCCGGCGGCTTCCATTGCACATGAAAAGGATGACCATGACATAAGGACAATTTGATAGGGTACATACATGGAAACCAGTGTGGTCCAGTGGGTAAGTGCCTGCCTTCCATGCAGGCAACCAGGGTTCAAATCCTGGGTTTGGCACCAGGTGACTGATGGTGGCAGAGCAGAGGTAAGTTGGAGGTGGGCCTAAATGGCCAATTGGTAAGTAAAATGTGTCTGGGTGTTGTGTACGAGTGGAATCATGCCTAGTGAATGAGGGATTGCAGATTGGTTGGTAAGTAAAATAGGTGTGGCCTGAACAGAGACAGGTGAAAGAGAGGTAACAGGTGTTGTGTGGAGGAGGAGCCTAGTCAGAGTGGGTGGGGTCAGAGAGGAGGAGCCAGGTCAGAGAGGAAGGGTATCGGTGAAGCCTAGTCAGAGTGGGTGGGGTTAGAGAGGAGGAGTATAGGAGGAGCTGGGTCAGAGAGGAGGGGTATAGGAGGAGCCTAGTCAGAGTGGGAGGGGTCAGAGAGGAGGAGTATAGGAGGAGCCAGGTCAGAGAGGAGGGGTGTAGGTGGAGCCTTGTCAGAGTGGGAGGGGTCAGAGAGGAGGAGTATAGGCGGAGCCTGGGCAGAGAGGAGGGGTATAGGAGGAGCCTAGTCAGAGTGGGAGGGGTCAGAGAGGAGGAGTATAGGAGGAGCCAGGTCAGAGAGGAGGGGTGTAGGTGGAGCCTTGTCAGAGTGGGAGGGGTCAGAGAGGAGGAGTATAGGCGGAGCCTGGGCAGAATGGGTGGGTTCAGAGAGCAGAGGAAGGGGAGGAGGATCCTGACTTATTGTGGGGTACTGCAAATACTTTTTTACTGCACCCCCCTATACTCTCTGATTTCTGTTGGGAGGGGGCAGTCAAAATTTGGGGGAGCAGTATTAAAAGGTGCTTAGGCGCAACGTGAAGGCGATGGGGTGCACACAATGGCTTGGCTTCCAGGTACTTTTTGGGGGGCTACCATTAGTTTTTATTGCTCTGATCCTCCCTCATGGGGTGTACCCCAAATGGTTAGGGGCCACGGGGGGGGGCAAGAAGCTGTTTGACAGTTTCTCTTAACAACAGGGGTCACCATACGATTCTGCTGCAGTTATGGTATTGAAAGGTAAAACAAGGAGCATTTGGCTGTATTTTTGCAGGTGGGGTGCCCCAAAATGTTACTGCCAGCAGCAGCAGCAGCAGCCCCCTTCCTCGCCACCCTGCAGATTGGTATAGGTACCTTTAGGACATTTCTGTTGAAAACAGAGGCTATAGCGAATCGCGCTACAAAATCCGAGAGCACTAACACTTGCTAAATAAAGGTGGCATCGGAGCATACGAATGAGGCAAGGAGAGGCTACTGTTGCAATTGGTTTGGTGGGTCATAGTGAATAACCCCGGCATGCAAATAGGCAGAAGTGTGAGGATTGGCAGTGTCTGTAGAGAATTTTGGCATGCTCTTCAGTTGATGTTTTCCTCCTTGAACTACAGAGGAAAGGCCTGGCCTTACTGTTGGGCAAAACATGTATTTATGATTTTAAGAAGTGTAGTCTGGATGTACTGAGAGGGCCTGTACAGTACGGTAAATGCCTGTATACCCCTGCAATGTGCATCCAACTGTCACTTGAGATTGAACAGCGAACGAAGCAGCTGGGTTACTGACTGAATGTAAATGGAAGGCACATAGGAAGGGTGTTTGTGGTCACTCAAATGATTGAAACCTGGTTGATGCACTACCAAAGCTGGGGTACCAGGCGGAAACATTTGAGGGGTATTGAGATGGTGGTGTCCAGAGGTCAAAATATGTTTTAGAGACACAGAGGTACTGCGGACCTGGTCCCACATTGGGGGTAGACAAAAGTCCATGCTAAAGATTTCTGTCCAACTGTTACCACATTTTGTGCAGCCTGGCTCCCTCTGTAACGATTCCCCAGTGTCTTTCGATCCTACAGATGACTGTAGCAAACTTCCCAAATTTTTTCTTGGCCTCATACTCCCAAAGGAGTGCCTGACATTTGCCAGCCTAACGATACTCACATTCTGGGAAAAACCTCACTAACTATGCATATTTATCTACCACACATGGCAAATCCTTACAATTGCAGAACATCATATCGCACTTGTCATCTTTGTGGTACTGTAAGTATTTGGATTTGAGGGAAATATTCATCCTTGCTTGCTCTCTCCCATCTGAAGTCTATGGTGCTGCTGTACCTTTCTCACATGTCCCTTCAAAGAGACAAGTGACACACAGACTCAATCACTCAGCAAACATATATGCTTTGACGTTTTCATCTTGCTGTTTACCTTCCAAATATTCCCCCTGAACCACAAATAAAGGCCTGCCATTCCTCATCCCCTCAGTCAAAGCAGTCCTTCGCTCCTTAGGCCCTGCAAGACCACCATGAACAAGAATCATGTCAGCAAGCAGAAGAAAAGCCTCAGTGTGCTCTTTTGTTCATACTGCTGCCCTCTAGTAACACTTCATGGCAACTGCAGCATAAGAATGGGACTGAGAAGAGGGCTGTCCTATGCAAATAATATCCTCCCATGCATACTTTCTTCTGAGACGGTCGGCGGCTTGTGCCGTGATACCGCTTCCAACAAATGGTCTTCAACCAAATTTTAAAAAAGCCCACCTGCCTTAGATGAAGGATTTTGCAACTCGAAGGAAGCACATGGGGACATCACCCTCATTTAGCAGGGTCCTAAATTGCCTGCTGTCAGCCTGTATACAGAACAAGGGCGTTCGTGGGCGTTCGTGAGCGTTCCTCAAAGGAAGGAGGTGGGTGATTAATTCACAATGCCAGGGCAGGCCCAGCCCAGCCCAGCCCAGCCCAGCCCAGCGCAGCCCAGCCCGGCACAGCGCACTGCTGTGGAGGTCCATTCCTTCACATCCTGCAGCAGGCATGATGCAGACCTACTAGAGCAAAGGCTTGACTCTGCCCTTGTCTGTCTCTTAAAGAAAACAATCTTTCTAGCTTCTTATTGCACCTGATAAATGGACTCTAGCTTGCCTCAAACTTGACCCATCATTTCATTAGCCAGAGCTCATACTTGACCTTTATTTCTATCCAAGCTCACTGGCACCAAACCCCTGATTTGAGCGAGTTACTCACACCAAAATGAAAAATCACCATCATCCAACCTATTTTACAATAAGTGTAGCACCTTCCTCGCATTCTTGTGCTCAGTTATAACCCCCAATACCACAATTGCACTCTGCAATTCACCAAACTTAAAGGAAAAGGAATGAAGACATTGATAAAGGAAGACAAGGCCTTGTCCCTATTGCACCTACTTGAGAAATAGGGAGGTTGGTAGAAGGTCATGAGGGAAAACATTTGAAATTTTGGGACACACATGCCAAAAAGAGTGTCCACTTTTCTCCTCTGTTACCAAGTAAAAAAAAATCTTAGCAAAAAAAAAAGCATTCACTTTTTGAAAATTTCCACCTTGGGATACCTCTACAGCATTGGCAGGATTCGAACCCTGGCCTGTGAGGGCTGTCTGCACCAAAGGTACAAGACTTACCTTTGAGCTATAGCTCCTTAGTGGTCTAGAGGATTGCAGTAGTAACTATAAACAACATGAAGGCCTTGGTGTCCTTCCCGGCGGCTTCCATTGCACATGAAAAGGATGACCATGACATAAGGACAATTTGATAGGCTACATACATGGAAACCAGTGTGGTCCAGTGGGTAAGTGCCTGCCTTCCATGCAGGCAACCAGGGTTCAAATCCCGGGTTCGGCACCAGGTGACTGATGGTGGCAGAGCAGAGGTAAGTTGGAGGTGGGCCTAAATGGCCAATTGGTAAGTAAAATGTGTCTGGGTGTTGTGTACAAGTGGAATCATGCCTAGTGAATGAGGGATTGCAGATTGGTTGGTAAGTAAAATAGGTGTGGCCTGAACAGAGACAGGTGAAAGAAAGGTAACAGGTGTTGTGTGCAGGAGGAGGAGGAGCCTAGTCAGAGTGGGTGGGGTCAGAGAGGAGGAGCCAGGTCAGAGAGGAAGGGTATAGGTGAAGCCTAGTCAGAGTGGGTGGGGTTAGAGAGGAGGAGTATAGGAGGAGCTGGGTCAGAGAGGAGGGGTATAGGAGGAGCCTAGTCAGAGTGGGAGGGGTCAGAGAGGAGGAGTATAGGAGGAGCCAGGTCAGAGAGGAGGGGTGTAGGTGGAGCCTTGTCAGAGTGGGAGGGGTCAGAGAGGAGGAGTATAGGCGGAGCCTGGGCAGAGAGGAGGGGTATAGGTGAAGCCTAGTCAGAGTGGGTGGGGTTAGAGAGGAGGAGTATAGGAGGAGCTGGGTCAGAGAGGAGGGGTATAGGAGGAGCCTAGTCAGAGTGGGAGGGGTCAGAGAGGAGGAGTATAGGAGGAGCCAGGTCAGAGAGGAGGGGTGTAGGTGGAGCCTTGTCAGAGTGGGAGGGGTCAGAGAGCAGAGGAAGGGGAGGAGGATCCTGACTTATTGTGGGGTACTGCAAATACTTTTTTACTGCACCCCCCTATACTCTCTGATTTCTGTTGGGAGGGGGCAGTCAAAATTTGGGGGAGCAGTATTAAAAGGTGCTTAGGCGCAACGTGAAGGCGATGGGGTGCACACAATGGCTTGGCTTCCAGGTACTTTTTGGGGGGCTACCATTAGTTTTTATTGCTCTGATCCTCCCTCATGGGGTGTACCCCAAATGGTTAGGGGCCACGGGGGGGCAAGAAGCTGTTTGACAGTTTCTATTAACAACAGGGGTCACCATACGATTCTGCTGCAGTTATGGTATTGAAAGGTAAAACAAGGAGCATTTGGCTGTATTTTTGCAGGTGGGGTGCCCCAAAATGTTACTGCCAGCAGCAGCAGCCCCCTTCCTCGCCACCCTGCAGATTGGTATAGGTACCTTTAGGACATTTCTGTTGAAAACAGAGGCTATAGCGAATCGCGCTACAAAATCCGAGAGCACTAACACTTGCTAAATAAAGGTGGCATCGGAGCATACGAATGAGGCAGGGAGAGGCTACTGTTGCAATTGGTTTGGTGGGTCATAGTGAATAACCTCGGCATGCAAATAGGCAGAAGTGTGAGGATTGGCAGTGTCTGTAGAGAATTTTGGCATGCTCTTCAGTTGATGTTTTCCTCCTTGAACTACAGAGGAAAGGCCTGGCCTTACTGTTGGGCAAAACATGTATTTATGATTTTAAGAAGTGTAGTCTGGATGTACTGAGAGGGCCTGTACAGTACGGTAAATGCCTGTATACCCCTGCAATGTGCATCCAGCTGTCACTTGAGATTGAACAGCGAACGAAGCAGCTGGGTTACTGACTGAATGTAAATGGAAGGCACATAGGAAGGGTGTTTGTGGTCACTCAAATGATTGAAACCTGGTTGATGCACTACCAAAGCTGGGGTACCAGGCGGAAACATTTGAGGGGTATTGAGATGGTGGTGTCCAGAGGTCAAAATATGTTTCAGAGACACAGAGGTACTGCGGTCCTGGTCCCACATTGGGGGTAGACAAAAGTCCATGCTAAAGATTTCTGTCCAACTGTTACCACATTTTGTGCAGCCTGGCTCCCTCTGTAACGATTCCCCAGTGTCTTTCGATCCTACAGATGACTGTAGCAAACTTCCCAAATTTTTTCTTGGCCTCATACTCCCAAAGGAGTGCCTGACATTTGCCAGCCTAACGATACTCACATTCTGGGAAAAACCTCACTAACTATGCATATTTATCTACCACACATGGCAAATCCTTACAATTGCAGAACATCATATCGCACTTGTCATCTTTGTGGTACTGTAAGTATTTGGATTTGAGGGAAATATTCATCCTTGCTTGCTCTCTCCCATCTGAAGTCTATGGTGCTGCTGTTCCTTTCTCACATGTCCCTTCAAAGAGACAAGTGACACACAGACTCAATCACTCAGCAAACATATATGCTTTGACGTTTTCATCTTGCTGTTTACCTTCCAAATATTCCCCCTGAACCACAAATAAAGGCCTGCCATTCCTCATCCCCTCAGTCAAAGCAGTCCTTCGCTCCTTAGGCCCTGCAAGACCACCATGAACAAGAATCATGTCAGCAAGCAGAAGAAAAGCCTCAGTGTGCTCTTTTGTTCATACTGCTGCCCTCTAGTAACACTTCATGGCAACTGCAGCATAAGAATGGGACTGAGAAGAGGGCTGTCCTATGCAAATAATATCCTCCCATGCATACTTTCTTCTGAGACGGTCGGCGGCTTGTGCCGTGATACCGCTTCCAACAAATGGTCTTCAACCAAATTTTAAAAAAGCCCACCTGCCTTAGATGAAGGATTTTGCAACTCGAAGGAAGCACATGGGGACATCACCCTCATTTAGCAGGGTCCTAAATTGCCTGCTGTCAGCCTGTATACAGAACAAGGGCGTTTGTGGGCGTTCGTGAGCGTTCCTCAAAGGAAGGAGGTGGGTGATTAATTCACAATGCCAGGGCAGGCCCAGCCCAGCCCAGCCCAGCCCAGCCCAGCGCAGCCCAGCCCGGCACAGCGCACTGCTGTGGAGGTCCATTCCTTCACATCCTGCAGCAGGCATGATGCAGACCTACTAGAGCAAAGGCTTGACTCTGCCCTTGTCTGTCTCTTAAAGAAAACAATCTTTCTAGCTTCTTATTGCACCTGATAAATGGACTCTAGCTTGCCTCAAACTTGACCCATCATTTCATTAGCCAGAGCTCATACTTGACCTTTATTTCTATCCAAGCTCACTGGCACCAAACCCCTGATTTGAGCGAGTTACTCACACCAAAATGAAAAATCACCATCATCCAACCTATTTTACAATAAGTGTAGCACCTTCCTCGCATTCTTGTGCTCAGTTATAACCCCCAATACCACAATTGCACTCTGCAATTCACCAAACTTAAAGGAAAAGGAATGAAGACATTGATAAAGGAAGACAAGGCCTTGTCCCTATTGCACCTACTTGAGAAATAGGGAGGTTGGTAGAAGGTCATGAGGGAAAACATTTGAAATTTTGGGACACACATGCCAAAAAGAGTGTCCACTTTTCTCCTCTGTTACCAAATAAAAAAAAATCTTAGCAAAAAAAAAAACATTCACTTTTTGAAAATTTCCACCTTGGGATACCTCTACAGCATTGGCAGGATTCGAACCCTGGCCTGTGAGGGCTGTCTGCACCAAAGGTACAAGACTTACCTTTGAGCTATAGCTCCTTAGTGGTCTAGAGGATTGCAGTAGTAACTATAAGCAACATGAAGGCCTTGGTGTCCTTCCCGGCGGCTTCCATTGCACATGAAAAGGATGACCATGACATAAGGACAATTTGATAGGGTACATACATGGAAACCAGTGTGGTCCAGTGGGTAAGTGCCTGCCTTCCATGCAGGCAACCAGAGTTCAAATCCTGGGTTCGGCACCAGGTGACTGATGGTGGCAGAGCAGAGGTAAGTTGGAGGTGGGCCTAAATGGCCAATTGGTAAGTAAAATGTGTCTGGGTGTTGTGTACGAGTGGAATCATGCCTAGTGAATGAGGGATTGCAGATTGGTTGGTAAGTAAAATAGGTGTGGCCTGAACAGAGACAGGTGAAAGAGAGGTAACAGGTGTTGTGTGGAGGAGGAGCCTAGTCAGAGTGGGTGGGGTCAGAGAGGAGGAGCCAGGTCAGAGAGGAAGGGTATCGGTGAAGCCTAGTCAGAGTGGGTGGGGTTAGAGAGGAGGAGTATAGGAGGAGCTGGGTCAGAGAGGAGGGGTATAGGAGGAGCCTAGTCAGAGTGGGAGGGGTCAGAGAGGAGGAGTATAGGAGGAGCCAGGTCAGAGAGGAGGGGTGTAGGTGGAGCCTTGTCAGAGTGGGAGGGGTCAGAGAGGAGGAGTATAGGCGGAGCCTGGGCAGAGAGGAGGGGTATAGGAGGAGCCTAGTCAGAGTGGGAGGGGTCAGAGAGGAGGAGTATAGGAGGAGCCAGGTCAGAGAGGAGGGGTGTAGGTGGAGCCTTGTCAGAGTGGGAGGGGTCAGAGAGGAGGAGTATAGGCGGAGCCTGGGCAGAATGGGTGGGTTCAGAGAGCAGAGGAAGGGGAGGAGGATCCTGACTTATTGTGGGGTACTGCAAATACTTTTTTACTGCACCCCCCTATACTCTCTGATTTCTGTTGGGAGGGGGCAGTCAAAATTTGGGGGAGCAGTATTAAAAGGTGCTTAGGCGCAACGTGAAGGCGATGGGGTGCACACAATGGCTTGGCTTCCAGGTACTTTTTGGGGGGCTACCATTAGTTTTTATTGCTCTGATCCTCCCTCATGGGGTGTACCCCAAATGGTTAGGGGCCACGGGGGGGGGCAAGAAGCTGTTTGACAGTTTCTCTTAACAACAGGGGTCACCATACGATTCTGCTGCAGTTATGGTATTGAAAGGTAAAACAAGGAGCATTTGGCTGTATTTTTGCAGGTGGGGTGCCCCAAAATGTTACTGCCAGCAGCAGCAGCAGCCCCCTTCCTCGCCACCCTGCAGATTGGTATAGGTACCTTTAGGACATTTCTGTTGAAAACAGAGGCTATAGCGAATCGCGCTACAAAATCCGAGAGCACTAACACTTGCTAAATAAAGGTGGCATCGGAGCATACGAATGAGGCAAGGAGAGGCTACTGTTGCAATTGGTTTGGTGGGTCATAGTGAATAACCCCGGCATGCAAATAGGCAGAAGTGTGAGGATTGGCAGTGTCTGTAGAGAATTTTGGCATGCTCTTCAGTTGATGTTTTCCTCCTTGAACTACAGAGGAAAGGCCTGGCCTTACTGTTGGGCAAAACATGTATTTATGATTTTAAGAAGTGTAGTCTGGATGTACTGAGAGGGCCTGTACAGTACGGTAAATGCCTGTATACCCCTGCAATGTGCATCCAACTGTCACTTGAGATTGAACAGCGAACGAAGCAGCTGGGTTACTGACTGAATGTAAATGGAAGGCACATAGGAAGGGTGTTTGTGGTCACTCAAATGATTGAAACCTGGTTGATGCACTACCAAAGCTGGGGTACCAGGCGGAAACATTTGAGGGGTATTGAGATGGTGGTGTCCAGAGGTCAAAATATGTTTTAGAGACACAGAGGTACTGCGGACCTGGTCCCACATTGGGGGTAGACAAAAGTCCATGCTAAAGATTTCTGTCCAACTGTTACCACATTTTGTGCAGCCTGGCTCCCTCTGTAACGATTCCCCAGTGTCTTTCGATCCTACAGATGACTGTAGCAAACTTCCCAAATTTTTTCTTGGCCTCATACTCCCAAAGGAGTGCCTGACATTTGCCAGCCTAACGATACTCACATTCTGGGAAAAACCTCACTAACTATGCATATTTATCTACCACACATGGCAAATCCTTACAATTGCAGAACATCATATCGCACTTGTCATCTTTGTGGTACTGTAAGTATTTGGATTTGAGGGAAATATTCATCCTTGCTTGCTCTCTCCCATCTGAAGTCTATGGTGCTGCTGTACCTTTCTCACATGTCCCTTCAAAGAGACAAGTGACACACAGACTCAATCACTCAGCAAACATATATGCTTTGACGTTTTCATCTTGCTGTTTACCTTCCAAATATTCCCCCTGAACCACAAATAAAGGCCTGCCATTCCTCATCCCCTCAGTCAAAGCAGTCCTTCGCTCCTTAGGCCCTGCAAGACCACCATGAACAAGAATCATGTCAGCAAGCAGAAGAAAAGCCTCAGTGTGCTCTTTTGTTCATACTGCTGCCCTCTAGTAACACTTCATGGCAACTGCAGCATAAGAATGGGACTGAGAAGAGGGCTGTCCTATGCAAATAATATCCTCCCATGCATACTTTCTTCTGAGACGGTCGGCGGCTTGTGCCGTGATACCGCTTCCAACAAATGGTCTTCAACCAAATTTTAAAAAAGCCCACCTGCCTTAGATGAAGGATTTTGCAACTCGAAGGAAGCACATGGGGACATCACCCTCATTTAGCAGGGTCCTAAATTGCCTGCTGTCAGCCTGTATACAGAACAAGGGCGTTCGTGGGCGTTCGTGAGCGTTCCTCAAAGGAAGGAGGTGGGTGATTAATTCACAATGCCAGGGCAGGCCCAGCCCAGCCCAGCCCAGCCCAGCCCAGCGCAGCCCAGCCCGGCACAGCGCACTGCTGTGGAGGTCCATTCCTTCACATCCTGCAGCAGGCATGATGCAGACCTACTAGAGCAAAGGCTTGACTCTGCCCTTGTCTGTCTCTTAAAGAAAACAATCTTTCTAGCTTCTTATTGCACCTGATAAATGGACTCTAGCTTGCCTCAAACTTGACCCATCATTTCATTAGCCAGAGCTCATACTTGACCTTTATTTCTATCCAAGCTCACTGGCACCAAACCCCTGATTTGAGCGAGTTACTCACACCAAAATGAAAAATCACCATCATCCAACCTATTTTACAATAAGTGTAGCACCTTCCTCGCATTCTTGTGCTCAGTTATAACCCCCAATACCACAATTGCACTCTGCAATTCACCAAACTTAAAGGAAAAGGAATGAAGACATTGATAAAGGAAGACAAGGCCTTGTCCCTATTGCACCTACTTGAGAAATAGGGAGGTTGGTAGAAGGTCATGAGGGAAAACATTTGAAATTTTGGGACACACATGCCAAAAAGAGTGTCCACTTTTCTCCTCTGTTACCAAGTAAAAAAAAATCTTAGCAAAAAAAAAAGCATTCACTTTTTGAAAATTTCCACCTTGGGATACCTCTACAGCATTGGCAGGATTCGAACCCTGGCCTGTGAGGGCTGTCTGCACCAAAGGTACAAGACTTACCTTTGAGCTATAGCTCCTTAGTGGTCTAGAGGATTGCAGTAGTAACTATAAGCAACATGAAGGCCTTGGTGTCCTTCCCGGCGGCTTCCATTGCACATGAAAAGGATGACCATGACATAAGGACAATTTGATAGGCTACATACATGGAAACCAGTGTGGTCCAGTGGGTAAGTGCCTGCCTTCCATGCAGGCAACCAGGGTTCAAATCCCGGGTTCGGCACCAGGTGACTGATGGTGGCAGAGCAGAGGTAAGTTGGAGGTGGGCCTAAATGGCCAATTGGTAAGTAAAATGTGTCTGGGTGTTGTGTACAAGTGGAATCATGCCTAGTGAATGAGGGATTGCAGATTGGTTGGTAAGTAAAATAGGTGTGGCCTGAACAGAGACAGGTGAAAGAAAGGTAACAGGTGTTGTGTGCAGGAGGAGGAGGAGCCTAGTCAGAGTGGGTGGGGTCAGAGAGGAGGAGCCAGGTCAGAGAGGAAGGGTATAGGTGAAGCCTAGTCAGAGTGGGTGGGGTTAGAGAGGAGGAGTATAGGAGGAGCTGGGTCAGAGAGGAGGGGTATAGGAGGAGCCTAGTCAGAGTGGGAGGGGTCAGAGAGGAGGAGTATAGGAGGAGCCAGGTCAGAGAGGAGGGGTGTAGGTGGAGCCTTGTCAGAGTGGGAGGGGTCAGAGAGGAGGAGTATAGGCGGAGCCTGGGCAGAGAGGAGGGGTATAGGTGAAGCCTAGTCAGAGTGGGTGGGGTTAGAGAGGAGGAGTATAGGAGGAGCTGGGTCAGAGAGGAGGGGTATAGGAGGAGCCTAGTCAGAGTGGGAGGGGTCAGAGAGGAGGAGTATAGGAGGAGCCAGGTCAGAGAGGAGGGGTGTAGGTGGAGCCTTGTCAGAGTGGGAGGGGTCAGAGAGCAGAGGAAGGGGAGGAGGATCCTGACTTATTGTGGGGTACTGCAAATACTTTTTTACTGCACCCCCCTATACTCTCTGATTTCTGTTGGGAGGGGGCAGTCAAAATTTGGGGGAGCAGTATTAAAAGGTGCTTAGGCGCAACGTGAAGGCGATGGGGTGCACACAATGGCTTGGCTTCCAGGTACTTTTTGGGGGGCTACCATTAGTTTTTATTGCTCTGATCCTCCCTCATGGGGTGTACCCCAAATGGTTAGGGGCCACGGGGGGGCAAGAAGCTGTTTGACAGTTTCTATTAACAACAGGGGTCACCATACGATTCTGCTGCAGTTATGGTATTGAAAGGTAAAACAAGGAGCATTTGGCTGTATTTTTGCAGGTGGGGTGCCCCAAAATGTTACTGCCAGCAGCAGCAGCAGCCCCCTTCCTCGCCACCCTGCAGATTGGTATAGGTACCTTTAGGACATTTCTGTTGAAAACAGAGGCTATAGCGAATCGCGCTACAAAATCCGAGAGCACTAACACTTGCTAAATAAAGGTGGCATCGGAGCATACGAATGAGGCAGGGAGAGGCTACTGTTGCAATTGGTTTGGTGGGTCATAGTGAATAACCTCGGCATGCAAATAGGCAGAAGTGTGAGGATTGGCAGTGTCTGTAGAGAATTTTGGCATGCTCTTCAGTTGATGTTTTCCTCCTTGAACTACAGAGGAAAGGCCTGGCCTTACTGTTGGGCAAAACATGTATTTATGATTTTAAGAAGTGTAGTCTGGATGTACTGAGAGGGCCTGTACAGTACGGTAAATGCCTGTATACCCCTGCAATGTGCATCCAGCTGTCACTTGAGATTGAACAGCGAACGAAGCAGCTGGGTTACTGACTGAATGTAAATGGAAGGCACATAGGAAGGGTGTTTGTGGTCACTCAAATGATTGAAACCTGGTTGATGCACTACCAAAGCTGGGGTACCAGGCGGAAACATTTGAGGGGTATTGAGATGGTGGTGTCCAGAGGTCAAAATATGTTTCAGAGACACAGAGGTACTGCGGTCCTGGTCCCACATTGGGGGTAGACAAAAGTCCATGCTAAAGATTTCTGTCCAACTGTTACCACATTTTGTGCAGCCTGGCTCCCTCTGTAACGATTCCCCAGTGTCTTTCGATCCTACAGATGACTGTAGCAAACTTCCCAAATTTTTTCTTGGCCTCATACTCCCAAAGGAGTGCCTGACATTTGCCAGCCTAACGATACTCACATTCTGGGAAAAACCTCACTAACTATGCATATTTATCTACCACACATGGCAAATCCTTACAATTGCAGAACATCATATCGCACTTGTCATCTTTGTGGTACTGTAAGTATTTGGATTTGAGGGAAATATTCATCCTTGCTTGCTCTCTCCCATCTGAAGTCTATGGTGCTGCTGTTCCTTTCTCACATGTCCCTTCAAAGAGACAAGTGACACACAGACTCAATCACTCAGCAAACATATATGCTTTGACGTTTTCATCTTGCTGTTTACCTTCCAAATATTCCCCCTGAACCACAAATAAAGGCCTGCCATTCCTCATCCCCTCAGTCAAAGCAGTCCTTCGCTCCTTAGGCCCTGCAAGACCACCATGAACAAGAATCATGTCAGCAAGCAGAAGAAAAGCCTCAGTGTGCTCTTTTGTTCATACTGCTGCCCTCTAGTAACACTTCATGGCAACTGCAGCATAAGAATGGGACTGAGAAGAGGGCTGTCCTATGCAAATAATATCCTCCCATGCATACTTTCTTCTGAGACGGTCGGCGGCTTGTGCCGTGATACCGCTTCCAACAAATGGTCTTCAACCAAATTTTAAAAAAGCCCACCTGCCTTAGATGAAGGATTTTGCAACTCGAAGGAAGCACATGGGGACATCACCCTCATTTAGCAGGGTCCTAAATTGCCTGCTGTCAGCCTGTATACAGAACAAGGGCGTTCGTGGGCGTTCGTGAGCGTTCCTCAAAGGAAGGAGGTGGGTGATTAATTCACAATGCCAGGGCAGGCCCAGCCCAGCCCAGCCCAGCCCAGCCCAGCGCAGCCCAGCCCGGCACAGCGCACTGCTGTGGAGGTCCATTCCTTCACATCCTGCAGCAGGCATGATGCAGACCTACTAGAGCAAAGGCTTGACTCTGCCCTTGTCTGTCTCTTAAAGAAAACAATCTTTCTAGCTTCTTATTGCACCTGATAAATGGACTCTAGCTTGCCTCAAACTTGACCCATCATTTCATTAGCCAGAGCTCATACTTGACCTTTATTTCTATCCAAGCTCACTGGCACCAAACCCCTGATTTGAGCGAGTTACTCACACCAAAATGAAAAATCACCATCATCCAACCTATTTTACAATAAGTGTAGCACCTTCCTCGCATTCTTGTGCTCAGTTATAACCCCCAATACCACAATTGCACTCTGCAATTCACCAAACTTAAAGGAAAAGGAATGAAGACATTGATAAAGGAAGACAAGGCCTTGTCCCTATTGCACCTACTTGAGAAATAGGGAGGTTGGTAGAAGGTCATGAGGGAAAACATTTGAAATTTTGGGACACACATGCCAAAAAGAGTGTCCACTTTTCTCCTCTGTTACCAAGTAAAAAAAAATCTTAGCAAAAAAAAAAACATTCACTTTTTGAAAATTTCCACCTTGGGATACCTCTACAGCATTGGCAGGATTCGAACCCTGGCCTGTGAGGGCTGTCTGCACCAAAGGTACAAGACTTACCTTTGAGCTATAGCTCCTTAGTGGTCTAGAGGATTGCAGTAGTAACTATAAGCAACATGAAGGCCTTGGTGTCCTTCCCGGCGGCTTCCATTGCACATGAAAAGGATGACCATGACATAAGGACAATTTGATAGGCTACATACATGGAAACCAGTGTGGTCCAGTGGGTAAGTGCCTGCCTTCCATGCAGGCAACCAGGGTTCAAATCCCGGGTTCGGCACCAGGTGACTGATGGTGGCAGAGCAGAGGTAAGTTGGAGGTGGGCCTAAATGGCCAATTGGTAAGTAAAATGTGTCTGGGTGTTGTGTACGAGTGGAATCATGCCTAGTGAATGAGGGATTGCAGATTGGTTGGTAAGTAAAATAGGTGTGGCCTGAACAGAGACAGGTGAAAGAAAGGTAACAGGTGTTGTGTGCAGGAGGAGGAGGAGCCTAGTCAGAGTGGGTGGGGTCAGAGAGGAGGAGCCAGGTCAGAGAGGAAGGGTATAGGTGAAGCCTAGTCAGAGTGGGTGGGGTTAGAGAGGAGGAGTATAGGAGGAGCTGGGTCAGAGAGGAGGGGTATAGGTGAAGCCTAGTCAGAGTGGGAGGGGTCAGAGAGGAGGAGTATAGGAGCAGGGCCGGACTGGGAACCAGAATCGGCCCTGGCAAAGTGCTCGGCCGGCCCCGCTACTTCCCCCCTGAGGAAGGGAGGGGGGGCGCGACCGCGCTCTGTGCCAGGGCCGGTTTTCGGCCGTTTTTGTTACAGGGCCGTTTTTACAGCAAAAACGGCCCTGTAACAAAAACGGCCCCAGGGGCCCAAAACCGGCCCCCAACCATGCGGCCCACCGGGGGATTGCCCGGTGCCCGCAACGGCCAGTCCGGGCCTGTATAGGAGGAGCCAGGTCAGAGAGGAGGGGTGTAGGTGGAGCCTTGTCAGAGTGGGAGGGGTCAGAGAGGAGGGGTATAGGAGGAGCCTAGTCAGAGTGGGAGGGGTCAGAGAGGAGGAGTATAGGAGGAGCCAGGTCAGAGAGGAGGGGTATAGGTGAAGCCTAGTCAGAGTGGGTGGGGTTAGAGAGGAGGAGTATAGGAGGGGCTGGGTCAGAGAGGAGGGGTATAGGAGGAGCCTAGTCAGAGTGGGAGGGGTCAGAGAGGAGGAGCCTAGTCAGAGTGGGAGGGGTCAGAGAGGAGGAGTATAGGAGGAGCTGGGTCAGAGAGGAGGGGTATAGGAGGAGCCTAGTCAGAGTGGGAGGGGTTAGAGAGGAGGAGTATAGGAGGAGCTGGGTCAGAGTGGGAGGGGTCAGAGAGGAGGAGTATAGGAGGAGCCAGGTCAGAGAGGAGGGGTGTAGGTGGAGCCTTGTCAGAGTGGGAGGGGTCAGAGAGTAGGAGTATAGAAGGAGCCTAGTCAGAGTGGGTGGGGTCAGAGAGGAGGAGCCAGGTCAGAGAGGAGGGGTATAGGTGAAGCCTAGTCAGAGTGGGTGGGGTTAGAGAGGAGGAGTATAGGAGGAGCTGGGTCAGAGAGAAGGGGTATAGAAGGAGCCTAGTCAGAGTGGGAGGGGTCAGAGTGGAGGAGTATAATAGGAGCCTAGTCAGAGTGGGTGGGGTCAGAGAGGAGGAGCCAGGTCAGAGAGGAGGGGTATAGGTGAAGCCTAGTCTGGGTGGGGTTAGAGAGGAGGAGTATAGGAGGAGCTGGGTCAGAGAGGAGGGGTATAGGAGGAGCCTAGTCAGAGTGGGAGGGGTCAGAGAGGAGGAGTATAGGAGGAGCCAGGTCAGAGAGGAGGGGTGTAGGTGGAGCCTTGTCAGAGTGGGAGGGGTCAGAGAGCAGAGGAAGGGGAGGAGGATCCTGACTTATTGTGGGGTACTGCAAATACTTTTTTACTGCACCCCCCTATACTCTCTGATTTCTGTTGGGAGGGGGCAGTCAAAATTTGGGGGAGCAGTATTAAAAGGTGCTTAGGCGCAACGTGAAGGCGATGGGGTGCACACAATGGCTTGGCTTCCAGGTACTTTTTGGGGGGCTACCATTAGTTTTTATTGCTCTGATCCTCCCTCATGGGGTGTACCCCAAATGGTTAGGGGCCACGGGGGGGCAAGAAGCTGTTTGACAGTTTCTATTAACAACAGGGGTCACCATACGATTCTGCTGCAGTTATGGTATTGAAAGGTAAAACAAGGAGCATTTGGCTGTATTTTTGCAGGTGGGGTGCCCCAAAATGTTACTGCCAGCAGCAGCAGCAGCCCCCTTCCTCGCCACCCTGCAGATTGGTATAGGTACCTTTAGGACATTTCTGTTGAAAACAGAGGCTATAGCGAATCGCGCTACAAAATCCGAGAGCACTAACACTTGCTAAATAAAGGTGGCATCGGAGCATACGAATGAGGCAGGGAGAGGCTACTGTTGCAATTGGTTTGGTGGGTCATAGTGAATAACCTCGGCATGCAAATAGGCAGAAGTGTGAGGATTGGCAGTGTCTGTAGAGAATTTTGGCATGCTCTTCAGTTGATGTTTTCCTCCTTGAACTACAGAGGAAAGGCCTGGCCTTACTGTTGGGCAAAACATGTATTTATGATTTTAAGAAGTGTAGTCTGGATGTACTGAGAGGGCCTGTACAGTACGGTAAATGCCTGTATACCCCTGCAATGTGCATCCAGCTGTCACTTGAGATTGAACAGCGAACGAAGCAGCTGGGTTACTGACTGAATGTAAATGGAAGGCACATAGGAAGGGTGTTTGTGGTCACTCAAATGATTGAAACCTGGTTGATGCACTACCAAAGCTGGGGTACCAGGCGGAAACATTTGAGGGGTATTGAGATGGTGGTGTCCAGAGGTCAAAATATGTTTCAGAGACACAGAGGTACTGCGGTCCTGGTCCCACATTGGGGGTAGACAAAAGTCCATGCTAAAGATTTCTGTCCAACTGTTACCACATTTTGTGCAGCCTGGCTCCCTCTGTAACGATTCCCCAGTGTCTTTCGATCCTACAGATGACTGTAGCAAACTTCCCAAATTTTTTCTTGGCCTCATACTCCCAAAGGAGTGCCTGACATTTGCCAGCCTAACGATACTCACATTCTGGGAAAAACCTCACTAACTATGCATATTTATCTACCACACATGGCAAATCCTTACAATTGCAGAACATCATATCGCACTTGTCATCTTTGTGGTACTGTAAGTATTTGGATTTGAGGGAAATATTCATCCTTGCTTGCTCTCTCCCATCTGAAGTCTATGGTGCTGCTGTTCCTTTCTCACATGTCCCTTCAAAGAGACAAGTGACACACAGACTCAATCACTCAGCAAACATATATGCTTTGACGTTTTCATCTTGCTGTTTACCTTCCAAATATTCCCCCTGAACCACAAATAAAGGCCTGCCATTCCTCATCCCCTCAGTCAAAGCAGTCCTTCGCTCCTTAGGCCCTGCAAGACCACCATGAACAAGAATCATGTCAGCAAGCAGAAGAAAAGCCTCAGTGTGCTCTTTTGTTCATACTGCTGCCCTCTAGTAACACTTCATGGCAACTGCAGCATAAGAATGGGACTGAGAAGAGGGCTGTCCTATGCAAATAATATCCTCCCATGCATACTTTCTTCTGAGACGGTCGGCGGCTTGTGCCGTGATACCGCTTCCAACAAATGGTCTTCAACCAAATTTTAAAAAAGCCCACCTGCCTTAGATGAAGGATTTTGCAACTCGAAGGAAGCACATGGGGACATCACCCTCATTTAGCAGGGTCCTAAATTGCCTGCTGTCAGCCTGTATACAGAACAAGGGCGTTCGTGGGCGTTCGTGAGCGTTCCTCAAAGGAAGGAGGTGGGTGATTAATTCACAATGCCAGGGCAGGCCCAGCCCAGCCCAGCCCAGCCCAGCCCAGCGCAGCCCAGCCCGGCACAGCGCACTGCTGTGGAGGTCCATTCCTTCACATCCTGCAGCAGGCATGATGCAGACCTACTAGAGCAAAGGCTTGACTCTGCCCTTGTCTGTCTCTTAAAGAAAACAATCTTTCTAGCTTCTTATTGCACCTGATAAATGGACTCTAGCTTGCCTCAAACTTGACCCATCATTTCATTAGCCAGAGCTCATACTTGACCTTTATTTCTATCCAAGCTCACTGGCACCAAACCCCTGATTTGAGCGAGTTACTCACACCAAAATGAAAAATCACCATCATCCAACCTATTTTACAATAAGTGTAGCACCTTCCTCGCATTCTTGTGCTCAGTTATAACCCCCAATACCACAATTGCACTCTGCAATTCACCAAACTTAAAGGAAAAGGAATGAAGACATTGATAAAGGAAGACAAGGCCTTGTCCCTATTGCACCTACTTGAGAAATAGGGAGGTTGGTAGAAGGTCATGAGGGAAAACATTTGAAATTTTGGGACACACATGCCAAAAAGAGTGTCCACTTTTCTCCTCTGTTACCAAGTAAAAAAAAATCTTAGCAAAAAAAAAAACATTCACTTTTTGAAAATTTCCACCTTGGGATACCTCTACAGCATTGGCAGGATTCGAACCCTGGCCTGTGAGGGCTGTCTGCACCAAAGGTACAAGACTTACCTTTGAGCTATAGCTCCTTAGTGGTCTAGAGGATTGCAGTAGTAACTATAAGCAACATGAAGGCCTTGGTGTCCTTCCCGGCGGCTTCCATTGCACATGAAAAGGATGACCATGACATAAGGACAATTTGATAGGCTACATACATGGAAACCAGTGTGGTCCAGTGGGTAAGTGCCTGCCTTCCATGCAGGCAACCAGGGTTCAAATCCCGGGTTCGGCACCAGGTGACTGATGGTGGCAGAGCAGAGGTAAGTTGGAGGTGGGCCTAAATGGCCAATTGGTAAGTAAAATGTGTCTGGGTGTTGTGTACGAGTGGAATCATGCCTAGTGAATGAGGGATTGCAGATTGGTTGGTAAGTAAAATAGGTGTGGCCTGAACAGAGACAGGTGAAAGAAAGGTAACAGGTGTTGTGTGCAGGAGGAGGAGGAGCCTAGTCAGAGTGGGTGGGGTCAGAGAGGAGGAGCCAGGTCAGAGAGGAAGGGTATAGGTGAAGCCTAGTCAGAGTGGGTGGGGTTAGAGAGGAGGAGTATAGGAGGAGCTGGGTCAGAGAGGAGGGGTATAGGTGAAGCCTAGTCAGAGTGGGAGGGGTCAGAGAGGAGGAGTATAGGAGGAGCCAGGTCAGAGAGGAGGGGTGTAGGTGGAGCCTTGTCAGAGTGGGAGGGGTCAGAGAGGAGGGGTATAGGAGGAGCCTAGTCAGAGTGGGAGGGGTCAGAGAGGAGGAGTATAGGAGGAGCCAGGTCAGAGAGGAGGGGTATAGGTGAAGCCTAGTCAGAGTGGGTGGGGTTAGAGAGGAGGAGTATAGGAGGGGCTGGGTCAGAGAGGAGGGGTATAGGAGGAGCCTAGTCAGAGTGGGAGGGGTCAGAGAGGAGGAGCCTAGTCAGAGTGGGAGGGGTCAGAGAGGAGGAGTATAGGAGGAGCTGGGTCAGAGAGGAGGGGTATAGGAGGAGCCTAGTCAGAGTGGGAGGGGTTAGAGAGGAGGAGTATAGGTGGAGCCTTGTCAGAGTGGGAGGGGTCAGAGAGTAGGAGTATAGAAGGAGCCTAGTCAGAGTGGGTTGGGTCAGAGAGGAGGAGCCAGGTCAGAGAGGAGGGGTATAGGTGAAGCCTAGTCAGAGTGGGTGGGGTTAGAGAGGAGGAGTATAGGAGGAGCTGGGTCAGAGAGAAGGGGTATAGAAGGAGCCTAGTCAGAGTGGGAGGGGTCAGAGTGGAGGAGTATAATAGGAGCCTAGTCAGAGTGGGTGGGGTCAGAGAGGAGGAGCCAGGTCAGAGAGGAGGGGTATAGGTGAAGCCTAGTCTGGGTGGGGTTAGAGAGGAGGAGTATAGGAGGAGCTGGGTCAGAGAGGAGGGGTTTAGGAGGAGCCTAGTCAGAGTGGGAGGGGTCAGAGAGGAGGAGCATAGGAGGAGCCAGGTCAGAGAGGAGGGGTGTAGGTGGAGCCTTGTCAGAGTGGGAGGGGTCAGAGAGCAGAGGAAGGGGAGGAGGATCCTGACTTATTGTGGGGTACTGCAAATACTTTTTTACTGCACCCCCCTATACTCTCTGATTTCTGTTGGGAGGGGGCAGTCAAAATTTGGGGGAGCAGTATTAAAAGGTGCTTAGGCGCAACGTGAAGGCGATGGGGTGCACACAATGGCTTGGCTTCCAGGTACTTTTTGGGGGGCTACCATTAGTTTTTATTGCTCTGATCCTCCCTCATGGGGTGTACCCCAAATGGTTAGGGGCCACGGGGGGGCAAGAAGCCGTTTGACAGTTTCTATTAACAACAGGGGTCACCATACGATTCTGCTGCAGTTATGGTATTGAAAGGTAAAACAAGGAGCATTTGGCTGTATTTTTGCAGGTGGGGTGCCCCAAAATGTTACTGCCAGTAGCAGCAGCAGCCCCCTTCCTCGCCACCCTGCAGATTGGTATAGGTACCTTTAGGACATTTCTGTTGAAAACAGAGGCTATAGCGAATCGCGCTACAAAATCCGAGAGCACTAACACTTGCTAAATAAAGGTGGCATCGGAGCATACGAATGAGGCAGGGAGAGGCTACTGTTGCAATTGGTTTGGTGGGTCATAGTGAATAACCTCGGCATGCAAATAGGCAGAAGTGTGAGGATTGGCAGTGTCTGTAGAGAATTTTGGCATGCTCTTCAGTTGATGTTTTCCTCCTTGAACTACAGAGGAAAGGCCTGGCCTTACTGTTGGGCAAAACATGTATTTATGATTTTAAGAAGTGTAGTCTGGATGTACTGAGAGGGCCTGTACAGTACGGTAAATGCCTGTATACCCCTGCAATGTGCATCCAGCTGTCACTTGAGATTGAACAGCGAACGAAGCAGCTGGGTTACTGACTGAATGTAAATGGAAGGCACATAGGAAGGGTGTTTGTGGTCACTCAAATGATTGAAACCTGGTTGATGCACTACCAAAGCTGGGGTACCAGGCGGAAACATTTGAGGGGTATTGAGATGGTGGTGTCCAGAGGTCAAAATATGTTTCAGAGACACAGAGGTACTGCGGTCCTGGTCCCACATTGGGGGTAGACAAAAGTCCATGCTAAAGATTTCTGTCCAACTGTTACCACATTTTGTGCAGCCTGGCTCCCTCTGTAACGATTCCCCAGTGTCTTTCGATCCTACAGATGACTGTAGCAAACTTCCCAAATTTTTTCTTGGCCTCATACTCCCAAAGGAGTGCCTGACATTTGCCAGCCTAACGATACTCACATTCTGGGAAAAACCTCACTAACTATGCATATTTATCTACCACACATGGCAAATCCTTACAATTGCAGAACATCATATCGCACTTGTCATCTTTGTGGTACTGTAAGTATTTGGATTTGAGGGAAATATTCATCCTTGCTTGCTCTCTTCCATCTGAAGTCTATGGTGCTGCTGTTCCTTTCTCACATGTCCCTTCAAAGAGACAAGTGACACACAGACTCAATCACTCAGCAAACATATATGCTTTGACGTTTTCATCTTGCTGTTTACCTTCCAAATATTCCCCCTGAACCACAAATAAAGGCCTGCCATTCCTCATCCCCTCAGTCAAAGCAGTCCTTCGCTCCTTAGGCCCTGCAAGACCACCATGAACAAGAATCATGTCAGCAAGCAGAAGAAAAGCCTCAGTGTGCTCTTTTGTTCATACTGCTGCCCTCTAGTAACACTTCATGGCAACTGCAGCATAAGAATGGGACTGAGAAGAGGGCTGTCCTATGCAAATAATATCCTCCCATGCATACTTTCTTCTGAGACGGTCGGCGGCTTGTGCCGTGATACCGCTTCCAACAAATGGTCTTCAACCAAATTTTAAAAAAGCCCACCTGCCTTAGATGAAGGATTTTGCAACTCGAAGGAAGCACATGGGGACATCACCCTCATTTAGCAGGGTCCTAAATTGCCTGCTGTCAGCCTGTATACAGAACAAGGGCGTTCGTGGGCGTTCGTGAGCGTTCCTCAAAGGAAGGAGGTGGGTGATTAATTCACAATGCCAGGGCAGGCCCAGCCCAGCCCAGCCCAGCCCAGCCCAGCGCAGCCCAGCCCGGCACAGCGCACTGCTGTGGAGGTCCATTCCTTCACATCCTGCAGCAGGCATGATGCAGACCTACTAGAGCAAAGGCTTGACTCTGCCCTTGTCTGTCTCTTAAAGAAAACAATCTTTCTAGCTTCTTATTGCACCTGATAAATGGACTCTAGCTTGCCTCAAACTTGACCCATCATTTCATTAGCCAGAGCTCATACTTGACCTTTATTTCTATCCAAGCTCACTGGCACCAAACCCCTGATTTGAGCGAGTTACTCACACCAAAATGAAAAATCACCATCATCCAACCTATTTTACAATAAGTGTAGCACCTTCCTCGCATTCTTGTGCTCAGTTATAACCCCCAATACCACAATTGCACTCTGCAATTCACCAAACTTAAAGGAAAAGGAATGAAGACATTGATAAAGGAAGACAAGGCCTTGTCCCTATTGCACCTACTTGAGAAATAGGGAGGTTGGTAGAAGGTCATGAGGGAAAACATTTGAAATTTTGGGACACACATGCCAAAAAGAGTGTCCACTTTTCTCCTCTGTTACCAAGTAAAAAAAAATCTTAGCAAAAAAAAAAACATTCACTTTTTGAAAATTTCCACCTTGGGATACCTCTACAGCATTGGCAGGATTCGAACCCTGGCCTGTGAGGGCTGTCTGCACCAAAGGTACAAGACTTACCTTTGAGCTATAGCTCCTTAGTGGTCTAGAGGATTGCAGTAGTAACTATAAGCAACATGAAGGCCTTGGTGTCCTTCCCGGCGGCTTCCATTGCACATGAAAAGGATGACCATGACATAAGGACAATTTGATAGGCTACATACATGGAAACCAGTGTGGTCCAGTGGGTAAGTGCCTGCCTTCCATGCAGGCAACCAGGGTTCAAATCCCGGGTTCGGCACCAGGTGACTGATGGTGGCAGAGCAGAGGTAAGTTGGAGGTGGGCCTAAATGGCCAATTGGTAAGTAAAATGTGTCTGGGTGTTGTGTACGAGTGGAATCATGCCTAGTGAATGAGGGATTGCAGATTGGTTGGTAAGTAAAATAGGTGTGGCCTGAACAGAGACAGGTGAAAGAAAGGTAACAGGTGTTGTGTGCAGGAGGAGGAGGAGCCTAGTCAGAGTGGGTGGGGTCAGAGAGGAGGAGCCAGGTCAGAGAGGAAGGGTATAGGTGAAGCCTAGTCAGAGTGGGTGGGGTTAGAGAGGAGGAGTATAGGAGGAGCTGGGTCAGAGAGGAGGGGTATAGGTGAAGCCTAGTCAGAGTGGGAGGGGTCAGAGAGGAGGAGTATAGGAGCAGGGCCGGACTGGGAACCAGAATCGGCCCTGGCAAAGTGCTCGGCCGGCCCCGCTACTTCCCCCCTGAGGAAGGGAGGGGGGGCGCGACCGCGCTCTGTGCCAGGGCCGGTTTTCGGCCGTTTTTGTTACAGGGCCGTTTTTACAGCAAAAACGGCCCTGTAACAAAAACGGCCCCAGGGGCCCAAAACCGGCCCCCAACCATGCGGCCCACCGGGGGATTGCCCGGTGCCCGCAACGGCCAGTCCGGGCCTGTATAGGAGGAGCCAGGTCAGAGAGGAGGGGTGTAGGTGGAGCCTTGTCAGAGTGGGAGGGGTCAGAGAGGAGGGGTATAGGAGGAGCCTAGTCAGAGTGGGAGGGGTCAGAGAGGAGGAGTATAGGAGGAGCCAGGTCAGAGAGGAGGGGTATAGGTGAAGCCTAGTCAGAGTGGGTGGGGTTAGAGAGGAGGAGTATAGGAGGGGCTGGGTCAGAGAGGAGGGGTATAGGAGGAGCCTAGTCAGAGTGGGAGGGGTCAGAGAGGAGGAGCCTAGTCAGAGTGGGAGGGGTCAGAGAGGAGGAGTATAGGAGGAGCTGGGTCAGAGAGGAGGGGTATAGGAGGAGCCTAGTCAGAGTGGGAGGGGTTAGAGAGGAGGAGTATAGGAGGAGCTGGGTCAGAGTGGGAGGGGTCAGAGAGGAGGAGTATAGGAGGAGCCAGGTCAGAGAGGAGGGGTGTAGGTGGAGCCTTGTCAGAGTGGGAGGGGTCAGAGAGTAGGAGTATAGAAGGAGCCTAGTCAGAGTGGGTGGGGTCAGAGAGGAGGAGCCAGGTCAGAGAGGAGGGGTATAGGTGAAGCCTAGTCAGAGTGGGTGGGGTTAGAGAGGAGGAGTATAGGAGGAGCTGGGTCAGAGAGAAGGGGTATAGAAGGAGCCTAGTCAGAGTGGGAGGGGTCAGAGTGGAGGAGTATAATAGGAGCCTAGTCAGAGTGGGTGGGGTCAGAGAGGAGGAGCCAGGTCAGAGAGGAGGGGTATAGGTGAAGCCTAGTCTGGGTGGGGTTAGAGAGGAGGAGTATAGGAGGAGCTGGGTCAGAGAGGAGGGGTATAGGAGGAGCCTAGTCAGAGTGGGAGGGGTCAGAGAGGAGGAGTATAGGAGGAGCCAGGTCAGAGAGGAGGGGTGTAGGTGGAGCCTTGTCAGAGTGGGAGGGGTCAGAGAGCAGAGGAAGGGGAGGAGGATCCTGACTTATTGTGGGGTACTGCAAATACTTTTTTACTGCACCCCCCTATACTCTCTGATTTCTGTTGGGAGGGGGCAGTCAAAATTTGGGGGAGCAGTATTAAAAGGTGCTTAGGCGCAACGTGAAGGCGATGGGGTGCACACAATGGCTTGGCTTCCAGGTACTTTTTGGGGGGCTACCATTAGTTTTTATTGCTCTGATCCTCCCTCATGGGGTGTACCCCAAATGGTTAGGGGCCACGGGGGGGGCAAGAAGCTGTTTGACAGTTTCTATTAACAACAGGGGTCACCATACGATTCTGCTGCAGTTATGGTATTGAAAGGTAAAACAAGGAGCATTTGGCTGTATTTTTGCAGGTGGGGTGCCCCAAAATGTTTCTGCCAGCAGCAGCAGCAGCCCCCTTCCTCGCCACCCTGCAGATTGGTATAGGTACCTTTAGGACATTTCTGTTGAAAACAGAGGCTATAGCGAATCGCGCTACAAAATCCGAGAGCACTAACACTTGCTAAATAAAGGTGGCATCGGAGCATACGAATGAGGCAGGGAGAGGCTACTGTTGCAATTGGTTTGGTGGGTCATAGTGAATAACCTCGGCATGCAAATAGGCAGAAGTGTGAGGATTGGCAGTGTCTGTAGAGAATTTTGGCATGCTCTTCAGTTGATGTTTTCCTCCTTGAACTACAGAGGAAAGGCCTGGCCTTACTGTTGGGCAAAACATGTATTTATGATTTTAAGAAGTGTAGTCTGGATGTACTGAGAGGGCCTGTACAGTACGGTAAATGCCTGTATACCCCTGCAATGTGCATCCAGCTGTCACTTGAGATTGAACAGCGAACGAAGCAGCTGGGTTACTGACTGAATGTAAATGGAAGGCACATAGGAAGGGTGTTTGTGGTCACTCAAATGATTGAAACCTGGTTGATGCACTACCAAAGCTGGGGTACCAGGCGGAAACATTTGAGGGGTATTGAGATGGTGGTGTCCAGAGGTCAAAATATGTTTCAGAGACACAGAGGTACTGCGGTCCTGGTCCCA
Organism: Lissotriton vulgaris; assembly: GCF_964263255.1. NCBI lineage: Eukaryota > Metazoa > Chordata > Amphibia > Caudata > Salamandridae > Lissotriton > Lissotriton vulgaris. The sequence goes on along the minus strand of NC_141687.1, from coordinate 1,532,262,385 downwards.
CATTGGGGGTAGACAAAAGTCCATGCTAAAGATTTCTGTCCAACTGTTACCACATTTTGTGCAGCCTGGCTCCCTCTGTAACGATTCCCCAGTGTCTTTCGATCCTACAGATGACTGTAGCAAACTTCCCAAATTTTTTCTTGACCTCATACTCCCAAAGGAGTGCCTGACATTTGCCAGCCTAACGATACTCACATTCTGGGAAAAACCTCACTAACTATGCATATTTATCTACCACACATGGCAAATCCTTACAATTGCAGAACATCATATCGCACTTGTCATCTTTGTGGTACTGTAAGTATTTGGATTTGAGGGAAATATTCATCCTTGCTTGCTCTCTCCCATCTGAAGTCTATGGTGCTGCTGTTCCTTTCTCACATGTCCCTTCAAAGAGACAAGTGACACACAGACTCAATCACTCAGCAAACATATATGCTTTGACGTTTTCATCTTGCTGTTTACCTTCCAAATATTCCCCCTGAACCACAAATAAAGGCCTGCCATTCCTCATCCCCTCAGTCAAAGCAGTCCTTCGCTCCTTAGGCCCTGCAAGACCACCATGAACAAGAATCATGTCAGCAAGCAGAAGAAAAGCCTCAGTGTGCTCTTTTGTTCATACTGCTGCCCTCTAGTAACACTTCATGGCAACTGCAGCATAAGAATGGGACTGAGAAGAGGGCTGTCCTATGCAAATAATATCCTCCCATGCATACTTTCTTCTGAGACGGTCGGCGGCTTGTGCCGTGATACCGCTTCCAACAAATGGTCTTCAACCAAATTTTAAAAAAGCCCACCTGCCTTAGATGAAGGATTTTGCAACTCGAAGGAAGCACATGGGGACATCACCCTCATTTAGCAGGGTCCTAAATTGCCTGCTGTCAGCCTGTATACAGAACAAGGGCGTTCGTGGGCGTTCGTGAGCGTTCCTCAAAGGAAGGAGGTGGGTGATTAATTCACAATGCCAGGGCAGGCCCAGCCCAGCCCAGCCCAGCCCAGCCCAGCCCAGCCCAGCGCAGCCCAGCCCGGCACAGCGCACTGCTGTGGAGGTCCATTCCTTCACATCCTGCAGCAGGCATGATGCAGACCTACTAGAGCAAAGGCTTGACTCTGCCCTTGTCTGTCTCTTAAAGAAAACAATCTTTCTAGCTTCTTATTGCACCTGATAAATGGACTCTAGCTTGCCTCAAACTTGACCCATCATTTCATTAGCCAGAGCTCATACTTGACCTTTATTTCTATCCAAGCTCACTGGCACCAAACCCCTGATTTGAGCGAGTTACTCACACCAAAATGAAAAATCACCATCATCCAACCTATTTTACAATAAGTGTAGCACCTTCCTCGCATTCTTGTGCTCAGTTATAACCCCCAATACCACAATTGCACTCTGCAATTCACCAAACTTAAAGGAAAAGGAATGAAGACATTGATAAAGGAAGACAAGGCCTTGTCCCTATTGCACCTACTTGAGAAATAGGGAGGTTGGTAGAAGGTCATGAGGGAAAACATTTGAAATTTTGGGACACACATGCCAAAAAGAGTGTCCACTTTTCTCCTCTGTTACCAAGTAAAAAAAAATCTTAGCAAAAAAAAAAACATTCACTTTTTGAAAATTTCCACCTTGGGATACCTCTACAGCATTGGCAGGATTCGAACCCTGGCCTGTGAGGGCTGTCTGCACCAAAGGTACAAGACTTACCTTTGAGCTATAGCTCCTTAGTGGTCTAGAGGATTGCAGTAGTAACTATAAGCAACATGAAGGCCTTGGTGTCCTTCCCGGCGGCTTCCATTGCACATGAAAAGGATGACCATGACATAAGGACAATTTGATAGGCTACATACATGGAAACCAGTGTGGTCCAGTGGGTAAGTGCCTGCCTTCCATGCAGGCAACCAGGGTTCAAATCCCGGGTTCGGCACCAGGTGACTGATGGTGGCAGAGCAGAGGTAAGTTGGAGGTGGGCCTAAATGGCCAATTGGTAAGTAAAATGTGTCTGGGTGTTGTGTACGAGTGGAATCATGCCTAGTGAATGAGGGATTGCAGATTGGTTGGTAAGTAAAATAGGTGTGGCCTGAACAGAGACAGGTGAAAGAAAGGTAACAGGTGTTGTGTGCAGGAGGAGGAGGAGCCTAGTCAGAGTGGGTGGGGTCAGAGAGGAGGAGCCAGGTCAGAGAGGAAGGGTATAGGTGAAGCCTAGTCAGAGTGGGTGGGGTTAGAGAGGAGGAGTATAGGAGGAGCTGGGTCAGAGAGGAGGGGTATAGGTGAAGCCTAGTCAGAGTGGGAGGGGTCAGAGAGGAGGAGTATAGGAGGAGCCAGGTCAGAGAGGAGGGGTGTAGGTGGAGCCTTGTCAGAGTGGGAGGGGTCAGAGAGGAGGGGTATAGGAGGAGCCTAGTCAGAGTGGGAGGGGTCAGAGAGGAGGAGTATAGGAGGAGCCAGGTCAGAGAGGAGGGGTATAGGTGAAGCCTAGTCAGAGTGGGTGGGGTTAGAGAGGAGGAGTATAGGAGGGGCTGGGTCAGAGAGGAGGGGTATAGGAGGAGCCTAGTCAGAGTGGGAGGGGTCAGAGAGGAGGAGCCTAGTCAGAGTGGGAGGGGTCAGAGAGGAGGAGTATAGGAGGAGCTGGGTCAGAGAGGAGGGGTATAGGAGGAGCCTAGTCAGAGTGGGAGGGGTTAGAGAGGAGGAGTATAGGTGGAGCCTTGTCAGAGTGGGAGGGGTCAGAGAGTAGGAGTATAGAAGGAGCCTAGTCAGAGTGGGTGGGGTCAGAGAGGAGGAGCCAGGTCAGAGAGGAGGGGTATAGGTGAAGCCTAGTCAGAGTGGGTGGGGTTAGAGAGGAGGAGTATAGGAGGAGCTGGGTCAGAGAGAAGGGGTATAGAAGGAGCCTAGTCAGAGTGGGAGGGGTCAGAGTGGAGGAGTATAATAGGAGCCTAGTCAGAGTGGGTGGGGTCAGAGAGGAGGAGCCAGGTCAGAGAGGAGGGGTATAGGTGAAGCCTAGTCTGGGTGGGGTTAGAGAGGAGGAGTATAGGAGGAGCTGGGTCAGAGAGGAGGGGTTTAGGAGGAGCCTAGTCAGAGTGGGAGGGGTCAGAGAGGAGGAGCATAGGAGGAGCCAGGTCAGAGAGGAGGGGTGTAGGTGGAGCCTTGTCAGAGTGGGAGGGGTCAGAGAGCAGAGGAAGGGGAGGAGGATCCTGACTTATTGTGGGGTACTGCAAATACTTTTTTACTGCACCCCCCTATACTCTCTGATTTCTGTTGGGAGGGGGCAGTCAAAATTTGGGGGAGCAGTATTAAAAGGTGCTTAGGCGCAACGTGAAGGCGATGGGGTGCACACAATGGCTTGGCTTCCAGGTACTTTTTGGGGGGCTACCATTAGTTTTTATTGCTCTGATCCTCCCTCATGGGGTGTACCCCAAATGGTTAGGGGCCACGGGGGGGCAAGAAGCCGTTTGACAGTTTCTATTAACAACAGGGGTCACCATACGATTCTGCTGCAGTTATGGTATTGAAAGGTAAAACAAGGAGCATTTGGCTGTATTTTTGCAGGTGGGGTGCCCCAAAATGTTACTGCCAGTAGCAGCAGCAGCCCCCTTCCTCGCCACCCTGCAGATTGGTATAGGTACCTTTAGGACATTTCTGTTGAAAACAGAGGCTATAGCGAATCGCGCTACAAAATCCGAGAGCACTAACACTTGCTAAATAAAGGTGGCATCGGAGCATACGAATGAGGCAGGGAGAGGCTACTGTTGCAATTGGTTTGGTGGGTCATAGTGAATAACCTCGGCATGCAAATAGGCAGAAGTGTGAGGATTGGCAGTGTCTGTAGAGAATTTTGGCATGCTCTTCAGTTGATGTTTTCCTCCTTGAACTACAGAGGAAAGGCCTGGCCTTACTGTTGGGCAAAACATGTATTTATGATTTTAAGAAGTGTAGTCTGGATGTACTGAGAGGGCCTGTACAGTACGGTAAATGCCTGTATACCCCTGCAATGTGCATCCAGCTGTCACTTGAGATTGAACAGCGAACGAAGCAGCTGGGTTACTGACTGAATGTAAATGGAAGGCACATAGGAAGGGTGTTTGTGGTCACTCAAATGATTGAAACCTGGTTGATGCACTACCAAAGCTGGGGTACCAGGCGGAAACATTTGAGGGGTATTGAGATGGTGGTGTCCAGAGGTCAAAATATGTTTCAGAGACACAGAGGTACTGCGGTCCTGGTCCCACATTGGGGGTAGACAAAAGTCCATGCTAAAGATTTCTGTCCAACTGTTACCACATTTTGTGCAGCCTGGCTCCCTCTGTAACGATTCCCCAGTGTCTTTCGATCCTACAGATGACTGTAGCAAACTTCCCAAATTTTTTCTTGGCCTCATACTCCCAAAGGAGTGCCTGACATTTGCCAGCCTAACGATACTCACATTCTGGGAAAAACCTCACTAACTATGCATATTTATCTACCACACATGGCAAATCCTTACAATTGCAGAACATCATATCGCACTTGTCATCTTTGTGGTACTGTAAGTATTTGGATTTGAGGGAAATATTCATCCTTGCTTGCTCTCTTCCATCTGAAGTCTATGGTGCTGCTGTTCCTTTCTCACATGTCCCTTCAAAGAGACAAGTGACACACAGACTCAATCACTCAGCAAACATATATGCTTTGACGTTTTCATCTTGCTGTTTACCTTCCAAATATTCCCCCTGAACCACAAATAAAGGCCTGCCATTCCTCATCCCCTCAGTCAAAGCAGTCCTTCGCTCCTTAGGCCCTGCAAGACCACCATGAACAAGAATCATGTCAGCAAGCAGAAGAAAAGCCTCAGTGTGCTCTTTTGTTCATACTGCTGCCCTCTAGTAACACTTCATGGCAACTGCAGCATAAGAATGGGACTGAGAAGAGGGCTGTCCTATGCAAATAATATCCTCCCATGCATACTTTCTTCTGAGACGGTCGGCGGCTTGTGCCGTGATACCGCTTCCAACAAATGGTCTTCAACCAAATTTTAAAAAAGCCCACCTGCCTTAGATGAAGGATTTTGCAACTCGAAGGAAGCACATGGGGACATCACCCTCATTTAGCAGGGTCCTAAATTGCCTGCTGTCAGCCTGTATACAGAACAAGGGCGTTCGTGGGCGTTCGTGAGCGTTCCTCAAAGGAAGGAGGTGGGTGATTAATTCACAATGCCAGGGCAGGCCCAGCCCAGCCCAGCCCAGCCCAGCCCAGCGCAGCCCAGCCCGGCACAGCGCACTGCTGTGGAGGTCCATTCCTTCACATCCTGCAGCAGGCATGATGCAGACCTACTAGAGCAAAGGCTTGACTCTGCCCTTGTCTGTCTCTTAAAGAAAACAATCTTTCTAGCTTCTTATTGCACCTGATAAATGGACTCTAGCTTGCCTCAAACTTGACCCATCATTTCATTAGCCAGAGCTCATACTTGACCTTTATTTCTATCCAAGCTCACTGGCACCAAACCCCTGATTTGAGCGAGTTACTCACACCAAAATGAAAAATCACCATCATCCAACCTATTTTACAATAAGTGTAGCACCTTCCTCGCATTCTTGTGCTCAGTTATAACCCCCAATACCACAATTGCACTCTGCAATTCACCAAACTTAAAGGAAAAGGAATGAAGACATTGATAAAGGAAGACAAGGCCTTGTCCCTATTGCACCTACTTGAGAAATAGGGAGGTTGGTAGAAGGTCATGAGGGAAAACATTTGAAATTTTGGGACACACATGCCAAAAAGAGTGTCCACTTTTCTCCTCTGTTACCAAGTAAAAAAAATCTTAGCAAAAAAAAAAACATTCACTTTTTGAAAATTTCCACCTTGGGATACCTCTACAGCATTGGCAGGATTCGAACCCTGGCCTGTGAGGGCTGTCTGCACCAAAGGTACAAGACTTACCTTTGAGCTATAGCTCCTTAGTGGTCTAGAGGATTGCAGTAGTAACTATAAGCAACATGAAGGCCTTGGTGTCCTTCCCGGCGGCTTCCATTGCACATGAAAAGGATGACCATGACATAAGGACAATTTGATAGGCTACATACATGGAAACCAGTGTGGTCCAGTGGGTAAGTGCCTGCCTTCCATGCAGGCAACCAGGGTTCAAATCCCGGGTTCGGCACCAGGTGACTGATGGTGGCAGAGCAGAGGTAAGTTGGAGGTGGGCCTAAATGGCCAATTCGTAAGTAAAATGTGTCTGGGTGTTGTGTACGAGTGGAATCATGCCTAGTGAATGAGGGATTGCAGATTGGTTGGTAAGTAAAATAGGTGTGGCCTGAACAGAGACAGGTGAAAGAAAGGTAACAGGTGTTGTGTGCAGGAGGAGGAGGAGCCTAGTCAGAGTGGGTGTGGTCAGAGAGGAGGAGCCAGGTCAGAGAGGAAGGGTATAGGTGAAGCCTAGTCAGAGTGGGTGGGGTTAGAGAGGAGGAGTATAGGAGGAGCTGGGTCAGAGAGGAGGGGTATAGGTGAAGCCTAGTCAGAGTGGGAGGGGTCAGAGAGGAGGAGTATAGGAGCAGGGCCGGACTGGGAACCAGAATCGGCCCTGGCAAAGTGCTCGGCCGGCCCCGCTACTTCCCCCCTGAGGAAGGGAGGGGTGGCGCGACCGCGCTCTGTGCCAGGGCCGGTTTTCGGCCGTTTTTGTTACAGGGCCGTTTTTACAGCAAAAACGGCCCTGTAACAAAAACGGCCCCAGGGGCCCAAAACCGGCCCCCAACCATGCGGCCCACCGGGGGATTGCCCGGTGCCCGCAACGGCCAGTCCGGGCCTGTATAGGAGGAGCCAGGTCAGAGAGGAGGGGTGTAGGTGGAGCCTTGTCAGAGTGGGAGGGGTCAGAGAGGAGGGGTATAGGAGGAGCCTAGTCAGAGTGGGAGGGGTCAGAGAGGAGGAGTATAGGAGGAGCCAGGTCAGAGAGGAGGGGTATAGGTGAAGCCTAGTCAGAGTGGGTGGGGTTAGAGAGGAGGAGTATAGGAGGGGCTGGGTCAGAGAGGAGGGGTATAGGAGGAGCCTAGTCAGAGTGGGAGGGGTCAGAGAGGAGGAGCCTAGTCAGAGTGGGAGGGGTCAGAGAGGAGGAGTATAGGAGGAGCTGGGTCAGAGAGGAGGGGTATAGGAGGAGCCTAGTCAGAGTGGGAGGGGTTAGAGAGGAGGAGTATAGGAGGAGCTGGGTCAGAGTGGGAGGGGTCAGAGAGGAGGAGTATAGGAGGAGCCAGGTCAGAGAGGAGGGGTGTAGGTGGAGCCTTGTCAGAGTGGGAGGGGTCAGAGAGTAGGAGTATAGAAGGAGCCTAGTCAGAGTGGGTGGGGTCAGAGAGGAGGAGCCAGGTCAGAGAGGAGGGGTATAGGTGAAGCCTAGTCAGAGTGGGTGGGGTTAGAGAGGAGGAGTATAGGAGGAGCTGGGTCAGAGAGAAGGGGTATAGAAGGAGCCTAGTCAGAGTGGGAGGGGTCAGAGTGGAGGAGTATAATAGGAGCCTAGTCAGAGTGGGTGGGGTCAGAGAGGAGGAGCCAGGTCAGAGAGGAGGGGTATAGGTGAAGCCTAGTCTGGGTGGGGTTAGAGAGGAGGAGTATAGGAGGAGCTGGGTCAGAGAGGAGGGGTATAGGAGGAGCCTAGTCAGAGTGGGAGGGGTCAGAGAGGAGGAGTATAGGAGGAGCCAGGTCAGAGAGGAGGGGTGTAGGTGGAGCCTTGTCAGAGTGGGAGGGGTCAGAGAGCAGAGGAAGGGGAGGAGGATCCTGACTTATTGTGGGGTACTGCAAATACTTTTTTACTGCACCCCCCTATACTCTCTGATTTCTGTTGGGAGGGGGCAGTCAAAATTTGGGGGAGCAGTATTAAAAGGTGCTTAGGCGCAACGTGAAGGCGATGGGGTGCACACAATGGCTTGGCTTCCAGGTACTTTTTGGGGGGCTACCATTAGTTTTTATTGCTCTGATCCTCCCTCATGGGGTGTACCCCAAATGGTTAGGGGCCACGGGGGGGGGCAAGAAGCTGTTTGACAGTTTCTATTAACAACAGGGGTCACCATACGATTCTGCTGCAGTTATGGTATTGAAAGGTAAAACAAGGAGCATTTGGCTGTATTTTTGCAGGTGGGGTGCCCCAAAATGTTTCTGCCAGCAGCAGCAGCAGCCCCCTTCCTCGCCACCCTGCAGATTGGTATAGGTACCTTTAGGACATTTCTGTTGAAAACAGAGGCTATAGCGAATCGCGCTACAAAATCCGAGAGCACTAACACTTGCTAAATAAAGGTGGCATCGGAGCATACGAATGAGGCAGGGAGAGGCTACTGTTGCAATTGGTTTGGTGGGTCATAGTGAATAACCTCGGCATGCAAATAGGCAGAAGTGTGAGGATTGGCAGTGTCTGTAGAGAATTTTGGCATGCTCTTCAGTTGATGTTTTCCTCCTTGAACTACAGAGGAAAGGCCTGGCCTTACTGTTGGGCAAAACATGTATTTATGATTTTAAGAAGTGTAGTCTGGATGTACTGAGAGGGCCTGTACAGTACGGTAAATGCCTGTATACCCCTGCAATGTGCATCCAGCTGTCACTTGAGATTGAACAGCGAACGAAGCAGCTGGGTTACTGACTGAATGTAAATGGAAGGCACATAGGAAGGGTGTTTGTGGTCACTCAAATGATTGAAACCTGGTTGATGCACTACCAAAGCTGGGGTACCAGGCGGAAACATTTGAGGGGTATTGAGATGGTGGTGTCCAGAGGTCAAAATATGTTTCAGAGACACAGAGGTACTGCGGTCCTGGTCCCACATTGGGGGTAGACAAAAGTCCATGCTAAAGATTTCTGTCCAACTGTTACCACATTTTGTGCAGCCTGGCTCCCTCTGTAACGATTCCCCAGTGTCTTTCGATCCTACAGATGACTGTAGCAAACTTCCCAAATTTTTTCTTGACCTCATACTCCCAAAGGAGTGCCTGACATTTGCCAGCCTAACGATACTCACATTCTGGGAAAAACCTCACTAACTATGCATATTTATCTACCACACATGGCAAATCCTTACAATTGCAGAACATCATATCGCACTTGTCATCTTTGTGGTACTGTAAGTATTTGGATTTGAGGGAAATATTCATCCTTGCTTGCTCTCTCCCATCTGAAGTCTATGGTGCTGCTGTTCCTTTCTCACATGTCCCTTCAAAGAGACAAGTGACACACAGACTCAATCACTCAGCAAACATATATGCTTTGACGTTTTCATCTTGCTGTTTACCTTCCAAATATTCCCCCTGAACCACAAATAAAGGCCTGCCATTCCTCATCCCCTCAGTCAAAGCAGTCCTTCGCTCCTTAGGCCCTGCAAGACCACCATGAACAAGAATCATGTCAGCAAGCAGAAGAAAAGCCTCAGTGTGCTCTTTTGTTCATACTGCTGCCCTCTAGTAACACTTCATGGCAACTGCAGCATAAGAATGGGACTGAGAAGAGGGCTGTCCTATGCAAATAATATCCTCCCATGCATACTTTCTTCTGAGACGGTCGGCGGCTTGTGCCGTGATACCGCTTCCAACAAATGGTCTTCAACCAAATTTTAAAAAAGCCCACCTGCCTTAGATGAAGGATTTTGCAACTCGAAGGAAGCACATGGGGACATCACCCTCATTTAGCAGGGTCCTAAATTGCCTGCTGTCAGCCTGTATACAGAACAAGGGCGTTCGTGGGCGTTCGTGAGCGTTCCTCAAAGGAAGGAGGTGGGTGATTAATTCACAATGCCAGGGCAGGCCCAGCCCAGCCCAGCCCAGCCCAGCCCAGCCCAGCGCAGCCCAGCCCGGCACAGCGCACTGCTGTGGAGGTCCATTCCTTCACATCCTGCAGCAGGCATGATGCAGACCTACTAGAGCAAAGGCTTGACTCTGCCCTTGTCTGTCTCTTAAAGAAAACAATCTTTCTAGCTTCTTATTGCACCTGATAAATGGACTCTAGCTTGCCTCAAACTTGACCCATCATTTCATTAGCCAGAGCTCATACTTGACCTTTATTTCTATCCAAGCTCACTGGCACCAAACCCCTGATTTGAGCGAGTTACTCACACCAAAATGAAAAATCACCATCATCCAACCTATTTTACAATAAGTGTAGCACCTTCCTCGCATTCTTGTGCTCAGTTATAACCCCCAATACCACAATTGCACTCTGCAATTCACCAAACTTAAAGGAAAAGGAATGAAGACATTGATAAAGGAAGACAAGGCCTTGTCCCTATTGCACCTACTTGAGAAATAGGGAGGTTGGTAGAAGGTCATGAGGGAAAACATTTGAAATTTTGGGACACACATGCCAAAAAGAGTGTCCACTTTTCTCCTCTGTTACCAAGTAAAAAAAAATCTTAGCAAAAAAAAAAACATTCACTTTTTGAAAATTTCCACCTTGGGATACCTCTACAGCATTGGCAGGATTCGAACCCTGGCCTGTGAGGGCTGTCTGCACCAAAGGTACAAGACTTACCTTTGAGCTATAGCTCCTTAGTGGTCTAGAGGATTGCAGTAGTAACTATAAGCAACATGAAGGCCTTGGTGTCCTTCCCGGCGGCTTCCATTGCACATGAAAAGGATGACCATGACATAAGGACAATTTGATAGGCTACATACATGGAAACCAGTGTGGTCCAGTGGGTAAGTGCCTGCCTTCCATGCAGGCAACCAGGGTTCAAATCCCGGGTTCGGCACCAGGTGACTGATGGTGGCAGAGCAGAGGTAAGTTGGAGGTGGGCCTAAATGGCCAATTGGTAAGTAAAATGTGTCTGGGTGTTGTGTACGAGTGGAATCATGCCTAGTGAATGAGGGATTGCAGATTGGTTGGTAAGTAAAATAGGTGTGGCCTGAACAGAGACAGGTGAAAGAAAGGTAACAGGTGTTGTGTGCAGGAGGAGGAGGAGCCTAGTCAGAGTGGGTGGGGTCAGAGAGGAGGAGCCAGGTCAGAGAGGAAGGGTATAGGTGAAGCCTAGTCAGAGTGGGTGGGGTTAGAGAGGAGGAGTATAGGAGGAGCTGGGTCAGAGAGGAGGGGTATAGGTGAAGCCTAGTCAGAGTGGGAGGGGTCAGAGAGGAGGAGTATAGGAGGAGCCAGGTCAGAGAGGAGGGGTGTAGGTGGAGCCTTGTCAGAGTGGGAGGGGTCAGAGAGCAGAGGAAGGGGAGGAGGATCCTGACTTATTGTGGGGTACTGCAAATACTTTTTTACTGCACCCCCCTATACTCTCTGATTTCTGTTGGGAGGGGGCAGTCAAAATTTGGGGGAGCAGTATTAAAAGGTGCTTAGGCGCAACGTGAAGGCGATGGGGTGCACACAATGGCTTGGCTTCCAGGTACTTTTTGGGGGGCTACCATTAGTTTTTATTGCTCTGATCCTCCCTCATGGGGTGTACCCCAAATGGTTAGGGGCCACGGGGGGGGGGCAAGAAGCTGTTTGACAGTTTCTATTAACAACAGGGGTCACCATACGATTCTGCTGCAGTTATGGTATTGAAAGGTAAAACAAGGAGCATTTGGCTGTATTTTTGCAGGTGGGGTGCCCCAAAATGTTTCTGCCAGCAGCAGCAGCCCCCTTCCTCGCCACCCTGCAGATTGGTATAGGTACCTTTAGGACATTTCTGTTGAAAACAGAGGCTATAGCGAATCGCGCTACAAAATCCGAGAGCACTAACACTTGCTAAATAAAGGTGGCATCGGAGCATACGAATGAGGCAGGGAGAGGCTACTGTTGCAATTGGTTTGGTGGGTCATAGTGAATAACCTCGGCATGCAAATAGGCAGAAGTGTGAGGATTGGCAGTGTCTGTAGAGAATTTTGGCATGCTCTTCAGTTGATGTTTTCCTCCTTGAACTACAGAGGAAAGGCCTGGCCTTACTGTTGGGCAAAACATGTATTTATGATTTTAAGAAGTGTAGTCTGGATGTACTGAGAGGGCCTGTACAGTACGGTAAATGCCTGTATACCCCTGCAATGTGCATCCAACTGTCACTTGAGATTGAACAGCGAACGAAGCAGCTGGGTTACTGACTGAATGTAAATGGAAGGCACATAGGAAGGGTGTTTGTGGTCACTCAAATGATTGAAACCTGGTTGATGCACTACCAAAGCTGGGGTACCAGGGGGGAACATTTATGGGGTATTGAGATGGTGGTGTCCAGAGGTCAAAATATGTTTCAGAGACACAGAGGTACTGCGGTCCTGGTCCCACATTGGGGGTAGACAAAAGTCCATGCTAAAGATTTCTGTCCAACTGTTACCACATTTTGTGCAGCCTGGCTCCCTCTGTAACGATTCCCCAGTGTCTTTCGATCCTACAGATGACTGTAGCAAACTTCCCAAATTTTTTCTTGGCCTCATACTCCCAAAGGAGTGCCTGACATTTGCCAGCCTAACGATACTCACATTCTGGGAAAAACCTCACTAACTATGCATATTTATCTACCACACATGGCAAATCCTTACAATTGCAGAACATCATATCGCACTTGTCATCTTTGAGGTACTGTAAGTATTTGGATTTGAGGGAAATATTCATCCTTGCTTGCTCTCTCCCATCTGAAGTCTATGGTGCTGCTGTTCCTTTCTCACATGTCCCTTCAAAGAGACAAGTGACACACAGACTCAATCACTCAGCAAACATATATGCTTTGATGTTTTCATCTTGCTGTTTACCTTCCAAATATTCCCCCTGAACCACAAATAAAGGCCTGCCATTCCTCATCCCCTCAGTCAAAGCAGTCCTTCGCTCCTTAGGCCCTGCAAGACCACCATGAACAAAAATCATGTCAGCAAGCAGAAGAAAAGCCTCAGTGTGCTCTTTTGTTCATACTGCTGCCCTCTAGTAACACTTCATGGCAACTGCAGCATAAGAATGGGACTGAGAAGAGGGCTGTCCTATGCAAATAATATCCTCCCATGCATACTTTCTTCTGAGACGGTCGGCGGCTTGTGCCGTGATACCGCTTCCAACAAATGGTCTTCAACCAAATTTAAAAAAAGCCCACCTGCCTTAGATGAAGGATTTTGCAACTCGAAGGAAGCACATGGGGACATCACCCTCATTTAGCAGGGTCCTAAATTGCCTGCTGTCAGCCTGTATACAGAACAAGGGCGTTCGTGGGCGTTCGTGAGCGTTCCTCAAAGGAAGGAGGTGGGTGATTAATTCACAGTGCCAGGGCAGGCCCAGCCCAGCCCAGCCCAGCCCAGCCCAGCCCAGCGCAGCCCAGCCCGGCACAGCGCACTGCTGTGGAGGTCCATTCCTTCACATCCTGCAGCAGGCATGATGCAGACCTACTAGAGCAAAGGCTTGACTCTGCCCTTGTCTGTCTCTTAAAGAAAACAATCTTTCTAGCTTCTTATTGCACCTGATAAATGGACTCTAGCTTGCCTCAAACTTGACCCATCATTTCATTAGCCAGAGCTCATACTTGACCTTTATTTCTATCCAAGCTCACTGGCACCAAACCCCTGATTTGAGCGAGTTACTCACACCAAAATGAAAAATCACCATCATCCAACCTATTTTACAATAAGTGTAGCACCTTCCTCGCATTCTTGTGCTCAGTTATAACCCCCAATACCACAATTGCACTCTGCAATTCACCAAACTTAAAGGAAAAGGAATGAAGACATTGATAAAGGAAGACAAGGCCTTGTCCCTATTGCACCTACTTGAGAAATAGGGAGGTTGGTAGAAGGTCATGAGGGAAAACATTTGAAATTTTGGGACACACATGCCAAAAAGAGTGTCCACTTTTCTCCTCTGTTACCAAGTAAAAAAAAATCTTAGCAAAAAAAAAAACATTCACTTTTTGAAAATTTCCACCTTGGGATACCTCTACAGCATTGGCAGGATTCGAACCCTGGCCTGTGAGGGCTGTCTGCACCAAAGGTACAAGACTTACCTTTGAGCTATAGCTCCTTAGTGGTCTAGAGGATTGCAGTAGTAACTATAAGCAACATGAAGGCCTTGGTGTCCTTCCCGGCGGCTTCCATTGCACATGAAAAGGATGACCATGACATAAGGACAATTTGATAGGCTACATACATGGAAACCAGTGTGGTCCAGTGGGTAAGTGCCTGCCTTCCATGCAGGCAACCAGGGTTCAAATCCCGGGTTCGGCACCAGGTGACTGATGGTGGCAGAGCAGAGGTAAGTTGGAGGTGGGCCTAAATGGCCAATTGGTAAGTAAAATGTGTCTGGGTGTTGTGTACGAGTGGAATCATGCCTAGTGAATGAGGGATTGCAGATTGGTTGGTAAGTAAAATAGGTGTGGCCTGAACAGAGACAGGTGAAAGAAAGGTAACAGGTGTTGTGTGCAGGAGGAGGAGGTGCCTAGTCAGAGTGGGTGGGGTCAGAGAGGAGGAGCCAGGTCAGAGAGGAAGGGTATAGGTGAAGCCTAGTCAGAGTGGGTGGGGTTAGAGAGGAGGAGTATAGGAGGAGCTGGGTCAGAGAGGAGGGGTATAGGTGAAGCCTAGTCAGAGTGGGAGGGGTCAGAGAGGAGGAGTATAGGAGGAGCCAGGTCAGAGAGGAGGAGTATAGGAGCAGGGCCGGACTGGGAACCAGAATCGGCCCTGGCAAAGTGCTCGGCCGGCCCCGCTACTTCCCCCCTGAGGAAGGGAGGGGGGGCGCGACCGCGCTCTGTGCCAGGGCCGGTTTTCGGCCGTTTTTGTTACAGGGCCGTTTTTACAGCAAAAACGGCCCTGTAACAAAAACGGCCCCAGGGGCCCAAAACCGGCCCCCAACCATGCGGCCCACCGGGGGATTGCCCGGTGCCCGCAACGGCCAGTCCGGGCCTGTATAGGAGGAGCCAGGTCAGAGAGGAGGGGTGTAGGTGGAGCCTTGTCAGAGTGGGAGGGGTCAGAGAGGAGGGGTATAGGAGGAGCCTAGTCAGAGTGGGAGGGGTCAGAGAGGAGGAGTATAGGAGGAGCCAGGTCAGAGAGGAGGGGTATAGGTGAAGCCTAGTCAGAGTGGGTGGGGTTAGAGAGGAGGAGTATAGGAGGGGCTGGGTCAGAGAGGAGGGGTATAGGAGGAGCCTAGTCAGAGTGGGAGGGGTCAGAGAGGAGGAGCCTAGTCAGAGTGGGAGGGGTCAGAGAGGAGGAGTATAGGAGGAGCTGGGTCAGAGAGGAGGGGTATAGGAGGAGCCTAGTCAGAGTGGGAGGGGTTAGAGAGGAGGAGTATAGGAGGAGCTGGGTCAGAGTGGGAGGGGTCAGAGAGGAGGAGTATAGGAGGAGCCAGGTCAGAGAGGAGGGGTGTAGGTGGAGCCTTGTCAGAGTGGGAGGGGTCAGAGAGTAGGAGTATAGAAGGAGCCTAGTCAGAGTGGGTGGGGTCAGAGAGGAGGAGCCAGGTCAGAGAGGAGGGGTATAGGTGAAGCCTAGTCAGAGTGGGTGGGGTTAGAGAGGAGGAGTATAGGAGGAGCTGGGTCAGAGAGAAGGGGTATAGAAGGAGCCTAGTCAGAGTGGGAGGGGTCAGAGTGGAGGAGTATAATAGGAGCCTAGTCAGAGTGGGTGGGGTCAGAGAGGAGGAGCCAGGTCAGAGAGGAGGGGTATAGGTGAAGCCTAGTCTGGGTGGGGTTAGAGAGGAGGAGTATAGGAGGAGCTGGGTCAGAGAGGAGGGGTATAGGAGGAGCCTAGTCAGAGTGGGAGGGGTCAGAGAGGAGGAGTATAGGAGGAGCCAGGTCAGAGAGGAGGGGTGTAGGTGGAGCCTTGTCAGAGTGGGAGGGGTCAGAGAGCAGAGGAAGGGGAGGAGGATCCTGACTTATTGTGGGGTACTGCAAATACTTTTTTACTGCACCCCCCTATACTCTCTGATTTCTGTTGGGAGGGGGCAGTCAAAATTTGGGGGAGCAGTATTAAAAGGTGCTTAGGCGCAACGTGAAGGCGATGGGGTGCACACAATGGCTTGGCTTCCAGGTACTTTTTGGGGGGCTACCATTAGTTTTTATTGCTCTGATCCTCCCTCATGGGGTGTACCCCAAATGGTTAGGGGCCACGGGGGGGGGCAAGAAGCTGTTTGACAGTTTCTATTAACAACAGGGGTCACCATACGATTCTGCTGCAGTTATGGTATTGAAAGGTAAAACAAGGAGCATTTGGCTGTATTTTTGCAGGTGGGGTGCCCCAAAATGTTTCTGCCAGCAGCAGCAGCCCCCTTCCTCGCCACCCTGCAGATTGGTATAGGTACCTTTAGGACATTTCTGTTGAAAACAGAGGCTATAGCGAATCGCGCTACAAAATCCGAGAGCACTAACACTTGCTAAATAAAGGTGGCATCGGAGCATACGAATGAGGCAGGGAGAGGCTACTGTTGCAATTGGTTTGGTGGGTCATAGTGAATAACCTCGGCATGCAAATAGGCAGAAGTGTGAGGATTGGCAGTGTCTGTAGAGAATTTTGGCATGCTCTTCAGTTGATGTTTTCCTCCTTGAACTACAGAGGAAAGGCCTGGCCTTACTGTTGGGCAAAACATGTATTTATGATTTTAAGAAGTGTAGTCTGGATGTACTGAGAGGGCCTGTACAGTACGGTAAATGCCTGTATACCCCTGCAATGTGCATCCAACTGTCACTTGAGATTGAACAGCGAACGAAGCAGCTGGGTTACTGACTGAATGTAAATGGAAGGCACATAGGAAGGGTGTTTGTGGTCACTCAAATGATTGAAACCTGGTTGATGCACTACCAAAGCTGGGGTACCAGGCGGAAACATTTGAGGGGTATTGAGATGGTGGTGTCCAGAGGTCAAAATATGTTTCAGAGACACAGAGGTACTGCGGTCCTGGTCCCACATTGGGGGTAGACAAAAGTCCATGCTAAAGATTTCTGTCCAACTGTTACCACATTTTGTGCAGCCTGGCTCCCTCTGTAACGATTCCCCAGTGTCTTTCGATCCTACAGATGACTGTAGCAAACTTCCCAAATTTTTTCTTGACCTCATACTCCCAAAGGAGTGCCTGACATTTGCCAGCCTAACGATACTCACATTCTGGGAAAAACCTCACTAACTATGCATATTTATCTACCACACATGGCAAATCCTTACAATTGCAGAACATCATATCGCACTTGTCATCTTTGTGGTACTGTAAGTATTTGGATTTGAGGGAAATATTCATCCTTGCTTGCTCTCTCCCATCTGAAGTCTATGGTGCTGCTGTTCCTTTCTCACATGTCCCTTCAAAGAGACAAGTGACACACAGACTCAATCACTCAGCAAACATATATGCTTTGACGTTTTCATCTTGCTGTTTACCTTCCAAATATTCCCCCTGAACCACAAATAAAGGCCTGCCATTCCTCATCCCCTCAGTCAAAGCAGTCCTTCGCTCCTTAGGCCCTGCAAGACCACCATGAACAAGAATCATGTCAGCAAGCAGAAGAAAAGCCTCAGTGTGCTCTTTTGTTCATACTGCTGCCCTCTAGTAACACTTCATGGCAACTGCAGCATAAGAATGGGACTGAGAAGAGGGCTGTCCTATGCAAATAATATCCTCCCATGCATACTTTCTTCTGAGACGGTCGGCGGCTTGTGCCGTGATACCGCTTCCAACAAATGGTCTTCAACCAAATTTAAAAAAAGCCCACCTGCCTTAGATGAAGGATTTTGCAACTCGAAGGAAGCACATGGGGACATCACCCTCATTTAGCAGGGTCCTAAATTGCCTGCTGTCAGCCTGTATACAGAACAAGGGCGTTCGTGGGCGTTCGTGAGCGTTCCTCAAAGGAAGGAGGTGGGTGATTAATTCACAATGCCAGGGCAGGCCCAGCCCAGCCCAGCCCAGCCCAGCCCAGCGCAGCCCAGCCCGGCACAGCGCACTGCTGTGGAGGTCCATTCCTTCACATCCTGCAGCAGGCATGATGCAGACCTACTAGAGCAAAGGCTTGACTCTGCCCTTGTCTGTCTCTTAAAGAAAACAATCTTTCTAGCTTCTTATTGCACCTGATAAATGGACTCTAGCTTGCCTCAAACTTGACCCATCATTTCATTAGCCAGAGCTCATACTTGACCTTTATTTCTATCCAAGCTCACTGGCACCAAACCCCTGATTTGAGCGAGTTACTCACACCAAAATGAAAAATCACCATCATCCAACCTATTTTACAATAAGTGTAGCACCTTCCTCGCATTCTTGTGCTCAGTTATAACCCCCAATACCACAATTGCACTCTGCAATTCACCAAACTTAAAGGAAAAGGAATGAAGACATTGATAAAGGAAGACAAGGCCTTGTCCCTATTGCACCTACTTGAGAAATAGGGAGGTTGGTAGAAGGTCATGAGGGAAAACATTTGAAATTTTGGGACACACATGCCAAAAAGAGTGTCCACTTTTCTCCTCTGTTACCAAGTAAAAAAAAATCTTAGCAAAAAAAAAAACATTCACTTTTTGAAAATTTCCACCTTGGGATATCTCTACAGCATTGGCAGGATTCGAACCCTGGCCTGTGAGGGCTGTCTGCACCAAAGGTACAAGACTTACCTTTGAGCTATAGCTCCTTAGTGGTCTAGAGGATTGCAGTAGTAACTATAAGCAACATGAAGGCCTTGGTGTCCTTCCCGGCGGCTTCCATTGCACATGAAAAGGATGACCATGACATAAGGACAATTTGATAGGCTACATACATGGAAACCAGTGTGGTCCAGTGGGTAAGTGCCTGCCTTCCATGCAGGCAACCAGGGTTCAAATCCCGGGTTGGGCACCAGGTGACTGATGGTGGCAGAGCAGAGGTAAGTTGGAGGTGGGCCTAAATGGCCAATTGGTAAGTAAAATGTGTCTGGGTGTTGTGTACAAGTGGAATCATGCCTAGTGAATGAGGGATTGCAGATTGGTTGGTAAGTAAAATAGGTGTGGCCTGAACAGAGACAGGTGAAAGAAAGGTAACAGGTGTTGTGTGCAGGAGGAGGAGGAGCCTAGTCAGAGTGGGTGGGGTCAGAGAGGAGGAGCCAGGTCAGAGAGGAAGGGTATAGGTGAAGCCTAGTCAGAGTGGGTGGGGTTAGAGAGGAGGAGTATAGGAGGAGCTGGGTCAGAGAGGAGGGGTATAGGAGGAGCCTAGTCAGAGTGGGAGGGGTCAGAGAGGAGGAGTATAGGAGGAGCCAGGTCAGAGAGGAGGGGTGTAGGTGGAGCCTTGTCAGAGTGGGAGGGGTCAGAGAGCAGAGGAAGGGGAGGAGGATCCTGACTTATTGTGGGGTACTGCAAATACTTTTTTACTGCACCCCCCTATACTCTCTGATTTCTGTTGGGAGGGGGCAGTCAAAATTTGGGGGAGCAGTATTAAAAGGTGCTTAGGCGCAACGTGAAGGCGATGGGGTGCACACAATGGCTTGGCTTCCAGGTACTTTTTGGGGGGCTACCATTAGTTTTTATTGCTCTGATCCTCCCTCATGGGGTGTACCCCAAATGGTTAGGGGCCACGGGGGGGGGGCAAGAAGCTGTTTGACAGTTTCTATTAACAACAGGGGTCACCATACGATTCTGCTGCAGTTATGGTATTGAAAGGTAAAACAAGGAGCATTTGGCTGTATTTTTGCAGGTGGGGTGCCCCAAAATGTTTCTGCCAGCAGCAGCAGCCCCCTTCCTCGCCACCCTGCAGATTGGTATAGGTACCTTTAGGACATTTCTGTTGAAAACAGAGGCTATAGCGAATCGCGCTACAAAATCCGAGAGCACTAACACTTGCTAAATAAAGGTGGCATCGGAGCATACGAATGAGGCAGGGAGAGGCTACTGTTGCAATTGGTTTGGTGGGTCATAGTGAATAACCTCGGCATGCAAATAGGCAGAAGTGTGAGGATTGGCAGTGTCTGTAGAGAATTTTGGCATGCTCTTCAGTTGATGTTTTCCTCCTTGAACTACAGAGGAAAGGCCTGGCCTTACTGTTGGGCAAAACATGTATTTATGATTTTAAGAAGTGTAGTCTGGATGTACTGAGAGGGCCTGTACAGTACGGTAAATGCCTGTATACCCCTGCAATGTGCATCCAACTGTCACTTGAGATTGAACAGCGAACGAAGCAGCTGGGTTACTGACTGAATGTAAATGGAAGGCACATAGGAAGGGTGTTTGTGGTCACTCAAATGATTGAAACCTGGTTGATGCACTACCAAAGCTGGGGTACCAGGGGGGAACATTTATGGGGTATTGAGATGGTGGTGTCCAGAGGTCAAAATATGTTTCAGAGACACAGAGGTACTGCGGTCCTGGTCCCACATTGGGGGTAGACAAAAGTCCATGCTAAAGATTTCTGTCCAACTGTTACCACATTTTGTGCAGCCTGGCTCCCTCTGTAACGATTCCCCAGTGTCTTTCGATCCTACAGATGACTGTAGCAAACTTCCCAAATTTTTTCTTGGCCTCATACTCCCAAAGGAGTGCCTGACATTTGCCAGCCTAACGATACTCACATTCTGGGAAAAACCTCACTAACTATGCATATTTATCTACCACACATGGCAAATCCTTACAATTGCAGAACATCATATCGCACTTGTCATCTTTGAGGTACTGTAAGTATTTGGATTTGAGGGAAATATTCATCCTTGCTTGCTCTCTCCCATCTGAAGTCTATGGTGCTGCTGTTCCTTTCTCACATGTCCCTTCAAAGAGACAAGTGACACACAGACTCAATCACTCAGCAAACATATATGCTTTGATGTTTTCATCTTGCTGTTTACCTTCCAAATATTCCCCCTGAACCACAAATAAAGGCCTGCCATTCCTCATCCCCTCAGTCAAAGCAGTCCTTCGCTCCTTAGGCCCTGCAAGACCACCATGAACAAAAATCATGTCAGCAAGCAGAAGAAAAGCCTCAGTGTGCTCTTTTGTTCATACTGCTGCCCTCTAGTAACACTTCATGGCAACTGCAGCATAAGAATGGGACTGAGAAGAGGGCTGTCCTATGCAAATAATATCCTCCCATGCATACTTTCTTCTGAGACGGTCGGCGGCTTGTGCCGTGATACCGCTTCCAACAAATGGTCTTCAACCAAATTTAAAAAAAGCCCACCTGCCTTAGATGAAGGATTTTGCAACTCGAAGGAAGCACATGGGGACATCACCCTCATTTAGCAGGGTCCTAAATTGCCTGCTGTCAGCCTGTATACAGAACAAGGGCGTTCGTGGGCGTTCGTGAGCGTTCCTCAAAGGAAGGAGGTGGGTGATTAATTCACAGTGCCAGGGCAGGCCCAGCCCAGCCCAGCCCAGCGCAGCCCAGCCCGGCACAGCGCACTGCTGTGGAGGTCCATTCCTTCACATCCTGCAGCAGGCATGATGCAGACCTACTAGAGCAAAGGCTTGACTCTGCCCTTGTCTGTCTCTTAAAGAAAACAATCTTTCTAGCTTCTTATTGCACCTGATAAATGGACTCTAGCTTGCCTCAAACTTGACCCATCATTTCATTAGCCAGAGCTCATACTTGACCTTTATTTCTATCCAAGCTCACTGGCACCAAACCCCTGATTTGAGCGAGTTACTCACACCAAAATGAAAAATCACCATCATCCAACCTATTTTACAATAAGTGTAGCACCTTCCTCGCATTCTTGTGCTCAGTTATAACCCCCAATACCACAATTGCACTCTGCAATTCACCAAACTTAAAGGAAAAGGAATGAAGACATTGATAAAGGAAGACAAGGCCTTGTCCCTATTGCACCTACTTGAGAAATAGGGAGGTTGGTAGAAGGTCATGAGGGAAAACATTTGAAATTTTGGGACACACATGCCAAAAAGAGTGTCCACTTTTCTCCTCTGTTACCAAGTAAAAAAAAATCTTAGCAAAAAAAAAAACATTCACTTTTTGAAAATTTCCACCTTGGGATACCTCTACTGCATTGGCAGGATTCGAACCCTGGCCTGTGAGGGCTGTCTGCACCAAAGGTACAAGACTTACCTTTGAGCTATAGCTCCTTAGTGGTCTAGAGGATTGCAGTAGTAACTATAAGCAACATGAAGGCCTTGGTGTCCTTCCCGGCAGCTTCCATTGCACATGAAAAGGATGACCATGACATAAGGACAATTTGATAGGCTACATACATGGAAACCAGTGTGGTCCAGTGGGTAAGTGCCTGCCTTCCATGCAGGCAACCAGGGTTCAAATCCCGGGTTCGGCACCAGGTGACTGATGGTGGCAGAGCAGAGGTAAGTTGGATGTGGGCCTAAATGGCCAATTGGTAAGTAAAATGTGTCTGGGTGTTGTGTATGAGTGGAATCATGCCTAGTGAATGAGGGATTGCAGATTGGTTGGTAAGTAAAATAGGTGTGGCCTGAACAGAGACAGGTGAAAGAAAAGTAACAGGTGTTGTGTGCAGGAGGAGGAGGAGCCTAGTCAGAGTGGGTGGGGTCAGAGAGGAGGAGCCAGGTCAGAGAGGAAGGGTATAGGTGAAGCCTAGTCAGAGTGGGTGGGGTTAGAGAGGAGGAGTATAGGAGGGCCTGGGTCAGAGAGGAGGGGTATAGGAGGAGCCTAGTCAGAGTGGGAGGGGTCAGAGAGGAGGAGTATAGGAGGAGCCAGGTCAGAGAGGAGGGGTGTAGGTGGAGCCTTGTCAGAGTGGGAGGGGTCAGAGAGGAGGAGTATAGGCGGAGCCTGGGCAGAGAGGAGGGGTATAGGAGGAGCCTAGTCAGAGTGGGAGGGGTCAGAGAGGAGGAGTATAGGAGGAGCCAGGTCAGAGAGGAGGGGTGTAGGTGGAGCCTTGTCAGAGTGGGAGGGGTCAGAGAGGAGGAGTATAGGCGGAGCCTGGGCAGAATGGGTGGGTTCAGAGAGCAGAGGAAGGGGAGGAGGATCCTGACTTATTGTGGGGTACTGCAAATACTTTTTTACTGCACCCCCCTATACTCTCTGATTTCTGTTGGGAGGGGGCAGTCAAAATTTGGGGGAGCAGTATTAAAAGGTGCTTAGGCGCAACGTGAAGGCGATGGGGTGCACACAATGGCTTGGCTTCCAGGTACTTTTTGGGGGGCTACCATTAGTTTTTATTGCTCTGATCCTCCCTCATGGGGTGTACCCCAAATGGTTAGGGGCCACGGGGGGGGCAAGAAGCTGTTTGACAGTTTCTATTAACAACAGGGGTCACCATACGATTCTGCTGCAGTTATGGTATTGAAAGGTAAAACAAGGAGCATTTGGCTGTATTTTTGCAGGTGGGGTGCCCCAAAATGTTTCTGCCAGCAGCAGCAGCAGCCCCCTTCCTCGCCACCCTGCAGATTGGTATAGGTACCTTTAGGACATTTCTGTTGAAAACAGAGGCTATAGCGAATCGCGCTACAAAATCCGAGAGCACTAACACTTGCTAAATAAAGGTGGCATCGGAGCATACGAATGAGGCAGGGAGAGGCTACTGTTGCAATTGGTTTGGTGGGTCATAGTGAATAACCTCGGCATGCAAATAGGCAGAAGTGTGAGGATTGGCAGTGTCTGTAGAGAATTTTGGCATGCTCTTCAGTTGATGTTTTCCTCCTTGAACTACAGAGGAAAGGCCTGGCCTTACTGTTGGGCAAAACATGTATTTATGATTTTAAGAAGTGTAGTCTGGATGTACTGAGAGGGCCTGTACAGTACGGTAAATGCCTGTATACCCCTGCAATGTGCATCCAACTGTCACTTGAGATTGAACAGCGAACGAAGCAGCTGGGTTACTGACTGAATGTAAATGGAAGGCACATAGGAAGGGTGTTTGTGGTCACTCAAATGATTGAAACCTGGTTGATGCACTACCAAAGCTGGGGTACCAGGGGGGAACATTTATGGGGTATTGAGATGGTGGTGTCCAGAGGTCAAAATATGTTTCAGAGACACAGAGGTACTGCGGTCCTGGTCCCACATTGGGGGTAGACAAAAGTCCATGCTAAAGATTTCTGTCCAACTGTTACCACATTTTGTGCAGCCTGGCTCCCTCTGTAACGATTCCCCAGTGTCTTTCGATCCTACAGATGACTGTAGCAAACTTCCCAAATTTTTTCTTGGCCTCATACTCCCAAAGGAGTGCCTGACATTTGCCAGCCTAACGATACTCACATTCTGGGAAAAACCTCACTAACTATGCATATTTATCTACCACACATGGCAAATCCTTACAATTGCAGAACATCATATCGCACTTGTCATCTTTGAGGTACTGTAAGTATTTGGATTTGAGGGAAATATTCATCCTTGCTTGCTCTCTCCCATCTGAAGTCTATGGTGCTGCTGTTCCTTTCTCACATGTCCCTTCAAAGAGACAAGTGACACACAGACTCAATCACTCAGCAAACATATATGCTTTGATGTTTTCATCTTGCTGTTTACCTTCCAAATATTCCCCCTGAACCACAAATAAAGGCCTGCCATTCCTCATCCCCTCAGTCAAAGCAGTCCTTCGCTCCTTAGGCCCTGCAAGACCACCATGAACAAAAATCATGTCAGCAAGCAGAAGAAAAGCCTCAGTGTGCTCTTTTGTTCATACTGCTGCCCTCTAGTAACACTTCATGGCAACTGCAGCATAAGAATGGGACTGAGAAGAGGGCTGTCCTATGCAAATAATATCCTCCCATGCATACTTTCTTCTGAGACGGTCGGCGGCTTGTGCCGTGATACCGCTTCCAACAAATGGTCTTCAACCAAATTTAAAAAAAGCCCACCTGCCTTAGATGAAGGATTTTGCAACTCGAAGGAAGCACATGGGGACATCACCCTCATTTAGCAGGGTCCTAAATTGCCTGCTGTCAGCCTGTATACAGAACAAGGGCGTTCGTGGGCGTTCGTGAGCGTTCCTCAAAGGAAGGAGGTGGGTGATTAATTCACAGTGCCAGGGCAGGCCCAGCCCAGCCCAGCCCAGCGCAGCCCAGCCCGGCACAGCGCACTGCTGTGGAGGTCCATTCCTTCACATCCTGCAGCAGGCATGATGCAGACCTACTAGAGCAAAGGCTTGACTCTGCCCTTGTCTGTCTCTTAAAGAAAACAATCTTTCTAGCTTCTTATTGCACCTGATAAATGGACTCTAGCTTGCCTCAAACTTGACCCATCATTTCATTAGCCAGAGCTCATACTTGACCTTTATTTCTATCCAAGCTCACTGGCACCAAACCCCTGATTTGAGCGAGTTACTCACACCAAAATGAAAAATCACCATCATCCAACCTATTTTACAATAAGTGTAGCACCTTCCTCGCATTCTTGTGCTCAGTTATAACCCCCAATACCACAATTGCACTCTGCAATTCACCAAACTTAAAGGAAAAGGAATGAAGACATTGATAAAGGAAGACAAGGCCTTGTCCCTATTGCACCTACTTGAGAAATAGGGAGGTTGGTAGAAGGTCATGAGGGAAAACATTTGAAATTTTGGGACACACATGCCAAAAAGAGTGTCCACTTTTCTCCTCTGTTACCAAGTAAAAAAAAATCTTAGCAAAAAAAAAAACATTCACTTTTTGAAAATTTCCACCTTGGGATACCTCTACTGCATTGGCAGGATTCGAACCCTGGCCTGTGAGGGCTGTCTGCACCAAAGGTACAAGACTTACCTTTGAGCTATAGCTCCTTAGTGGTCTAGAGGATTGCAGTAGTAACTATAAGCAACATGAAGGCCTTGGTGTCCTTCCCGGCAGCTTCCATTGCACATGAAAAGGATGACCATGACATAAGGACAATTTGATAGGCTACATACATGGAAACCAGTGTGGTCCAGTGGGTAAGTGCCTGCCTTCCATGCAGGCAACCAGGGTTCAAATCCCGGGTTCGGCACCAGGTGACTGATGGTGGCAGAGCAGAGGTAAGTTGGATGTGGGCCTAAATGGCCAATTGGTAAGTAAAATGTGTCTGGGTGTTGTGTATGAGTGGAATCATGCCTAGTGAATGAGGGATTGCAGATTGGTTGGTAAGTAAAATAGGTGTGGCCTGAACAGAGACAGGTGAAAGAAAAGTAACAGGTGTTGTGTGCAGGAGGAGGAGGAGCCTAGTCAGAGTGGGTGGGGTTAGAGAGGAGGAGTATAGGAGGGCCTGGGTCAGAGAGGAGGGGTATAGGAGGAGCCTAGTCAGAGTGGGAGGGGTCAGAGAGGAGGAGTATAGGAGGAGCCAGGTCAGAGAGGAGGGGTGTAGGTGGAGCCTTGTCAGAGTGGGAGGGGTCAGAGAGGAGGAGTATAGGCGGAGCCTGGGCAGAGAGGAGGGGTATAGGAGGAGCCTAGTCAGAGTGGGAGGGGTCAGAGAGGAGGAGTATAGGAGGAGCCAGGTCAGAGAGGAGGGGTGTAGGTGGAGCCTTGTCAGAGTGGGAGGGGTCAGAGAGGAGGAGTATAGGCGGAGCCTGGGCAGAATGGGTGGGTTCAGAGAGCAGAGGAAGGGGAGGAGGATCCTGACTTATTGTGGGGTACTGCAAATACTTTTTTACTGCACCCCCCTATACTCTCTGATTTCTGTTGGGAGGGGGCAGTCAAAATTTGGGGGAGCAGTATTAAAAGGTGCTTAGGCGCAACGTGAAGGCGATGGGGTGCACACAATGGCTTGGCTTCCAGGTACTTTTTGGGGGGCTACCATTAGTTTTTATTGCTCTGATCCTCCCTCATGGGGTGTACCCCAAATGGTTAGGGGCCACGGGGGGGGCAAGAAGCTGTTTGACAGTTTCTATTAACAACAGGGGTCACCATACGATTCTGCTGCAGTTATGGTATTGAAAGGTAAAACAAGGAGCATTTGGCTGTATTTTTGCAGGTGGGGTGCCCCAAAATGTTTCTGCCAGCAGCAGCAGCAGCCCCCTTCCTCGCCACCCTGCAGATTGGTATAGGTACCTTTAGGACATTTCTGTTGAAAACAGAGGCTATAGCGAATCGCGCTACAAAATCCGAGAGCACTAACACTTGCTAAATAAAGGTGGCATCGGAGCATACGAATGAGGCAGGGAGAGGCTACTGTTGCAATTGGTTTGGTGGGTCATAGTGAATAACCTCGGCATGCAAATAGGCAGAAGTGTGAGGATTGGCAGTGTCTGTAGAGAATTTTGGCATGCTCTTCAGTTGATGTTTTCCTCCTTGAACTACAGAGGAAAGGCCTGGCCTTACTGTTGGGCAAAACATGTATTTATGATTTTAAGAAGTGTAGTCTGGATGTACTGAGAGGGCCTGTACAGTACGGTAAATGCCTGTATACCCCTGCAATGTGCATCCAACTGTCACTTGAGATTGAACAGCGAACGAAGCAGCTGGGTTACTGACTGAATGTAAATGGAAGGCACATAGGAAGGGTGTTTGTGGTCACTCAAATGATTGAAACCTGGTTGATGCACTACCAAAGCTGGGGTACCAGGGGGGAACATTTATGGGGTATTGAGATGGTGGTGTCCAGAGGTCAAAATATGTTTCAGAGACACAGAGGTACTGCGGTCCTGGTCCCACATTGGGGGTAGACAAAAGTCCATGCTAAAGATTTCTGTCCAACTGTTACCACATTTTGTGCAGCCTGGCTCCCTCTGTAACGATTCCCCAGTGTCTTTCGATCCTACAGATGACTGTAGCAAACTTCCCAAATTTTTTCTTGGCCTCATACTCCCAAAGGAGTGCCTGACATTTGCCAGCCTAACGATACTCACATTCTGGGAAAAACCTCACTAACTATGCATATTTATCTACCACACATGGCAAATCCTTACAATTGCAGAACATCATATCGCACTTGTCATCTTTGAGGTACTGTAAGTATTTGGATTTGAGGGAAATATTCATCCTTGCTTGCTCTCTCCCATCTGAAGTCTATGGTGCTGCTGTTCCTTTCTCACATGTCCCTTCAAAGAGACAAGTGACACACAGACTCAATCACTCAGCAAACATATATGCTTTGATGTTTTCATCTTGCTGTTTACCTTCCAAATATTCCCCCTGAACCACAAATAAAGGCCTGCCATTCCTCATCCCCTCAGTCAAAGCAGTCCTTCGCTCCTTAGGCCCTGCAAGACCACCATGAACAAAAATCATGTCAGCAAGCAGAAGAAAAGCCTCAGTGTGCTCTTTTGTTCATACTGCTGCCCTCTAGTAACACTTCATGGCAACTGCAGCATAAGAATGGGACTGAGAAGAGGGCTGTCCTATGCAAATAATATCCTCCCATGCATACTTTCTTCTGAGACGGTCGGCGGCTTGTGCCGTGATACCGCTTCCAACAAATGGTCTTCAACCAAATTTAAAAAAAGCCCACCTGCCTTAGATGAAGGATTTTGCAACTCGAAGGAAGCACATGGGGACATCACCCTCATTTAGCAGGGTCCTAAATTGCCTGCTGTCAGCCTGTATACAGAACAAGGGCGTTCGTGGGCGTTCGTGAGCGTTCCTCAAAGGAAGGAGGTGGGTGATTAATTCACAGTGCCAGGGCAGGCCCAGCCCAGCCCAGCCCAGCGCAGCCCAGCCCGGCACAGCGCACTGCTGTGGAGGTCCATTCCTTCACATCCTGCAGCAGGCATGATGCAGACCTACTAGAGCAAAGGCTTGACTCTGCCCTTGTCTGTCTCTTAAAGAAAACAATCTTTCTAGCTTCTTATTGCACCTGATAAATGGACTCTAGCTTGCCTCAAACTTGACCCATCATTTCATTAGCCAGAGCTCATACTTGACCTTTATTTCTATCCAAGCTCACTGGCACCAAACCCCTGATTTGAGCGAGTTACTCACACCAAAATGAAAAATCACCATCATCCAACCTATTTTACAATAAGTGTAGCACCTTCCTCGCATTCTTGTGCTCAGTTATAACCCCCAATACCACAATTGCACTCTGCAATTCACCAAACTTAAAGGAAAAGGAATGAAGACATTGATAAAGGAAGACAAGGCCTTGTCCCTATTGCACCTACTTGAGAAATAGGGAGGTTGGTAGAAGGTCATGAGGGAAAACATTTGAAATTTTGGGACACACATGCCAAAAAGAGTGTCCACTTTTCTCCTCTGTTACCAAGTAAAAAAAAATCTTAGCAAAAAAAAAAACATTCACTTTTTGAAAATTTCCACCTTGGGATACCTCTACTGCATTGGCAGGATTCGAACCCTGGCCTGTGAGGGCTGTCTGCACCAAAGGTACAAGACTTACCTTTGAGCTATAGCTCCTTAGTGGTCTAGAGGATTGCAGTAGTAACTATAAGCAACATGAAGGCCTTGGTGTCCTTCCCGGCAGCTTCCATTGCACATGAAAAGGATGACCATGACATAAGGACAATTTGATAGGCTACATACATGGAAACCAGTGTGGTCCAGTGGGTAAGTGCCTGCCTTCCATGCAGGCAACCAGGGTTCAAATCCCGGGTTCGGCACCAGGTGACTGATGGTGGCAGAGCAGAGGTAAGTTGGATGTGGGCCTAAATGGCCAATTGGTAAGTAAAATGTGTCTGGGTGTTGTGTATGAGTGGAATCATGCCTAGTGAATGAGGGATTGCAGATTGGTTGGTAAGTAAAATAGGTGTGGCCTGAACAGAGACAGGTGAAAGAAAAGTAACAGGTGTTGTGTGCAGGAGGAGGAGGAGCCTAGTCAGAGTGGGTGGGGTCAGAGAGGAGGAGCCAGGTCAGAGAGGAAGGGTATAGGTGAAGCCTAGTCAGAGTGGGTGGGGTTAGAGAGGAGGAGTATAGGAGGGCCTGGGTCAGAGAGGAGGGGTATAGGAGGAGCCTAGTCAGAGTGGGAGGGGTCAGAGAGGAGGAGTATAGGAGGAGCCAGGTCAGAGAGGAGGGGTGTAGGTGGAGCCTTGTCAGAGTGGGAGGGGTCAGAGAGGAGGAGTATAGGCGGAGCCTGGGCAGAGAGGAGGGGTATAGGAGGAGCCTAGTCAGAGTGGGAGGGGTCAGAGAGGAGGAGTATAGGAGGAGCCAGGTCAGAGAGGAGGGGTGTAGGTGGAGCCTTGTCAGAGTGGGAGGGGTCAGAGAGGAGGAGTATAGGCGGAGCCTGGGCAGAATGGGTGGGTTCAGAGAGCAGAGGAAGGGGAGGAGGATCCTGACTTATTGTGGGGTACTGCAAATACTTTTTTACTGCACCCCCCTATACTCTCTGATTTCTGTTGGGAGGGGGCAGTCAAAATTTGGGGGAGCAGTATTAAAAGGTGCTTAGGCGCAACGTGAAGGCGATGGGGTGCACACAATGGCTTGGCTTCCAGGTACTTTTTGGGGGGCTACCATTAGTTTTTATTGCTCTGATCCTCCCTCATGGGGTGTACCCCAAATGGTTAGGGGCCACGGGGGGGGCAAGAAGCTGTTTGACAGTTTCTATTAACAACAGGGGTCACCATACGATTCTGCTGCAGTTATGGTATTGAAAGGTAAAACAAGGAGCATTTGGCTGTATTTTTGCAGGTGGGGTGCCCCAAAATGTTTCTGCCAGCAGCAGCAGCAGCCCCCTTCCTCGCCACCCTGCAGATTGGTATAGGTACCTTTAGGACATTTCTGTTGAAAACAGAGGCTATAGCGAATCGCGCTACAAAATCCGAGAGCACTAACACTTGCTAAATAAAGGTGGCATCGGAGCATACGAATGAGGCAGGGAGAGGCTACTGTTGCAATTGGTTTGGTGGGTCATAGTGAATAACCTCGGCATGCAAATAGGCAGAAGTGTGAGGATTGGCAGTGTCTGTAGAGAATTTTGGCATGCTCTTCAGTTGATGTTTTCCTCCTTGAACTACAGAGGAAAGGCCTGGCCTTACTGTTGGGCAAAACATGTATTTATGATTTTAAGAAGTGTAGTCTGGATGTACTGAGAGGGCCTGTACAGTACGGTAAATGCCTGTATACCCCTGCAATGTGCATCCAACTGTCACTTGAGATTGAACAGCGAACGAAGCAGCTGGGTTACTGACTGAATGTAAATGGAAGGCACATAGGAAGGGTGTTTGTGGTCACTCAAATGATTGAAACCTGGTTGATGCACTACCAAAGCTGGGGTACCAGGGGGGAACATTTATGGGGTATTGAGATGGTGGTGTCCAGAGGTCAAAATATGTTTCAGAGACACAGAGGTACTGCGGTCCTGGTCCCACATTGGGGGTAGACAAAAGTCCATGCTAAAGATTTCTGTCCAACTGTTACCACATTTTGTGCAGCCTGGCTCCCTCTGTAACGATTCCCCAGTGTCTTTCGATCCTACAGATGACTGTAGCAAACTTCCCAAATTTTTTCTTGGCCTCATACTCCCAAAGGAGTGCCTGACATTTGCCAGCCTAACGATACTCACATTCTGGGAAAAACCTCACTAACTATGCATATTTATCTACCACACATGGCAAATCCTTACAATTGCAGAACATGTAAAAGTAACAGGTGTTGTGTGCAGGAGGAGGAGGAGCCTAGTCAGAGTGGGTGGGGTCAGAGAGGAGGAGCCAGGTCAGAGAGGAAGGGTATAGGTGAAGCCTAGTCAGAGTGGGTGGGGTTAGAGAGGAGGAGTATAGGAGGAGCTGGGTCAGAGAGGAGGGGTATAGGAGGAGCCTAGTCAGAGTGGGAGGGGTCAGAGAGGAGGAGTATAGGAGGAGCCAGGTCAGAGAGGAGGGGTGTAGGTGGAGCCTTGTCAGAGTGGGAGGGGTCAGAGAGGAGGAGTATAGGCGGAGCCTGGGCAGAGAGGAGGGGTATAGGAGGAGCCTAGTCAGAGTGGGAGGGGTCAGAGAGGAGGAGTATAGGAGGAGCCAGGTCAGAGAGGAGGGGTGTAGGTGGAGCCTTGTCAGAGTGGGAGGGGTCAGAGAGGAGGAGTATAGGCAGAGCCTGGGCAGAATGGGTGGTTTCAGAGAGCAGAGGAAGGGGAGGAGGATCCTGACTTATTGTGGGGTACTGCAAATACTTTTTTACTGCACCCCCCTATACTCTCTGATTTCTGTTGGGAGGGGGCAGTCAAAATTTGGGGGAGCAGTATTAAAAGGTGCTTAGGCGCAACGTGAAGGCGATGGGGTGCACACAATGGCTTGGCTTCCAGGTACTTTTTGGGGGGCTACCATTAGTTTTTATTGCTCTGATCCTCCCTCGTGGGGTGTACCCCAAATGGTTAGGGGCCACGGGGGGGGCAAGAAGCTGTTTGACAGTTTCTATTAACAACAGGGGTCACCATACGATTCTGCTGCAGTTATGGTATTGAAAGGTAAAACAAGGAGCATTTGGCTGTATTTTTGCAGGTGGGGTGCCCCAAAATGTTTCTGCCAGCAGCAGCAGCAGCCCCCTTCCTCGCCACCCTGCAGATTGGTATAGGTACCTTTAGGACATTTCTGTTGAAAACAGAGGCTATAGCGAATCGCGCTACAAAATCCGAGAGCACTAACACTTGCTAAATAAAGGTGGCATCGGAGCATACGAATGAGGCAGGGAGAGGCTACTGTTGCAATTGGTTTGGTGGGTCATAGTGAATAACCTCGGCATGCAAATAGGCAGAAGTGTGAGGATTGGCAGTGTCTGTAGAGAATTTTGGCATGCTCTTCAGTTGATGTTTTCCTCCTTGAACTACAGAGGAAAGGCCTGGCCTTACTGTTGGGCAAAACATGTATTTATGATTTTAAGAAGTGTAGTCTGGATGTACTGAGAGGGCCTGTACAGTACGGTAAATGCCTGTATACCCCTGCAATGTGCATCCAACTGTCACTTGAGATTGAACAGCGAACGAAGCAGCTGGGTTACTGACTGAATGTAAATGGAAGGCACATAGGAAGGGTGTTTGTGGTCACTCAAATGATTGAAACCTGGTTGATGCACTACCAAAGCTGGGGTACCAGGGGGGAACATTTATGGGGTATTGAGATGGTGGTGTCCAGAGGTCAAAATATGTTTCAGAGACACAGAGGTACTGCGGTCCTGGTCCCACATTGGGGGTAGACAAAAGTCCATGCTAAAGATTTCTGTCCAACTGTTACCACATTTTGTGCAGCCTGGCTCCCTCTGTAACGATTCCCCAGTGTCTTTCGATCCTACAGATGACTGTAGCAAACTTCCCAAATTTTTTCTTGGCCTCATACTCCCAAAGGAGTGCCTGACATTTGCCAGCCTAACGATACTCACATTCTGGGAAAAACCTCACTAACTATGCATATTTATCTACCACACATGGCAAATCCTTACAATTGCAGAACATCATATCGCACTTGTCATCTTTGAGGTACTGTAAGTATTTGGATTTGAGGGAAATATTCATCCTTGCTTGCTCTCTCCCATCTGAAGTCTATGGTGCTGCTGTTCCTTTCTCACATGTCCCTTCAAAGAGACAAGTGACACACAGACTCAATCACTCAGCAAACATATATGCTTTGATGTTTTCATCTTGCTGTTTACCTTCCAAATATTCCCCCTGAACCACAAATAAAGGCCTGCCATTCCTCATCCCCTCAGTCAAAGCAGTCCTTCGCTCCTTAGGCCCTGCAAGACCACCATGAACAAAAATCATGTCAGCAAGCAGAAGAAAAGCCTCAGTGTGCTCTTTTGTTCATACTGCTGCCCTCTAGTAACACTTCATGGCAACTGCAGCATAAGAATGGGACTGAGAAGAGGGCTGTCCTATGCAAATAATATCCTCCCATGCATACTTTCTTCTGAGACGGTCGGCGGCTTGTGCCGTGATACCGCTTCCAACAAATGGTCTTCAACCAAATTTAAAAAAAGCCCACCTGCCTTAGATGAAGGATTTTGCAACTCGAAGGAAGCACATGGGGACATCACCCTCATTTAGCAGGGTCCTAAATTGCCTGCTGTCAGCCTGTATACAGAACAAGGGCGTTCGTGGGCGTTCGTGAGCGTTCCTCAAAGGAAGGAGGTGGGTGATTAATTCACAGTGCCAGGGCAGGCCCAGCCCAGCCCAGCCCAGCGCAGCCCAGCCCGGCACAGCGCACTGCTGTGGAGGTCCATTCCTTCACATCCTGCAGCAGGCATGATGCAGACCTACTAGAGCAAAGGCTTGACTCTGCCCTTGTCTGTCTCTTAAAGAAAACAATCTTTCTAGCTTCTTATTGCACCTGATAAATGGACTCTAGCTTGCCTCAAACTTGACCCATCATTTCATTAGCCAGAGCTCATACTTGACCTTTATTTCTATCCAAGCTCACTGGCACCAA
Source organism: Lissotriton vulgaris (assembly GCF_964263255.1). Classification (NCBI taxonomy): domain Eukaryota; kingdom Metazoa; phylum Chordata; class Amphibia; order Caudata; family Salamandridae; genus Lissotriton; species Lissotriton vulgaris. The sequence continues at coordinate 1,532,228,411 of NC_141687.1, read as the reverse complement.
ACCCCTGATTTGAGCGAGTTACTCACACCAAAATGAAAAATCACCATCATCCAACCTATTTTACAATAAGTGTAGCACCTTCCTCGCATTCTTGTGCTCAGTTATAACCCCCAATACCACAATTGCACTCTGCAATTCACCAAACTTAAAGGAAAAGGAATGAAGACATTGATAAAGGAAGACAAGGCCTTGTCCCTATTGCACCTACTTGAGAAATAGGGAGGTTGGTAGAAGGTCATGAGGGAAAACATTTGAAATTTTGGGACACACATGCCAAAAAGAGTGTCCACTTTTCTCCTCTGTTACCAAGTAAAAAAAAATCTTAGCAAAAAAAAAAAACATTCACTTTTTGAAAATTTCCACCTTGGGATACCTCTACTGCATTGGCAGGATTCGAACCCTGGCCTGTGAGGGCTGTCTGCACCAAAGGTACAAGACTTACCTTTGAGCTATAGCTCCTTAGTGGTCTAGAGGATTGCAGTAGTAACTATAAGCAACATGAAGGCCTTGGTGTCCTTCCCGGCAGCTTCCATTGCACATGAAAAGGATGACCATGACATAAGGACAATTTGATAGGCTACATACATGGAAACCAGTGTGGTCCAGTGGGTAAGTGCCTGCCTTCCATGCAGGCAACCAGGGTTCAAATCCCGGGTTCGGCACCAGGTGACTGATGGTGGCAGAGCAGAGGTAAGTTGGATGTGGGCCTAAATGGCCAATTGGTAAGTAAAATGTGTCTGGGTGTTGTGTATGAGTGGAATCATGCCTAGTGAATGAGGGATTGCAGATTGGTTGGTAAGTAAAATAGGTGTGGCCTGAACAGAGACAGGTGAAAGAAAAGTAACAGGTGTTGTGTGCAGGAGGAGGAGGAGCCTAGTCAGAGTGGGTGGGGTCAGAGAGGAGGAGCCAGGTCAGAGAGGAAGGGTATAGGTGAAGCCTAGTCAGAGTGGGTGGGGTTAGAGAGGAGGGGTATAGGAGGAGCCTAGTCAGAGTGGGAGGGGTCAGAGAGGAGGAGTATAGGAGGAGCCAGGTCAGAGAGGAGGGGTGTAGGTGGAGCCTTGTCAGAGTGGGAGGGGTCAGAGAGGAGGAGTATAGGCGGAGCCTGGGCAGAGAGGAGGGGTATAGGAGGAGCCTAGTCAGAGTGGGAGGGGTCAGAGAGGAGGAGTATAGGAGGAGCCAGGTCAGAGAGGAGGGGTGTAGGTGGAGCCTTGTCAGAGTGGGAGGGGTCAGAGAGGAGGAGTATAGGCAGAGCCTGGGCAGAATGGGTGGGTTCAGAGAGCAGAGGAAGGGGAGGAGGATCCTGACTTATTGTGGGGTACTGCAAATACTTTTTTACTGCACCCCCCTATACTCTCTGATTTCTGTTGGGAGGGGGCAGTCAAAATTTGGGGGAGCAGTATTAAAAGGTGCTTAGGCGCAACGTGAAGGCGATGGGGTGCACACAATGGCTTGGCTTCCAGGTACTTTTTGGGGGGCTACCATTAGTTTTTATTGCTCTGATCCTCCCTCGTGGGGTGTACCCCAAATGGTTAGGGGCCACGGGGGGGGGCAAGAAGCTGTTTGACAGTTTCTATTAACAACAGGGGTCACCATACGATTCTGCTGCAGTTATGGTATTGAAAGGTAAAACAAGGAGCATTTGGCTGTATTTTTGCAGGTGGGGTGCCCCAAAATGTTTCTGCCAGCAGCAGCAGCAGCCCCCTTCCTCGCCACCCTGCAGATTGGTATAGGTACCTTTAGGACATTTCTGTTGAAAACAGAGGCTATAGCGAATCGCGCTACAAAATCCGAGAGCACTAACACTTGCTAAATAAAGGTGGCATCGGAGCATACGAATGAGGCAGGGAGAGGCTACTGTTGCAATTGGTTTGGTGGGTCATAGTGAATAACCTCGGCATGCAAATAGGCAGAAGTGTGAGGATTGGCAGTGTCTGTAGAGAATTTTGGCATGCTCTTCAGTTGATGTTTTCCTCCTTGAACTACAGAGGAAAGGCCTGGCCTTACTGTTGGGCAAAACATGTATTTATGATTTTAAGAAGTGTAGTCTGGATGTACTGAGAGGGCCTGTACAGTACGGTAAATGCCTGTATACCCCTGCAATGTGCATCCAACTGTCACTTGAGATTGAACAGCGAACGAAGCAGCTGGGTTACTGACTGAATGTAAATGGAAGGCACATAGGAAGGGTGTTTGTGGTCACTCAAATGATTGAAACCTGGTTGATGCACTACCAAAGCTGGGGTACCAGGGGGGAACATTTATGGGGTATTGAGATGGTGGTGTCCAGAGGTCAAAATATGTTTCAGAGACACAGAGGTACTGCGGTCCTGGTCCCACATTGGGGGTAGACAAAAGTCCATGCTAAAGATTTCTGTCCAACTGTTACCACATTTTGTGCAGCCTGGCTCCCTCTGTAACGATTCCCCAGTGTCTTTCGATCCTACAGATGACTGTAGCAAACTTCCCAAATTTTTTCTTGGCCTCATACTCCCAAAGGAGTGCCTGACATTTGCCAGCCTAACGATACTCACATTCTGGGAAAAACCTCACTAACTATGCATATTTATCTACCACACATGGCAAATCCTTACAATTGCAGAACATCATATCGCACTTGTCATCTTTGAGGTACTGTAAGTATTTGGATTTGAGGGAAATATTCATCCTTGCTTGCTCTCTCCCATCTGAAGTCTATGGTGCTGCTGTTCCTTTCTCACATGTCCCTTCAAAGAGACAAGTGACACACAGACTCAATCACTCAGCAAACATATATGCTTTGATGTTTTCATCTTGCTGTTTACCTTCCAAATATTCCCCCTGAACCACAAATAAAGGCCTGCCATTCCTCATCCCCTCAGTCAAAGCAGTCCTTCGCTCCTTAGGCCCTGCAAGACCACCATGAACAAAAATCATGTCAGCAAGCAGAAGAAAAGCCTCAGTGTGCTCTTTTGTTCATACTGCTGCCCTCTAGTAACACTTCATGGCAACTGCAGCATAAGAATGGGACTGAGAAGAGGGCTGTCCTATGCAAATAATATCCTCCCATGCATACTTTCTTCTGAGACGGTCGGCGGCTTGTGCCGTGATACCGCTTCCAACAAATGGTCTTCAACCAAATTTAAAAAAAGCCCACCTGCCTTAGATGAAGGATTTTGCAACTCGAAGGAAGCACATGGGGACATCACCCTCATTTAGCAGGGCCCTAAATTGCCTGCTGTCAGCCTGTATACAGAACAAGGGCGTTCGTGGGCGTTCGTGAGCGTTCCTCAAAGGAAGGAGGTGGGTGATTAATTCACAGTGCCAGGGCAGGCCCAGCCCAGCCCAGCCCAGCGCAGCCCAGCCCGGCACAGCGCACTGCTGTGGAGGTCCATTCCTTCACATCCTGCAGCAGGCATGATGCAGACCTACTAGAGCAAAGGCTTGACTCTGCCCTTGTCTGTCTCTTAAAGAAAACAATCTTTCTAGCTTCTTATTGCACCTGATAAATGGACTCTAGCTTGCCTCAAACTTGACCCATCATTTCATTAGCCAGAGCTCATACTTGACCTTTATTTCTATCCAAGCTCACTGGCACCAAACCCCTGATTTGAGCGAGTTACTCACACCAAAATGAAAAATCACCATCATCCAACCTATTTTACAATAAGTGTAGCACCTTCCTCGCATTCTTGTGCTCAGTTATAACCCCCAATACCACAATTGCACTCTGCAATTCACCAAACTTAAAGGAAAAGGAATGAAGACATTGATAAAGGAAGACAAGGCCTTGTCCCTATTGCACCTACTTGAGAAATAGGGAGGTTGGTAGAAGGTCACGAGGGAAAACATTTGAAATTTTGGGACACACATGCCAAAAAGAGTGTCCACTTTTCTCCTCTGTTACCAAGTAAAAAAAAATCTTAGCAAAAAAAAAAACATTCACTTTTTGAAAATTTCCACCTTGGGATACCTCTACTGCATTGGCAGGATTCGAACCCTGGCCTGTGAGGGCTGTCTGCACCAAAGGTACAAGACTTACCTTTGAGCTATAGCTCCTTAGTGGTCTAGCGGATTGCAGTAGTAACTATAAGCAACATGAAGGCCTTGGTGTCCTTCCCGGCAGCTTCCATTGCACATGAAAAGGATGACCATGACATAAGGACAATTTGATAGGCTACATACATGGAAACCAGTGTGGTCCAGTGGGTAAGTGCCTGCCTTCCATGCAGGCAACCAGGGTTCAAATCCCGGGTTCGGCACCAGGTGACTGATGGTGGCAGAGCAGAGGTAAGTTGGAGGTGGGCCTAAATGGCCAATTGGTAAGTAAAATGTGTCTGGGTGTTGTGTATGAGTGGAATCATGCCTAGTGAATGAGGGATTGCAGATTGGTTGGTAAGTAAAATAGGTGTGGCCTGAACAGAGACAGGTGAAAGAAAAGTAACAGGTGTTGTGTGCAGGAGGAGGAGGAGCCTAGTCAGAGTGGGTGGGGTCAGAGAGGAGGAGCCAGGTCAGAGAGGAGGGGTGTAGGTGGAGCCTTGTCAGAGTGGGAGGGGTCAGAGAGGAGGAGTATAGGCGGAGCCTGGGCAGAGAGGAGGGGTATAGGAGGAGCCTAGTCAGAGTGGGAGGGGTCAGAGAGGAGGAGTATAGGAGGAGCCAGGTCAGAGAGGAGGGGTGTAGGTGGAGCCTTGTCAGAGTGGGAGGGGTCAGAGAGGAGGAGTATAGGCAGAGCCTGGGCAGAATGGGTGGGTTCAGAGAGCAGAGGAAGGGGAGGAGGATCCTGACTTATTGTGGGGTACTGCAAATACTTTTTTACTGCACCCCCCTATACTCTCTGATTTCTGTTGGGAGGGGGCAGTCAAAATTTGGGGGAGCAGTATTAAAAGGTGCTTAGGCGCAACGTGAAGGCGATGGGGTGCACACAATGGCTTGGCTTCCAGGTACTTTTTGGGGGGCTACCATTAGTTTTTATTGCTCTGATCCTCCCTCATGGGGTGTACCCCAAATGGTTAGGGGCCACGGGGGGGGCAAGAAGCTGTTTGACAGTTTCTATTAACAACAGGGGTCACCATACGATTCTGCTGCAGTTATGGTATTGAAAGGTAAAACAAGGAGCATTTGGCTGTATTTTTGCAGGTGGGGTGCCCCAAAATGTTTCTGCCAGCAGCAGCAGCCCCCTTCCTCGCCACCCTGCAGATTGGTATAGGTACCTTTAGGACATTTCTGTTGAAAACAAAGGCTATAGCGAATCGCGCTACAAAATCCGAGAGTACTAACACTTGCTAAATAAAGGTGGCATCGGAGCATACGAATGAGGCAGGGAGAGGCTACTGTTGCAATTGGTTTGGTGGGTCATAGTGAATAACCTCGGCATGCAAATAGGCAGAAGTGTGAGGATTGGCAGTGTCTGTAGAGAATTTTGGCATGCTCTTCAGTTGATGTTTTCCTCCTTGAACTACAGAGGAAAGGCCTGGCCTTACTGTTGGGCAAAACATGTATTTATGATTTTAAGAAGTGTAGTCTGGATGTACTGAGAGGGCCTGTACAGGACGGTAAATGCCTGTATACCCCTGCAATGTGCATCCAACTGTCACTTGAGATTGAACAGCGAACGAAGCAGCTGGGTTACTGACTGAATGTAAATGGAAGGCACATAGGAAGGGTGTTTGTGGTCACTCAAATGATTGAAACCTGGTTGATGCACTACCAAAGCTGGGGTACCAGGGGGGAACATTTATGGGGTATTGAGATGGTGGTGTCCAGAGGTCAAAATATGTTTCAGAGACACAGAGGTACTGCGGTCCTGGTCCCACATTGGGGGTAGACAAAAGTCCATGCTAAAGATTTCTGTCCAACTGTTACCACATTTTGTGCAGCCTGGCTCCCTCTGTAACGATTCCCCAGTGTCTTTCGATCCTACAGATGACTGTAGCAAACTTCCCAAATTTTTTCTTGGCCTCATACTCCCAAAGGAGTGCCTGACATTTGCCAGCCTAACGATACTCACATTCTGGGAAAAACCTCACTAACTATGCATATTTATCTACCACACATGGCAAATCCTTACAATTGCAGAACATCATATCGCACTTGTCATCTTTGAGGTACTGTAAGTATTTGGATTTGAGGGAAATATTCATCCTTGCTTGCTCTCTCCCATCTGAAGTCTATGGTGCTGCAGTTCCTTTCTCACATGTCCCTTCAAAGAGACAAGTGACACACAGACTCAATCACTCAGCAAACATATATGCTTTGATGTTTTCTTCTTGCTGTTTACCTTCCAAATATTCCCCCTGAACCACAAATAAAGGCCTGCCATTCCTCATCCCCTCAGTCAAAGCAGTCCTTCGCTCCTTAGGCCCTGCAAGACCACCATGAACAAAAATCATGTCAGCAAGCAGAAGAAAAGCCTCAGTGTGCTCTTTTGTTCATACTGCTGCCCTCTAGTAACACTTCATGGCAACTGCAGCATAAGAATGGGACTGAGAAGAGGGCTGTCCTATGCAAATAATATCCTCCCATGCATACTTTCTTCTGAGACGGTCGGCGGCTTGTGCCGTGATACCGCTTCCAACAAATGGTCTTCAACCAAATTTTAAAAAAGCCCACCTGCCTTAGATGAAGGATTTTGCAACTCGAAGGAAGCACATGGGGACATCACCCTCATTTAGCAGGGTCCTAAATTGCCTGCTGTCAGCCTGTATACAGAACAAGGGCGTTCGTGGGCGTTCGTGAGCGTTCCTCAAAGGAAGGAGGTGGGTGATTAATTCACAGTGCCAGGGCAGGCCCAGCCCAGCCCAGCCCAGCGCAGCCCAGCCCGGCACAGCGCACTGCTGTGGAGGTCCATTCCTTCACATCCTGCAGCAGGCATGATGCAGACCTACTAGAGCAAAGGCTTGACTCTGCCCTTGTCTGTCTCTTAAAGAAAACAATCTTTCTAGCTTCTTATTGCACCTGATAAATGGACTCTAGCTTGCCTCAAACTTGACCCATCATTTCATTAGCCAGAGCTCATACTTGACCTTTATTTCTATCCAAGCTCACTGGCACCAAACCCCTGATTTGAGCGAGTTACTCACACCAAAATGAAAAATCACCATCATCCAACCTATTTTACAATAAGTGTAGCACCTTCCTCGCATTCTTGTGCTCAGTTATAACCCCCAATACCACAATTGCACTCTGCAATTCACCAAACTTAAAGGAAAAGGAATGAAGACATTGATAAAGGAAGACAAGGCCTTGTCCCTATTGCACCTACTTGAGAAATAGGGAGGTTGGTAGAAGGTCATGAGGGAAAACATTTGAAATTTTGGGACACACATGCCAAAAAGAGTGTCCACTTTTCTCCTCTGTTACCAAGTAAAAAAAAATCTTAGCAAAAAAAAAAAACATTCACTTTTTGAAAATTTCCACCTTGGGATACCTCTACTGCATTGGCAGGATTCGAACCCTGGCCTGTGAGGGCTGTCTGCACCAAAGGTACAAGACTTACCTTTGAGCTATAGCTCCTTAGTGGTCTAGAGGATTGCAGTAGTAACTATAAGCAACATGAAGGCCTTGGTGTCCTTCCCGGCGGCTTCCATTGCACATGAAAAGGATGACCATGACATAAGGACAATTTGATAGGCTACATACATGGAAACCAGTGTGGTCCAGTGGGTAAGTGCCTGCCTTCCATGCAGGCAACCAGGGTTCAAATCCCGGGTTCGGCACCAGGTGACTGATGGTGGCAGAGCAGAGGTAAGTTGGAGGTGGGCCTAAATGGCCAATTGGTAAGTAAAATGTGTCTGGGTGTTGTGTACGAGTGGAATCATGCCTAGTGAATGATGGATTGCAGATTGGTTGGTAAGTAAAATAGGTGTGGCCTGAACAGAGACAGGTGAAAGAAAAGTAACAGGTGTTGTGTGCAGGAGGAGCCTAGTCAGAGTGGGTGGGGTCAGAGAGGAGGAGCCAGGTCAGAGAGGAAGGGTATAGGTGAAGCCTAGTCAGAGTGGGTGGGGTTAGAGAGGAGGAGTATAGGAGGAGCTGGGTCAGAGAGGAGGGGTATAGGAGGAGCCTAGTCAGAGTGGGAGGGGTCAGAGAGGAGGAGTATAGGAGGAGCCAGGTCAGAGAGGAGGGGTGTAGGTGGAGCCTTGTCAGAGTGGGAGGGGTCAGAGAGGAGGAGTATAGGCGGAGCCTGGGCAGAGAGGAGGGGTATAGGAGGAGCTGGGTCAGAGAGGAGGGGTATACGAGGAGCCTAGTCAGAGTGGGAGGGGTCAGAGAGTAGGAGTATAGAAGGAGCCTAGTCAGAGTGGATGGGGTCAGAGAGGAGGAGCCAGGTCAGAGAGGAGGGGTATAGGTGAAGCCTAGTCAGAGTGGGTGGGGTTAGAGAGGAGGAGTATAGGAGGAGCTGGGTCAGAGAGGAGGGGTATAGAAGGAGCCTAGTCAGAGTGGGAGGGGTCAGAGTGGAGGAGTATAGTAGGAGCCTAGTCAGAGTGGGTGGGGTCAGAGAGGAGGAGCCAGGTCAGAGAGGAGGGGTATAGGTGAAGCCTAGTCTGGGTGGGGTTAGAGAGGAGGAGTATAGGAGGAGCTGGGTCAGAGAGGAGGGGTATAGAAGGAGCCTAGTCAGAGTGGGAGGGGTCAGAGTGGAGGAGTATAGTAGGAGCCTAGTCAGAGTGGGTGGGGTCAGAGAGGAGGAGCTGGGTCAGAGAGGAGGGGTATAGGAGGAGCCTAGTCAGAGTGGGAGGGGTCAGAGAGGAGGAGTATAGGAGGAGCCAGGTCAGAGAGGAGGGGTATAGGTGGAGCCTTGTCAGAGTGGGAGGGGTCAGAGAGGAGGAGTATAGGCGGAGCCAGGTCAAAGAGGAGGGGTATAGGTGAAGCCTAGTCAGAGTGGGTGGGGTTAGAGAGGAGGAGTATAGGAGGAGCTGGGTCAGAGAGGAGGGGTCAGAGAGGAGGAGTATAGGAGGAGCTGGGTCAGAGTGGGAGGGGTCAGAGAGGTGGAGTATAGGAGGAGCCAGGTCAGAGAGGAGGGGTGTAGGTGGAGCCTTGTCAGAGTGGGAGGGGTCAGAGAGTAGGAGTATAGAAGGAGCCTAGTCAGAGTGGATGGGGTCAGAGAGGAGGAGCCAGGTCAGAGAGGAGGGGTGTAGGTGGAGCCTTGTCAGAGTGGGAGGGGTCAGAGAGGAGGAGTATAGGCGGAGCCTGGGCAGAGAGGAGGGGTATAGGAGGAGCCTAGTCAGAGTGGGAGGGGTCAGAAAGGAGGAGTATAGGAGGAGCCAGGTCAGAGAGGAGGGGTGTAGGTGGAGCCTTGTCAGAGTGGGAGGGGTCAGAGAGGAGGAGTATAGGCAGAGCCTGGGCAGAATGGGTGGGTTCAGAGAGCAGAGGAAGGGGAGGAGGATCCTGACTTATTGTGGGGTACTGCAAATACTTTTTTACTGCACCCCCCTATACTCTCTGATTTCTGTTGGGAGGGGGCAGTCAAAATTTGGGGGAGCAGTATTAAAAGGTGCTTAGGCGCAACGTGAAGGCGATGGGGTGCACACAATGGCTTGGCTTCCAGGTACTTTTTGGGGGCTACCATTAGTTTTTATTGCTCTGATCCTCCCTCATGGGGTGTACCCCAAATGGTTAGGGGCCACGGGGGGGGGGCAAGAAGCTGTTTGACAGTTTCTATTAACAACAGGGGTCACCATACGATTCTGCTGCAGTTATGGTATTGAAAGGTAAAACAAGGAGCATTTGGCTGTATTTTTGCAGGTGGGGTGCCCCAAAATGTTACTGCCAGCAGCAGCAGCAGCCCCCTTCCTCGCCACCCTGCAGATTGGTATAGGTACCTTTAGGACATTTCTGTTGAAAACAGAGGCTATAGCGAATCGCGCTACAAAATCCGAGAGCACTAACACTTGCTAAATAAAGGTGGCATCGGAGCATACGAATGAGGCAGGGAGAGGCTACTGTTGCAATTGGTTTGGTGGGTCATAGTGAATAACCTCGGCATGCAAATAGGCAGAAGTGTGAGGATTGGCAGTGTCTGTAGAGAATTTTGGCATGCTCTTCAGTTGATGTTTTCCTCCTTGAACTACAGAGGAAAGGCCTGGCCTTACTGTTGGGCAAAACATGTATTTATGATTTTAAGAAGTGTAGTCTGGATGTACTGAGAGGGCCTGTACAGTACGGTAAATGCCTGTATACCCCTGCAATGTGCATCCAACTGTCACTTGAGATTGAACAGCGAACGAAGCAGCTGGGTTACTGACTGAATGTAAATGGAAGGCACATAGGAAGGGTGTTTGTGGTCACTCAAATGATTGAAACCTGGTTGATGCACTACCAAAGCTGGGGTACCAGGGGGGAACATTTATGGGGTATTGAGATGGTGGTGTCCAGAGGTCAAAATATGTTTCAGAGACACAGAGGTACTGCGGTCCTGGTCCCACATTGGGGGTAGACAAAAGTCCATGCTAAAGATTTCTGTCCAACTGTTACCACATTTTGTGCAGCCTGGCTCCCTCTGTAACGATTCCCCAGTGTCTTTCGATCCTACAGATGACTGTAGCAAACTTCCCAAATTTTTTCTTGGCCTCATACTCCCAAAGGAGTGCCTGACATTTGCCAGCCTAACGATACTCACATTCTGGGAAAAACCTCACTAACTATGCATATTTATCTACCACACATGGCAAATCCTTACAATTGCAGAACATCATATCGCACTTGTCATCTTTGAGGTACTGTAAGTATTTGGATTTGAGGGAAATATTCATCCTTGCTTGCTCTCTCCCATCTGAAGTCTATGGTGCTGCTGTTCCTTTCTCACATGACCCTTCAAAGAGACAAGTGACACACAGACTCAATCACTCAGCAAACATATATGCTTTGATGTTTTCATCTTGCTGTTTACCTTCCAAATATTCCCCCTGAACCACAAATAAAGGCCTGCCATTCCTCATCCCCTCAGTCAAAGCAGTCCTTCGCTCCTTGGGCCCTGCAAGACCACCATGAACAAGAATCATGTCAGCAAGCAGAAGAAAAGCCTCAGTGTGCTCTTTTGTTCATACTGCTGCCCTCTAGTAACACTTCATGGCAACTGCAGCATAAGAATAGGACTGAGAAGAGGGCTGTCCTATGCAAATAATATCCTCCCATGCATACTTTCTTCTGAGACGGTCGGCGGCTTGTGCCGTGATACCGCTTCCAACAAATGGTCTTCAACCAAATTTTAAAAAAGCCCACCTGCCTTAGATGAAGGATTTTGCAACTCGAAGGAAGCACATGGGGACATCACCCTCATTTAGCAGGGTCCTAAATTGCCTGCTGTCAGCCTGTATACAGAACAAGGGCGTTTGTGGGCGTTCGTGAGCGTTCCTCAAAGGAAGGAGGTGGGTGATTAATTCACAATGCCAGGGCAGGCCCAGCCCAGCCCAGCCCAGCCCAGCCCAGCCCAGCGCAGCCCAGCCCAGCGCAGCCCAGCCCGGCACAGCGCACTGCTGTGGAGGTCCATTCCTTCACATCTTGCAGCAGGCATGATGCAGACCTACTAGAGCAAAGGCTTGACTCTGCCCTTGTCTGTCTCTTAAAGAAAACAATCTTTCTAGCTTCTTATTGCACCTGATAAATGGACTCTAGCTTGCCTCAAACTTGACCCATCATTTCATTAGCCAGAGCTCATACTTGACCTTTATTTCTATCCAAGCTCACTGGCACCAAACCCCTGATTTGAGCGAGTTACTCACACCAAAATGAAAAATCACCATCATCCAACCTATTTTACAATAAGTGTAGCACCTTCCTCGCATTCTTGTGCTCAGTTATAACCCCCAATACCACAATTGCACTCTGCAATTCACCAAACTTAAAGGAAAAGGAATGAAGACATTGATAAAGGAAGACAAGGCCTTGTCCCTATTGCACCTACTTGAGAAATAGGGAGGTTGGTAGAAGGTCATGAGGGAAAACATTTGAAATTTTGGGACACACATGCCAAAAAGAGTGTCCACTTTTCTCCTCTGTTACCAAGTAAAAAAAAATCTTAGCAAAAAAAAAAACATTCACTTTTTGAAAATTTCCACCTTGGGATACCTCTACAGCATTGGCAGGATTCGAACCCTGGCCTGTGAGGGCTGTCTGCACCAAAGGTACAAGACTTACCTTTGAGCTATAGCTCCTTAGTGGTCTAGAGGATTGCAGTAGTAACTATAAGCAACATGAAGGCCTTGGTGTCCTTCCCGGCGGCTTCCATTGCACATGAAAAGGATGACCATGACATAAGGACAATTTGATAGGCTACATACATGGAAACCAGTGTGGTCCAGTGGGTAAGTGCCTGCCTTCCATGCAGGCAACCAGGGTTCAAATCCCGGGTTCGGCACCAGGTGACTGATGGTGGCAGAGCAGAGGTAAGTTGGAGGTGGGCCTAAATGGCCAATTGGTAAGTAAAATGTGTCTGGGTGTTGTGTACGACTGGAATCATGCCTAGTGAATGAGGGATTGCAGATTGGTTGGTAAGTAAAATAGGTGTGGCCTGAACAGAGACAGGTGAAAGAAAGGTAACAGGTGTTGTGTGCAGGAGGAGGAGGAGCCTAGTCAGAGTGGGTGGGGTCAGAGAGGAGGAGCCAGGTCAGAGAGGAAGGGTATAGGTGAAGCCTAGTCAGAGTGGGTGGGGTTAGAGAGGAGGAGTATAGGAGGAGCTGGGTCAGAGAGGAGGGGTATAGGAGGAGCCTAGTCAGAGTGGGAGGGGTCCGAGAGGAGGAGCCAGGTCAGAGAGGAGGGGTGTAGGTGGAGCCTTGTCAGAGTGGGAGGGGTCAGAGAGGAGGAGTATAGGCGGAGCCTGGGCAGAATGGGTGGGTTCAGAGAGCAGAGGAAGGGGAGGAGGATCCTGACTTATTGTGGGGTACTGCAAATACTTTTTTACTGCACCCCCCTATACTCTCTGATTTCTGTTGGGAGGGGGCAGTCAAAATTTGGGGGAGCAGTATTAAAAGGTGCTTAGGCGCAACGTGAAGGCGATGGGGTGCACACAATGGCTTGGCTTCCAGGTACTTTTTGGGGGGCTACCATTAGTTTTTATTGCTCTGATCCTCCCTCATGGGGTGTACCCCAAATGGTTAGGGGCCACGGGGGGGGGCAAGAAGCTGTTTGACAGTTTCTCTTAACAACAGGGGTCACCATACGATTCTGCTGCAGTTATGGTATTGAAAGGTAAAACAAGGAGCATTTGGCTGTATTTTTGCAGGTGGGGTGCCCCAAAATGTTACTGCCTGCAGCAGCAGCAGCCCCCTTCCTCGCCACCCTGCAGATTGGTATAGGTACCTTTAGGACATTTCTGTTGAAAACAGAGGCTATAGCGAATCGCGCTACAAAATCCGAGAGCACTAACACTTGCTAAATAAAGGTGGCATCGGAGCATACGAATGAGGCAGGGAGAGGCTACTGTTGCAATTGGTTTGGTGGGTCATAGTGAATAACCTCGGCATGCAAATAGGCAGAAGTGTGAGGATTGGCAGTGTCTGTAGAGAATTTTGGCATGCTCTTCAGTTGATGTTTTCCTCCTTGAACTACAGAGGAAAGGCCTGGCCTTACTGTTGGGCAAAACATGTATTTATGATTTTAAGAAGTGTAGTCTGGATGTACTGAGAGGGCCTGTACAGTACGGTAAATGCCTGTATACCCCTGCAATGTGCATCCAACTGTCACTTGAGATTGAACAGCGAACGAAGCAGCTGGGTTACTGACTGAATGTAAATGGAAGGTACATAGGAAGGGTGTTTGTGGTCACTCAAATGATTGAAACCTGGTTGATGCACTACCAAAGCTGGGGTACCAGGCGGAAACATTTGAGGGGTATTGAGATGGTGGTGTCCAGAGGTCAAAATATGTTTCAGAGACACAGAGGTACTGCGGTCCTGGTCCCACATTGGGGGTAGACAAAAGTCCATGCTAAAGATTTCTGTCCAACTGTTACCACATTTTGTGCAGCCTGGCTCCCTCTGTAACGATTCCCCAGTGTCTTTCGATCCTACAGATGACTGTAGCAAACTTCCCAAATTTTTTCTTGGCCTCATACTCCCAAAGGAGTGCCTGACATTTGCCAGCCTAACGATACTCACATTCTGGGAAAAACCTCACTAACTATGCATATTTATCTACCACACATGGCAAATCCTTACAATTGCAGAACATCATATCGCACTTGTCATCTTTGTGGTACTGTAAGTATTTGGATTTGAGGGAAATATTCATCCTTGCTTGCTCTCTCCCATCTGAAGTCTATGGTGCTGCTGTTCCTTTCTCACATGTCCCTTCAAAGAGACAAGTGACACACAGACTCAATCACTCAGCAAACATATATGCTTTGACGTTTTCATCTTGCTGTTTACCTTCCAAATATTCCCCCTGAACCACAAATAAAGGCCTGCCATTCCTCATCCCCTCAGTCAAAGCAGTCCTTCGCTCCTTGGGCCCTGCAAGACCACCATGAACAAGAATCATGTCAGCAAGCAGAAGAAAAGCCTCAGTGTGCTCTTTTGTTCATACTGCTGCCCTCTAGTAACACTTCATGGCAACTGCAGCATAAGAATGGGACTGAGAAGAGGGCTGTCCTATGCAAATAATATCCTCCCATGCATACTTTCTTCTGAGACGGTCGGCGGCTTGTGCCGTGATACCGCTTCCAACAAATGGTCTTCAACCAAATTTTAAAAAAGCCCACCTGCCTTAGATGAAGGATTTTGCAACTCGAAGGAAGCACATGGGGACATCACCCTCATTTAGCAGGGTCCTAAATTGCCTGCTGTCAGCCTGTATACAGAACAAGGGCGTTTGTGGGCGTTCGTGAGCGTTCCTCAAAGGAAGGAGGTGGGTGATTAATTCACAGTGCCAGGGCAGGCCCAGCCCAGCCCAGCCCGGCACAGCGCACTGCTGTGGAGGTCCATTCCTTCACATCCTGCAGCAGGCATGATGCAGACCTACTAGAGCAAAGGCTTGACTCTGCCCTTGTCTGTCTCTTAAAGAAAACAATCTTTCTAGCTTCTTATTGCACCTGATAAATGGACTCTAGCTTGCCTCAAACTTGACCCATCATTTCATTAGCCAGAGCTCATACTTGACCTTTATTTCTATCCAAGCTCACTGGCACCAAACCCCTGATTTGAGCGAGTTACTCACACCAAAATGAAAAATCACCATCATCCAACCTATTTTACAATAAGTGTAGCACCTTCCTCGCATTCTTGTGCTCAGTTATAACCCCCAATACCACAATTGCACTCTGCAATTCACCAAACTTAAAGGAAAAGGAATGAAGACATTGATAAAGGAAGACAAGGCCTTGTCCCTATTGCACCTACTTGAGAAATAGGGAGGTTGGTAGAAGGTCATGAGGGAAAACATTTGAAATTTTGGGACACACATGCCAAAAAGAGTGTCCACTTTTCTCCTCTGTTACCAAGTAAAAAAAAATCTTAGCAAAAAAAAAAACATTCACTTTTTGAAAATTTCCACCTTGGGATACCTCTACAGCATTGGCAGGATTCGAACCCTGGCCTGTGAGGGCTGTCTGCACCAAAGGTACAAGACTTACCTTTGAGCTATAGCTCCTTAGTGGTCTAGAGGATTGCAGTAGTAACTATAAGCAACATGAAGGCCTTGGTGTCCTTCCCGGCGGCTTCCATTGCACATGAAAAGGATGACCATGACATAAGGACAATTTGATAGGCTACATACATGGAAACCAGTGTGGTCCAGTGGGTAAGTGCCTGCCTTCCATGCAGGCAACCAGGGTTCAAATCCCGGGTTCGGCACCAGGTGACTGATGGTGGCAGAGCAGAGGTAAGTTGGAGGTGGGCCTAAATGGCCAATTGGTAAGTAAAATGTGTCTGGGTGTTGTGTACGACTGGAATCATGCCTAGTGAATGAGGGATTGCAGATTGGTTGGTAAGTAAAATAGGTGTGGCCTGAACAGAGACAGGTGAAAGAACGGTAACAGGTGTTGTGTGGAGGAGGAGGAGCCTAGTCAGAGTGGGTGGGGTCAGAGAGGAGGAGCCAGGTCAGAGAGGAAGGGTATAGGTGAAGCCTAGTCAGAGTGGGTGGGGTTAGAGAGGAGGAGTATAGGAGGAGCTGGGTCAGAGAGGAGGGGTATAGGAGGAGCCTAGTCAGAGTGGGAGGGGTCAGAGAGGAGGAGTATAGGAGGAGCCAGGTCAGAGAGGAGGGGTGTAGGTGGAGCCTTGTCAGAGTGGGAGGGGTCAGAGAGGAGGAGTATAGGCGGAGCCTGGGCAGAGAGGAGGGGTATAGGAGGAGCCTAGTCAGAGTGGGAGGGGTCCGAGAGGAGGAGCCAGGTCAGAGAGGAGGGGTGTAGGTGGAGCCTTGTCAGAGTGGGAGGGGTCAGAGAGGAGGAGTATAGGCGGAGCCTGGGCAGAATGGGTGGGTTCAGAGAGCAGAGGAAGGGGAGGAGGATCCTGACTTATTGTGGGGTACTGCAAATACTTTTTTACTGCACCCCCCTATACTCTCTGATTTCTGTTGGGAGGGGGCAGTCAAAATTTGGGGGAGCAGTATTAAAAGGTGCTTAGGCGCAACGTGAAGGCGATGGGGTGCACACAATGGCTTGGCTTCCAGGTACTTTTTGGGGGGCTACCATTAGTTTTTATTGCTCTGATCCTCCCTCATGGGGTGTACCCCAAATGGTTAGGGGCCACGGGGGGGGGCAAGAAGCTGTTTGACAGTTTCTCTTAACAACAGGGGTCACCATACGATTCTGCTGCAGTTATGGTATTGAAAGGTAAAACAAGGAGCATTTGGCTGTATTTTTGCAGGTGGGGTGCCCCAAAATGTTACTGCCAGCAGCAGCAGCAGCCCCCTTCCTCGCCACCCTGCAGATTGGTATAGGTACCTTTAGGACATTTCTGTTGAAAACAGAGGCTATAGCGAATCGCGCTACAAAATCCGAGAGCACTAACACTTGCTAAATAAAGGTGGCATCGGAGCATACGAATGAGGCAGGGAGAGGCTACTGTTGCAATTGGTTTGGTGGGTCATAGTGAATAACCTCGGCATGCAAATAGGCAGAAGTGTGAGGATTGGCAGTGTCTGTAGAGAATTTTGGCATGCTCTTCAGTTGATGTTTTCCTCCTTGAACTACAGAGGAAAGGCCTGGCCTTACTGTTGGGCAAAACATGTATTTATGATTTTAAGAAGTGTAGTCTGGATGTACTGAGAGGGCCTGTACAGTACGGTAAATGCCTGTATACCCCTGCAATGTGCATCCAACTGTCACTTGAGATTGAACAGCGAACGAAGCAGCTGGGTTACTGACTGAATGTAAATGGAAGGTACATAGGAAGGGTGTTTGTGGTCACTCAAATGATTGAAACCTGGTTGATGCACTACCAAAGCTGGGGTACCAGGCGGAAACATTTGAGGGGTATTGAGATGGTGGTGTCCAGAGGTCAAAATATGTTTCAGAGACACAGAGGTACTGCGGTCCTGGTCCCACATTGGGGGTAGACAAAAGTCCATGCTAAAGATTTCTGTCCAACTGTTACTACATTTTGTGCAGCCTGGCTCCCTCTGTAACGATTCCCCAGTGTCTTTCGATCCTACAGATGACTGTAGCAAACTTCCCAAATTTTTTCTTGGCCTCATACTCCCAAAGGAGTGCCTGACATTTGCCAGCCTAACGATACTCACATTCTGGGAAAAACCTCACTAACTATGCATATTTATCTACCACACATGGCAAATCCTTACAATTGCAGAACATCATATCGAATTTGTCATCTTTGTGGTACTGTAAGTATTTGGATTTGAGGGAAATATTCATCCTTGCTTGCTCTCTCCCATCTGAAGTCTATGGTGCTGCTGTTCCTTTCTCACATGTCCCTTCAAAGAGACAAGTGACACACAGACTCAATCACTCAGCAAACATATATGCTTTGACGTTTTCATCTTGCTGTTTACCTTCCAAATATTCCCCCTGAACCACAAATAAAGGCCTGCCATTCCTCATCCCCTCAGTCAAAGCAGTCCTTCGCTCCTTGGGCCCTGCAAGACCACCATGAACAAGAATCATGTCAGCAAGCAGAAGAAAAGCCTCAGTGTGCTCTTTTGTTCATACTGCTGCCCTCTAGTAACACTTCATGGCAACTGCAGCATAAGAATAGGACTGAGAAGAGGGCTGTCCTATGCAAATAATATCCTCCCATGCATACTTTCTTCTGAGACGGTCGGCGGCTTGTGCCGTGATACCGCTTCCAACAAATGGTCTTCAACCAAATTTTAAAAAAGCCCACCTGCCTTAGATGAAGGATTTTGCAACTCGAAGGAAGCACATGGGGACATCACCCTCATTTAGCAGGGTCCTAAATTGCCTGCTGTCAGCCTGTATACAGAACAAGGGCGTTTGTGGGCGTTCGTGAGCGTTCCTCAAAGGAAGGAGGTGGGTGATTAATTCACAATGCCAGGGCAGGCCCAGCCCAGCCCAGCCCAGCCCAGCCCAGCCCAGCGCAGCCCAGCCCAGCGCAGCCCAGCCCGGCACAGCGCACTGCTGTGGAGGTCCATTCCTTCACATCTTGCAGCAGGCATGATGCAGACCTACTAGAGCAAAGGCTTGACTCTGCCCTTGTCTGTCTCTTAAAGAAAACAATCTTTCTAGCTTCTTATTGCACCTGATAAATGGACTCTAGCTTGCCTCAAACTTGACCCATCATTTCATTAGCCAGAGCTCATACTTGACCTTTATTTCTATCCAAGCTCACTGGCACCAAACCCCTGATTTGAGCGAGTTACTCACACCAAAATGAAAAATCACCATCATCCAACCTATTTTACAATAAGTGTAGCACCTTCCTCGCATTCTTGTGCTCAGTTATAACCCCCAATACCACAATTGCACTCTGCAATTCACCAAACTTAAAGGAAAAGGAATGAAGACATTGATAAAGGAAGACAAGGCCTTGTCCCTATTGCACCTACTTGAGAAATAGGGAGGTTGGTAGAAGGTCATGAGGGAAAACATTTGAAATTTTGGGACACACATGCCAAAAAGAGTGTCCACTTTTCTCCTCTGTTACCAAGTAAAAAAAAATCTTAGCAAAAAAAAAAACATTCACTTTTTGAAAATTTCCACCTTGGGATACCTCTACAGCATTGGCAGGATTCGAACCCTGGCCTGTGAGGGCTGTCTGCACCAAAGGTACAAGACTTACCTTTGAGCTATAGCTCCTTAGTGGTCTAGAGGATTGCAGTAGTAACTATAAGCAACATGAAGGCCTTGGTGTCCTTCCCGGCGGCTTCCATTGCACATGAAAAGGATGACCATGACATAAGGACAATTTGATAGGCTACATACATGGAAACCAGTGTGGTCCAGTGGGTAAGTGCCTGCCTTCCATGCAGGCAACCAGGGTTCAAATCCCGGGTTCGGCACCAGGTGACTGATGGTGGCAGAGCAGAGGTAAGTTGGAGGTGGGCCTAAATGGCCAATTGGTAAGTAAAATGTGTCTGGGTGTTGTGTACGACTGGAATCATGCCTAGTGAATGAGGGATTGCAGATTGGTTGGTAAGTAAAATAGGTGTGGCCTGAACAGAGACAGGTGAAAGAAAGGTAACAGGTGTTGTGTGCAGGAGGAGGAGGAGCCTAGTCAGAGTGGGTGGGGTCAGAGAGGAGGAGCCAGGTCAGAGAGGAAGGGTATAGGTGAAGCCTAGTCAGAGTGGGTGGGGTTAGAGAGGAGGAGTATAGGAGGAGCTGGGTCAGAGAGGAGGGGTATAGGAGGAGCCTAGTCAGAGTGGGAGGGGTCAGAGAGGAGGAGTATAGGAGGAGCCAGGTCAGAGAGGAGGGGTGTAGGTGGAGCCTTGTCAGAGTGGGAGGGGTCAGAGAGGAGGAGTATAGGTGGAGCCTGGGCAGAGAGGAGGGGTATAGGAGGAGACTAGTCAGAGTGGGAGGGGTCAGAGAGGAGGAGTATAGGAGGAGCCAGGTCAGAGAGGAGGGTTGTAGGTGGAGCCTTGTCAGAGTGGGAGGGGTCAGAGAGGAGGAGTATAGGCGGAGCCTGGGCAGAATGGGTGGGTTCAGAGAGCAGAGGAAGGGGAGGAGGATCCTGACTTATTGTGGGGTACTGCAAATACTTTTTTACTGCACCCCCCTATACTCTCTGATTTCTGTTGGGAGGGGGCAGTCAAAATTTGGGGGAGCAGTATTAAAAGGTGCTTAGGCGCAACGTGAAGGCGATGGGGTGCACACAATGGCTTGGCTTCCAGGTACTTTTTGGGGGCTACCATTAGTTTTTATTGCTCTGATCCTCCCTCATGGGGTGTACCCCAAATGGTTAGGGGCCACGGGGGGGGCAAGAAGCTGTTTGACAATTTCTATTAACAACAGGGGTCACCATACGATTCTGCTGCAGTTATGGTATTGAAAGGTAAAACAAGGAGCATTTGGCTGTATTTTTGCAGGTGGGGTGCCCCAAAATGTTACTGCCAGCAGCAGCAGCAGCCCCCTTCCTCGCCACCCTGCAGATTGGTATAGGTACCTTTAGGACATTTCTGTTGAAAACAGAGGCTATAGCGAATCGCGCTACAAAATCCGAGAGCACTAACACTTGCTAAATAAAGGTGGCATCGGAGCATACGAATGAGGCAGGGAGAGGCTACTGTTGCAATTGGTTTGGTGGGTCATAGTGAATAACCTCGGCATGCAAATAGGCAGAAGTGTGAGGATTGGCAGTGTCTGTAGAGAATTTTGGCATGCTCTTCAGTTGATGTTTTCCTCCTTGAACTACAGAGGAAAGGCCTGGCCTTACTGTTGGGCAAAACATGTATTTATGATTTTAAGAAGTGTAGTCTGGATGTACTGAGAGGGCCTGTACAGTACGGTAAATGCCTGTATACCCCTGCAATGTGCATCCAACTGTCACTTGAGATTGAACAGCGAACGAAGCAGCTGGGTTACTGACTGAATGTAAATGGAAGGTACATAGGAAGGGTGTTTGTGGTCACTCAAAAGATTGAAACCTGGTTGATGCACTACCAAAGCTGGGGTACCAGGCGGAAACATTTGAGGGGTATTGAGATGGTGGTGTCCAGAGGTCAAAATATGTTTCAGAGACACAGAGGTACTGCGGTCCTGGTCCCACATTGGGGGTAGACAAAAGTCCATGCTAAAGATTTCTGTCCAACTGTTACCACATTTTGTGCAGCCTGGCTCCCTCTGTAACGATTCCCCAGTGTCTTTCGATCCTACAGATGACTGTAGCAAACTTCCCAAATTTTTTCTTGGCCTCATACTCCCAAAGGAGTGCCTGACATTTGCCAGCCTAACGATACTCACATTCTGGGAAAAACCTCACTAACTATGCATATTTATCTACCACACATGGCAAATCCTTACAATTGCAGAACATCATATCGCACTTGTCATCTTTGTGGTACTGTAAGTATTTGGATTTGAGGGAAATATTCATCCTTGCTTGCTCTCTCCCATCTGAAGTCTATGGTGCTGCTGTTCCTTTCTCACATGTCCCTTCAAAGAGACAAGTGACACACAGACTCAATCACTCAGCAAACATATATGCTTTGACGTTTTCATCTTGCTGTTTACCTTCCAAATATTCCCCCTGAACCACAAATAAAGGCCTGCCATTCCTCATCCCCTCAGTCAAAGCAGTCCTTCGCTCCTTGGGCCCTGCAAGACCACCATGAACAAGAATCATGTCAGCAAGCAGAAGAAAAGCCTCAGTGTGCTCTTTTGTTCATACTGCTGCCCTCTAGTAACACTTCATGGCAACTGCAGCATAAGAATGGGACTGAGAAGAGGGCTGTCCTATGCAAATAATATCCTCCCATGCATACTTTCTTCTGAGACGGTCGGCGGCTTGTGCCGTGATACCGCTTCCAACAAATGGTCTTCAACCAAATTTTAAAAAAGCCCACCTGCCTTAGATGAAGGATTTTGCAACTCGAAGGAAGCACATGGGGACATCACCCTCATTTAGCAGGGTCCTAAATTGCCTGCTGTCAGCCTGTATACAGAACAAGGGCGTTCGTGGGCGTTCGTGAGCGTTCCTCAAAGGAAGGAGGTGGGTGATTAATTCACAGTGCCAGGGCAGGCCCAGCCCAGCCCAGCCCAGCGCAGCCCAGCCCGGCACAGCGCACTGCTGTGGAGGTCCATTCCTTCACATCCTGCAGCAGGCATGATGCAGACCTACTAGAGCAAAGGCTTGACTCTGCCCTTGTCTGTCTCTTAAAGAAAACAATCTTTCTAGCTTCTTATTGCACCTGATAAATGGACTCTAGCTTGCCTCAAACTTGACCCATCATTTCATTAGCCAGAGCTCATACTTGACCTTTATTTCTATCCAAGCTCACTGGCACCAAACCCCTGATTTGAGCGAGTTACTCACACCAAAATGAAAAATCACCATCATCCAACCTATTTTACAATAAGTGTAGCACCTTCCTCGCATTCTTGTGCTCAGTTATAACCCCCAATACCACAATTGCACTCTGCAATTCACCAAACTTAAAGGAAAAGGAATGAAGACATTGATAAAGGAAGACAAGGCCTTGTCCCTATTGCACCTACTTGAGAAATAGGGAGGTTGGTAGAAGGTCATGAGGGAAAACATTTGAAATTTTGGGACACACATGCCAAAAAGAGTGTCCACTTTTCTCCTCTGTTACCAAGTAAAAAAAAATCTTAGCAAAAAAAAAAACATTCACTTTTTGAAAATTTCCACCTTGGGATACCTCTACAGCATTGGCAGGATTCGAACCCTGGCCTGTGAGGGCTGTCTGCACCAAAGGTACAAGACTTACCTTTGAGCTATAGCTCCTTAGTGGTCTAGAGGATTGCAGTAGTAACTATAAGCAACATGAAGGCCTTGGTGTCCTTCCCGGCGGCTTCCATTGCACATGAAAAGGATGACCATGACATAAGGACAATTTGATAGGCTACATACATGGAAACCAGTGTGGTCCAGTGGGTAAGTGCCTGCCTTCCATGCAGGCAACCAGGGTTCAAATCCCGGGTTCGGCACCAGGTGACTGATGGTGGCAGAGCAGAGGTAAGTTGGAGGTGGGCCTAAATGGCCAATTGGTAAGTAAAATGTGTCTGGGTGTTGTGTACGACTGGAATCATGCCTAGTGAATGAGGGATTGCAGATTGGTTGGTAAGTAAAATAGGTGTGGCCTGAACAGAGACAGGTGAAAGAACGGTAACAGGTGTTGTGTGGAGGAGGAGGAGCCTAGTCAGAGTGGGTGGGGTCAGAGAGGAGGAGCCAGGTCAGAGAGGAAGGGTATAGGTGAAGCCTAGTCAGAGTGGGTGGGGTTAGAGAGGAGGAGTATAGGAGGAGCTGGGTCAGAGAGGAGGGGTATAGGAGGAGCCTAGTCAGAGTGGGAGGGGTCAGAGAGGAGGAGTATAGGAGGAGCCAGGTCAGAGAGGAGGGGTGTAGGTGGAGCCTTGTCAGAGTGGGAGGGGTCAGAGAGGAGGAGTATAGGCGGAGCCTGGGCAGAGAGGAGGGGTATAGGAGGAGCCTAGTCAGAGTGGGAGGGGTCCGAGAGGAGGAGCCAGGTCAGAGAGGAGGGGTGTAGGTGGAGCCTTGTCAGAGTGGGAGGGGTCAGAGAGGAGGAGTATAGGCGGAGCCTGGGCAGAATGGGTGGGTTCAGAGAGCAGAGGAAGGGGAGGAGGATCCTGACTTATTGTGGGGTACTGCAAATACTTTTTTACTGCACCCCCCTATACTCTCTGATTTCTGTTGGGAGGGGGCAGTCAAAATTTGGGGGAGCAGTATTAAAAGGTGCTTAGGCGCAACGTGAAGGCGATGGGGTGCACACAATGGCTTGGCTTCCAGGTACTTTTTGGGGGGCTACCATTAGTTTTTATTGCTCTGATCCTCCCTCATGGGGTGTACCCCAAATGGTTAGGGGCCACGGGGGGGGGCAAGAAGCTGTTTGACAGTTTCTCTTAACAACAGGGGTCACCATACGATTCTGCTGCAGTTATGGTATTGAAAGGTAAAACAAGGAGCATTTGGCTGTATTTTTGCAGGTGGGGTGCCCCAAAATGTTACTGCCAGCAGCAGCAGCAGCCCCCTTCCTCGCCACCCTGCAGATTGGTATAGGTACCTTTAGGACATTTCTGTTGAAAACAGAGGCTATAGCGAATCGCGCTACAAAATCCGAGAGCACTAACACTTGCTAAATAAAGGTGGCATCGGAGCATACGAATGAGGCAGGGAGAGGCTACTGTTGCAATTGGTTTGGTGGGTCATAGTGAATAACCTCGGCATGCAAATAGGCAGAAGTGTGAGGATTGGCAGTGTCTGTAGAGAATTTTGGCATGCTCTTCAGTTGATGTTTTCCTCCTTGAACTACAGAGGAAAGGCCTGGCCTTACTGTTGGGCAAAACATGTATTTATGATTTTAAGAAGTGTAGTCTGGATGTACTGAGAGGGCCTGTACAGTACGGTAAATGCCTGTATACCCCTGCAATGTGCATCCAACTGTCACTTGAGATTGAACAGCGAACGAAGCAGCTGGGTTACTGACTGAATGTAAATGGAAGGTACATAGGAAGGGTGTTTGTGGTCACTCAAATGATTGAAACCTGGTTGATGCACTACCAAAGCTGGGGTACCAGGCGGAAACATTTGAGGGGTATTGAGATGGTGGTGTCCAGAGGTCAAAATATGTTTCAGAGACACAGAGGTACTGCGGTCCTGGTCCCACATTGGGGGTAGACAAAAGTCCATGCTAAAGATTTCTGTCCAACTGTTACTACATTTTGTGCAGCCTGGCTCCCTCTGTAACGATTCCCCAGTGTCTTTCGATCCTACAGATGACTGTAGCAAACTTCCCAAATTTTTTCTTGGCCTCATACTCCCAAAGGAGTGCCTGACATTTGCCAGCCTAACGATACTCACATTCTGGGAAAAACCTCACTAACTATGCATATTTATCTACCACACATGGCAAATCCTTACAATTGCAGAACATCATATCGAATTTGTCATCTTTGTGGTACTGTAAGTATTTGGATTTGAGGGAAATATTCATCCTTGCTTGCTCTCTCCCATCTGAAGTCTATGGTGCTGCTGTTCCTTTCTCACATGTCCCTTCAAAGAGACAAGTGACACACAGACTCAATCACTCAGCAAACATATATGCTTTGACGTTTTCATCTTGCTGTTTACCTTCCAAATATTCCCCCTGAACCACAAATAAAGGCCTGCCATTCCTCATCCCCTCAGTCAAAGCAGTCCTTCGCTCCTTGGGCCCTGCAAGACCACCATGAACAAGAATCATGTCAGCAAGCAGAAGAAAAGCCTCAGTGTGCTCTTTTGTTCATACTGCTGCCCTCTAGTAACACTTCATGGCAACTGCAGCATAAGAATAGGACTGAGAAGAGGGCTGTCCTATGCAAATAATATCCTCCCATGCATACTTTCTTCTGAGACGGTCGGCGGCTTGTGCCGTGATACCGCTTCCAACAAATGGTCTTCAACCAAATTTTAAAAAAGCCCACCTGCCTTAGATGAAGGATTTTGCAACTCGAAGGAAGCACATGGGGACATCACCCTCATTTAGCAGGGTCCTAAATTGCCTGCTGTCAGCCTGTATACAGAACAAGGGCGTTTGTGGGCGTTCGTGAGCGTTCCTCAAAGGAAGGAGGTGGGTGATTAATTCACAATGCCAGGGCAGGCCCAGCCCAGCCCAGCCCAGCCCAGCCCAGCCCAGCGCAGCCCAGCCCAGCGCAGCCCAGCCCGGCACAGCGCACTGCTGTGGAGGTCCATTCCTTCACATCTTGCAGCAGGCATGATGCAGACCTACTAGAGCAAAGGCTTGACTCTGCCCTTGTCTGTCTCTTAAAGAAAACAATCTTTCTAGCTTCTTATTGCACCTGATAAATGGACTCTAGCTTGCCTCAAACTTGACCCATCATTTCATTAGCCAGAGCTCATACTTGACCTTTATTTCTATCCAAGCTCACTGGCACCAAACCCCTGATTTGAGCGAGTTACTCACACCAAAATGAAAAATCACCATCATCCAACCTATTTTACAATAAGTGTAGCACCTTCCTCGCATTCTTGTGCTCAGTTATAACCCCCAATACCACAATTGCACTCTGCAATTCACCAAACTTAAAGGAAAAGGAATGAAGACATTGATAAAGGAAGACAAGGCCTTGTCCCTATTGCACCTACTTGAGAAATAGGGAGGTTGGTAGAAGGTCATGAGGGAAAACATTTGAAATTTTGGGACACACATGCCAAAAAGAGTGTCCACTTTTCTCCTCTGTTACCAAGTAAAAAAAAATCTTAGCAAAAAAAAAAACATTCACTTTTTGAAAATTTCCACCTTGGGATACCTCTACAGCATTGGCAGGATTCGAACCCTGGCCTGTGAGGGCTGTCTGCACCAAAGGTACAAGACTTACCTTTGAGCTATAGCTCCTTAGTGGTCTAGAGGATTGCAGTAGTAACTATAAGCAACATGAAGGCCTTGGTGTCCTTCCCGGCGGCTTCCATTGCACATGAAAAGGATGACCATGACATAAGGACAATTTGATAGGCTACATACATGGAAACCAGTGTGGTCCAGTGGGTAAGTGCCTGCCTTCCATGCAGGCAACCAGGGTTCAAATCCCGGGTTCGGCACCAGGTGACTGATGGTGGCAGAGCAGAGGTAAGTTGGAGGTGGGCCTAAATGGCCAATTGGTAAGTAAAATGTGTCTGGGTGTTGTGTACGACTGGAATCATGCCTAGTGAATGAGGGATTGCAGATTGGTTGGTAAGTAAAATAGGTGTGGCCTGAACAGAGACAGGTGAAAGAAAGGTAACAGGTGTTGTGTGCAGGAGGAGGAGGAGCCTAGTCAGAGTGGGTGGGGTCAGAGAGGAGGAGCCAGGTCAGAGAGGAAGGGTATAGGTGAAGCCTAGTCAGAGTGGGTGGGGTTAGAGAGGAGGAGTATAGGAGGAGCTGGGTCAGAGAGGAGGGGTATAGGAGGAGCCTAGTCAGAGTGGGAGGGGTCAGAGAGGAGGAGTATAGGAGGAGCCAGGTCAGAGAGGAGGGGTGTAGGTGGAGCCTTGTCAGAGTGGGAGGGGTCAGAGAGGAGGAGGATAGGTGGAGCCTGGGCAGAGAGGAGGGGTATAGGAGGAGACTAGTCAGAGTGGGAGGGGTCAGAGAGGAGGAGTATAGGAGGAGCCAGGTCAGAGAGGAGGGTTGTAGGTGGAGCCTTGTCAGAGTGGGAGGGGTCAGAGAGGAGGAGTATAGGCGGAGCCTGGGCAGAATGGGTGGGTTCAGAGAGCAGAGGAAGGGGAGGAGGATCCTGACTTATTGTGGGGTACTGCAAATACTTTTTTACTGCACCCCCCTATACTCTCTGATTTCTGTTGGGAGGGGGCAGTCAAAATTTGGGGGAGCAGTATTAAAAGGTGCTTAGGCGCAACGTGAAGGCGATGGGGTGCACACAATGGCTTGGCTTCCAGGTACTTTTTGGGGGCTACCATTAGTTTTTATTGCTCTGATCCTCCCTCATGGGGTGTACCCCAAATGGTTAGGGGCCACGGGGGGGGCAAGAAGCTGTTTGACAATTTCTATTAACAACAGGGGTCACCATACGATTCTGCTGCAGTTATGGTATTGAAAGGTAAAACAAGGAGCATTTGGCTGTATTTTTGCAGGTGGGGTGCCCCAAAATGTTACTGCCAGCAGCAGCAGCAGCCCCCTTCCTCGCCACCCTGCAGATTGGTATAGGTACCTTTAGGACATTTCTGTTGAAAACAGAGGCTATAGCGAATCGCGCTACAAAATCCGAGAGCACTAACACTTGCTAAATAAAGGTGGCATCGGAGCATACGAATGAGGCAGGGAGAGGCTACTGTTGCAATTGGTTTGGTGGGTCATAGTGAATAACCTCGGCATGCAAATAGGCAGAAGTGTGAGGATTGGCAGTGTCTGTAGAGAATTTTGGCATGCTCTTCAGTTGATGTTTTCCTCCTTGAACTACAGAGGAAAGGCCTGGCCTTACTGTTGGGCAAAACATGTATTTATGATTTTAAGAAGTGTAGTCTGGATGTACTGAGAGGGCCTGTACAGTACGGTAAATGCCTGTATACCCCTGCAATGTGCATCCAACTGTCACTTGAGATTGAACAGCGAACGAAGCAGCTGGGTTACTGACTGAATGTAAATGGAAGGTACATAGGAAGGGTGTTTGTGGTCACTCAAAAGATTGAAACCTGGTTGATGCACTACCAAAGCTGGGGTACCAGGCGGAAACATTTGAGGGGTATTGAGATGGTGGTGTCCAGAGGTCAAAATATGTTTCAGAGACACAGAGGTACTGCGGTCCTGGTCCCACATTGGGGGTAGACAAAAGTCCATGCTAAAGATTTCTGTCCAACTGTTACCACATTTTGTGCAGCCTGGCTCCCTCTGTAACGATTCCCCAGTGTCTTTCGATCCTACAGATGACTGTAGCAAACTTCCCAAATTTTTTCTTGGCCTCATACTCCCAAAGGAGTGCCTGACATTTGCCAGCCTAACGATACTCACATTCTGGGAAAAACCTCACTAACTATGCATATTTATCTACCACACATGGCAAATCCTTACAATTGCAGAACATCATATCGCACTTGTCATCTTTGTGGTACTGTAAGTATTTGGATTTGAGGGAAATATTCATCCTTGCTTGCTCTCTCCCATCTGAAGTCTATGGTGCTGCTGTTCCTTTCTCACATGTCCCTTCAAAGAGACAAGTGACACACAGACTCAATCACTCAGCAAACATATATGCTTTGACGTTTTCATCTTGCTGTTTACCTTCCAAATATTCCCCCTGAACCACAAATAAAGGCCTGCCATTCCTCATCCCCTCAGTCAAAGCAGTCCTTCGCTCCTTGGGCCCTGCAAGACCACCATGAACAAGAATCATGTCAGCAAGCAGAAGAAAAGCCTCAGTGTGCTCTTTTGTTCATACTGCTGCCCTCTAGTAACACTTCATGGCAACTGCAGCATAAGAATGGGACTGAGAAGAGGGCTGTCCTATGCAAATAATATCCTCCCATGCATACTTTCTTCTGAGACGGTCGGCGGCTTGTGCCGTGATACCGCTTCCAACAAATGGTCTTCAACCAAATTTTAAAAAAGCCCACCTGCCTTAGATGAAGGATTTTGCAACTCGAAGGAAGCACATGGGGACATCACCCTCATTTAGCAGGGTCCTAAATTGCCTGCTGTCAGCCTGTATACAGAACAAGGGCGTTCGTGGGCGTTCGTGAGCGTTCCTCAAAGGAAGGAGGTGGGTGATTAATTCACAGTGCCAGGGCAGGCCCAGCCCAGCCCAGCCCAGCGCAGCCCAGCCCGGCACAGCGCACTGCTGTGGAGGTCCATTCCTTCACATCCTGCAGCAGGCATGATGCAGACCTACTAGAGCAAAGGCTTGACTCTGCCCTTGTCTGTCTCTTAAAGAAAACAATCTTTCTAGCTTCTTATTGCACCTGATAAATGGACTCTAGCTTGCCTCAAACTTGACCCATCATTTCATTAGCCAGAGCTCATACTTGACCTTTATTTCTATCCAAGCTCACTGGCACCAAACCCCTGATTTGAGCGAGTTACTCACACCAAAATGAAAAATCACCATCATCCAACCTATTTTACAATAAGTGTAGCACCTTCCTCGCATTCTTGTGCTCAGTTATAACCCCCAATACCACAATTGCACTCTGCAATTCACCAAACTTAAAGGAAAAGGAATGAAGACATTGATAAAGGAAGACAAGGCCTTGTCCCTATTGCACCTACTTGAGAAATAGGGAGGTTGGTAGAAGGTCATGAGGGAAAACATTTGAAATTTTGGGACACACATGCCAAAAAGAGTGTCCACTTTTCTCCTCTGTTACCAAGTAAAAAAAAATCTTAGCAAAAAAAAAAACATTCACTTTTTGAAAATTTCCACCTTGGGATACCTCTACAGCATTGGCAGGATTCGAACCCTGGCCTGTGAGGGCTGTCTGCACCAAAGGTACAAGACTTACCTTTGAGCTATAGCTCCTTAGTGGTCTAGAGGATTGCAGTAGTAACTATAAGCAACATGAAGGCCTTGGTGTCCTTCCCGGCGGCTTCCATTGCACATGAAAAGGATGACCATGACATAAGGACAATTTGATAGGCTACATACATGGAAACCAGTGTGGTCCAGTGGGTAAGTGCCTGCCTTCCATGCAGGCAACCAGGGTTCAAATCCCGGGTTCGGCACCAGGTGACTGATGGTGGCAGAGCAGAGGTAAGTTGGAGGTGGGCCTAAATGGCCAATTGGTAAGTAAAATGTGTCTGGGTGTTGTGTACGACTGGAATCATGCCTAGTGAATGAGGGATTGCAGATTGGTTGGTAAGTAAAATAGGTGTGGCCTGAACAGAGACAGGTGAAAGAACGGTAACAGGTGTTGTGTGGAGGAGGAGGAGCCTAGTCAGAGTGGGTGGGGTCAGAGAGGAGGAGCCAGGTCAGAGAGGAAGGGTATAGGTGAAGCCTAGTCAGAGTGGGTGGGGTTAGAGAGGAGGAGTATAGGAGGAGCTGGGTCAGAGAGGAGGGGTATAGGAGGAGCCTAGTCAGAGTGGGAGGGGTCAGAGAGGAGGAGTATAGGAGGAGCCAGGTCAGAGAGGAGGGGTGTAGGCGGAGCCTTGTCAGAGTGGGAGGGGTCAGAGAGGAGGAGTATAGGCGGAGCCTGGGCAGAGAGGAGGGGTATAGGAGGAGCCTAGTCAGAGTGGGAGGGGTCCGAGAGGAGGAGCCAGGTCAGAGAGGAGGGGTGTAGGTGGAGCCTTGTCAGAGTGGGAGGGGTCAGAGAGGAGGAGTATAGGCGGAGCCTGGGCAGAATGGGTGGGTTCAGAGAGCAGAGGAAGGGGAGGAGGATCCTGACTTATTGTGGGGTACTGCAAATACTTTTTTACTGCACCCCCCTATACTCTCTGATTTCTGTTGGGAGGGGGCAGTCAAAATTTGGGGGAGCAGTATTAAAAGGTGCTTAGGCGCAACGTGAAGGCGATGGGGTGCACACAATGGCTTGGCTTCCAGGTACTTTTTGGGGGGCTACCATTAGTTTTTATTGCTCTGATCCTCCCTCATGGGGTGTACCCCAAATGGTTAGGGGCCACGGGGGGGGGCAAGAAGCTGTTTGACAGTTTCTCTTAACAACAGGGGTCACCATACGATTCTGCTGCAGTTATGGTATTGAAAGGTAAAACAAGGAGCATTTGGCTGTATTTTTGCAGGTGGGGTGCCCCAAAATGTTACTGCCAGCAGCAGCAGCAGCCCCCTTCCTCGCCACCCTGCAGATTGGTATAGGTACCTTTAGGACATTTCTGTTGAAAACAGAGGCTATAGCGAATCGCGCTACAAAATCCGAGAGCACTAACACTTGCTAAATAAAGGTGGCATCGGAGCATACGAATGAGGCAGGGAGAGGCTACTGTTGCAATTGGTTTGGTGGGTCATAGTGAATAACCTCGGCATGCAAATAGGCAGAAGTGTGAGGATTGGCAGTGTCTGTAGAGAATTTTGGCATGCTCTTCAGTTGATGTTTTCCTCCTTGAACTACAGAGGAAAGGCCTGGCCTTACTGTTGGGCAAAACATGTATTTATGATTTTAAGAAGTGTAGTCTGGATGTACTGAGAGGGCCTGTACAGTACGGTAAATGCCTGTATACCCCTGCAATGTGCATCCAACTGTCACTTGAGATTGAACAGCGAACGAAGCAGCTGGGTTACTGACTGAATGTAAATGGAAGGTACATAGGAAGGGTGTTTGTGGTCACTCAAATGATTGAAACCTGGTTGATGCACTACCAAAGCTGGGGTACCAGGCGGAAACATTTGAGGGGTATTGAGATGGTGGTGTCCAGAGGTCAAAATATGTTTCAGAGACACAGAGGTACTGCGGTCCTGGTCCCACATTGGGGGTAGACAAAAGTCCATGCTAAAGATTTCTGTCCAACTGTTACTACATTTTGTGCAGCCTGGCTCCCTCTGTAACGATTCCCCAGTGTCTTTCGATCCTACAGATGACTGTAGCAAACTTCCCAAATTTTTTCTTGGCCTCATACTCCCAAAGGAGTGCCTGACATTTGCCAGCCTAACGATACTCACATTCTGGGAAAAACCTCACTAACTATGCATATTTATCTACCACACATGGCAAATCCTTACAATTGCAGAACATCATATCGAATTTGTCATCTTTGTGGTACTGTAAGTATTTGGATTTGAGGGAAATATTCATCCTTGCTTGCTCTCTCCCATCTGAAGTCTATGGTGCTGCTGTTCCTTTCTCACATGTCCCTTCAAAGAGACAAGTGACACACAGACTCAATCACTCAGCAAACATATATGCTTTGACGTTTTCATCTTGCTGTTTACCTTCCAAATATTCCCCCTGAACCACAAATAAAGGCCTGCCATTCCTCATCCCCTCAGTCAAAGCAGTCCTTCGCTCCTTGGGCCCTGCAAGACCACCATGAACAAGAATCATGTCAGCAAGCAGAAGAAAAGCCTCAGTGTGCTCTTTTGTTCATACTGCTGCCCTCTAGTAACACTTCATGGCAACTGCAGCATAAGAATAGGACTGAGAAGAGGGCTGTCCTATGCAAATAATATCCTCCCATGCATACTTTCTTCTGAGACGGTCGGCGGCTTGTGCCGTGATACCGCTTCCAACAAATGGTCTTCAACCAAATTTTAAAAAAGCCCACCTGCCTTAGATGAAGGATTTTGCAACTCGAAGGAAGCACATGGGGACATCACCCTCATTTAGCAGGGTCCTAAATTGCCTGCTGTCAGCCTGTATACAGAACAAGGGCGTTTGTGGGCGTTCGTGAGCGTTCCTCAAAGGAAGGAGGTGGGTGATTAATTCACAATGCCAGGGCAGGCCCAGCCCAGCCCAGCCCAGCCCAGCCCAGCCCAGCCCAGCGCAGCCCAGCCCAGCGCAGCCCAGCCCGGCACAGCGCACTGCTGTGGAGGTCCATTCCTTCACATCTTGCAGCAGGCATGATGCAGACCTACTAGAGCAAAGGCTTGACTCTGCCCTTGTCTGTCTCTTAAAGAAAACAATCTTTCTAGCTTCTTATTGCACCTGATAAATGGACTCTAGCTTGCCTCAAACTTGACCCATCATTTCATTAGCCAGAGCTCATACTTGACCTTTATTTCTATCCAAGCTCACTGGCACCAAACCCCTGATTTGAGCGAGTTACTCACACCAAAATGAAAAATCACCATCATCCAACCTATTTTACAATAAGTGTAGCACCTTCCTCGCATTCTTGTGCTCAGTTATAACCCCCAATACCACAATTGCACTCTGCAATTCACCAAACTTAAAGGAAAAGGAATGAAGACATTGATAAAGGAAGACAAGGCCTTGTCCCTATTGCACCTACTTGAGAAATAGGGAGGTTGGTAGAAGGTCATGAGGGAAAACATTTGAAATTTTGGGACACACATGCCAAAAAGAGTGTCCACTTTTCTCCTCTGTTACCAAGTAAAAAAAAATCTTAGCAAAAAAAAAAACATTCACTTTTTGAAAATTTCCACCTTGGGATACCTCTACAGCATTGGCAGGATTCGAACCCTGGCCTGTGAGGGCTGTCTGCACCAAAGGTACAAGACTTACCTTTGAGCTATAGCTCCTTAGTGGTCTAGAGGATTGCAGTAGTAACTATAAGCAACATGAAGGCCTTGGTGTCCTTCCCGGCGGCTTCCATTGCACATGAAAAGGATGACCATGACATAAGGACAATTTGATAGGCTACATACATGGAAACCAGTGTGGTCCAGTGGGTAAGTGCCTGCCTTCCATGCAGGCAACCAGGGTTCAAATCCCGGGTTCGGCACCAGGTGACTGATGGTGGCAGAGCAGAGGTAAGTTGGAGGTGGGCCTAAATGGCCAATTGGTAAGTAAAATGTGTCTGGGTGTTGTGTACGACTGGAATCATGCCTAGTGAATGAGGGATTGCAGATTGGTTGGTAAGTAAAATAGGTGTGGCCTGAACAGAGACAGGTGAAAGAAAGGTAACAGGTGTTGTGTGCAGGAGGAGGAGGAGCCTAGTCAGAGTGGGTGGGGTCAGAGAGGAGGAGCCAGGTCAGAGAGGAAGGGTATAGGTGAAGCCTAGTCAGAGTGGGTGGGGTTAGAGAGGAGGAGTATAGGAGGAGCTGGGTCAGAGAGGAGGGGTATAGGAGGAGCCTAGTCAGAGTGGGAGGGGTCAGAGAGGAGGAGTATAGGAGGAGCCAGGTCAGAGAGGAGGGGTGTAGGTGGAGCCTTGTCAGAGTGGGAGGGGTCAGAGAGGAGGAGTATAGGTGGAGCCTGGGCAGAGAGGAGGGGTATAGGAGGAGACTAGTCAGAGTGGGAGGGGTCAGAGAGGAGGAGTATAGGAGGAGCCAGGTCAGAGAGGAGGGTTGTAGGTGGAGCCTTGTCAGAGTGGGAGGGGTCAGAGAGGAGGAGTATAGGCGGAGCCTGGGCAGAATGGGTGGGTTCAGAGAGCAGAGGAAGGGGAGGAGGATCCTGACTTATTGTGGGGTACTGCAAATACTTTTTTACTGCACCCCCCTATACTCTCTGATTTCTGTTGGGAGGGGGCAGTCAAAATTTGGGGGAGCAGTATTAAAAGGTGCTTAGGCGCAACGTGAAGGCGATGGGGTGCACACAATGGCTTGGCTTCCAGGTACTTTTTGGGGGCTACCATTAGTTTTTATTGCTCTGATCCTCCCTCATGGGGTGTACCCCAAATGGTTAGGGGCCACGGGGGGGGCAAGAAGCTGTTTGACAATTTCTATTAACAACAGGGGTCACCATACGATTCTGCTGCAGTTATGGTATTGAAAGGTAAAACAAGGAGCATTTGGCTGTATTTTTGCAGGTGGGGTGCCCCAAAATGTTACTGCCAGCAGCAGCAGCAGCCCCCTTCCTCGCCACCCTGCAGATTGGTATAGGTACCTTTAGGACATTTCTGTTGAAAACAGAGGCTATAGCGAATCGCGCTACAAAATCCGAGAGCACTAACACTTGCTAAATAAAGGTGGCATCGGAGCATACGAATGAGGCAGGGAGAGGCTACTGTTGCAATTGGTTTGGTGGGTCATAGTGAATAACCTCGGCATGCAAATAGGCAGAAGTGTGAGGATTGGCAGTGTCTGTAGAGAATTTTGGCATGCTCTTCAGTTGATGTTTTCCTCCTTGAACTACAGAGGAAAGGCCTGGCCTTACTGTTGGGCAAAACATGTATTTATGATTTTAAGAAGTGTAGTCTGGATGTACTGAGAGGGCCTGTACAGTACGGTAAATGCCTGTATACCCCTGCAATGTGCATCCAACTGTCACTTGAGATTGAACAGCGAACGAAGCAGCTGGGTTACTGACTGAATGTAAATGGAAGGTACATAGGAAGGGTGTTTGTGGTCACTCAAAAGATTGAAACCTGGTTGATGCACTACCAAAGCTGGGGTACCAGGCGGAAACATTTGAGGGGTATTGAGATGGTGGTGTCCAGAGGTCAAAATATGTTTCAGAGACACAGAGGTACTGCGGTCCTGGTCCCACATTGGGGGTAGACAAAAGTCCATGCTAAAGATTTCTGTCCAACTGTTACCACATTTTGTGCAGCCTGGCTCCCTCTGTAACGATTCCCCAGTGTCTTTCGATCCTACAGATGACTGTAGCAAACTTCCCAAATTTTTTCTTGGCCTCATACTCCCAAAGGAGTGCCTGACATTTGCCAGCCTAACGATACTCACATTCTGGGAAAAACCTCACTAACTATGCATATTTATCTACCACACATGGCAAATCCTTACAATTGCAGAACATCATATCGCACTTGTCATCTTTGTGGTACTGTAAGTATTTGGATTTGAGGGAAATATTCATCCTTGCTTGCTCTCTCCCATCTGAAGTCTATGGTGCTGCTGTTCCTTTCTCACATGTCCCTTCAAAGAGACAAGTGACACACAGACTCAAGCACTCAGCAAACATATATGCTTTGACGTTTTCATCTTGCTGTTTACCTTCCAAATATTCCCCCTGAACCACAAATAAAGGCCTGCCATTCCTCATCCCCTCAGTCAAAGCAGTCCTTCGCTCCTTAGGCCCTGCAAGACCACCATGAACAAGAATCATGTCAGCAAGCAGAAGAAAAGCCTCAGTGTGCTCTTTTGTTCATACTGCTGCCCTCTAGTAACACTTCATGGCAACTGCAGCATAAGAATGGGACTGAGAAGAGGGCTGTCCTATGCAAATAATATCCTCCCATGCATACTTTCTTCTGAGACGGTCGGCGGCTTGTGCCGTGATACCGCTTCCAACAAATGGTCTTCAACCAAATTTTAAAAAAGCCCACCTGCCTTAGATGAAGGATTTTGCAACTCGAAGGAAGCACATGGGGACATCACCCTCATTTAGCAGGGTCCTAAATTGCCTGCTGTCAGCCTGTATACAGAACAAGGGCGTTCGTGGGCGTTCGTGAGCGTTCCTCAAAGGAAGGAGGTGGGTGATTAATTCACAGTGCCAGGGCAGGCCCAGCCCAGCCCAGCCCAGCGCAGCCCAGCCCGGCACAGCGCACTGCTGTGGAGGTCCATTCCTTCACATCCTGCAGCAGGCATGATGCAGACCTACTAGAGCAAAGGCTTGACTCTGCCCTTGTCTGTCTCTTAAAGAAAACAATCTTTCTAGCTTCTTATTGCACCTGATAAATGGACTCTAGCTTGCCTCAAACTTGACCCATCATTTCATTAGCCAGAGCTCATACTTGACCTTTATTTCTATCCAAGCTCACTGGCACCAAACCCCTGATTTGAGCGAGTTACTCACACCAAAATGAAAAATCACCATCATCCAACCTATTTTACAATAAGTGTAGCACCTTCCTCGCATTCTTGTGCTCAGTTATAACCCCCAATACCACAATTGCACTCTGCAATTCACCAAACTTAAAGGAAAAGGAATGAAGACATTGATAAAGGAAGACAAGGCCTTGTCCCTATTGCACCTACTTGAGAAATAGGGAGGTTGGTAGAAGGTCATGAGGGAAAACATTTGAAATTTTGGGACACACATGCCAAAAAGAGTGTCCACTTTTCTCCTCTGTTACCAAGTTAAAAAAAATCTTAGCAAAAAAAAAAACATTCACTTTTTGAAAATTTCCACCTTGGGATACCTCTACAGCATTGGCAGGATTCGAACCCTGGCCTGTGAGGGCTGTCTGCACCAAAGGTACAAGACTTACCTTTGAGCTATAGCTCCTTAGTGGTCTAGAGGATTGCAGTAGTAACTATAAGCAACATGAAGGCCTTGGTGTCCTTCCCGGCGGCTTCCATTGCACATGAAAAGGATGACCATGACATAAGGACAATTTGATAGGCTACATACATGGAAACCAGTGTGGTCCAGTGGGTAAGTGCCTGCCTTCCATGCAGGCAACCAGGGTTCAAATCCCGAGTTCGGCACCAGGTGACTGATGGTGGCAGAGCAGAGGTAAGTTGGAGGTGGGCCTAAATGCCCAATTGGTAAGTAAAATGTGTCTGGGTGTTGTGTACGAGTGGAATCATGCCTAGTGAATGAGGGATTGCAGATTGGTTGGTAAGTAAAATAGGTGTGGCCTGAACAGAGACAGGTGAAAGAAAGGTAACAGGTGTTGTGTGCAGGAGGAGGAGGAGCCTAGTCAGAGTGGGTGGGGTCAGAGAGGAGGAGCCAGGTCAGAGAGGAAGGGTATAGGTGAAGCCTAGTCAGAGTGGGTGGGGTTAGAGAGGAGGAGTATAGGAGGAGCTGGGTCAGAGAGGAGGGGTATAGGAGGAGCCTAGTCAGAGTGGGAGGGGTCAGAGAGGAGGAGTATAGGAGGAGCCAGGTCAGAGAGGAGGGGTGTAGGTGGAGCCTTGTCGGAGTGGGAGGGGTCAGAGAGGAGGAGTATAGGTGGAGCCTGGGCAGAGAGGAGGGGTATAGGAGGAGACTAGTCAGAGTGGGAGGGGTCAGAGAGGAGGAGTATAGGAGGAGCCAGGTCAGAGAGGAGGGTTGTAGGTGGAGCCTTGTCAGAGTGGGAGGGGTCAGAGAGGAGGAGTATAGGCGGAGCCTGGGCAGAATGGGTGGGTTCAGAGAGCAGAGGAAGGGGAGGAGGATCCTGACTTATTGTGGGGTACTGCAAATACTTTTTTACTGCACCCCCCTATACTCTCTGATTTCTGTTGGGAGGGGGCAGTCAAAATTTGGGGGAGCAGTATTAAAAGGTGCTTAGGCGCAACGTGAAGGCGATGGGGTGCACACAATGGCTTGGCTTCCAGGTACTTTTTGGGGGCTACCATTAGTTTTTATTGCTCTGATCCTCCCTCATGGGGTGTACCCCAAATGGTTAGGGGCCACGGGGGGGGCAAGAAGCTGTTTGACAATTTCTATTAACAACAGGGGTCACCATACGATTCTGCTGCAGTTATGGTATTGAAAGGTAAAACAAGGAGCATTTGGCTGTATTTTTGCAGGTGGGGTGCCCCAAAATGTTACTGCCAGCAGCAGCCCCCTTCCTCGCCACCCTGCAGATTGGTATAGGTACCTTTAGGACATTTCTGTTGAAAACAGAGGCTATAGCGAATCGCGCTACAAAATCAGAGAGCACTAACACTTGCTAAATAAAGGTGGCATCGGAGCATACGAATGAGGCAGGGAGAGGCTACTGTTGCAATTGGTTTGGTGGGTCATAGTGAATAACCTCGGCATGCAAATAGGCAGAAGTGTGAGGATTGGCAGTGTCTGTAGAGAATTTTGGCATGCTCTTCAGTTGATGTTTTCCTCCTTGAACTACAGAGGAAAGGCCTGGCCTTACTGTTGGGCAAAACATGTATTTATGATTTTAAGAAGTGTAGTCTGGATGTACTGAGAGGGCCTGTACAGTACGGTAAATGCCTGTATACCCCTGCAATGTGCATCCAACTGTCACTTGAGATTGAACAGCGAACGAAGCAGCTGGGTTACTGACTGAATGTAAATGGAAGGCACATAGGAAGGGTGTTTGTGGTCACTCAAATGATTGAAACCTGGTTGATGCACTACCAAAGCTGGGATACCAGGGGGGAACATTTATGGGGTATTGAGATGGTGGTGTCCAGAGGTCAAAATATGTTTCAGAGACACAGAGGTACTGCGGTCCTGGTCCCACATTGGGGGTAGACAAAAGTCCATGCTAAAGATTTCTGTCCAACTGTTACCACATTTTGTGCAGCCTGGCTCCCTCTGTAACGATTCCCCAGTGTCTTTCGATCCTACAGATGACTGTAGCAAACTTCCCAAATTTTTTCTTGGCCTCAAACTCCCAAAGGAGTGCCTGACATTTGCCAGCCTAACGATACTCACATTCTGGGAAAAACCTCA
The DNA here is from genome assembly GCF_964263255.1 of Lissotriton vulgaris. Classification (NCBI taxonomy): domain Eukaryota; kingdom Metazoa; phylum Chordata; class Amphibia; order Caudata; family Salamandridae; genus Lissotriton; species Lissotriton vulgaris. Next base: position 1,532,189,067 of record NC_141687.1, on the reverse strand, counting down.
CTAACTATGCATATTTATCTACCACACATGGCAAATCCTTACAATTGCAGAACATCATATCGCACTTGTCATCTTTGAGGTACTGTAAGTATTTGGATTTGAGGGAAATATTCATCCTTGCTTGCTCTCTCCCATCTGAAGTCTATGGTGCTGCTGTTCCTTTCTCACATGTCCCTTCAAAGAGACAAGTGACACACAGACTCAATCACTCAGCAAACATATATGCTTTGATGTTTTCATCTTGCTGTTTACCTTCCAAATATTCCCCCTGAACCACAAATAAAGGCCTGCCATTCCTCATCCCCTCAGTCAAAGCAGTCCTTCGCTCCTTAGGCCCTGCAAGACCACCATGAACAAAAATCATGTCAGCAAGCAGAAGAAAAGCCTCAGTGTGCTCTTTTGTTCATACTGCTGCCCTCTAGTAACACTTCATGGCAACTGCAGCATAAGAATGGGACTGAGAAGAGGGCTGTCCTATGCAAATAATATCCTCCCATGCATACTTTCTTCTGAGACGGTCGGCGGCTTATGCCGTGATACCGCCTCCAACAAATGGTCTTCAACCAAATTTTAAAAAAGCCCACCTGCCTTAGACGAAGGATTTTGCAACTCGAAGGAAGCACATGGGGACATCACCCTCATTTAGCAGGGTCCTAAATTGCCTGCTGTCAGCCTGTATACAGAACAAGGGCGTTCGTGGGCGTTCGTGAGCGTTCCTCAAAGGAAGGAGGTGGGTGATTAATTCACAGTGCCAGGGCAGGCCCAGCCCAGCCCAGCCCAGCCCAGCCCAGCCCAGCGCAGCCCAGCCCGGCACAGCGCACTGCTGTGGAGGTCCATTCCTTCACATCCTGCAGCAGGCATGATGCAGACCTACTAGAGCAAAGGCTTGACTCTGCCCTTGTCTGTCTCTTAAAGAAAACAATCTTTCTAGCTTCTTATTGCACCTGATAAATGGACTCTAGCTTGCCTCAAACTTGACCCATCATTTCATTAGCCAGAGCTCATACTTGACCTTTATTTCTATCCAAGCTCACTGGCACCAAACCCCTGATTTGAGCGAGTTACTCACACCAAAATGAAAAATCACCATCATCCAACCTATTTTACAATAAGTGTAGCACCTTCCTCGCATTCTTGTGCTCAGTTATAACCCCCAATACCACAATTGCACTCTGCAATTCACAAAACTTAAAGGAAAAGGAATGAAGACATTGATAAAGGAAGACAAGGCCTTGTCCCTATTGCACCTACTTGAGAAATAGGGAGGTTGGTAGAAGGTCATGAGGGAAAACATTTGAAATTTTGGGACACACATGCCAAAAAGAGTGTCCACTTTTCTCCTCTGTTACCAAGTAAAAAAAAATCTTAGCAAAAAAAAAAACATTCACTTTTTGAAAATTTCCACCTTGGGATACCTCTACAGCATTGGCAGGATTCGAACCCTGGCCTGTGAGGGCTGTCTGCACCAAAGGTACAAGACTTACCTTTGAGCTATAGCTCCTTAGTGGTCTAGAGGATTGCAGTAGTAACTATAAGCAACATGAAGGCCTTGGTGTCCTTCCCGGCGGCTTCCATTGCACATGAAAAGGATGACCATGACATAAGGACAATTTGATAGGCTACATACATGGAAACCAGTGTGGTCCAGTGGGTAAGTGCCTGCCTTCCATGCAGGCAACCAGGGTTCAAATCCCGGGTTCGGCACCAGGTGACTGATGGTGGCAGAGCAGAGGTAAGTTGGAGGTGGGCCTAAATGGCCAATTGGTAAGTAAAATGTGTCTGGGTGTTGTGTACGACTGGAATCATGCCTAGTGAATGAGGGATTGCAGATTGGTTGGTATGTAAAATAGGTGTGGCCTGAACAGAGACAGGTGAAAGAAAGGTAACAGGTGTTGTGTGCAGGAGGAGGAGCCTAGTCAGAGTGGGTGGGGTCAGAGAGGAGGAGCCAGGTCAGAGAGGAAGGGTATAGGTGAAGCCTAGTCAGAGTGGGTGGGGTTAGAGAGGAGGAGTATAGGAGGAGCTGGGTCAGAGAGGAGGGGTATAGGAGGAGCCTAGTCAGAGTGGGAGGGGCCAGAGAGGAGGAGTATAGGAGGAGCCAGGTCAGAGAGGAGGGGTGTAGGTGGAGCCTTGTCAGAGTGGGAGGGGTCAGAGAGGAGGAGTATAGGCGGAGCCTGGGCAGAGAGGAGGGGTATAGGAGGAGCCTAGTCAGAGTGGGAGGGGTCAGAGAGGAGGAGTATAGGAGGAGCCAGGTCAGAGAGGAGGGGTGTAGGTGGAGCCTTGTCAGAGTGGGAGGGGTCAGAGAGGAGGAGTATAGGCGGAGCCTGGGCAGAATGGGTGGGTTCAGAGAGCAGAGGAAGGGGAGGAGGATCCTGACTTATTGTGGGGTACTGCAAATACTTTTTTACTGCACCCCCCTATACTCTCTGATTTCTGTTGGGAGGGGGCAGTCAAAATTTGGGGGAGCAGTATTAAAAGGTGCTTAGGCGCAACGTGAAGGCGATGGGGTGCACACAATGGCTTGGCTTCCAGGTACTTTTTGGGGGGCTACCATTAGTTTTTATTGCTCTGATCCTCCCTCATGGGGTGTACCCCAAATGGTTAGGGGCCACGGGGGGGGCAAGAAGCTGTTTGACAGTTTCTCTTAACAACAGGGGTCACCATACGATTCTGCTGCAGTTATGGTATTGAAAGGTAAAACAAGGAGCATTTGGCTGTATTTTTGCAGGTGGGGTGCCCCAAAATGTTACTGCCAGCAGCAGCAGCAGCCCCCTTCCTCACCACCCTGCAGATTGGTATAGGTACCTTTAGGACATTTCTGTTGAAAACAGAGGCTATAGCGAATCGCGCTACAAAATCCGAGAGCACTAACACTTGCTAAATAAAGGTGGCATCGGAGCATACGAATGAGGCAGGGAGAGGCTACTGTTGCAATTGGTTTGGTGGGTCATAGTGAATAACCTCGGCATGCAAATAGGCAGAAGTGTGAGGATTGGCAGTGTCTGTAGAGAATTTTGGCATGCTCTTCAGTTGATGTTTTCCTCCTTGAACTACAGAGGAAAGGCCTGGCCTTACTGTTGGGCAAAACATGTATTTATGATTTTAAGAAGTGTAGTCTGGATGTACTGAGAGGGCCTGTACAGTACGGTAAATGCCTGTATACCCCTGCAATGTGCATCCAACTGTCACTTGAGATTGAACAGCGAACGAAGCAGCTGGGTTACTGACTGAATGTAAATGGAAGGCACATAGGAAGGGTGTTTGTGGTCACTCAAATGATTGAAACCTGGTTGATGCACTACCAAAGCTGGGGTACCAGGCGGAAACATTTGAGGGGTATTGAGATGGTGGTGTCCAGAGGTCAAAATATGTTTCAGAGACACAGAGGTACTGCGGTCCTGGTCCCACATTGGGGGTAGACAAAAGTCCATGCTAAAGATTTCTGTCCAACTGTTACCACATTTTGTGCAGCCTGGCTCCCTCTGTAACGATTCCCCAGTGTCTTTCGATCCTACAGATGACTGTAGCAAACTTCCCAAATTTTTTTTTGGCCTCATACTCCCAAAGGAGTGCCTGACATTTGCCAGCCTAACGATACTCACATTCTGGGAAAAACCTCACTAACTATGCATATTTATCTACCACACATGGCAAATCCTTACAATTGCAGAACATCATATCGCACTTGTCATCTTTGTGGTACTGTAAGTATTTGGATTTGAGGGAAATATTCATCCTTGCTTGCTCTCTCCCATCTGAAGTCTATGGTGCTGCTGTTCCTTTCTCACATGTCCCTTCAAAGAGACAAGTGACACACAGACTCAATCACTCAGCAAACATATATGCTTTGACGTTTTCATCTTGCTGTTTACCTTCCAAATATTCCCCCTGAACCACAAATAAAGGCCTGCCATTCCTCATCCCCTCAGTCAAAGCAGTTCTTCGCTCCTTAGGCCATGCAAGACCACCATGAACAAGAATCATGTCAGCAAGCAGAAGAAAAGCCTCAGTGTGCTCTTTTGTTCATACTGCTGCCCTCTAGTAACACTTCATGGCAACTGCAGCATAAGAATGGGACTGAGAAGAGGGCTGTCCTATGCAAATAATATCCTCCCATGCATACTTTCTTCTGAGACGGTCGGCGGCTTGTGCCGTGATACCGCTTCCAACAAATGGTCTTCAACCAAATTTAAAAAAAGCCCACCTGCCTTAGATGAAGGATTTTGCAACTCGAAGGAAGCACATGGGGACATCACCCTCATTTAGCAGGGTCCTAAATTGCCTGCTGTCAGCCTGTATACAGAACAAGGGCGTTCGTGGGCGTTCGTGAGCGTTCCTCAAAGGAAGGAGGTGGGTGATTAATTCACAGTGCCAGGGCAGGCCCAGCCCAGCCCAGCCCAGCGCAGCCCAGCCCGGCACAGCGCACTGCTGTGGAGGTCCATTCCTTCACATCCTGCAGCAGGCATGATGCAGACCTACTAGAGCAAAGGCTTGACTCTGCCCTTGTCTGTCTCTTAAAGAAAACAATCTTTCTAGCTTCTTATTGCACCTGATAAATGGACTCTAGCTTGCCTCAAACTTGACCCATCATTTCATTAGCCAGAGCTCATACTTGACCTTTATTTCTATCCAAGCTCACTGGCACCAAACCCCTGATTTGAGCGAGTTACTCACACCAAAATGAAAAATCACCATCATCCAACCTATTTTACAATAAGTGTAGCACCTTCCTCGCATTCTTGTGCTCAGTTATAACCCCCAATACCACAATTGCACTCTGCAATTCACCAAACTTAAAGGAAAAGGAATGAAGACATTGATAAAGGAAGACAAGGCCTTGTCCCTATTGCACCTACTTGAGAAATAGGGAGGTTGGTAGAAGGTCATGAGGGAAAACATTTGAAATTTTGGGACACACATGCCAAAAAGAGTGTCCACTTTTCTCCTCTGTTACCAAGTAAAAAAAAATCTTAGCAAAAAAAAAAACATTCACTTTTTGAAAATTTCCACCTTGGGATACCTCTACAGCATTGGCAGGATTCGAACCCTGGCCTGTGAGGGCTGTCTGCACCAAAGGTACAAGACTTACCTTTGAGCTATAGCTCCTTAGTGGTCTAGAGGATTGCAGTAGTAACTATAAGCAACATGAAGGCCTTGGTGTCCTTCCCGGCGGCTTCCATTGCACATGAAAAGGATGACCATGACATAAGGACAATTTGATAGGCTACATACATGGAAACCAGTGTGGTCCAGTGGGTAAGTGCCTGCCTTCCATGCAGGCAACCAGGGTTCAAATCCCGGGTTCGGCACCAGGTGACTGATGGTGGCAGAGCAGAGGTAAGTTGGAGGTGGGCCTAAATGGCCAATTGGTAAGTAAAATGTGTCTGGGTGTTGTGTACGAGTGGAATCATGCCTAGTGAATGAGGGATTGCAGATTGGTTGGTAAGTAAAATAGGTGTGGCCTGAACAGAGACAGGTGAAAGAAAGGTAACAGGTGTTGTGTGCAGGAGGAGGAGGAGCCTAGTCAGAGTGGGTGGGGTCAGAGAGGAGGAGCCAGGTCAGAGAGGAAGGGTATAGGTGAAGCCTAGTCAGAGTGGGTGGGGTTAGAGGAGGAGTATAGGAGGAGCTGGGTCAGAGAGGAGGGGTATAGGAGGAGCCTAGTCAGAGTGGGAGGGGTCAGAGAGGAGGAGTATAGGAGGAGCCAGGTCAGAGAGGAGGGGTGTAGGTGGAACCTTGTCAGAGTGGGAGGGGTCAGAGAGGAGGAGTATAGGCGGAGCCTGGGCAGAGAGGAGGGGTATAGAAGGAGCCTAGTCAGAGTGGGAGGGGTCAGAGAGGAGGAGTATAGGAGGAGCCAGGTCAGAGAGGAGGGGTGTAGGTGGAGCCTTGTCAGAGTGGGAGGGGTCAGAGAGGAGGAGTATAGGCAGAGCCTGGGCAGAATGGGTGGGTTCAGAGAGCAGAGGAAGGGGAGGAGGATCCTGACTTATTGTGGGGTACTGCAAATACTTTTTTACTGCACCCCCCTATACTCTCTGATTTCTGTTGGGAGGGGGCAGTCAAAATTTGGGGGAGCAGTATTAAAAGGTGCTTAGGCGCAACGTGAAGGCGATGGGGTGCACACAATGGCTTGGCTTCCAGGTACTTTTTGGGGGGCTACCATTAGTTTTTATTGCTCTGATCCTCCCTCATGGGGTGTACCCCAAATGGTTAGGGGCCACGGGGGGGGCAAGAAGCTGTTTGACAGTTTCTATTAACAACAGGGGTCACCATACGATTCTGCTGCAGTTATGGTATTGAAAGGTAAAACAAGGAGCATTTGGCTGTATTTTTGCAGGTGGGGTGCCCCAAAATGTTACTGCCAGCAGCAGCAGCAGCCCCCTTCCTCGCCACCCTGCAGATTGGTATAGGTACCTTTAGGACATTTCTGTTGAAAACAGAGGCTATAGCGAATCGCGCTACAAAATCCGAGAGCACTAACACTTGCTAAATAAAGGTGGCATCGGAGCATACGAATGAGGCAGGGAGAGGCTACTGTTGCAATTGGTTTGGTGGGTCATAGTGAATAACCTCGGCATGCAAATAGGCAGAAGTGTGAGGATTGGCAGTGTCTGTAGAGAATTTTGGCATGCTCTTCAGTTGATGTTTTCCTCCTTGAACTACTGAGGAAAGGCCTGGCCTTACTGTTGGGCAAAACATGTATTTATGATTTTAAGAAGTGTAGTCTGGATGTACTGAGAGGGCCTGTACAGTACGGTAAATGCCTGTATACCCCTGCAATGTGCATCCAACTGACACTTGAGATTGAACAGCGAACGAAGCAGCTGGGTTACTGACTGAATGTAAATGGAAGGCACATAGGAAGGGTGTTTGTGGTCACTCAAATGATTGAAACCTGGTTGTTGCACTACCAAAGCTGGGGTACCAGGGGGGAACATTTATGGGGTATTGAGATGGTGGTGTCCAGAGGTCAAAATATGTTTCAGAGACACAGAGGTACTGCGGTCCTGGTCCCACATTGGGGGTAGACAAAAGTCCATGCTAAAGATTTCTGTCCAACTGTTACCACATTTTGTGCAGCCTGGCTCCCTCTGTAACGATTCCCCAGTGTCTTTCGATCCTACAGATGACTGTAGCAAACTTCCCAAATTTTTTCTTGGCCTCATACTCCCAAAGGAGTGCCTGACATTTGCCAGCCTAACGATACTCACATTCTGGGAAAAACCTCACTAACTATGCATATTTATCTACCACACATGGCAAATCCTTACAATTGCAGAACATCATATCGCACTTGTCATCTTTGAGGTACTGTAAGTATTTGGATTTGAGGGAAATATTCATCCTTGCTTGCTCTCTCCCATCTGAAGTCTATGGTGCTGCTGTTCCTTTCTCACATGTCCCTTCAAAGAGACAAGTGACACTCAGACTCAATCACTCAGCAAACATATATGCTTTGATGTTTTCATCTTGCTGTTTACCTTCCAAATATTCCCCCTGAACCACAAATAAAGGCCTGCCATTCCTCATCCCCTCAGTCAAAGCAGTCCTTCGCTCCTTAGGCCCTGCAAGACCACCATGAACAAAAATCATGTCAGCAAGCAGAAGAAAAGCCTCAGTGTGCTCTTTTGTTCATACTGCTGCCCTCTAGTAACACTTCATGGCAACTGCAGCATAAGAATGGGACTGAGAAGAGGGCTGTCCTATGCAAATAATATCCTCCCATGCATACTTTCTTCTGAGACGGTCGGCGGCTTATGCCGTGATACCGCCTCCAACAAATGGTCTTCAACCAAATTTTAAAAAAGCCCACCTGCCTTAGACGAAGGATTTTGCAACTCGAAGGAAGCACATGGGGACATCACCCTCATTTAGCAGGGTCCTAAATTGCCTGCTGTCAGCCTGTATACAGAACAAGGGCGTTCGTGAGCGTTCGTGAGTGTTCGTGAGCGTTCCTCAAAGGAAGGAGGTGGGTGATTAATTCACAGTGCCAGGGCAGGCCCAGCCCAGCCCAGCCCAGCCCAGCCCAGCGCAGCCCAGCCCGGCACAGCGCACTGCTGTGGAGGTCCATTCCTTCACATCCTGCAGCAGGCATGATGCAGACCTACTAGAGCAAAGGCTTGACTCTGCCCTTGTCTGTCTCTTAAAGAAAACAATCTTTCTAGCTTCTTATTGCACCTGATAAATGGACTCTAGCTTGCCTCAAACTTGACCCATCATTTCATTAGCCAGAGCTCATACTTGACCTTTATTTCTATCCAAGCTCACTGGCACCAAACCCCTGATTTGAGCGAGTTACTCACACCAAAATGAAAAATCACCATCATCCAACCTATTTTACAATAAGTGTAGCACCTTCCTCGCATTCTTGTGCTCAGTTATAACCCCCAATACCACAATTGCACTCTGCAATTCACCAAACTTAAAGGAAAAGGAATGAAGACATTGATAAAGGAAGACAAGGCCTTGTCCCTATTGCACCTACTTGAGAAATAGGGAGGTTGGTAGAAGGTCATGAGGGAAAACATTTGAAATTTTGGGACACACATGCCAAAAAGAGTGTCCACTTTTCTCCTCTGTTACCAAGTAAAAAAAAATCTTAGCAAAAAAAAAAACATTCACTTTTTGAAAATTTCCACCTTGGGATACCTCTACAGCATTGGCAGGATTCGAACCCTGGCCTGTGAGGGCTGTCTGCACCAAAGGTACAAGACTTACCTTTGAGCTATAGCTCCTTAGTGGTCTAGAGGATTGCAGTAGTAACTATAAGCAACATGAAGGCCTTGGTGTCCTTCCCGGCGGCTTCCATTGCACATGAAAAGGATGACCATGACATAAGGACAATTTGATAGGCTACATACATGGAAACCAGTGTGGTCCAGTGGGTAAGTGCCTGCCTTCCATGCAGGCAACCAGGGTTCAAATCCCGGGTTCGGCACCAGATGACTGATGGTGGCAGAGCAGAGGTAAGTTGGAGGTGGGCCTAAATGGCCAATTGGTAAGTAAAATGTGTCTGGGTGTTGTGTACGAGTGGAATCATGCCTAGTGAATGAGGGATTGCAGATTGGTTGGTAAGTAAAATAGGTGTGGCCTGAACAGAGACAGGTGAAAGAAAGGTAACAGGTGTTGTGTGGAGGAGGAGGAGCCTAGTCAGAGTGGGTGGGGTCAGAGAGGAGGAGCCAGGTCAGAGAGGAAGGGTATAGGTGAAGCCTAGTCATAGTGGGTGGGGTTAGAGAGGAGGAGTATAGGAGGAGCTGGGTCAGAGAGGAGGGGTATAGGAGGAGCCTAGTCAGAGTGGGAGGGGTCAGAGTGGAGGAGTATAGGAGGAGCCAGGTCGGAGGGGTGTAGGTGGAGCCTTGTCAGAGTGGGAGGGGTCAGAGAGGAGGAGTATAGGCGGAGCCTGGGCAGAGAGGAGGGGTATAGAAGGAGCCTTGTCAGAGAGGAGGAGTATAGGCGGAGCCTGGGCAGAATGGGTGGGTTCAGAGAGCAGAGGAAGGGGAGGAGGATCCTGACTTATTGTGGGGTACTGCAAATACTTTTTTACTGCACCCCCCTATACTCTCTGATTTCTGTTGGGAGGGGGCAGTCAAAATTTGGGGGAGCAGTATTAAAAGGTGCTTAGGCGCAACGTGAAGGCGATGGGGTGCACACAATGGCTTGGCTTCCAGGTACTTTTTGGGGGCTACCATTAGTTTTTATTGCTCTGATCCTCCCTCATGGGGTGTACCCCAAATGGTTAGGGGCCACGGGGGGGGCAAGAAGCTGTTTGACAATTTCTATTAACAACAGGGGTCACCATACGATTCTGCTGCAGTTATGGTATTGAAAGGTAAAACAAGGAGCATTTGGCTGTATTTTTGCAGGTGGGGTGCCCCAAAATGTTACTGCCAGCAGCAGCAGCAGCCCCCTTCCTCGCCACCCTGCAGATTGGTATAGGTACCTTTAGGACATTTCTGTTGAAAACAGAGGCTATAGCGAATCGCGCTACAAAATCCGAGAGCACTAACACTTGCTAAATAAAGGTGGCATCGGAGCATACGAATGAGGCAGGGAGAGGCTACTGTTGCAATTGGTTTGGTGGGTCATAGTGAATAACCTCGGCATGCAAATAGGCAGAAGTGTGAGGATTGGCAGTGTCTGTAGAGAATTTTGGCATGCTCTTCAGTTGATGTTTTCCTCCTTGAACTACAGAGGAAAGGCCTGGCCTTACTGTTGGGCAAAACATGTATTTATGATTTTAAGAAGTGTAGTCTGGATGTACTGAGAGGGCCTGTACAGTACGGTAAATGCCTGTATACCCCTGCAATGTGCATCCAACTGTCACTTGAGATTGAACAGCGAACGAAGCAGCTGGGTTACTGACTGAATGTAAATGGAAGGCACATAGGAAGGGTGTTTGTGGTCACTCAAATGATTGAAACCTGGTTGATGCACTACCAAAGCTGGGATACCAGGGGGGAACATTTATGGGGTATTGAGATGGTGGTGTCCAGAGGTCAAAATATGTTTCAGAGACACAGAGGTACTGCGGTCCTGGTCCCACATTGGGGGTAGACAAAAGTCCATGCTAAAGATTTCTGTCCAACTGTTACCACATTTTGTGCAGCCTGGCTCCCTCTGTAACGATTCCCCAGTGTCTTTCGATCCTACAGATGACTGTAGCAAACTTCCCAAATTTTTTCTTGGCCTCAAACTCCCAAAGGAGTGCCTGACATTTGCCAGCCTAACGATACTCACATTCTGGGAAAAACCTCACTAACTATGCATATTTATCTACCACACATGGCAAATCCTTACAATTGCAGAACATCATATCGCACTTGTCATCTTTGAGGTACTGTAAGTATTTGGATTTGAGGGAAATATTCATCCTTGCTTGCTCTCTCCCATCTGAAGTCTATGGTGCTGCTGTTCCTTTCTCACATGTCCCTTCAAAGAGACAAGTGACACACAGACTCAATCACTCAGCAAACATATATGCTTTGATGTTTTCATCTTGCTGTTTACCTTCCAAATATTCCCCCTGAACCACAAATAAAGGCCTGCCATTCCTCATCCCCTCAGTCAAAGCAGTCCTTCGCTCCTTAGGCCCTGCAAGACCACCATGAACAAAAATCATGTCAGCAAGCAGAAGAAAAGCCTCAGTGTGCTCTTTTGTTCATACTGCTGCCCTCTAGTAACACTTCATGGCAACTGCAGCATAAGAATGGGACTGAGAAGAGGGCTGTCCTATGCAAATAATATCCTCCCATGCATACTTTCTTCTGAGACGGTCGGCGGCTTATGCCGTGATACCGCCTCCAACAAATGGTCTTCAACCAAATTTTAAAAAAGCCCACCTGCCTTAGACGAAGGATTTTGCAACTCGAAGGAAGCACATGGGGACATCACCCTCATTTAGCAGGGTCCTAAATTGCCTGCTGTCAGCCTGTATACAGAACAAGGGCGTTCGTGGGCGTTCGTGAGCGTTCCTCAAAGGAAGGAGGTGGGTGATTAATTCACAGTGCCAGGGCAGGCCCAGCCCAGCCCAGCCCAGCCCAGCCCAGCCCAGCCCAGCGCAGCCCAGCCCGGCACAGCGCACTGCTGTGGAGGTCCATTCCTTCACATCCTGCAGCAGGCATGATGCAGACCTACTAGAGCAAAGGCTTGACTCTGCCCTTGTCTGTCTCTTAAAGAAAACAATCTTTCTAGCTTCTTATTGCACCTGATAAATGGACTCTAGCTTGCCTCAAACTTGACCCATCATTTCATTAGCCAGAGCTCATACTTGACCTTTATTTCTATCCAAGCTCACTGGCACCAAACCCCTGATTTGAGCGAGTTACTCACACCAAAATGAAAAATCACCATCATCCAACCTATTTTACAATAAGTGTAGCACCTTCCTCGCATTCTTGTGCTCAGTTATAACCCCCAATACCACAATTGCACTCTGCAATTCACAAAACTTAAAGGAAAAGGAATGAAGACATTGATAAAGGAAGACAAGGCCTTGTCCCTATTGCACCTACTTGAGAAATAGGGAGGTTGGTAGAAGGTCATGAGGGAAAACATTTGAAATTTTGGGACACACATGCCAAAAAGAGTGTCCACTTTTCTCCTCTGTTACCAAGTAAAAAAAAATCTTAGCAAAAAAAAAAACATTCACTTTTTGAAAATTTCCACCTTGGGATACCTCTACAGCATTGGCAGGATTCGAACCCTGGCCTGTGAGGGCTGTCTGCACCAAAGGTACAAGACTTACCTTTGAGCTATAGCTCCTTAGTGGTCTAGAGGATTGCAGTAGTAACTATAAGCAACATGAAGGCCTTGGTGTCCTTCCCGGCGGCTTCCATTGCACATGAAAAGGATGACCATGACATAAGGACAATTTGATAGGCTACATACATGGAAACCAGTGTGGTCCAGTGGGTAAGTGCCTGCCTTCCATGCAGGCAACCAGGGTTCAAATCCCGGGTTCGGCACCAGGTGACTGATGGTGGCAGAGCAGAGGTAAGTTGGAGGTGGGCCTAAATGGCCAATTGGTAAGTAAAATGTGTCTGGGTGTTGTGTACGAGTGGAATCATGCCTAGTGAATGAGGGATTGCAGATTGGTTGGTATGTAAAATAGGTGTGGCCTGAACAGAGACAGGTGAAAGAAAGGTAACAGGTGTTGTGTGCAGGAGGAGGAGCCTAGTCAGAGTGGGTGGGGTCAGAGAGGAGGAGCCAGGTCAGAGAGGAAGGGTATAGGTGAAGCCTAGTCAGAGTGGGTGGGGTTAGAGAGGAGGAGTATAGGAGGAGCTGGGTCAGAGAGGAGGGGTATAGGAGGAGCCTAGTCAGAGTGGGAGGGGCCAGAGAGGAGGAGTATAGGAGGAGCCAGGTCAGAGAGGAGGGGTGTAGGTGGAGCCTTGTCAGAGTGGGAGGGGTCAGAGAGGAGGAGTATAGGCGGAGCCTGGGCAGAGAGGAGGGGTATAGGAGGAGCCTAGTCAGAGTGGGAGGGGTCAGAGAGGAGGAGTATAGGAGGAGCCAGGTCAGAGAGGAGGGGTGTAGGTGGAGCCTTGTCAGAGTGGGAGGGGTCAGAGAGGAGGAGTATAGGCGGAGCCTGGGCAGAATGGGTGGGTTCAGAGAGCAGAGGAAGGGGAGGAGGATCCTGACTTATTGTGGGGTACTGCAAATACTTTTTTACTGCACCCCCCTATACTCTCTGATTTCTGTTGGGAGGGGGCAGTCAAAATTTGGGGGAGCAGTATTAAAAGGTGCTTAGGCGCAACGTGAAGGCGATGGGGTGCACACAATGGCTTGGCTTCCAGGTACTTTTTGGGGGGCTACCATTAGTTTTTATTGCTCTGATCCTCCCTCATGGGGTGTACCCCAAATGGTTAGGGGCCACGGGGGGGGCAAGAAGCTGTTTGACAGTTTCTCTTAACAACAGGGGTCACCATACGATTCTGCTGCAGTTATGGTATTGAAAGGTAAAACAAGGAGCATTTGGCTGTATTTTTGCAGGTGGGGTGCCCCAAAATGTTACTGCCAGCAGCAGCAGCAGCCCCCTTCCTCACCACCCTGCAGATTGGTATAGGTACCTTTAGGACATTTCTGTTGAAAACAGAGGCTATAGCGAATCGCGCTACAAAATCCGAGAGCACTAACACTTGCTAAATAAAGGTGGCATCGGAGCATACGAATGAGGCAGGGAGAGGCTACTGTTGCAATTGGTTTGGTGGGTCATAGTGAATAACCTCGGCATGCAAATAGGCAGAAGTGTGAGGATTGGCAGTGTCTGTAGAGAATTTTGGCATGCTCTTCAGTTGATGTTTTCCTCCTTGAACTACAGAGGAAAGGCCTGGCCTTACTGTTGGGCAAAACATGTATTTATGATTTTAAGAAGTGTAGTCTGGATGTACTGAGAGGGCCTGTACAGTACGGTAAATGCCTGTATACCCCTGCAATGTGCATCCAACTGTCACTTGAGATTGAACAGCGAACGAAGCAGCTGGGTTACTGACTGAATGTAAATGGAAGGCACATAGGAAGGGTGTTTGTGGTCACTCAAATGATTGAAACCTGGTTGATGCACTACCAAAGCTGGGGTACCAGGCGGAAACATTTGAGGGGTATTGAGATGGTGGTGTCCAGAGGTCAAAATATGTTTCAGAGACACAGAGGTACTGCGGTCCTGGTCCCACATTGGGGGTAGACAAAAGTCCATGCTAAAGATTTCTGTCCAACTGTTACCACATTTTGTGCAGCCTGGCTCCCTCTGTAACGATTCCCCAGTGTCTTTCGATCCTACAGATGACTGTAGCAAACTTCCCAAATTTTTTTTTGGCCTCATACTCCCAAAGGAGTGCCTGACATTTGCCAGCCTAACGATACTCACATTCTGGGAAAAACCTCACTAACTATGCATATTTATCTACCACACATGGCAAATCCTTACAATTGCAGAACATCATATCGCACTTGTCATCTTTGTGGTACTGTAAGTATTTGGATTTGAGGGAAATATTCATCCTTGCTTGCTCTCTCCCATCTGAAGTCTATGGTGCTGCTGTTCCTTTCTCACATGTCCCTTCAAAGAGACAAGTGACACACAGACTCAATCACTCAGCAAACATATATGCTTTGACGTTTTCATCTTGCTGTTTACCTTCCAAATATTCCCCCTGAACCACAAATAAAGGCCTGCCATTCCTCATCCCCTCAGTCAAAGCAGTTCTTCGCTCCTTAGGCCATGCAAGACCACCATGAACAAGAATCATGTCAGCAAGCAGAAGAAAAGCCTCAGTGTGCTCTTTTGTTCATACTGCTGCCCTCTAGTAACACTTCATGGCAACTGCAGCATAAGAATGGGACTGAGAAGAGGGCTGTCCTATGCAAATAATATCCTCCCATGCATACTTTCTTCTGAGACGGTCGGCGGCTTGTGCCGTGATACCGCTTCCAACAAATGGTCTTCAACCAAATTTAAAAAAAGCCCACCTGCCTTAGATGAAGGATTTTGCAACTCGAAGGAAGCACATGGGGACATCACCCTCATTTAGCAGGGTCCTAAATTGCCTGCTGTCAGCCTGTATACAGAACAAGGGCGTTCGTGGGCGTTCGTGAGCGTTCCTCAAAGGAAGGAGGTGGGTGATTAATTCACAGTGCCAGGGCAGGCCCAGCCCAGCCCAGCCCAGCGCAGCCCAGCCCGGCACAGCGCACTGCTGTGGAGGTCCATTCCTTCACATCCTGCAGCAGGCATGATGCAGACCTACTAGAGCAAAGGCTTGACTCTGCCCTTGTCTGTCTCTTAAAGAAAACAATCTTTCTAGCTTCTTATTGCACCTGATAAATGGACTCTAGCTTGCCTCAAACTTGACCCATCATTTCATTAGCCAGAGCTCATACTTGACCTTTATTTCTATCCAAGCTCACTGGCACCAAACCCCTGATTTGAGCGAGTTACTCACACCAAAATGAAAAATCACCATCATCCAACCTATTTTACAATAAGTGTAGCACCTTCCTCGCATTCTTGTGCTCAGTTATAACCCCCAATACCACAATTGCACTCTGCAATTCACCAAACTTAAAGGAAAAGGAATGAAGACATTGATAAAGGAAGACAAGGCCTTGTCCCTATTGCACCTACTTGAGAAATAGGGAGGTTGGTAGAAGGTCATGAGGGAAAACATTTGAAATTTTGGGACACACATGCCAAAAAGAGTGTCCACTTTTCTCCTCTGTTACCAAGTAAAAAAAAATCTTAGCAAAAAAAAAAACATTCACTTTTTGAAAATTTCCACCTTGGGATACCTCTACAGCATTGGCAGGATTCGAACCCTGGCCTGTGAGGGCTGTCTGCACCAAAGGTACAAGACTTACCTTTGAGCTATAGCTCCTTAGTGGTCTAGAGGATTGCAGTAGTAACTATAAGCAACATGAAGGCCTTGGTGTCCTTCCCGGCGGCTTCCATTGCACATGAAAAGGATGACCATGACATAAGGACAATTTGATAGGCTACATACATGGAAACCAGTGTGGTCCAGTGGGTAAGTGCCTGCCTTCCATGCAGGCAACCAGGGTTCAAATCCCGGGTTCGGCACCAGGTGACTGATGGTGGCAGAGCAGAGGTAAGTTGGAGGTGGGCCTAAATGGCCAATTGGTAAGTAAAATGTGTCTGGGTGTTGTGTACGAGTGGAATCATGCCTAGTGAATGAGGGATTGCAGATTGGTTGGTAAGTAAAATAGGTGTGGCCTGAACAGAGACAGGTGAAAGAAAGGTAACAGGTGTTGTGTGCAGGAGGAGGAGGAGCCTAGTCAGAGTGGGTGGGGTCAGAGAGGAGGAGCCAGGTCAGAGAGGAAGGGTATAGGTGAAGCCTAGTCAGAGTGGGTGGGGTTAGAGGAGGAGTATAGGAGGAGCTGGGTCAGAGAGGAGGGGTATAGGAGGAGCCTAGTCAGAGTGGGAGGGGTCAGAGAGGAGGAGTATAGGAGGAGCCAGGTCAGAGAGGAGGGGTGTAGGTGGAACCTTGTCAGAGTGGGAGGGGTCAGAGAGGAGGAGTATAGGCGGAGCCTGGGCAGAGAGGAGGGGTATAGAAGGAGCCTAGTCAGAGTGGGAGGGGTCAGAGAGGAGGAGTATAGGAGGAGCCAGGTCAGAGAGGAGGGGTGTAGGTGGAGCCTT
This sequence comes from Lissotriton vulgaris, assembly GCF_964263255.1. Classification (NCBI taxonomy): domain Eukaryota; kingdom Metazoa; phylum Chordata; class Amphibia; order Caudata; family Salamandridae; genus Lissotriton; species Lissotriton vulgaris. The sequence continues at coordinate 1,532,172,434 of NC_141687.1, read as the reverse complement.
GTCACAGTGGGAGGGGTCAGAGAGGAGGAGTATAGGCAGAGCCTGGGCAGAATGGGTGGGTTCAGAGAGCAGAGGAAGGGGAGGAGGATCCTGACTTATTGTGGGGTACTGCAAATACTTTTTTACTGCACCCCCCTATACTCTCTGATTTCTGTTGGGAGGGGGCAGTCAAAATTTGGGGGAGCAGTATTAAAAGGTGCTTAGGCGCAACGTGAAGGCGATGGGGTGCACACAATGGCTTGGCTTCCAGGTACTTTTTGGGGGGCTACCATTAGTTTTTATTGCTCTGATCCTCCCTCATGGGGTGTACCCCAAATGGTTAGGGGCCACGGGGGGGGCAAGAAGCTGTTTGACAGTTTCTATTAACAACAGGGGTCACCATACGATTCTGCTGCAGTTATGGTATTGAAAGGTAAAACAAGGAGCATTTGGCTGTATTTTTGCAGGTGGGGTGCCCCAAAATGTTACTGCCAGCAGCAGCAGCAGCCCCCTTCCTCGCCACCCTGCAGATTGGTATAGGTACCTTTAGGACATTTCTGTTGAAAACAGAGGCTATAGCGAATCGCGCTACAAAATCCGAGAGCACTAACACTTGCTAAATAAAGGTGGCATCGGAGCATACGAATGAGGCAGGGAGAGGCTACTGTTGCAATTGGTTTGGTGGGTCATAGTGAATAACCTCGGCATGCAAATAGGCAGAAGTGTGAGGATTGGCAGTGTCTGTAGAGAATTTTGGCATGCTCTTCAGTTGATGTTTTCCTCCTTGAACTACTGAGGAAAGGCCTGGCCTTACTGTTGGGCAAAACATGTATTTATGATTTTAAGAAGTGTAGTCTGGATGTACTGAGAGGGCCTGTACAGTACGGTAAATGCCTGTATACCCCTGCAATGTGCATCCAACTGACACTTGAGATTGAACAGCGAACGAAGCAGCTGGGTTACTGACTGAATGTAAATGGAAGGCACATAGGAAGGGTGTTTGTGGTCACTCAAATGATTGAAACCTGGTTGTTGCACTACCAAAGCTGGGGTACCAGGGGGGAACATTTATGGGGTATTGAGATGGTGGTGTCCAGAGGTCAAAATATGTTTCAGAGACACAGAGGTACTGCGGTCCTGGTCCCACATTGGGGGTAGACAAAAGTCCATGCTAAAGATTTCTGTCCAACTGTTACCACATTTTGTGCAGCCTGGCTCCCTCTGTAACGATTCCCCAGTGTCTTTCGATCCTACAGATGACTGTAGCAAACTTCCCAAATTTTTTCTTGGCCTCATACTCCCAAAGGAGTGCCTGACATTTGCCAGCCTAACGATACTCACATTCTGGGAAAAACCTCACTAACTATGCATATTTATCTACCACACATGGCAAATCCTTACAATTGCAGAACATCATATCGCACTTGTCATCTTTGAGGTACTGTAAGTATTTGGATTTGAGGGAAATATTCATCCTTGCTTGCTCTCTCCCATCTGAAGTCTATGGTGCTGCTGTTCCTTTCTCACATGTCCCTTCAAAGAGACAAGTGACACTCAGACTCAATCACTCAGCAAACATATATGCTTTGATGTTTTCATCTTGCTGTTTACCTTCCAAATATTCCCCCTGAACCACAAATAAAGGCCTGCCATTCCTCATCCCCTCAGTCAAAGCAGTCCTTCGCTCCTTAGGCCCTGCAAGACCACCATGAACAAAAATCATGTCAGCAAGCAGAAGAAAAGCCTCAGTGTGCTCTTTTGTTCATACTGCTGCCCTCTAGTAACACTTCATGGCAACTGCAGCATAAGAATGGGACTGAGAAGAGGGCTGTCCTATGCAAATAATATCCTCCCATGCATACTTTCTTCTGAGACGGTCGGCGGCTTATGCCGTGATACCGCCTCCAACAAATGGTCTTCAACCAAATTTTAAAAAAGCCCACCTGCCTTAGACGAAGGATTTTGCAACTCGAAGGAAGCACATGGGGACATCACCCTCATTTAGCAGGGTCCTAAATTGCCTGCTGTCAGCCTGTATACAGAACAAGGGCGTTCGTGAGCGTTCGTGAGTGTTCGTGAGCGTTCCTCAAAGGAAGGAGGTGGGTGATTAATTCACAGTGCCAGGGCAGGCCCAGCCCAGCCCAGCCCAGCCCAGCCCAGCGCAGCCCAGCCCGGCACAGCGCACTGCTGTGGAGGTCCATTCCTTCACATCCTGCAGCAGGCATGATGCAGACCTACTAGAGCAAAGGCTTGACTCTGCCCTTGTCTGTCTCTTAAAGAAAACAATCTTTCTAGCTTCTTATTGCACCTGATAAATGGACTCTAGCTTGCCTCAAACTTGACCCATCATTTCATTAGCCAGAGCTCATACTTGACCTTTATTTCTATCCAAGCTCACTGGCACCAAACCCCTGATTTGAGCGAGTTACTCACACCAAAATGAAAAATCACCATCATCCAACCTATTTTACAATAAGTGTAGCACCTTCCTCGCATTCTTGTGCTCAGTTATAACCCCCAATACCACAATTGCACTCTGCAATTCACCAAACTTAAAGGAAAAGGAATGAAGACATTGATAAAGGAAGACAAGGCCTTGTCCCTCTTGCACCTACTTGAGAAATAGGGAGGTTGGTAGAAGGTCATGAGGGAAAACATTTGAAATTTTGGGACACACATGCCAAAAAGAGTGTCCACTTTTCTCCTCTGTTACCAAGTAAAAAAAAATCTTAGCAAAAAAAAAAACATTCACTTTTTGAAAATTTCCACCTTGGGATACCTCTACAGCATTGGCAGGATTCGAACCCTGGCCTGTGAGGGCTGTCTGCACCAAAGGTACAAGACTTACCTTTGAGCTATAGCTCCTTAGTGGTCTAGAGGATTGCAGTAGTAACTATAAGCAACATGAAGGCCTTGGTGTCCTTCCCGGCGGCTTCCATTGCACATGAAAAGGATGACCATGACATAAGGACAATTTGATAGGCTACATACATGGAAACCAGTGTGGTCCAGTGGGTAAGTGCCTGCCTTCCATGCAGGCAACCAGGGTTCAAATCCCGGGTTCGGCACCAGATGACTGATGGTGGCAGAGCAGAGGTAAGTTGGAGGTGGGCCTAAATGGCCAATTGGTAAGTAAAATGTGTCTGGGTGTTGTGTACGAGTGGAATCATGCCTAGTGAATGAGGGATTGCAGATTGGTTGGTAAGTAAAATAGGTGTGGCCTGAACAGAGACAGGTGAAAGAAAGGTAACAGGTGTTGTGTGCAGGAGGAGGAGGAGCCTAGTCAGAGTGGGTGGGGTCAGAGAGGAGGAGCCAGGTCAGAGAGGAAGGGTATAGGTGAAGCCTAGTCATAGTGGGTGGGGTTAGAGAGGAGGAGTATAGGAGGAGCTGGGTCAGAGAGGAGGGGTATAGGAGGAGCCTAGTCAGAGTGGGAGGGGTCAGAGTGGAGGAGTATAGGAGGAGCCAGGTCGGAGGGGTGTAGGTGGAGCCTTGTCAGAGTGGGAGGGGTCAGAGAGGAGGAGTATAGGCGGAGCCTGGGCAGAGAGGAGGGGTATAGAAGGAGCCTAGTCAGAGTGGAAGGGGTCAGAGAGGAGGAGTATAGGCAGAGCCTGGGCAGAGAGGAGGGGTATAGAAGGAGCCTTGTCAGAGTGGGAGGAGTATAGGCGGAGCCTGGGCAGAATGGGTGGGTTCAGAGAGCAGAGGAAGGGGAGGAGGATCCTGACTTATTGTGGGGTACTGCAAATACTTTTTTACTGCACCCCCCTATACTCTCTGATTTCTGTTGGGAGGGGGCAGTCAAAATTTGGGGGAGCAGTATTAAAAGGTGCTTAGGCGCAACGTGAAGGCGATGGGGTGCACACAATGGCTTGGCTTCCAGGTACTTTTTGGGGGGCTACCATTAGTTTTTATTGCTCTGATCCTCCCTCATGGGGTGTACCCCAAATGGTTAGGGGCCACGGGGGGGGCAAGAAGCTGTTTGACAGTTTCTATTAACAACAGGGGTCACCATACGATTCTGCTGCAGTTATGGTATTGAAAGGTAAAACAAGGAGCATTTGGCTGTATTTTTGCAGGTGGGGTGCCCCAAAATGTTACTGCCAGCAGCAGCCCCCTTCCTCGCCACCCTGCAGATTGGTATAGGTACCTTTAGGACATTTCTGTTGAAAACAGAGGCTATAGCGAATCGCGCTACAAAATCCGAGAGCACTAACACTTGCTAAATAAAGGTGGCATCGGAGCATACGAATGAGGCAGGGAGAGGCTACTGTTGCAATTGGTTTGGTGGGTCATAGTGAATAACCTCGGCATGCAAATAGGCAGAAGTGTGAGGATTGGCAGTGTCTGTAGAGAATTTTGGCATGCTCTTCAGTTGATGTTTTCCTCCTTGAACTACTGAGGAAAGGCCTGGCCTTACTGTTGGGCAAAACATGTATTTATGATTTTAAGAAGTGTAGTCTGGATGTACTGAGAGGGCCTGTACAGTACGGTAAATGCCTGTATACCCCTGCAATGTGCATCCAACTGTCACTTGAGATTGAACAGCGAACGAAGCAGCTGGGTTACTGACTGAATGTAAATGGAAGGCACATAGGAAGGGTGTTTGTGGTCACTCAAATGATTGAAACCTGGTTGATGCACTACCAAAGCTGGGGTACCAGGGGGGAACATTTATGGGGTATTGAGATGGTGGTGTCCAGAGGTCAAAATATGTTTCAGAGACACAGAGGTACTGCGGTCCTGGTCCCACATTGGGGGTAGACAAAAGTCCATGCTAAAGATTTCTGTCCAACTGTTACCACATTTTGTGTAGCCTGGCTCCCTCTGTAACGATTCCCCAGTGTCTTTCGATCCTACAGATGACTGTAGCAAACTTCCCAAATTTTTTCTTGGCCTCATACTCCCAAAGGAGTGCCTGACATTTGCCAGCCTAACGATACTCACATTCTGGGAAAAACCTCACTAACTATGCATATTTATCTACCACACATGGCAAATCCTTACAATTGCAGAACATCATATCGCACTTGTCATCTTTGAGGTACTGTAAGTATTTGGATTTGAGGGAAATATTCATCCTTGCTTGCTCTCTCCCATCTGAAGTCTATGGTGCTGCTGTTCCTTTCTCACATGTCCCTTCAAAGAGACAAGTGACACTCAGACTCAATCACTCAGCAAACATATATGCTTTGATGTTTTCATCTTGCTGTTTACCTTCCAAATATTCCCCCTGAACCACAAATAAAGGCCTGCCATTCCTCATCCCCTCAGTCAAAGCAGTCCTTCGCTCCTTAGGCCCTGCAAGACCACCATGAACAAAAATCATGTCAGCAAGCAGAAGAAAAGCCTCAGTGTGCTCTTTTGTTCATACTGCTGCCCTCTAGTAACACTTCATGGCAACTGCAGCATAAGAATGGGACTGAGAAGAGGGCTGTCCTATGCAAATATTATCCTCCCATGCATACTTTCTTCTGAGACGGTCGGCGGCTTATGCCGTGATACCGCCTCCAACAAATGGTCTTCAACCAAATTTTAAAAAAGCCCACCTGCCTTAGACGAAGGATTTTGCAACTCGAAGGAAGCACATGGGGACATCACCCTCATTTAGCAGGGTCCTAAATTGCCTGCTGTCAGCCTGTATACAGAACAAGGGCGTTCGTGGGCGTTCGTGAGCGTTCCTCAAAGGAAGGAGGTGGGTGATTAATTCACAGTGCCAGGGCAGGCCCAGCCCAGCCCAGCCCAGCCCAGCCCAGCCCAGCCCAGCCCAGCCCAGCGCAGCCCAGCCCGGCACAGCGCACTGCTGTGGAGGTCCATTCCTTCACATCCTGCAGCAGGCATGATGCTGACCTACTAGAGCAAAGGCTTGACTCTGCCCTTGTCTGTCTCTTAAAGAAAACAATCTTTCTAGCTTCTTATTGCACCTGATAAATGGACTCTAGCTTGCCTCAAACTTGACCCATCATTTCATTAGCCAGAGCTCATACTTGACCTTTATTTCTATCCAAGCTCACTGGCACCAAACCCCTGATTTGAGCGAGATACTCACACCAAAATGAAAAATCACCATCATCCAACCTATTTTACAATAAGTGTAGCACCTTCCTCGCATTCTTGTGCTCAGTTATAACCCCCAATACCACAATTGCACTCTGCAATTCACCAAACTTAAAGGAAAAGGAATGAAGACATTGATAAAGGAAGACAAGGCCTTGTCCCTATTGCACCTACTTGAGAAATAGGGAGGTTGGTAGAAGGTCATGAGGGAAAACATTTGAAATTTTGGGACACACATGCCAAAAAGAGTGTCCACTTTTCTCCTCTGTTACCAAGTAAAAAAAAATCTTAGCAAAAAAAAAACATTCACTTTTTGAAAATTTCCACCTTGGGATACCTCTACAGCATTGGCAGGATTCGAACCCTGGCCTGTGAGGGCTGTCTGCACCAAAGGTACAAGACTTACCTTTGAGCTATAGCTCCTTAGTGGTCTAGAGGATTGCAGTGGTAACTATAAGCAACATGAAGGCCTTGGTGTCCTTCCCGGCGGCTTCCATTGCACATGAAAAGGATGACCATGGCATAAGGACAATTTGATAGGCTACATACATGGAAACCAGTATGGTCCAGTGGGTAAGTGCCTGCCTTACATGCAGGCAACCAGGGTTCAAATCCCGGGTTCGGCACCAGGTGACTGATGGTGGCAGAGCAGAGGTAAGTTGGAGGTGGGCCTAAATGGCCAATTGGTAAGTAAAATGTGTCTGGGTGTTGTGTACGAGTGGAATCATGCCTAGTGAATGAGGGATTGCAGATTGGTTGGTAAGTAAAATAGGTGTGGCCTGAACAGAGACAGGTGAAAGAAAGGTAACAGGTGTTGTGTGGAGGAGGAGCCTAGTCAGAGTGGGTGGGGTCAGAGACTGGAGGAGCCATGTCAGAGAGGAAGGGTATAGGTGAAGCCTAGTCAGAGTGGGTGGGGTTAGAGAGGAGGAGTATAGGAGGAGCTGGGTCAGAGAGGAGGGGTGTAGGTGAAGCCTTGTCAGAGTGGGAGGGGTCAGAGAGGAGGAGTATAGGCGGAGCCTGGGCAGAATGGGTGGGTTCAGAGAGCAGAGGAAGGGGAGGAGGATCCTGACTTATTGTGGGGTACTGCAAATACTTTTTTACTGCACCCCCCTATACTCTCTGATTTCTGTTGGGAGGGGGCAGTCAAAATTTGGGGGAGCAGTATTAAAAGGTGCTTAGGCGCAACGTGAAGGCGATGGGGTGCATACAATGGCTTGGCTTCCAGGTACTTTTTGGGGGGCTACCATTAGTTTTTATTGCTCTGATCCTCCCTCATGGGGTGTACCCCAAATGGTTAGGGGCCACGGGGGGGCAAGAAGCTGTTTGACAGTTTCTCTTAACAACAGGGGTCACCATACGATTCTGCTGCAGTTATGGTATTGAAAGGTAAAACAAGGAGCATTTGGCTGTATTTTTGCAGGTGGGGTGCCCCAAAATGTTACTGCCAGCAGCAGCAGCCCCCTTCCTCGCCACCCTGCAGATTGGTATAGGTACCTTTAGGACATTTCTGTTGAAAACAGAGGCTATAGCGAATCGCGCTACAAAATCCGAGAGCACTAACACTTGCTAAATAAAGGTGGCATCGGAGCATACGAATGAGGCAGGGAGAGGCTACTGTTGCAATTGGTTTGGTGGGTCATAGTGAATAACCTTGGCATGCAAATAGGCAGAAGTGTGAGGATTGGCAGTGTCTGTAGAGAATTTTGGCATGCTCTTCAGTTGATGTTTTCCTCCTTGAACTACAGAGGAAAGGCCTGGCCTTACTGTTGGGCAAAACATGTATTTATGATTTTAAGAAGTGTAGTCTGGATGTACTGAGAGGGCCTGTACAGTACGGTAAATGCCTGTATACCCCTGCAATGTGCATCCAACTGTCACTTGAGATTGAACAGCGAACGAAGCAGCTGGGTTACTGACTGAATGTAAATGGAAGGCACATAGGAAGGGTGTTTGTGGTCACTCAAATGATTGAAACCTGGTTGATGCACTACCAAAGCTGGGGTACCAGGCGGAAACATTTGAGGGGTATTGAGATGGTGGTGTCCAGAGGTCAAAATATGTTTCAGAGACACAGAGGTACTGCGGTCCTGGTCCCACATTGGGGGTAGACAAAAGTCCATGCTAAAGATTTCTGTCCAACTGTTACCACATTTTGTGCAGCCTGGCTCCCTCTGTAACGATTCCCCAGTGTATTTCGATCCTACAGATGACTGTAGCAAATTTCCCAAATTTTTTCTTGGCCTCATACTCCCAAAGGAGTGCCTGACATTTGCCAGCCTAACGATACTCACATTCTGGGAAAAACCTCACTAACTATGCATATTTATCTACCACACATGGCAAATCCTTACAATTGCAGAACATCATATCGCACTTGTCATCTTTGTGGTACTGTAAGTATTTGGATTTGAGGGAAATATTCATCCTTGCTTGCTCTCTCCCATCTGAAGTCTATGGTGCTGCTGTTCCTTTCTCACATGTCCCTTCAAAGAGACAAGTGACACACAGACTCAATCACTCAGCAAACATATATGCTTTGACGTTTTCATCTTGCTGTTTACCTTCCAAATATTCCCCCTGAACCACAAATAAAGGTCTGCCATTCCTCATCCCCTCAGTCAAAGCAGTCCTTCGCTCCTTAGGCCCTGCAAGACCACCATGAACAAGAATCATGTCAGCAAGCAGAAGAAAAGCCTCAGTGTGCTCTTTTGTTCATACTGCTGCCCTCTAGTAACACTTCATGGCAACTGCAGCATAAGAATGGGACTGAGAAGAGGGCTGTCCTATGCAAATAATATCCTCCCATGCATACTTTCTTCTGAGACGGTCGGCGGCTTGTGCCGTGATACCGCTTCCAACAAATGGTCTTCAACCAAATTTTAAAAAAGCCCACCTGCCTTAGATGAAGGATTTTGCAACTCGAAGGAAGCACATGGGGACATCACCCTCATTTAGCAGGGTCCTAAATTGCCTGCTGTCAGCCTGTATACAGAACAAGGGCGTTCGTGGGCGTTCGTGAGCATTCCTCAAAGGAAGGAGGTGGGTGATTAATTCACAATGCCAGGGCAGGCCCAGCCCAGCCCAGCCCAGCCCAGCCCAGCGCAGCCCAGCCCGGCACAGCGCACTGCTGTGGAGGTCCATTCCTTCACATCCTGCAGCAGGCATGATGCAGACCTACTAGAGCAAAGGCTTGACTCTGCCCTTGTCTGTCTCTTAAAGAAAACAATCTTTCTAGCTTCTTATTGCACCTGATAAATGGACTCTAGCTTGCCTCAAACTTGACCCATCATTTCATTAGCCAGAGCTCATACTTGACCTTTATTTCTATCCAAGCTCACTGGCACCAAACCCCTGATTTGAGCGAGTTACTCACACCAAAATGAAAAATCACCATCATCCAACCTATTTTACAATAAGTGTAGCACCTTCCTCGCATTCTTGTGCTCAGTTATAACCCCCAATACCACAATTGCACTCTGCAATTCACCAAACTTAAAGGAAAAGGAATGAAGACATTGATAAAGGAAGACAAGGCCTTGTCCCTATTGCACCTACTTGAGAAATAGGGAGGTTGGTAGAAGGTCATGAGGGAAAACATTTGAAATTTTGGGACACACATGCCAAAAAGAGTGTCCACTTTTCTCCTCTGTTACCAAGTAAAAAAAAATCTTAGCAAAAAAAAAAACATTCACTTTTTGAAAATTTCCACCTTGGGATACCTCTACAGGATTGGCAGGATTCGAACCCTGGCCTGTGAGGGCTGTCTGCACCAAAGGTACAAGACTTACCTTTGAGCTATAGCTCCTTAGTGGTCTAGAGGATTGCAGTAGTAACTATAAGCAACATGAAGGCCTTGGTGTCCTTCCCGGCGGCTTCCATTGCACATGAAAAGGATGACCATGACATAAGGACAATTTGATAGGCTGCATACATGGAAACCAGTGTGGTCCAGTGGGTAAGTGCCTGCCTTCCATGCAGGCAACCAGGGTTCAAATCCCGGGTTCGGCACCAGGTGACTGATGGTGGCAGAGCAGAGGTAAGTTGGAGGTGGGCCTAAATGGCCAATTGGTAAGTAAAATGTGTCTGGGTGTTGTGTACGAGTGGAATCATGCCTAGTGAATGAGGGATTGCAGATTGGTTGGTAAGTAAAATAGGTGTGGCCTGAACAGAGACAGGTGAAAGAAAGGTAACAGGTGTTGTGTGCAGGAGGAGGAGGAGCCTAGTCAGAGTGGGTGGGGTCAGAGAGGAGGAGCCAGGTCAGAGAGGAAGGGTATAGGTGAAGCCTAGTCAGAGTGGGTGGGGTTAGAGGAGGAGTATAGGAGGAGCTGGGTCAGAGAGGAGGGGTATAGGAGGAGCCTAGTCAGAGTGGGAGGGGTCAGAGAGGAGGAGTATAGGAGGAGCCAGGTCAGAGAGGAGGGGTGTAGGTGGAACCTTGTCAGAGTGGGAGGGGTCAGAGAGGAGGAGTATAGGCGGAGCCTGGGCAGAGAGGAGGGGTATAGAAGGAGCCTAGTCAGAGTGGGAGGGGTCAGAGAGGAGGAGTATAGGAGGAGCCAGGTCAGAGAGGAGGGGTGTAGGTGGAGCCTTGTCAGAGTGGGAGGGGTCAGAGAGGAGGAGTATAGGCAGAGCCTGGGCAGAATGGGTGGGTTCAGAGAGCAGAGGAAGGGGAGGAGGATCCTGACTTATTGTGGGGTACTGCAAATACTTTTTTACTGCACCCCCCTATACTCTCTGATTTCTGTTGGGAGGGGGCAGTCAAAATTTGGGGGAGCAGTATTAAAAGGTGCTTAGGCGCAACGTGAAGGCGATGGGGTGCACACAATGGCTTGGCTTCCAGGTACTTTTTGGGGGGCTACCATTAGTTTTTATTGCTCTGATCCTCCCTCATGGGGTGTACCCCAAATGGTTAGGGGCCACGGGGGGGGCAAGAAGCTGTTTGACAGTTTCTATTAACAACAGGGGTCACCATACGATTCTGCTGCAGTTATGGTATTGAAAGGTAAAACAAGGAGCATTTGGCTGTATTTTTGCAGGTGGGGTGCCCCAAAATGTTACTGCCAGCAGCAGCAGCAGCCCCCTTCCTCGCCACCCTGCAGATTGGTATAGGTACCTTTAGGACATTTCTGTTGAAAACAGAGGCTATAGCGAATCCCGCTACAAAATCCGAGAGCACTAACACTTGCTAAATAAAGGTGGCATCGGAGCATACGAATGAGGCAGGGAGAGGCTACTGTTGCAATTGGTTTGGTGGGTCATAGTGAATAACCTCGGCATGCAAATAGGCAGAAGTGTGAGGATTGGCAGTGTCTGTAGAGAATTTTGGCATGCTCTTCAGTTGATGTTTTCCTCCTTGAACTACTGAGGAAAGGCCTGGCCTTACTGTTGGGCAAAACATGTATTTATGATTTTAAGAAGTGTAGTCTGGATGTACTGAGAGGGCCTGTACAGTACGGTAAATGCCTGTATACCCCTGCAATGTGCATCCAACTGACACTTGAGATTGAACAGCGAACGAAGCAGCTGGGTTACTGACTGAATGTAAATGGAAGGCACATAGGAAGGGTGTTTGTGGTCACTCAAATGATTGAAACCTGGTTGTTGCACTACCAAAGCTGGGGTACCAGGGGGGAACATTTATGGGGTATTGAGATGGTGGTGTCCAGAGGTCAAAATATGTTTCAGAGACACAGAGGTACTGCGGTCCTGGTCCCACATTGGGGGTAGACAAAAGTCCATGCTAAAGATTTCTGTCCAACTGTTACCACATTTTGTGCAGCCTGGCTCCCTCTGTAACGATTCCCCAGTGTCTTTCGATCCTACAGATGACTGTAGCAAACTTCCCAAATTTTTTCTTGGCCTCATACTCCCAAAGGAGTGCCTGACATTTGCCAGCCTAACGATACTCACATTCTGGGAAAAACCTCACTAACTATGCATATTTATCTACCACACATGGCAAATCCTTACAATTGCAGAACATCATATCGCACTTGTCATCTTTGAGGTACTGTAAGTATTTGGATTTGAGGGAAATATTCATCCTTGCTTGCTCTCTCCCATCTGAAGTCTATGGTGCTGCTGTTCCTTTCTCACATGTCCCTTCAAAGAGACAAGTGACACTCAGACTCAATCACTCAGCAAACATATATGCTTTGATGTTTTCATCTTGCTGTTTACCTTCCAAATATTCCCCCTGAACCACAAATAAAGGCCTGCCATTCCTCATCCCCTCAGTCAAAGCAGTCCTTCGCTCCTTAGGCCCTGCAAGACCACCATGAACAAAAATCATGTCAGCAAGCAGAAGAAAAGCCTCAGTGTGCTCTTTTGTTCATACTGCTGCCCTCTAGTAACACTTCATGGCAACTGCAGCATAAGAATGGGACTGAGAAGAGGGCTGTCCTATGCAAATAATATCCTCCCATGCATACTTTCTTCTGAGACGGTCGGCGGCTTATGCCGTGATACCGCCTCCAACAAATGGTCTTCAACCAAATTTTAAAAAAGCCCACCTGCCTTAGACGAAGGATTTTGCAACTCGAAGGAAGCACATGGGGACATCACCCTCATTTAGCAGGGTCCTAAATTGCCTGCTGTCAGCCTGTATACAGAACAAGGGCGTTCGTGAGCGTTCGTGAGTGTTCGTGAGCGTTCCTCAAAGGAAGGAGGTGGGTGATTAATTCACAGTGCCAGGGCAGGCCCAGCCCAGCCCAGCCCAGCCCAGCCCAGCGCAGCCCAGCCCGGCACAGCGCACTGTTGTGGAGGTCCATTCCTTCACATCCTGCAGCAGGCATGATGCAGACCTACTAGAGCAAAGGCTTGACTCTGCCCTTGTCTGTCTCTTAAAGAAAACAATCTTTCTAGCTTCTTATTGCACCTGATAAATGGACTCTAGCTTGCCTCAAACTTGACCCATCATTTCATTAGCCAGAGCTCATACTTGACCTTTATTTCTATCCAAGCTCACTGGCACCAAACCCCTGATTTGAGCGAGTTACTCACACCAAAATGAAAAATCACCATCATCCAACCTATTTTACAATAAGTGTAGCACCTTCCTCGCATTCTTGTGCTCAGTTATAACCCCCAATACCACAATTGCACTCTGCAATTCACCAAACTTAAAGGAAAAGGAATGAAGACATTGATAAAGGAAGACAAGGCCTTGTCCCTATTGCACCTACTTGAGAAATAGGGAGGTTGGTAGAAGGTCATGAGGGAAAACATTTGAAATTTTGGGACACACATGCCAAAAAGAGTGTCCACTTTTCTCCTCTGTTACCAAGTAAAAAAAAATCTTAGCAAAAAAAAAAACATTCACTTTTTGAAAATTTCCACCTTGGGATACCTCTACAGCATTGGCAGGATTCGAACCCTGGCCTGTGAGGGCTGTCTGCACCAAAGGTACAAGACTTACCTTTGAGCTATAGCTCCTTTGTGGTCTAGAGGATTGCAGTAGTAACTATAAGCAACATGAAGGCCTTGGTGTCCTTCCCGGCGGCTTCCATTGCACATGAAAAGGATGACCATGACATAAGGACAATTTGATAGGCTACATACATGGAAACCAGTGTGGTCCAGTGGGTAAGTGCCTGCCTTCCATGCAGGCAACCAGGGTTCAAATCCCGGGTTCGGCACCAGATGACTGATGGTGGCAGAGCAGAGGTAAGTTGGAGGTGGGCCTAAATGGCCAATTGGTAAGTAAAATGTGTCTGGGTGTTGTGTACGAGTGGAATCATGCCTAGTGAATGAGGGATTGCAGATTGGTTGGTAAGTAAAATAGGTGTGGCCTGAACAGAGACAGGTGAAAGAAAGGTAACAGGTGTTGTGTGCAGGAGGAGGAGGAGCCTAGTCAGAGTGGGTGGGGTCAGAGAGGAGGAGCCAGGTCAGAGAGGAAGGGTATAGGTGAAGCCTAGTCATAGTGGGTGGGGTTAGAGAGGAGGAGTATAGGAGGAGCTGGGTCAGAGAGGAGGGGTATAGGAGGAGCCTAGTCAGAGTGGGAGGGGTCAGAGTGGAGGAGTATAGGAGGAGCCAGGTCGGAGGGGTGTAGGTGGAGCCTTGTCAGAGTGGGAGGGGTCAGAGAGGAGGAGTATAGGCGGAGCCTGGGCAGAGAGGAGGGGTATAGAAGGAGCCTTGTCAGAGTGGGAGGAGTATAGGCGGAGCCTGGGCAGAATGGGTGGGTTCAGAGAGCAGAGGAAGGGGAGGAGGATCCTGACTTATTGTGGGGTACTGCAAATACTTTTTTACTGCACCCCCCTATACTCTCTGATTTCTGTTGGGAGGGGGCAGTCAAAATTTGGGGGAGCAGTATTAAAAGGTGCTTAGGCGCAACGTGAAGGCGATGGGGTGCACACAATGGCTTGGCTTCCAGGTACTTTTTGGGGGGCTACCATTAGTTTTTATTGCTCTGATCCTCCCTCATGGGGTGTACCCCAAATGGTTAGGGGCCACGGGGGGGGCAAGAAGCTGTTTGACAGTTTCTATTAACAACAGGGGTCACCATACGATTCTGCTGCAGTTATGGTATTGAAAGGTAAAACAAGGAGCATTTGGCTGTATTTTTGCAGGTGGGGTGCCCCAAAATGTTACTGCCAGCAGCAGCCCCCTTCCTCGCCACCCTGCAGATTGGTATAGGTACCTTTAGGACATTTCTGTTGAAAACAGAGGCTATAGCGAATCGCGCTACAAAATCCGAGAGCACTAACACTTGCTAAATAAAGGTGGCATCGGAGCATACGAATGAGGCAGGGAGAGGCTACTGTTGCAATTGGTTTGGTGGGTCATAGTGAATAACCTCGGCATGCAAATAGGCAGAAGTGTGAGGATTGGCAGTGTCTGTAGAGAATTTTGGCATGCTCTTCAGTTGATGTTTTCCTCCTTGAACTACTGAGGAAAGGCCTGGCCTTACTGTTGGGCAAAACATGTATTTATGATTTTAAGAAGTGTAGTCTGGATGTACTGAGAGGGCCTGTACAGTACGGTAAATGCCTGTATACCCCTGCAATGTGCATCCAACTGTCACTTGAGATTGAACAGCGAACGAAGCAGCTGGGTTACTGACTGAATGTAAATGGAAGGCACATAGGAAGGGTGTTTGTGGTCACTCAAATGATTGAAACCTGGTTGATGCACTACCAAAGCTGGGGTACCAGGGGGGAACATTTATGGGGTATTGAGATGGTGGTGTCCAGAGGTCAAAATATGTTTCAGAGACACAGAGGTACTGCGGTCCTGGTCCCACATTGGGGGTAGACAAAAGTCCATGCTAAAGATTTCTGTCCAACTGTTACCACATTTTGTGTAGCCTGGCTCCCTCTGTAACGATTCCCCAGTGTCTTTCGATCCTACAGATGACTGTAGCAAACTTCCCAAATTTTTTCTTGGCCTCATACTCCCAAAGGAGTGCCTGACATTTGCCAGCCTAACGATACTCACATTCTGGGAAAAACCTCACTAACTATGCATATTTATCTACCACACATGGCAAATCCTTACAATTGCAGAACATCATATCGCACTTGTCATCTTTGAGGTACTGTAAGTATTTGGATTTGAGGGAAATATTCATCCTTGCTTGCTCTCTCCCATCTGAAGTCTATGGTGCTGCTGTTCCTTTCTCACATGTCCCTTCAAAGAGACAAGTGACACTCAGACTCAATCACTCAGCAAACATATATGCTTTGATGTTTTCATCTTGCTGTTTACCTTCCAAATATTCCCCCTGAACCACAAATAAAGGCCTGCCATTCCTCATCCCCTCAGTCAAAGCAGTCCTTCGCTCCTTAGGCCCTGCAAGACCACCATGAACAAAAATCATGTCAGCAAGCAGAAGAAAAGCCTCAGTGTGCTCTTTTGTTCATACTGCTGCCCTCTAGTAACACTTCATGGCAACTGCAGCATAAGAATGGGACTGAGAAGAGGGCTGTCCTATGCAAATATTATCCTCCCATGCATACTTTCTTCTGAGACGGTCGGCGGCTTATGCCGTGATACCGCCTCCAACAAATGGTCTTCAACCAAATTTTAAAAAAGCCCACCTGCCTTAGACGAAGGATTTTGCAACTCGAAGGAAGCACATGGGGACATCACCCTCATTTAGCAGGGTCCTAAATTGCCTGCTGTCAGCCTGTATACAGAACAAGGGCGTTCGTGGGCGTTCGTGAGCGTTCCTCAAAGGAAGGAGGTGGGTGATTAATTCACAGTGCCAGGGCAGGCCCAGCCCAGCCCAGCCCAGCCCAGCCCAGCCCAGCCCAGCCCAGCCCAGCCCAGCCCAGCGCAGCCCAGCCCGGCACAGCGCACTGCTGTGGAGGTCCATTCCTTCACATCCTGCAGCAGGCATGATGCTGACCTACTAGAGCAAAGGCTTGACTCTGCCCTTGTCTGTCTCTTAAAGAAAACAATCTTTCTAGCTTCTTATTGCACCTGATAAATGGACTCTAGCTTGCCTCAAACTTGACCCATCATTTCATTAGCCAGAGCTCATACTTGACCTTTATTTCTATCCAAGCTCACTGGCACCAAACCCCTGATTTGAGCGAGATACTCACACCAAAATGAAAAATCACCATCATCCAACCTATTTTACAATAAGTGTAGCACCTTCCTCGCATTCTTGTGCTCAGTTATAACCCCCAATACCACAATTGCACTCTGCAATTCACCAAACTTAAAGGAAAAGGAATGAAGACATTGATAAAGGAAGACAAGGCCTTGTCCCTATTGCACCTACTTGAGAAATAGGGAGGTTGGTAGAAGGTCATGAGGGAAAACATTTGAAATTTTGGGACACACATGCCAAAAAGAGTGTCCACTTTTCTCCTCTGTTACCAAGTAAAAAAAAATCTTAGCAAAAAAAAAACATTCACTTTTTGAAAATTTCCACCTTGGGATACCTCTACAGCATTGGCAGGATTCGAACCCTGGCCTGTGAGGGCTGTCTGCACCAAAGGTACAAGACTTACCTTTGAGCTATAGCTCCTTAGTGGTCTAGAGGATTGCAGTAGTAACTATAAGCAACATGAAGGCCTTGGTGTCCTTCCCGGCGGCTTCCATTGCACATGAAAAGGATGACCATGACATAAGGACAATTTGATAGGCTACATACATGGAAACCAGTATGGTCCAGTGGGTAAGTGCCTGCCTTACATGCAGGCAACCAGGGTTCAAATCCCGGGTTCGGCACCAGGTGACTGATGGTGGCAGAGCAGAGGTAAGTTGGAGGTGGGCCTAAATGGCCAATTGGTAAGTAAAATGTGTCTGGGTGTTGTGTACGAGTGGAATCATGCCTAGTGAATGAGGGATTGCAGATTGGTTGGTAAGTAAAATAGGTGTGGCCTGAACAGAGACAGGTGAAAGAAAGGTAACAGGTGTTGTGTGGAGGAGGAGCCTAGTCAGAGTGGGTGGGGTCAGAGACTGGAGGAGCCATGTCAGAGAGGAAGGGTATAGGTGAAGCCTAGTCAGAGTGGGTGGGGTTAGAGAGGAGGAGTATAGGAGGAGCTGGGTCAGAGAGGAGGGGTGTAGGTGAAGCCTTGTCAGAGTGGGAGGGGTCAGAGAGGAGGAGTATAGGCGGAGCCTGGGCAGAATGGGTGGGTTCAGAGAGCAGAGGAAGGGGAGGAGGATCCTGACTTATTGTGGGGTACTGCAAATACTTTTTTACTGCACCCCCCTATACTCTCTGATTTCTGTTGGGAGGGGGCAGTCAAAATTTGGGGGAGCAGTATTAAAAGGTGCTTAGGCGCAACGTGAAGGCGATGGGGTGCATACAATGGCTTGGCTTCCAGGTACTTTTTGGGGGGCTACCATTAGTTTTTATTGCTCTGATCCTCCCTCATGGGGTGTACCCCAAATGGTTAGGGGCCACGGGGGGGCAAGAAGCTGTTTGACAGTTTCTCTTAACAACAGGGGTCACCATACGATTCTGCTGCAGTTATGGTATTGAAAGGTAAAACAAGGAGCATTTGGCTGTATTTTTGCAGGTGGGGTGCCCCAAAATGTTACTGCCAGCAGCAGCAGCCCCCTTCCTCGCCACCCTGCAGATTGGTATAGGTACCTTTAGGACATTTCTGTTGAAAACAGAGGCTATAGCGAATCGCGCTACAAAATCCGAGAGCACTAACACTTGCTAAATAAAGGTGGCATCGGAGCATACGAATGAGGCAGGGAGAGGCTACTGTTGCAATTGGTTTGGTGGGTCATAGTGAATAACCTTGGCATGCAAATAGGCAGAAGTGTGAGGATTGGCAGTGTCTGTAGAGAATTTTGGCATGCTCTTCAGTTGATGTTTTCCTCCTTGAACTACAGAGGAAAGGCCTGGCCTTACTGTTGGGCAAAACATGTATTTATGATTTTAAGAAGTGTAGTCTGGATGTACTGAGAGGGCCTGTACAGTACGGTAAATGCCTGTATACCCCTGCAATGTGCATCCAACTGTCACTTGAGATTGAACAGCGAACGAAGCAGCTGGGTTACTGACTGAATGTAAATGGAAGGCACATAGGAAGGGTGTTTGTGGTCACTCAAATGATTGAAACCTGGTTGATGCACTACCAAAGCTGGGGTACCAGGCGGAAACATTTGAGGGGTATTGAGATGGTGGTGTCCAGAGGTCAAAATATGTTTCAGAGACACAGAGGTACTGCGGTCCTGGTCCCACATTGGGGGTAGACAAAAGTCCATGCTAAAGATTTCTGTCCAACTGTTACCACATTTTGTGCAGCCTGGCTCCCTCTGTAACGATTCCCCAGTGTATTTCGATCCTACAGATGACTGTAGCAAATTTCCCAAATTTTTTCTTGGCCTCATACTCCCAAAGGAGTGCCTGACATTTGCCAGCCTAACGATACTCACATTCTGGGAAAAACCTCACTAACTATGCATATTTATCTACCACACATGGCAAATCCTTACAATTGCAGAACATCATATCGCACTTGTCATCTTTGTGGTACTGTAAGTATTTGGATTTGAGGGAAATATTCATCCTTGCTTGCTCTCTCCCATCTGAAGTCTATGGTGCTGCTGTTCCTTTCTCACATGTCCCTTCAAAGAGACAAGTGACACACAGACTCAATCACTCAGCAAACATATATGCTTTGACGTTTTCATCTTGCTGTTTACCTTCCAAATATTCCCCCTGAACCACAAATAAAGGTCTGCCATTCCTCATCCCCTCAGTCAAAGCAGTCCTTCGCTCCTTAGGCCCTGCAAGACCACCATGAACAAGAATCATGTCAGCAAGCAGAAGAAAAGCCTCAGTGTGCTCTTTTGTTCATACTGCTGCCCTCTAGTAACACTTCATGGCAACTGCAGCATAAGAATGGGACTGAGAAGAGGGCTGTCCTATGCAAATAATATCCTCCCATGCATACTTTCTTCTGAGACGGTCGGCGGCTTGTGCCGTGATACCGCTTCCAACAAATGGTCTTCAACCAAATTTTAAAAAAGCCCACATGCCTTAGATGAAGGATTTTGCAACTCGAAGGAAGCACATGGGGACATCACCCTCATTTAGCAGGGTCCTAAATTGCCTGCTGTCAGCCTGTATACAGAACAAGGGCGTTCGTGGGCGTTCGTGAGCATTCCTCAAAGGAAGGAGGTGGGTGATTAATTCACAATGCCAGGGCAGGCCCAGCCCAGCCCAGCCCAGCCCAGCCCAGCGCAGCCCAGCCCGGCACAGCGCACTGCTGTGGAGGTCCATTCCTTCACATCCTGCAGCAGGCATGATGCAGACCTACTAGAGCAAAGGCTTGACTCTGCCCTTGTCTGTCTCTTAAAGAAAACAATCTTTCTAGCTTCTTATTGCACCTGATAAATGGACTCTAGCTTGCCTCAAACTTGACCCATCATTTCATTAGCCAGAGCTCATACTTGACCTTTATTTCTATCCAAGCTCACTGGCACCAAACCCCTGATTTGAGCGAGTTACTCACACCAAAATGAAAAATCACCATCATCCAACCTATTTTACAATAAGTGTAGCACCTTCCTCGCATTCTTGTGCTCAGTTATAACCCCCAATACCACAATTGCACTCTGCAATTCACCAAACTTAAAGGAAAAGGAATGAAGACATTGATAAAGGAAGACAAGGCCTTGTCCCTATTGCACCTACTTGAGAAATAGGGAGGTTGGTAGAAGGTCATGAGGGAAAACATTTGAAATTTTGGGACACACATGCCAAAAAGAGTGTCCACTTTTCTCCTCTGTTACCAAGTAAAAAAAAATCTTAGCAAAAAAAAAAACATTCACTTTTTGAAAATTTCCACCTTGGGATACCTCTACAGCATTGGCAGGATTCGAACCCTGGCCTGTGAGGGCTGTCTGCACCAAAGGTACAAGACTTACCTTTGAGCTATAGCTCCTTAGTGGTCTAGAGGATTGCAGTAGTAACTATAAGCAACATGAAGGCCTTGGTGTCCTTCCCGGCGGCTTCCATTGCACATGAAAAGGATGACCATGACATAAGGACAATTTGATAGGCTACATACATGGAAACCAGTGTGGTCCAGTGGGTAAGTGCCTGCCTTCCATGCAGGCAACCAGGGTTCAAATCCCGGGTTCGGCACCAGGTGACTGATGGTGGCAGAGCAGAGGTAAGTTGGAGGTGGGCCTAAATGGCCAATTGGTAAGTAAAATGTGTCTGGGTGTTGTGTACGAGTGGAATCATGCCTAGTGAATGAGGGATTGCAGATTGGTTGGTAAGTAAAATAGGTGTGGCCTGAACAGAGACAGGTGAAAGAAAGGTAACAGGTGTTGTGTGCAGGAGGAGGAGGAGCCTAGTCAGAGTGGGTGGGGTCAGAGAGGAGGAGCCAGGTCAGAGAGGAAGGGTATAGGTGAAGCCTAGTCAGAGTGGGTGGGGTTAGAGGAGGAGTATAGGAGGAGCTGGGTCAGAGAGGAGGGGTATAGGAGGAGCCTAGTCAGAGTGGGAGGGGTCAGAGAGGAGGAGTATAGGAGGAGCCAGGTCAGAGAGGAGGGGTGTAGGTGGAACCTTGTCAGAGTGGGAGGGGTCAGAGAGGAGGAGTATAGGCGGAGCCTGGGCAGAGAGGAGGGGTATAGAAGGAGCCTAGTCAGAGTGGGAGGGGTCAGAGAGGAGGAGTATAGGAGGAGCCAGGTCAGAGAGGAGGGGTGTAGGTGGAGCCTTGTCAGAGTGGGAGGGGTCAGAGAGGAGGAGTATAGGCAGAGCCTGGGCAGAATGGGTGGGTTCAGAGAGCAGAGGAAGGGGAGGAGGATCCTGACTTATTGTGGGGTACTGCAAATACTTTTTTACTGCACCCCCCTATACTCTCTGATTTCTGTTGGGAGGGGGCAGTCAAAATTTGGGGGAGCAGTATTAAAAGGTGCTTAGGCGCAACGTGAAGGCGATGGGGTGCACACAATGGCTTGGCTTCCAGGTACTTTTTGGGGGGCTACCATTAGTTTTTATTGCTCTGATCCTCCCTCATGGGGTGTACCCCAAATGGTTAGGGGCCACGGGGGGGGCAAGAAGCTGTTTGACAGTTTCTATTAACAACAGGGGTCACCATACGATTCTGCTGCAGTTATGGTATTGAAAGGTAAAACAAGGAGCATTTGGCTGTATTTTTGCAGGTGGGGTGCCCCAAAATGTTACTGCCAGCAGCAGCAGCAGCCCCCTTCCTCGCCACCCTGCAGATTGGTATAGGTACCTTTAGGACATTTCTGTTGAAAACAGAGGCTATAGCGAATCGCGCTACAAAATCCGAGAGCACTAACACTTGCTAAATAAAGGTGGCATCGGAGCATACGAATGAGGCAGGGTGAGGCTACTGTTGCAATTGGTTTGGTGGGTCATAGTGAATAACCTCGGCATGCAAATAGGCAGAAGTGTGAGGATTGGCAGTGTCTGTAGAGAATTTTGGCATGCTCTTCAGTTGATGTTTTCCTCCTTGAACTACTGAGGAAAGGCCTGGCCTTACTGTTGGGCAAAACATGTATTTATGATTTTAAGAAGTGTAGTCTGGATGTACTGAGAGGGCCTGTACAGTACGGTAAATGCCTGTATACCCCTGCAATGTGCATCCAACTGACACTTGAGATTGAACAGCGAACGAAGCAGCTGGGTTACTGACTGAATGTAAATGGAAGGCACATAGGAAGGGTGTTTGTGGTCACTCAAATGATTGAAACCTGGTTGTTGCACTACCAAAGCTGGGGTACCAGGGGGGAACATTTATGGGGTATTGAGATGGTGGTGTCCAGAGGTCAAAATATGTTTCAGAGACACAGAGGTACTGCGGTCCTGGTCCCACATTGGGGGTAGACAAAAGTCCATGCTAAAGATTTCTGTCCAACTGTTACCACATTTTGTGCAGCCTGGCTCCCTCTGTAACGATTCCCCAGTGTCTTTCGATCCTACAGATGACTGTAGCAAACTTCCCAAATTTTTTCTTGGCCTCATACTCCCAAAGGAGTGCCTGACATTTGCCAGCCTAACGATACTCACATTCTGGGAAAAACCTCACTAACTATGCATATTTATCTACCACACATGGCAAATCCTTACAATTGCAGAACATCATATCGCACTTGTCATCTTTGAGGTACTGTAAGTATTTGGATTTGAGGGAAATATTCATCCTTGCTTGCTCTCTCCCATCTGAAGTCTATGGTGCTGCTGTTCCTTTCTCACATGTCCCTTCAAAGAGACAAGTGACACTCAGACTCAATCACTCAGCAAACATATATGCTTTGATGTTTTCATCTTGCTGTTTACCTTCCAAATATTCCCCCTGAACCACAAATAAAGGCCTGCCATTCCTCATCCCCTCAGTCAAAGCAGTCCTTCGCTCCTTAGGCCCTGCAAGACCACCATGAACAAAAATCATGTCAGCAAGCAGAAGAAAAGCCTCAGTGTGCTCTTTTGTTCATACTGCTGCCCTCTAGTAACACTTCATGGCAACTGCAGCATAAGAATGGGACTGAGAAGAGGGCTGTCCTATGCAAATAATATCCTCCCATGCATACTTTCTTCTGAGACGGTCGGCGGCTTATGCCGTGATACCGCCTCCAACAAATGGTCTTCAACCAAATTTTAAAAAAGCCCACCTGCCTTAGACGAAGGATTTTGCAACTCGAAGGAAGCACATGGGGACATCACCCTCATTTAGCAGGGTCCTAAATTGCCTGCTGTCAGCCTGTATACAGAACAAGGGCGTTCGTGAGCGTTCGTGAGTGTTCGTGAGCGTTCCTCAAAGGAAGGAGGTGGGTGATTAATTCACAGTGCCAGGGCAGGCCCAGCCCAGCCCAGCCCAGCCCAGCCCAGCGCAGCCCAGCCCGGCACAGCGCACTGCTGTGGAGGTCCATTCCTTCACATCCTGCAGCAGGCATGATGCAGACCTACTAGAGCAAAGGCTTGACTCTGCCCTTGTCTGTCTCTTAAAGAAAACAATCTTTCTAGCTTCTTATTGCACCTGATAAATGGACTCTAGCTTGCCTCAAACTTGACCCATCATTTCATTAGCCAGAGCTCATACTTGACCTTTATTTCTATCCAAGCTCACTGGCACCAAACCCCTGATTTGAGCGAGTTACTCACACCAAAATGAAAAATCACCATCATCCAACCTATTTTACAATAAGTGTAGCACCTTCCTCGCATTCTTGTGCTCAGTTATAACCCCCAATACCACAATTGCACTCTGCAATTCACCAAACTTAAAGGAAAAGGAATGAAGACATTGATAAAGGAAGACAAGGCCTTGTCCCTATTGCACCTACTTGAGAAATAGGGAGGTTGGTAGAAGGTCATGAGGGAAAACATTTGAAATTTTGGGACACACATGCCAAAAAGAGTGTCCACTTTTCTCCTCTGTTACCAAGTAAAAAAAAATCTTAGCAAAAAAAAAAACATTCACTTTTTGAAAATTTCCACCTTGGGATACCTCTACAGCATTGGCAGGATTCGAACCCTGGCCTGTGAGGGCTGTCTGCACCAAAGGTACAAGACTTACCTTTGAGCTATAGCTCCTTAGTGGTCTAGAGGATTGCAGTAGTAACTATAAGCAACATGAAGGCCTTGGTGTCCTTCCCGGCGGCTTCCATTGCACATGAAAAGGATGACCATGACATAAGGACAATTTGATAGGCTACATACATGGAAACCAGTGTGGTCCAGTGGGTAAGTGCCTGCCTTCCATGCAGGCAACCAGGGTTCAAATCCCGGGTTCGGCACCAGATGACTGATGGTGGCAGAGCAGAGGTAAGTTGGAGGTGGGCCTAAATGGCCAATTGGTAAGTAAAATGTGTCTGGGTGTTGTGTACGAGTGGAATCATGCCTAGTGAATGAGGGATTGCAGATTGGTTGGTAAGTAAAATAGGTGTGGCCTGAACAGAGACAGGTGAAAGAAAGGTAACAGGTGTTGTGTGCAGGAGGAGGAGGAGCCTAGTCAGAGTGGGTGGGGTCAGAGAGGAGGAGCCAGGTCAGAGAGGAAGGGTATAGGTGAAGCCTAGTCATAGTGGGTGGGGTTAGAGAGGAGGAGTATAGGAGGAGCTGGGTCAGAGAGGAGGGGTATAGGAGGAGCCTAGTCAGAGTGGGAGGGGTCAGAGTGGAGGAGTATAGGAGGAGCCAGGTCGGAGGGGTGTAGGTGGAGCCTTGTCAGAGTGGGAGGGGTCAGAGAGGAGGAGTATAGGCGGAGCCTGGGCAGAGAGGAGGGGTATAGAAGGAGCCTTGTCAGAGTGGGAGGAGTATAGGCGGAGCCTGGGCAGAATGGGTGGGTTCAGAGAGCAGAGGAAGGGGAGGAGGATCCTGACTTATTGTGGGGTACTGCAAATACTTTTTTACTGCACCCCCCTATACTCTCTGATTTCTGTTGGGAGGGGGCAGTCAAAATTTGGGGGAGCAGTATTAAAAGGTGCTTAGGCGCAACGTGAAGGCGATGGGGTGCACACAATGGCTTGGCTTCCAGGTACTTTTTGGGGGGCTACCATTAGTTTTTATTGCTCTGATCCTCCCTCATGGGGTGTACCCCAAATGGTTAGGGGCCACGGGGGGGGCAAGAAGCTGTTTGACAGTTTCTATTAACAACAGGGGTCACCATACGATTCTGCTGCAGTTATGGTATTGAAAGGTAAAACAAGGAGCATTTGGCTGTATTTTTGCAGGTGGGGTGCCCCAAAATGTTACTGCCAGCAGCAGCCCCCTTCCTCGCCACCCTGCAGATTGGTATAGGTACCTTTAGGACATTTCTGTTGAAAACAGAGGCTATAGCGAATCGCGCTACAAAATCCGAGAGCACTAACACTTGCTAAATAAAGGTGGCATCGGAGCATACGAATGAGGCAGGGAGAGGCTACTGTTGCAATTGGTTTGGTGGGTCATAGTGAATAACCTCGGCATGCAAATAGGCAGAAGTGTGAGGATTGGCAGTGTCTGTAGAGAATTTTGGCATGCTCTTCAGTTGATGTTTTCCTCCTTGAACTACTGAGGAAAGGCCTGGCCTTACTGTTGGGCAAAACATGTATTTATGATTTTAAGAAGTGTAGTCTGGATGTACTGAGAGGGCCTGTACA
Source organism: Lissotriton vulgaris (assembly GCF_964263255.1). Lineage (NCBI taxonomy): Eukaryota > Metazoa > Chordata > Amphibia > Caudata > Salamandridae > Lissotriton > Lissotriton vulgaris. The sequence continues at coordinate 1,532,146,886 of NC_141687.1, read as the reverse complement.
GTACGGTAAATGCCTGTATACCCCTGCAATGTGCATCCAACTGTCACTTGAGATTGAACAGCGAACGAAGCAGCTGGGTTACTGACTGAATGTAAATGGAAGGCACATAGGAAGGGTGTTTGTGGTCACTCAAATGATTGAAACCTGGTTGATGCTCTACCAAAGCTGGGGTACCAGGGGGGAACATTTATGGGGTATTGAGATGGTGGTGTCCAGAGGTCAAAATATGTTTCAGAGACACAGAGGTACTGCGGTCCTGGTCCCACATTGGGGGTAGACAAAAGTCCATGCTAAAGATTTCTGTCCAACTGTTACCACATTTTGTGTAGCCTGGCTCCCTCTGTAACGATTCCCCAGTGTCTTTCGATCCTACAGATGACTGTAGCAAACTTCCCAAATTTTTTCTTGGCCTCATACTCCCAAAGGAGTGCCTGACATTTGCCAGCCTAACGATACTCACATTCTGGGAAAAACCTCACTAACTATGCATATTTATCTACCACACATGGCAAATCCTTACAATTGCAGAACATCATATCGCACTTGTCATCTTTGAGGTACTGTAAGTATTTGGATTTGAGGGAAATATTCATCCTTGCTTGCTCTCTCCCATCTGAAGTCTATGGTGCTGCTGTTCCTTTCTCACATGTCCCTTCAAAGAGACAAGTGACACTCAGACTCAATCACTCAGCAAACATATATGCTTTGATGTTTTCATCTTGCTGTTTACCTTCCAAATATTCCCCCTGAACCACAAATAAAGGCCTGCCATTCCTCATCCCCTCAGTCAAAGCAGTCCTTCGCTCCTTAGGCCCTGCAAGACCACCATGAACAAAAATCATGTCAGCAAGCAGAAGAAAAGCCTCAGTGTGCTCTTTTGTTCATACTGCTGCCCTCTAGTAACACTTCATGGCAACTGCAGCATAAGAATGGGACTGAGAAGAGGGCTGTCCTATGCAAATATTATCCTCCCATGCATACTTTCTTCTGAGACGGTCGGCGGCTTATGCCGTGATACCGCCTCCAACAAATGGTCTTCAACCAAATTTTAAAAAAGCCCACCTGCCTTAGACGAAGGATTTTGCAACTCGAAGGAAGCACATGGGGACATCACCCTCATTTAGCAGGGTCCTAAATTGCCTGCTGTCAGCCTGTATACAGAACAAGGGCGTTCGTGGGCGTTCGTGAGCGTTCCTCAAAGGAAGGAGGTGGGTGATTAATTCACAGTGCCAGGGCAGGCCCAGCCCAGCCCAGCCCAGCCCAGCCCAGCCCAGCCCAGCCCAGCCCAGCGCAGCCCAGCCCGGCACAGCGCACTGCTGTGGAGGTCCATTCCTTCACATCCTGCAGCAGGCATGATGCTGACCTACTAGAGCAAAGGCTTGACTCTGCCCTTGTCTGTCTCTTAAAGAAAACAATCTTTCTAGCTTCTTATTGCACCTGATAAATGGACTCTAGCTTGCCTCAAACTTGACCCATCATTTCATTAGCCAGAGCTCATACTTGACCTTTATTTCTATCCAAGCTCACTGGCACCAAACCCCTGATTTGAGCGAGATACTCACACCAAAATGAAAAATCACCATCATCCAACCTATTTTACAATAAGTGTAGCACCTTCCTCGCATTCTTGTGCTCAGTTATAACCCCCAATACCACAATTGCACTCTGCAATTCACCAAACTTAAAGGAAAAGGAATGAAGACATTGATAAAGGAAGACAAGGCCTTGTCCCTATTGCACCTACTTGAGAAATAGGGAGGTTGGTAGAAGGTCATGAGGGAAAACATTTGAAATTTTGGGACACACATGCCAAAAAGAGTGTCCACTTTTCTCCTCTGTTACCAAGTAAAAAAAAATCTTAGCAAAAAAAAAACATTCACTTTTTGAAAATTTCCACCTTGGGATACCTCTACAGCATTGGCAGGATTCGAACCCTGGCCTGTGAGGGCTGTCTGCACCAAAGGTACAAGACTTACCTTTGAGCTATAGCTCCTTAGTGGTCTAGAGGATTGCAGTAGTAACTATAAGCAACATGAAGGCCTTGGTGTCCTTCCCGGCGGCTTCCATTGCACATGAAAAGGATGACCATGACATAAGGACAATTTGATAGGCTACATACATGGAAACCAGTATGGTCCAGTGGGTAAGTGCCTGCCTTACATGCAGGCAACCAGGGTTCAAATCCCGGGTTCGGCACCAGGTGACTGATGGTGGCAGAGCAGAGGTAAGTTGGAGGTGGGCCTAAATGGCCAATTGGTAAGTAAAATGTGTCTGGGTGTTGTGTACGAGTGGAATCATGCCTAGTGAATGAGGGATTGCAGATTGGTTGGTAAGTAAAATAGGTGTGGCCTGAACAGAGACAGGTGAAAGAAAGGTAACAGGTGTTGTGTGGAGGAGGAGCCTAGTCAGAGTGGGTGGGGTCAGAGACTGGAGGAGCCATGTCAGAGAGGAAGGGTATAGGTGAAGCCTAGTCAGAGTGGGTGGGGTTAGAGAGGAGGAGTATAGGAGGAGCTGGGTCAGAGAGGAGGGGTGTAGGTGAAGCCTTGTCAGAGTGGGAGGGGTCAGAGAGGAGGAGTATAGGCGGAGCCTGGGCAGAATGGGTGGGTTCAGAGAGCAGAGGAAGGGGAGGAGGATCCTGACTTATTGTGGGGTACTGCAAATACTTTTTTACTGCACCCCCCTATACTCTCTGATTTCTGTTGGGAGGGGGCAGTCAAAATTTGGGGGAGCAGTATTAAAAGGTGCTTAGGCGCAACGTGAAGGCGATGGGGTGCATACAATGGCTTGGCTTCCAGGTACTTTTTGGGGGGCTACCATTAGTTTTTATTGCTCTGATCCTCCCTCATGGGGTGTACCCCAAATGGTTAGGGGCCACGGGGGGGCAAGAAGCTGTTTGACAGTTTCTCTTAACAACAGGGGTCACCATACGATTCTGCTGCAGTTATGGTATTGAAAGGTAAAACAAGGAGCATTTGGCTGTATTTTTGCAGGTGGGGTGCCCCAAAATGTTACTGCCAGCAGCAGCAGCCCCCTTCCTCGCCACCCTGCAGATTGGTATAGGTACCTTTAGGACATTTCTGTTGAAAACAGAGGCTATAGCGAATCGCGCTACAAAATCCGAGAGCACTAACACTTGCTAAATAAAGGTGGCATCGGAGCATACGAATGAGGCAGGGAGAGGCTACTGTTGCAATTGGTTTGGTGGGTCATAGTGAATAACCTTGGCATGCAAATAGGCAGAAGTGTGAGGATTGGCAGTGTCTGTAGAGAATTTTGGCATGCTCTTCAGTTGATGTTTTCCTCCTTGAACTACAGAGGAAAGGCCTGGCCTTACTGTTGGGCAAAACATGTATTTATGATTTTAAGAAGTGTAGTCTGGATGTACTGAGAGGGCCTGTACAGTACGGTAAATGCCTGTATACCCCTGCAATGTGCATCCAACTGTCACTTGAGATTGAACAGCGAACGAAGCAGCTGGGTTACTGACTGAATGTAAATGGAAGGCACATAGGAAGGGTGTTTGTGGTCACTCAAATGATTGAAACCTGGTTGATGCACTACCAAAGCTGGGGTACCAGGCGGAAACATTTGAGGGGTATTGAGATGGTGGTGTCCAGAGGTCAAAATATGTTTCAGAGACACAGAGGTACTGCGGTCCTGGTCCCACATTGGGGGTAGACAAAAGTCCATGCTAAAGATTTCTGTACAACTGTTACCACATTTTGTGCAGCCTGGCTCCCTCTGTAACGATTCCCCAGTGTATTTCGATCCTACAGATGACTGTAGCAAATTTCCCAAATTTTTTCTTGGCCTCATACTCCCAAAGGAGTGCCTGACATTTGCCAGCCTAACGATACTCACATTCTGGGAAAAACCTCACTAACTATGCATATTTATCTACCACACATGGCAAATCCTTACAATTGCAGAACATCATATCGCACTTGTCATCTTTGTGGTACTGTAAGTATTTGGATTTGAGGGAAATATTCATCCTTGCTTGCTCTCTCCCATCTGAAGTCTATGGTGCTGCTGTTCCTTTCTCACATGTCCCTTCAAAGAGACAAGTGACACACAGACTCAATCACTCAGCAAACATATATGCTTTGACGTTTTCATCTTGCTGTTTACCTTCCAAATATTCCCCCTGAACCACAAATAAAGGTCTGCCATTCCTCATCCCCTCAGTCAAAGCAGTCCTTCGCTCCTTAGGCCCTGCAAGACCACCATGAACAAGAATCATGTCAGCAAGCAGAAGAAAAGCCTCAGTGTGCTCTTTTGTTCATACTGCTGCCCTCTAGTAACACTTCATGGCAACTGCAGCATAAGAATGGGACTGAGAAGAGGGCTGTCCTATGCAAATAATATCCTCCCATGCATACTTTCTTCTGAGACGGTCGGCGGCTTGTGCCGTGATACCGCTTCCAACAAATGGTCTTCAACCAAATTTTAAAAAAGCCCACCTGCCTTAGATGAAGGATTTTGCAACTCGAAGGAAGCACATGGGGACATCACCCTCATTTAGCAGGGTCCTAAATTGCCTGCTGTCAGCCTGTATACAGAACAAGGGCGTTCGTGGGCGTTCGTGAGCATTCCTCAAAGGAAGGAGGTGGGTGATTAATTCACAATGCCAGGGCAGTCCCAGCCCAGCCCAGCCCAGCCCAGCCCAGCGCAGCCCAGCCCGGCACAGCGCACTGCTGTGGAGGTCCATTCCTTCACATCCTGCAGCAGGCATGATGCAGACCTACTAGAGCAAAGGCTTGACTCTGCCCTTGTCTGTCTCTTAAAGAAAACAATCTTTCTAGCTTCTTATTGCACCTGATAAATGGACTCTAGCTTGCCTCAAACTTGACCCATCATTTCATTAGCCAGAGCTCATACTTGACCTTTATTTCTATCCAAGCTCACTGGCACCAAACCCCTGATTTGAGCGAGTTACTCACACCAAAATGAAAAATCACCATCATCCAACCTATTTTACAATAAGTGTAGCACCTTCCTCGCATTCTTGTGCTCAGTTATAACCCCCAATACCACAATTGCACTCTGCAATTCACCAAACTTAAAGGAAAAGGAATGAAGACATTGATAAAGGAAGACAAGGCCTTGTCCCTATTGCACCTACTTGAGAAATAGGGAGGTTGGTAGAAGGTCATGAGGGAAAACATTTGAAATTTTGGGACACACATGCCAAAAAGAGTGTCCACTTTTCTCCTCTGTTACCAAGTAAAAAAAAATCTTAGCAAAAAAAAAAACATTCACTTTTTGAAAATTTCCACCTTGGGATACCTCTACAGCATTGGCAGGATTCGAACCCTGGCCTGTGAGGGCTGTCTGCACCAAAGGTACAAGACTTACCTTTGAGCTATAGCTCCTTAGAGGTCTAGAGGATTGCAGTAGTAACTATAAGCAACATGAAGGCCTTGGTGTCCTTCCCGGCGGCTTCCATTGCACATGAAAAGGATGACCATGACATAAGGACAATTTGATAGGCTACATACATGGAAACCAGTGTGGTCCAGTGGGTAAGTGCCTGCCTTCCATGCAGGCAACCAGGGTTCAAATCCCGGGTTCGGCACCAGGTGACTGATGGTGGCAGAGCAGAGGTAAGTTGGAGGTGGGCCTAAATGGCCAATTGGTAAGTAAAATGTGTCTGGGTGTTGTGTACGAGTGGAATCATGCCTAGTGAATGAGGGATTGCATATTGGTTGGTAAGTAAAATAGGTGTGGCCTGAACAGAGACAGGTGAAAGAAAGGTAACAGGTGTTGTGTGCAGGAGGAGGAGGAGCCTAGTCAGAGTGGGTGGGGTCAGAGAGGAGGAGCCAGGTCAGAGAGGAAGGGTATAGGTGAAGCCTAGTCAGAGTGGGTGGGGTTAGAGAGGAGGAGTATAGGAGGAGCTGGGTCAGAGAGGAGGGGTATAGGAGGAGCCTAGTCAGAGTGGGAGGGGTCAGAGAGGAGGAGTATAGGAGGAGCCAGGTCAGAGAGGAGGGGTGTAGGTGGAGCCTTGTCAGAGTGGGAGGGGTCAGAGAGGAGGAGTATAGGCGGAGCCTGGGCAGAGAGGAGGGGTATAGGAGGAGCCTAGTCAGAGTGGGAGGGGTCAGAGAGGAGGAGTATAGGAGGAGCCAGGTCAGAGAGAAGGGGTGTAGGTGGAGCCTTGTCAGAGTGGGAGGGGTCAGAGAGGAGGAGTGTAGGCGGAGCCTGGGCAGAATGGGTGGGTTCAGAGAGCAGAGGAAGGGGAGGAGGATCCTGACTTATTGTGGGGTACTGCAAATACTTTTTTACTGCACCCCCCTATACTCTCTGATTTCTGTTGGGAGGGGGCAGTCAAAATTTGGGGGAGCAGTATTAAAAGGTGCTTAGGCGCAACGTGAAGGCGATGGGGTGCACACAATGGCTTGGCTTCCAGGTACTTTTTGGGGGGCTACCATTAGTTTTTATTGCTCTGATCCTCACTCATGGGGTGTACCCCAAATGGTTAGGGGCCACGGGGGGGGCAAGAAGCTGTTTGACAGTTTCTATTAACAACAGGGGTCACCATACGATTCTGCTGCAGTTATGGTATTGAAAGGTAAAACAAGGAGCATTTGGCTGTATTTTTGCAGGTGGGGTGCCCCAAAATGTTACTGCCAGCAGCAGCAGCCCCCTTCCTCGCCACCCTACAGATTGGTATAGGTACCTTTAGGACATTTCTGTTGAAAACAGAGGCTATAGCGAATCGCGCTACAAAATCCGAGAGCACTAACACTTGCTAAATAAAGGTGGCATCGGAGCATACGAATGAGGCAGGGAGAGGCTACTGTTGCAATTGGTTTGGTGGGTCATAGTGAATAAGCTCGGCATGCAAATAGGCAGAAGTGTGAGGATTGGCAGTGTCTGTAGAGAATTTTGGCATGCTCTTCAGTTGATGTTTTCCTCCTTGAACTACTGAGGAAAGGCCTGGCCTTACTGTTGGGCAAAACATGTATTTATGATTTTAAGAAGTGTAGTCTGGATGTACTGAGAGGGCCTGTACAGTACGGTAAATGCCTGTATACCCCTGCAATGTGCATCCAACTGTCACTTGAGATTGAACAGCGAACGAAGCAGCTGGGTTACTGACTGAATGTAAATGGAAGGCACATATGAAGGGTGTTTGTGGTCACTCAAATGATTGAAACCTGGTTGATGCACTACCAAAGCTGGGGTACCAGGGGGGAACATTTATGGGGTATTGAGATGGTGGTGTCCAGAGGTCAAAATATGTTTCAGAGACACAGAGGTACTGCGGTCCTGGTCCCACATTGGGGGTAGACAAAAGTCCATGCTAAAGATTTCTGTCCAACTGTTACCACATTTTGTGCAGCCTGGCTCCCTCTGTAACGATTCCCCAGTGTCTTTCGATCCTACAGATGACTGTAGCAAACTTCCCAAATTTTTTCTTGGCCTCATACTCCCAAAGGAGTGCCTGACATTTGCCAGCCTAACGATACTCACATTCTGGGAAAAACCTCACTAACTATGCATATTTATCTACCACACATGGCAAATCCTTACAATTGCAGAACATCATATCGCACTTGTCATCTTTGTGGTACTGTAAGTATTTGGATTTGAGGGAAATATTCATCCTTGCTTGCTCTCTCCCATCTGAAGTCTATGGTGCTGCTGTTCCTTTCTCACATGTCCCTTCAAAGAGACAAGTGACACACAGACTCAATCACTCAGCAAACATATATGCTTTGACGTTTTCATCTTGCTGTTTACCTTCCAAATATTCCCCCTGAACCACAAATAAAGGCCTGCCATTCCTCATCCCCTCAGTCAAAGCAGTCCTTCGCTCCTTGGGCCCTGCAAGACCACCATGAACAAGAATCATGTCAGCAAGCAGAAGAAAAGCCTCAGTGTGCTCTTTTGTTCATACTGCTGCCCTCTAGTAACACTTCATGGCAACTGCAGCATAAGAATGGGACTGAGAAGAGGGCTGTCCTATGCAAATAATATCCTCCCATGCATACTTTCTTCTGAGACGGTCGGCGGCTTGTGCCGTGATACCGCTTCCAACAAATGGTCTTCAACCAAATTTTAAAAAAGCCCACCTGCCTTAGATGAAGGATTTTGCAACTCGAAGGAAGCACATGGGGACATCACCCTCATTTAGCAGGGTCCTAAATTGCCTGCTGTCAGCCTGTATACAGAACAAGGGCGTTTGTGGGCGTTCGTGAGCGTTCCTCAAAGGAAGGAGGTGGGTGATTAATTCACAATGCCAGGGCAGGCCCAGCCCAGCCCAGCCCAGCCCAGCCCAGCCCAGCGCAGCCCAGCCCAGCGCAGCCCAGCCCGGCACAGCGCACTGCTGTGGAGGTCCATTCCTTCACATCCTGCAGCAGGCATGATGCAGACCTACTAGAGCAAAGGCTTGACTCTGCCCTTGTCTGTCTCTTAAAGAAAACAATCTTTCTAGCTTCTTATTGCACCTGATAAATGGACTCTAGCTTGCCTCAAACTTGACCCATCATTTCATTAGCCAGAGCTCATACTTGACCTTTATTTCTATCCAAGCTCACTGGCACCAAACCCCTGATTTGAGCGAGTTACTCACACCAAAATGAAAAATCACCATCATCCAACCTATTTTACAATAAGTGTAGCACCTTCCTCGCATTCTTGTGCTCAGTTATAACCCCCAATACCACAATTGCACTCTGCAATTCACAAAACTTAAAGGAAAAGGAATGAAGACATTGATAAAGGAAGACAAGGCCTTGTCCCTATTGCACCTACTTGAGAAATAGGGAGGTTGGTAGAAGGTCATGAGGGAAAACATTTGAAATTTTGGGACACACATGCCAAAAAGAGTGTCCACTTTTCTCCTCTGTTACCAAGTAAAAAAAAATCTTAGCAAAAAAAAAAACATTCACTTTTTGAAAATTTCCACCTTGGGATACCTCTACAGCATTGGCAGGATTCGAACCCTGGCCTGTGAGGGCTGTCTGCACCAAAGGTACAAGACTTACCTTTGAGCTATAGCTCCTTAGTGGTCTAGAGGATTGCAGTAGTAACTATAAGCAACATGAAGGCCTTGGTGTCCTTCCCGGCGGCTTCCATTGCACATGAAAAGGATGACCATGACATAAGGACAATTTGATAGGCTACATACATGGAAACCAGTGTGGTCCAGTGGGTAAGTGCCTGCCTTCCATGCAGGCAACCAGGGTTCAAATCCCGGGTTCGGCACCAGGTGACTGATGGTGGCAGAGCAGAGGTAAGTTGGAGGTGGGCCTAAATGGCCAATTGGTAAGTAAAATGTGTCTGGGTGTTGTGTACGAGTGGAATCATGCCTAGTGAATGAGGGATTGCAGATTGGTTGGTATGTAAAATAGGTGTGGCCTGAACAGAGACAGGTGAAAGAAAGGTAACAGGTGTTGTGTGCAGGAGGAGGAGCCTAGTCAGAGTGGGTGGGGTCAGAGAGGAGGAGCCAGGTCAGAGAGGAACGGTATAGGTGAAGCCTAGTCAGAGTGGGTGGGGTTAGAGAGGAGGAGTATAGGAGGAGCTGGGTCAGAGAGGAGGGGTATAGGAGGAGCCTAGTCAGAGTGGGAGGGGCCAGAGAGGAGGAGTATAGGAGGAGCCAGGTCAGAGAGGAGGGGTGTAGGTGGAGCCTTGTCAGAGTGGGAGGGGTCAGAGAGGAGGAGTATAGGCGGAGCCTGGGCAGAGAGGAGGGGTATAGGAGGAGCCTAGTCAGAGTGGGAGGGGTCAGAGAGGAGGAGTATAGGAGGAGCCAGGTCAGAGAGGAGGGGTGTAGGTGGAGCCTTGTCAGAGTGGGAGGGGTCAGAGAGGAGGAGTATAGGCGGAGCCTGGGCAGAATGGGTGGGTTCAGAGAGCAGAGGAAGGGGAGGAGGATCCTGACTTATTGTGGGGTACTGCAAATACTTTTTTACTGCACCCCCCTATACTCTCTGATTTCTGTTGGGAGGGGGCAGTCAAAATTTGGGGGAGCAGTATTAAAAGGTGCTTAGGCGCAACGTGAAGGCGATGGGGTGCACACAATGGCTTGGCTTCCAGGTACTTTTTGGGGGGCTACCATTAGTTTTTATTGCTCTGATCCTCCCTCATGGGGTGTACCCCAAATGGTTAGGGGCCACGGGGGGGGCAAGAAGCTGTTTGACAGTTTCTCTTAACAACAGGGGTCACCATACGATTCTGCTGCAGTTATGGTATTGAAAGGTAAAACAAGGAGCATTTGGCTGTATTTTTGCAGGTGGGGTGCCCCAAAATGTTACTGCCAGCAGCAGCAGCAGCCCCCTTCCTCACCACCCTGCAGATTGGTATAGGTACCTTTAGGACATTTCTGTTGAAAACAGAGGCTATAGCGAATCGCGCTACAAAATCCGAGAGCACTAACACTTGCTAAATAAAGGTGGCATCGGAGCATACGAATGAGGCAGGGAGAGGCTACTGTTGCAATTGGTTTGGTGGGTCATAGTGAATAACCTCGGCATGCAAATAGGCAGAAGTGTGAGGATTGGCAGTGTCTGTAGAGAATTTTGGCATGCTCTTCAGTTGATGTTTTCCTCCTTGAACTACAGAGGAAAGGCCTGGCCTTACTGTTGGGCAAAACATGTATTTATGATTTTAAGAAGTGTAGTCTGGATGTACTGAGAGGGCCTGTACAGTACGGTAAATGCCTGTATACCCCTGCAATGTGCATCCAACTGTCACTTGAGATTGAACAGCGAACGAAGCAGCTGGGTTACTGACTGAATGTAAATGGAAGGCACATAGGAAGGGTGTTTGTGGTCACTCAAATGATTGAAACCTGGTTGATGCACTACCAAAGCTGGGGTACCAGGCGGAAACATTTGAGGGGTATTGAGATGGTGGTGTCCAGAGGTCAAAATATGTTTCAGAGACACAGAGGTACTGCGGTCCTGGTCCCACATTGGGGGTAGACAAAAGTCCATGCTAAAGATTTCTGTCCAACTGTTACCACATTTTGTGCAGCCTGGCTCCCTCTGTAACGATTCCCCAGTGTCTTTCGATCCTACAGATGACTGTAGCAAACTTCCCAAATTTTTTTTTGGCCTCATACTCCCAAAGGAGTGCCTGACATTTGCCAGCCTAACGATACTCACATTCTGGGAAAAACCTCACTAACTATGCATATTTATCTACCACACATGGCAAATCCTTACAATTGCAGAACATCATATCGCACTTGTCATCTTTGTGGTACTGTAAGTATTTGGATTTGAGGGAAATATTCATCCTTGCTTGCTCTCTCCCATCTGAAGTCTATGGTGCTGCTGTTCCTTTCTCACATGTCCCTTCAAAGAGACAAGTGACACACAGACTCAATCACTCAGCAAACATATATGCTTTGACGTTTTCATCTTGCTGTTTACCTTCCAAATATTCCCCCTGAACCACAAATAAAGGCCTGCCATTCCTCATCCCCTCAGTCAAAGCAGTTCTTCGCTCCTTAGGCCATGCAAGACCACCATGAACAAGAATCATGTCAGCAAGCAGAAGAAAAGCCTCAGTGTGCTCTTTTGTTCATACTGCTGCCCTCTAGTAACACTTCATGGCAACTGCAGCATAAGAATGGGACTGAGAAGAGGGCTGTCCTATGCAAATAATATCCTCCCATGCATACTTTCTTCTGAGACGGTCGGCGGCTTGTGCCGTGATACCGCTTCCAACAAATGGTCTTCAACCAAATTTAAAAAAAGCCCATCTGCCTTAGATGAAGGATTTTGCAACTCGAAGGAAGCACATGGGGACATCACCCTCATTTAGCAGGGTCCTAAATTGCCTGCTGTCAGCCTGTATACAGAACAAGGGCGTTCGTGGGCGTTCGTGAGCGTTCCTCAAAGGAAGGAGGTGGGTGATTAATTCACAGTGCCAGGGCAGGCCCAGCCCAGCCCAGCCCAGCGCAGCCCAGCCCGGCACAGCGCACTGCTGTGGAGGTCCATTCCTTCACATCCTGCAGCAGGCATGATGCAGACCTACTAGAGCAAAGGCTTGACTCTGCCCTTGTCTGTCTCTTAAAGAAAACAATCTTTCTAGCTTCTTATTGCACCTGATAAATGGACTCTAGCTTGCCTCAAACTTGACCCATCATTTCATTAGCCAGAGCTCATACTTGACCTTTATTTCTATCCAAGCTCACTGGCACCAAACCCCTGATTTGAGCGAGTTACTCACACCAAAATGAAAAATCACCATCATCCAACCTATTTTACAATAAGTGTAGCACCTTCCTCGCATTCTTGTGCTCAGTTATAACCCCCAATACCACAATTGCACTCTGCAATTCACCAAACTTAAAGGAAAAGGAATGAAGACATTGATAAAGGAAGACAAGGCCTTGTCCCTATTGCACCTACTTGAGAAATAGGGAGGTTGGTAGAAGGTCATGAGGGAAAACATTTGAAATTTTGGGACACACATGCCAAAAAGAGTGTCCACTTTTCTCCTCTGTTACCAAGTAAAAAAAAATCTTAGCAAAAAAAAAAAACATTCACTTTTTGAAAATTTCCACCTTGGGATACCTCTACAGCATTGGCAGGATTCGAACCCTGGCCTGTGAGGGCTGTCTGCACCAAAGGTACAAGACTTACCTTTGAGCTATAGCTCCTTAGTGGTCTAGAGGATTGCAGTAGTAACTATAAGCAACATGAAGGCCTTGGTGTCCTTCCCGGCGGCTTCCATTGCACATGAAAAGGATGACCATGACATAAGGACAATTTGATAGGCTACATACATGGAAACCAGTGTGGTCCAGTGGGTAAGTGCCTGCCTTCCATGCAGGCAACCAGGGTTCAAATCCCGGGTTCGGCACCAGGTGACTGATGGTGGCAGAGCAGAGGTAAGTTGGAGGTGGGCCTAAATGGCCAATTGGTAAGTAAAATGTGTCTGGGTGTTGTGTACGAGTGGAATCATGCCTAGTGAATGAGGGATTGCAGATTGGTTGGTAAGTAAAATAGGTGTGGCCTGAACAGAGACAGGTGAAAGAAAGGTAACAGGTGTTGTGTGCAGGAGGAGGAGGAGCCTAGTCAGAGTGGGTGGGGTCAGAGAGGAGGAGCCAGGTCAGAGAGGAAGGGTATAGGTGAAGCCTAGTCAGAGTGGGTGGGGTTAGAGGAGGAGTATAGGAGGAGCTGGGTCAGAGAGGAGGGGTATAGGAGGAGCCTAGTCAGAGTGGGAGGGGTCAGAGAGGAGGAGTATAGGAGGAGCCAGGTCAGAGAGGAGGGGTGTAGGTGGAGCCTTGTCAGAGTGGGAGGGGTCAGAGAGGAGGAGTATAGGCGGAGCCTGGGCAGAGAGGAGGGGTATAGAAGGAGCCTAGTCAGAGTGGGAGGGGTCAGAGAGGAGGAGTATAGGAGGAGCCAGGTCAGAGAGGAGGGGTGTAGGTGGAGCCTTGTCAGAGTGGGAGGGGTCAGAGAGGAGGAGTATAGGCAGAGCCTGGGCAGAATGGGTGGGTTCAGAGAGCAGAGGAAGGGGAGGAGGATCCTGACTTATTGTGGGGTACTGCAAATACTTTTTTACTGCACCCCCCTATACTCTCTGATTTCTGTTGGGAGGGGGCAGTCAAAATTTGGGGGAGCAGTATTAAAAGGTGCTTAGGCGCAACGTGAAGGCGATGGGGTGCACACAATGGCTTGGCTTCCAGGTACTTTTTGGGGGGCTACCATTAGTTTTTATTGCTCTGATCCTCCCTCATGGGGTGTACCCCAAATGGTTAGGGGCCACGGGGGGGGCAAGAAGCTGTTTGACAGTTTCTATTAACAACAGGGGTCACCATACGATTCTGCTGCAGTTATGGTATTGAAAGGTAAAACAAGGAGCATTTGGCTGTATTTTTGCAGGTGGGGTGCCCCAAAATGTTACTGCCAGCAGCAGCCCCCTTCCTCGCCACCCTGCAGATTGGTATAGGTACCTTTAGGACATTTCTGTTGAAAACAGAGGCTATAGCGAATCGCGCTACAAAATCCGAGAGCACTAACACTTGCTAAATAAAGGTGGCATCGGAGCATACGAATGAGGCAGGGAGAGGCTACTGTTGCAATTGGTTTGGTGGGTCATAGTGAATAAGCTCGGCATGCAAATAGGCAGAAGTGTGAGGATTGGCAGTGTCTGTAGAGAATTTTGGCATGCTCTTCAGTTGATGTTTTCCTCCTTGAACTACTGAGGAAAGGCCTGGCCTTACTGTTGGGCAAAACATGTATTTATGATTTTAAGAAGTGTAGTCTGGATGTACTGAGAGGGCCTGTACAGTACGGTAAATGCCTGTATACCCCTGCAATGTGCATCCAACTGTCACTTGAGATTGAACAGCGAACGAAGCAGCTGGGTTACTGACTGAATGTAAATGGAAGGCACATATGAAGGGTGTTTGTGGTCACTCAAATGATTGAAACCTGGTTGATGCACTACCAAAGCTGGTGTACCAGGGGGGAACATTTATGGGGTATTGAGATGGTGGTGTCCAGAGGTCAAAATATGTTTCAGAGACACAGAGGTACTGCGGTCCTGGTCCCACATTGGGGGTAGACAAAAGTCCATGCTAAAGATTTCTGTCCAACTGTTACCACATTTTGTGCAGCCTGGCTCCCTCTGTAACGATTCCCCAGTGTCTTTCGATCCTACAGATGACTGTAGCAAACTTCCCAAATTTTTTCTTGGCCTCATACTCCCAAAGGAGTGCCTGACATTTGCCAGCCTAACGATACTCACATTCTGGGAAAAACCTCACTAACTATGCATATTTATCTACCACACATGGCAAATCCTTACAATTGCAGAACATCATATCGCACTTGTCATCTTTGTGGTACTGTAAGTATTTGGATTTGAGGGAAATATTCATCCTTGCTTGCTCTCTCCCATCTGAAGTCTATGGTGCTGCTGTTCCTTTCTCACATGTCCCTTCAAAGAGACAAGTGACACACAGACTCAATCACTCAGCAAACATATATGCTTTGACGTTTTCATCTTGCTGTTTACCTTCCAAATATTCCCCCTGAACCACAAATAAAGGCCTGCCATTCCTCATCCCCTCAGTCAAAGCAGTCCTTCGCTCCTTGGGCCCTGCAAGACCACCATGAACAAGAATCATGTCAGCAAGCAGAAGAAAAGCCTCAGTGTGCTCTTTTGTTCATACTGCTGCCCTCTAGTAACACTTCATGGCAACTGCAGCATAAGAATGGGACTGAGAAGAGGGCTGTCCTATGCAAATAATATCCTCCCATGCATACTTTCTTCTGAGACGGTCGGCGGCTTGTGCCGTGATACCGCTTCCAACAAATGGTCTTCAACCAAATTTTAAAAAAGCCCACCTGCCTTAGATGAAGGATTTTGCAACTCGAAGGAAGCACATGGGGACATCACCCTCATTTAGCAGGGTCCTAAATTGCCTGCTGTCAGCCTGTATACAGAACAAGGGCGTTTGTGGGCGTTCGTGAGCGTTCCTCAAAGGAAGGAGGTGGGTGATTAATTCACAATGCCAGGGCAGGCCCAGCCCAGCCCAGCCCAGCCCAGCCCAGCCCAGCGCAGCCCAGCCCAGCGCAGCCCAGCCCGGCACAGCGCACTGCTGTGGAGGTCCATTCCTTCACATCCTGCAGCAGGCATGATGCAGACCTACTAGAGCAAAGGCTTGACTCTGCCCTTGTCTGTCTCTTAAAGAAAACAATCTTTCTAGCTTCTTATTGCACCTGATAAATGGACTCTAGCTTGCCTCAAACTTGACCCATCATTTCATTAGCCAGAGCTCATACTTGACCTTTATTTCTATCCAAGCTCACTGGCACCAAACCCCTGATTTGAGCGAGTTACTCACACCAAAATGAAAAATCACCATCATCCAACCTATTTTACAATAAGTGTAGCACCTTCCTCGCATTCTTGTGCTCAGTTATAACCCCCAATACCACAATTGCACTCTGCAATTCACAAAACTTAAAGGAAAAGGAATGAAGACATTGATAAAGGAAGACAAGGCCTTGTCCCTATTGCACCTACTTGAGAAATAGGGAGGTTGGTAGAAGGTCATGAGGGAAAACATTTGAAATTTTGGGACACACATGCCAAAAAGAGTGTCCACTTTTCTCCTCTGTTACCAAGTAAAAAAAAATCTTAGCAAAAAAAAAAACATTCACTTTTTGAAAATTTCCACCTTGGGATACCTCTACAGCATTGGCAGGATTCGAACCCTGGCCTGTGAGGGCTGTCTGCACCAAAGGTACAAGACTTACCTTTGAGCTATAGCTCCTTAGTGGTCTAGAGGATTGCAGTAGTAACTATAAGCAACATGAAGGCCTTGGTGTCCTTCCCGGCGGCTTCCATTGCACATGAAAAGGATGACCATGACATAAGGACAATTTGATAGGCTACATACATGGAAACCAGTGTGGTCCAGTGGGTAAGTGCCTGCCTTCCATGCAGGCAACCAGGGTTCAAATCCCGGGTTCGGCACCAGGTGACTGATGGTGGCAGAGCAGAGGTAAGTTGGAGGTGGGCCTAAATGGCCAATTGGTAAGTAAAATGTGTCTGGGTGTTGTGTACGAGTGGAATCATGCCTAGTGAATGAGGGATTGCAGATTGGTTGGTATGTAAAATAGGTGTGGCCTGAACAGAGACAGGTGAAAGAAAGGTAACAGGTGTTGTGTGCAGGAGGAGGACCCTAGTCAGAGTGGGTGGGGTCAGAGAGGAGGAGCCAGGTCAGAGAGGAACGGTATAGGTGAAGCCTAGTCAGAGTGGGTGGGGTTAGAGAGGAGGAGTATAGGAGGAGCTGGGTCAGAGAGGAGGGGTATAGGAGGAGCCTAGTCAGAGTGGGAGGGGCCAGAGAGGAGGAGTATAGGAGGAGCCAGGTCAGAGAGGAGGGGTGTAGGTGGAGCCTTGTCAGAGTGGGAGGGGTCAGAGAGGAGGAGTATAGGCGGAGCCTGGGCAGAGAGTAGGGGTATAGGAGGAGCCTAGTCAGAGTGGGAGGGGTCAGAGAGGAGGAGTATAGGAGGAGCCAGGTCAGAGAGGAGGGGTGTAGGTGGAGCCTTGTCAGAGTGGGAGGGGTCAGAGAGGAGGAGTATAGGCGGAGCCTGGGCAGAGAGTAGGGGTATAGGAGGAGCCTAGTCAGAGTGGGTGGGGTCAGAGACTGGAGGAGCCATGTCAGAGAGGAAGGGTATAGGTGAAGCCTAGTCAGAGTGGGTGGGGTTAGAGAGGAGGAGTATAGGAGGAGCTGGGTCAGAGAGGAGGGGTGTAGGTGAAGCCTTGTCAGAGTGGGAGGGGTCAGAGAGGAGGAGTATAGGCGGAGCCTGGGCAGAATGGGTGGGTTCAGAGAGCAGAGGAAGGGGAGGAGGATCCTGACTTATTGTGGGGTACTGCAAATACTTTTTTACTGCACCCCCCTATACTCTCTGATTTCTGTTGGGAGGGGGCAGTCAAAATTTGGGGGAGCAGTATTAAAAGGTGCTTAGGCGCAACGTGAAGGCGATGGGGTGCATACAATGGCTTGGCTTCCAGGTACTTTTTGGGGGGCTACCATTAGTTTTTATTGCTCTGATCCTCCCTCATGGGGTGTACCCCAAATGGTTAGGGGCCACGGGGGGGCAAGAAGCTGTTTGACAGTTTCTCTTAACAACAGGGGTCACCATACGATTCTGCTGCAGTTATGGTATTGAAAGGTAAAACAAGGAGCATTTGGCTGTATTTTTGCAGGTGGGGTGCCCCAAAATGTTACTGCCAGCAGCAGCAGCCCCCTTCCTCGCCACCCTGCAGATTGGTATAGGTACCTTTAGGACATTTCTGTTGAAAACAGAGGCTATAGCGAATCGCGCTACAAAATCCGAGAGCACTAACACTTGCTAAATAAAGGTGGCATCGGAGCATACGAATGAGGCAGGGAGAGGCTACTGTTGCAATTGGTTTGGTGGGTCATAGTGAATAACCTTGGCATGCAAATAGGCAGAAGTGTGAGGATTGGCAGTGTCTGTAGAGAATTTTGGCATGCTCTTCAGTTGATGTTTTCCTCCTTGAACTACAGAGGAAAGGCCTGGCCTTACTGTTGGGCAAAACATGTATTTATGATTTTAAGAAGTGTAGTCTGGATGTACTGAGAGGGCCTGTACAGTACGGTAAATGCCTGTATACCCCTGCAATGTGCATCCAACTGTCACTTGAGATTGAACAGCGAACGAAGCAGCTGGGTTACTGACTGAATGTAAATGGAAGGCACATAGGAAGGGTGTTTGTGGTCACTCAAATGATTGAAACCTGGTTGATGCACTACCAAAGCTGGGGTACCAGGCGGAAACATTTGAGGGGTATTGAGATGGTGGTGTCCAGAGGTCAAAATATGTTTCAGAGACACAGAGGTACTGCGGTCCTGGTCCCACATTGGGGGTAGACAAAAGTCCATGCTAAAGATTTCTGTACAACTGTTACCACATTTTGTGCAGCCTGGCTCCCTCTGTAACGATTCCCCAGTGTATTTCGATCCTACAGATGACTGTAGCAAATTTCCCAAATTTTTTCTTGGCCTCATACTCCCAAAGGAGTGCCTGACATTTGCCAGCCTAACGATACTCACATTCTGGGAAAAACCTCACTAACTATGCATATTTATCTACCACACATGGCAAATCCTTACAATTGCAGAACATCATATCGCACTTGTCATCTTTGTGGTACTGTAAGTATTTGGATTTGAGGGAAATATTCATCCTTGCTTGCTCTCTCCCATCTGAAGTCTATGGTGCTGCTGTTCCTTTCTCACATGTCCCTTCAAAGAGACAAGTGACACACAGACTCAATCACTCAGCAAACATATATGCTTTGACGTTTTCATCTTGCTGTTTACCTTCCAAATATTCCCCCTGAACCACAAATAAAGGTCTGCCATTCCTCATCCCCTCAGTCAAAGCAGTCCTTCGCTCCTTAGGCCCTGCAAGACCACCATGAACAAGAATCATGTCAGCAAGCAGAAGAAAAGCCTCAGTGTGCTCTTTTGTTCATACTGCTGCCCTCTAGTAACACTTCATGGCAACTGCAGCATAAGAATGGGACTGAGAAGAGGGCTGTCCTATGCAAATAATATCCTCCCATGCATACTTTCTTCTGAGACGGTCGGCGGCTTGTGCCGTGATACCGCTTCCAACAAATGGTCTTCAACCAAATTTTAAAAAAGCCCACCTGCCTTAGATGAAGGATTTTGCAACTCGAAGGAAGCACATGGGGACATCACCCTCATTTAGCAGGGTCCTAAATTGCCTGCTGTCAGCCTGTATACAGAACAAGGGCGTTCGTGGGCGTTCGTGAGCATTCCTCAAAGGAAGGAGGTGGGTGATTAATTCACAATGCCAGGGCAGTCCCAGCCCAGCCCAGCCCAGCCCAGCCCAGCGCAGCCCAGCCCGGCACAGCGCACTGCTGTGGAGGTCCATTCCTTCACATCCTGCAGCAGGCATGATGCAGACCTACTAGAGCAAAGGCTTGACTCTGCCCTTGTCTGTCTCTTAAAGAAAACAATCTTTCTAGCTTCTTATTGCACCTGATAAATGGACTCTAGCTTGCCTCAAACTTGACCCATCATTTCATTAGCCAGAGCTCATACTTGACCTTTATTTCTATCCAAGCTCACTGGCACCAAACCCCTGATTTGAGCGAGTTACTCACACCAAAATGAAAAATCACCATCATCCAACCTATTTTACAATAAGTGTAGCACCTTCCTCGCATTCTTGTGCTCAGTTATAACCCCCAATACCACAATTGCACTCTGCAATTCACCAAACTTAAAGGAAAAGGAATGAAGACATTGATAAAGGAAGACAAGGCCTTGTCCCTATTGCACCTACTTGAGAAATAGGGAGGTTGGTAGAAGGTCATGAGGGAAAACATTTGAAATTTTGGGACACACATGCCAAAAAGAGTGTCCACTTTTCTCCTCTGTTACCAAGTAAAAAAAAATCTTAGCAAAAAAAAAAACATTCACTTTTTGAAAATTTCCACCTTGGGATACCTCTACAGCATTGGCAGGATTCGAACCCTGGCCTGTGAGGGCTGTCTGCACCAAAGGTACAAGACTTACCTTTGAGCTATAGCTCCTTAGAGGTCTAGAGGATTGCAGTAGTAACTATAAGCAACATGAAGGCCTTGGTGTCCTTCCCGGCGGCTTCCATTGCACATGAAAAGGATGACCATGACATAAGGACAATTTGATAGGCTACATACATGGAAACCAGTGTGGTCCAGTGGGTAAGTGCCTGCCTTCCATGCAGGCAACCAGGGTTCAAATCCCGGGTTCGGCACCAGGTGACTGATGGTGGCAGAGCAGAGGTAAGTTGGAGGTGGGCCTAAATGGCCAATTGGTAAGTAAAATGTGTCTGGGTGTTGTGTACGAGTGGAATCATGCCTAGTGAATGAGGGATTGCATATTGGTTGGTAAGTAAAATAGGTGTGGCCTGAACAGAGACAGGTGAAAGAAAGGTAACAGGTGTTGTGTGCAGGAGGAGGAGGAGCCTAGTCAGAGTGGGTGGGGTCAGAGAGGAGGAGCCAGGTCAGAGAGGAAGGGTATAGGTGAAGCCTAGTCAGAGTGGGTGGGGTTAGAGAGGAGGAGTATAGGAGGAGCTGGGTCAGAGAGGAGGGGTATAGGAGGAGCCTAGTCAGAGTGGGAGGGGTCAGAGAGGAGGAGTATAGGAGGAGCCAGGTCAGAGAGGAGGGGTGTAGGTGGAGCCTTGTCAGAGTGGGAGGGGTCAGAGAGGAGGAGTATAGGCGGAGCCTGGGCAGAGAGGAGGGGTATAGGAGGAGCCTAGTCAGAGTGGGAGGGGTCAGAGAGGAGGAGTATAGGAGGAGCCAGGTCAGAGAGAAGGGGTGTAGGTGGAGCCTTGTCAGAGTGGGAGGGGTCAGAGAGGAGGAGTGTAGGCGGAGCCTGGGCAGAATGGGTGGGTTCAGAGAGCAGAGGAAGGGGAGGAGGATCCTGACTTATTGTGGGGTACTGCAAATACTTTTTTACTGCACCCCCCTATACTCTCTGATTTCTGTTGGGAGGGGGCAGTCAAAATTTGGGGGAGCAGTATTAAAAGGTGCTTAGGCGCAACGTGAAGGCGATGGGGTGCACACAATGGCTTGGCTTCCAGGTACTTTTTGGGGGGCTACCATTAGTTTTTATTGCTCTGATCCTCACTCATGGGGTGTACCCCAAATGGTTAGGGGCCACGGGGGGGGCAAGAAGCTGTTTGACAGTTTCTATTAACAACAGGGGTCACCATACGATTCTGCTGCAGTTATGGTATTGAAAGGTAAAACAAGGAGCATTTGGCTGTATTTTTGCAGGTGGGGTGCCCCAAAATGTTACTGCCAGCAGCAGCAGCCCCCTTCCTCGCCACCCTACAGATTGGTATAGGTACCTTTAGGACATTTCTGTTGAAAACAGAGGCTATAGCGAATCGCGCTACAAAATCCGAGAGCACTAACACTTGCTAAATAAAGGTGGCATCGGAGCATACGAATGAGGCAGGGAGAGGCTACTGTTGCAATTGGTTTGGTGGGTCATAGTGAATAAGCTCGGCATGCAAATAGGCAGAAGTGTGAGGATTGGCAGTGTCTGTAGAGAATTTTGGCATGCTCTTCAGTTGATGTTTTCCTCCTTGAACTACTGAGGAAAGGCCTGGCCTTACTGTTGGGCAAAACATGTATTTATGATTTTAAGAAGTGTAGTCTGGATGTACTGAGAGGGCCTGTACAGTACGGTAAATGCCTGTATACCCCTGCAATGTGCATCCAACTGTCACTTGAGATTGAACAGCGAACGAAGCAGCTGGGTTACTGACTGAATGTAAATGGAAGGCACATATGAAGGGTGTTTGTGGTCACTCAAATGATTGAAACCTGGTTGATGCACTACCAAAGCTGGGGTACCAGGGGGGAACATTTATGGGGTATTGAGATGGTGGTGTCCAGAGGTCAAAATATGTTTCAGAGACACAGAGGTACTGCGGTCCTGGTCCCACATTGGGGGTAGACAAAAGTCCATGCTAAAGATTTCTGTCCAACTGTTACCACATTTTGTGCAGCCTGGCTCCCTCTGTAACGATTCCCCAGTGTCTTTCGATCCTACAGATGACTGTAGCAAACTTCCCAAATTTTTTCTTGGCCTCATACTCCCAAAGGAGTGCCTGACATTTGCCAGCCTAACGATACTCACATTCTGGGAAAAACCTCACTAACTATGCATATTTATCTACCACACATGGCAAATCCTTACAATTGCAGAACATCATATCGCACTTGTCATCTTTGTGGTACTGTAAGTATTTGGATTTGAGGGAAATATTCATCCTTGCTTGCTCTCTCCCATCTGAAGTCTATGGTGCTGCTGTTCCTTTCTCACATGTCCCTTCAAAGAGACAAGTGACACACAGACTCAATCACTCAGCAAACATATATGCTTTGACGTTTTCATCTTGCTGTTTACCTTCCAAATATTCCCCCTGAACCACAAATAAAGGCCTGCCATTCCTCATCCCCTCAGTCAAAGCAGTCCTTCGCTCCTTGGGCCCTGCAAGACCACCATGAACAAGAATCATGTCAGCAAGCAGAAGAAAAGCCTCAGTGTGCTCTTTTGTTCATACTGCTGCCCTCTAGTAACACTTCATGGCAACTGCAGCATAAGAATGGGACTGAGAAGAGGGCTGTCCTATGCAAATAATATCCTCCCATGCATACTTTCTTCTGAGACGGTCGGCGGCTTGTGCCGTGATACCGCTTCCAACAAATGGTCTTCAACCAAATTTTAAAAAAGCCCACCTGCCTTAGATGAAGGATTTTGCAACTCGAAGGAAGCACATGGGGACATCACCCTCATTTAGCAGGGTCCTAAATTGCCTGCTGTCAGCCTGTATACAGAACAAGGGCGTTTGTGGGCGTTCGTGAGCGTTCCTCAAAGGAAGGAGGTGGGTGATTAATTCACAATGCCAGGGCAGGCCCAGCCCAGCCCAGCCCAGCCCAGCCCAGCCCAGCGCAGCCCAGCCCAGCGCAGCCCAGCCCGGCACAGCGCACTGCTGTGGAGGTCCATTCCTTCACATCCTGCAGCAGGCATGATGCAGACCTACTAGAGCAAAGGCTTGACTCTGCCCTTGTCTGTCTCTTAAAGAAAACAATCTTTCTAGCTTCTTATTGCACCTGATAAATGGACTCTAGCTTGCCTCAAACTTGACCCATCATTTCATTAGCCAGAGCTCATACTTGACCTTTATTTCTATCCAAGCTCACTGGCACCAAACCCCTGATTTGAGCGAGTTACTCACACCAAAATGAAAAATCACCATCATCCAACCTATTTTACAATAAGTGTAGCACCTTCCTCGCATTCTTGTGCTCAGTTATAACCCCCAATACCACAATTGCACTCTGCAATTCACAAAACTTAAAGGAAAAGGAATGAAGACATTGATAAAGGAAGACAAGGCCTTGTCCCTATTGCACCTACTTGAGAAATAGGGAGGTTGGTAGAAGGTCATGAGGGAAAACATTTGAAATTTTGGGACACACATGCCAAAAAGAGTGTCCACTTTTCTCCTCTGTTACCAAGTAAAAAAAAATCTTAGCAAAAAAAAAAACATTCACTTTTTGAAAATTTCCACCTTGGGATACCTCTACAGCATTGGCAGGATTCGAACCCTGGCCTGTGAGGGCTGTCTGCACCAAAGGTACAAGACTTACCTTTGAGCTATAGCTCCTTAGTGGTCTAGAGGATTGCAGTAGTAACTATAAGCAACATGAAGGCCTTGGTGTCCTTCCCGGCGGCTTCCATTGCACATGAAAAGGATGACCATGACATAAGGACAATTTGATAGGCTACATACATGGAAACCAGTGTGGTCCAGTGGGTAAGTGCCTGCCTTCCATGCAGGCAACCAGGGTTCAAATCCCGGGTTCGGCACCAGGTGACTGATGGTGGCAGAGCAGAGGTAAGTTGGAGGTGGGCCTAAATGGCCAATTGGTAAGTAAAATGTGTCTGGGTGTTGTGTACGAGTGGAATCATGCCTAGTGAATGAGGGATTGCAGATTGGTTGGTATGTAAAATAGGTGTGGCCTGAACAGAGACAGGTGAAAGAAAGGTAACAGGTGTTGTGTGCAGGAGGAGGAGCCTAGTCAGAGTGGGTGGGGTCAGAGAGGAGGAGCCAGGTCAGAGAGGAACGGTATAGGTGAAGCCTAGTCAGAGTGGGTGGGGTTAGAGAGGAGGAGTATAGGAGGAGCTGGGTCAGAGAGGAGGGGTATAGGAGGAGCCTAGTCAGAGTGGGAGGGGCCAGAGAGGAGGAGTATAGGAGGAGCCAGGTCAGAGAGGAGGGGTGTAGGTGGAGCCTTGTCAGAGTGGGAGGGGTCAGAGAGGAGGAGTATAGGCGGAGCCTGGGCAGAGAGGAGGGGTATAGGAGGAGCCTAGTCAGAGTGGGAGGGGTCAGAGAGGAGGAGTATAGGAGGAGCCAGGTCAGAGAGGAGGGGTGTAGGTGGAGCCTTGTCAGAGTGGGAGGGGTCAGAGAGGAGGAGTATAGGCGGAGCCTGGGCAGAATGGGTGGGTTCAGAGAGCAGAGGAAGGGGAGGAGGATCCTGACTTATTGTGGGGTACTGCAAATACTTTTTTACTGCACCCCCCTATACTCTCTGATTTCTGTTGGGAGGGGGCAGTCAAAATTTGGGGGAGCAGTATTAAAAGGTGCTTAGGCGCAACGTGAAGGCGATGGGGTGCACACAATGGCTTGGCTTCCAGGTACTTTTTGGGGGGCTACCATTAGTTTTTATTGCTCTGATCCTCCCTCATGGGGTGTACCCCAAATGGTTAGGGGCCACGGGGGGGGCAAGAAGCTGTTTGACAGTTTCTCTTAACAACAGGGGTCACCATACGATTCTGCTGCAGTTATGGTATTGAAAGGTAAAACAAGGAGCATTTGGCTGTATTTTTGCAGGTGGGGTGCCCCAAAATGTTACTGCCAGCAGCAGCAGCAGCCCCCTTCCTCACCACCCTGCAGATTGGTATAGGTACCTTTAGGACATTTCTGTTGAAAACAGAGGCTATAGCGAATCGCGCTACAAAATCCGAGAGCACTAACACTTGCTAAATAAAGGTGGCATCGGAGCATACGAATGAGGCAGGGAGAGGCTACTGTTGCAATTGGTTTGGTGGGTCATAGTGAATAACCTCGGCATGCAAATAGGCAGAAGTGTGAGGATTGGCAGTGTCTGTAGAGAATTTTGGCATGCTCTTCAGTTGATGTTTTCCTCCTTGAACTACAGAGGAAAGGCCTGGCCTTACTGTTGGGCAAAACATGTATTTATGATTTTAAGAAGTGTAGTCTGGATGTACTGAGAGGGCCTGTACAGTACGGTAAATGCCTGTATACCCCTGCAATGTGCATCCAACTGTCACTTGAGATTGAACAGCGAACGAAGCAGCTGGGTTACTGACTGAATGTAAATGGAAGGCACATAGGAAGGGTGTTTGTGGTCACTCAAATGATTGAAACCTGGTTGATGCACTACCAAAGCTGGGGTACCAGGCGGAAACATTTGAGGGGTATTGAGATGGTGGTGTCCAGAGGTCAAAATATGTTTCAGAGACACAGAGGTACTGCGGTCCTGGTCCCACATTGGGGGTAGACAAAAGTCCATGCTAAAGATTTCTGTCCAACTGTTACCACATTTTGTGCAGCCTGGCTCCCTCTGTAACGATTCCCCAGTGTCTTTCGATCCTACAGATGACTGTAGCAAACTTCCCAAATTTTTTTTTGGCCTCATACTCCCAAAGGAGTGCCTGACATTTGCCAGCCTAACGATACTCACATTCTGGGAAAAACCTCACTAACTATGCATATTTATCTACCACACATGGCAAATCCTTACAATTGCAGAACATCATATCGCACTTGTCATCTTTGTGGTACTGTAAGTATTTGGATTTGAGGGAAATATTCATCCTTGCTTGCTCTCTCCCATCTGAAGTCTATGGTGCTGCTGTTCCTTTCTCACATGTCCCTTCAAAGAGACAAGTGACACACAGACTCAATCACTCAGCAAACATATATGCTTTGACGTTTTCATCTTGCTGTTTACCTTCCAAATATTCCCCCTGAACCACAAATAAAGGCCTGCCATTCCTCATCCCCTCAGTCAAAGCAGTTCTTCGCTCCTTAGGCCATGCAAGACCACCATGAACAAGAATCATGTCAGCAAGCAGAAGAAAAGCCTCAGTGTGCTCTTTTGTTCATACTGCTGCCCTCTAGTAACACTTCATGGCAACTGCAGCATAAGAATGGGACTGAGAAGAGGGCTGTCCTATGCAAATAATATCCTCCCATGCATACTTTCTTCTGAGACGGTCGGCGGCTTGTGCCGTGATACCGCTTCCAACAAATGGTCTTCAACCAAATTTAAAAAAAGCCCACCTGCCTTAGATGAAGGATTTTGCAACTCGAAGGAAGCACATGGGGACATCACCCTCATTTAGCAGGGTCCTAAATTGCCTGCTGTCAGCCTGTATACAGAACAAGGGCGTTCGTGGGCGTTCGTGAGCGTTCCTCAAAGGAAGGAGGTGGGTGATTAATTCACAGTGCCAGGGCAGGCCCAGCCCAGCCCAGCCCAGCGCAGCCCAGCCCGGCACAGCGCACTGCTGTGGAGGTCCATTCCTTCACATCCTGCAGCAGGCATGATGCAGACCTACTAGAGCAAAGGCTTGACTCTGCCCTTGTCTGTCTCTTAAAGAAAACAATCTTTCTAGCTTCTTATTGCACCTGATAAATGGACTCTAGCTTGCCTCAAACTTGACCCATCATTTCATTAGCCAGAGCTCATACTTGACCTTTATTTCTATCCAAGCTCACTGGCACCAAACCCCTGATTTGAGCGAGTTACTCACACCAAAATGAAAAATCACCATCATCCAACCTATTTTACAATAAGTGTAGCACCTTCCTCGCATTCTTGTGCTCAGTTATAACCCCCAATACCACAATTGCACTCTGCAATTCACCAAACTTAAAGGAAAAGGAATGAAGACATTGATAAAGGAAGACAAGGCCTTGTCCCTATTGCACCTACTTGAGAAATAGGGAGGTTGGTAGAAGGTCATGAGGGAAAACATTTGAAATTTTGGGACACACATGCCAAAAAGAGTGTCCACTTTTCTCCTCTGTTACCAAGTAAAAAAAAATCTTAGCAAAAAAAAAAAACATTCACTTTTTGAAAATTTCCACCTTGGGATACCTCTACAGCATTGGCAGGATTCGAACCCTGGCCTGTGAGGGCTGTCTGCACCAAAGGTACAAGACTTACCTTTGAGCTATAGCTCCTTAGTGGTCTAGAGGATTGCAGTAGTAACTATAAGCAACATGAAGGCCTTGGTGTCCTTCCCGGCGGCTTCCATTGCACATGAAAAGGATGACCATGACATAAGGACAATTTGATAGGCTACATACATGGAAACCAGTGTGGTCCAGTGGGTAAGTGCCTGCCTTCCATGCAGGCAACCAGGGTTCAAATCCCGGGTTCGGCACCAGGTGACTGATGGTGGCAGAGCAGAGGTAAGTTGGAGGTGGGCCTAAATGGCCAATTGGTAAGTAAAATGTGTCTGGGTGTTGTGTACGAGTGGAATCATGCCTAGTGAATGAGGGATTGCAGATTGGTTGGTAAGTAAAATAGGTGTGGCCTGAACAGAGACAGGTGAAAGAAAGGTAACAGGTGTTGTGTGCAGGAGGAGGAGGAGCCTAGTCAGAGTGGGTGGGGTCAGAGAGGAGGAGCCAGGTCAGAGAGGAAGGGTATAGGTGAAGCCTAGTCAGAGTGGGTGGGGTTAGAGGAGGAGTATAGGAGGAGCTGGGTCAGAGAGGAGGGGTATAGGAGGAGCCTAGTCAGAGTGGGAGGGGTCAGAGAGGAGGAGTATAGGAGGAGCCAGGTCAGAGAGGAGGGGTGTAGGTGGAGCCTTGTCAGAGTGGGAGGGGTCAGAGAGGAGGAGTATAGGCGGAGCCTGGGCAGAGAGGAGGGGTATAGAAGGAGCCTAGTCAGAGTGGGAGGGGTCAGAGAGGAGGAGTATAGGAGGAGCCAGGTCAGAGAGGAGGGGTGTAGGTGGAGCCTTGTCAGAGTGGGAGGGGTCAGAGAGGAGGAGTATAGGCAGAGCCTGGGCAGAATGGGTGGGTTCAGAGAGCAGAGGAAGGGGAGGAGGATCCTGACTTATTGTGGGGTACTGCAAATACTTTTTTACTGCACCCCCCTATACTCTCTGATTTCTGTTGGGAGGGGGCAGTCAAAATTTGGGGGAGCAGTATTAAAAGGTGCTTAGGCGCAACGTGAAGGCGATGGGGTGCACACAATGGCTTGGCTTCCAGGTACTTTTTGGGGGGCTACCATTAGTTTTTATTGCTCTGATCCTCCCTCATGGGGTGTACCCCAAATGGTTAGGGGCCACGGGGGGGGCAAGAAGCTGTTTGACAGTTTCTATTAACAACAGGGGTCACCATACGATTCTGCTGCAGTTATGGTATTGAAAGGTAAAACAAGGAGCATTTGGCTGTATTTTTGCAGGTGGGGTGCCCCAAAATGTTAATGCCAGCAGCAGCCCCCTTCCTCGCCACCCTGCAGATTGGTATAGGTACCTTTAGGACATTTCTGTTGAAAACAGAGGCTATAGCGAATCGCGCTACAAAATCCGAGAGCACTAACACTTGCTAAATAAAGGTGGCATCGGAGCATACGAATGAGGCAGGGAGAGGCTACTGTTGCAATTGGTTTGGTGGGTCATAGTGAATAAGCTCGGCATGCAAATAGGCAGAAGTGTGAGGATTGGCAGTGTCTGTAGAGAATTTTGGCATGCTCTTCAGTTGATGTTTTCCTCCTTGAACTACTGAGGAAAGGCCTGGCCTTACTGTTGGGCAAAACATGTATTTATGATTTTAAGAAGTGTAGTCTGGATGTACTGAGAGGGCCTGTACAGTACGGTAAATGCCTGTATACCCCTGCAATGTGCATCCAACTGTCACTTGAGATTGAACAGCGAACGAAGCAGCTGGGTTACTGACTGAATGTAAATGGAAGGCACATATGAAGGGTGTTTGTGGTCACTCAAATGATTGAAACCTGGTTGATGCACTACCAAAGCTGGTGTACCAGGGGGGAACATTTATGGGGTATTGAGATGGTGGTGTCCAGAGGTCAAAATATGTTTCAGAGACACAGAGGTACTGCGGTCCTGGTCCCACATTGGGGGTAGACAAAAGTCCATGCTAAAGATTTCTGTCCAACTGTTACCACATTTTGTGCAGCCTGGCTCCCTCTGTAACGATTCCCCAGTGTCTTTCGATCCTACAGATGACTGTAGCAAACTTCCCAAATTTTTTCTTGGCCTCATACTCCCAAAGGAGTGCCTGACATTTGCCAGCCTAACGATACTCACATTCTGGGAAAAACCTCACTAACTATGCATATTTATCTACCACACATGGCAAATCCTTACAATTGCAGAACATCATATCGCACTTGTCATCTTTGTGGTACTGTAAGTATTTGGATTTGAGGGAAATATTCATCCTTGCTTGCTCTCTCCCATCTGAAGTCTATGGTGCTGCTGTTCCTTTCTCACATGTCCCTTCAAAGAGACAAGTGACACACAGACTCAATCACTCAGCAAACATATATGCTTTGACGTTTTCATCTTGCTGTTTACCTTCCAAATATTCCCCCTGAACCACAAATAAAGGCCTGCCATTCCTCATCCCCTCAGTCAAAGCAGTCCTTCGCTCCTTGGGCCCTGCAAGACCACCATGAACAAGAATCATGTCAGCAAGCAGAAGAAAAGCCTCAGTGTGCTCTTTTGTTCATACTGCTGCCCTCTAGTAACACTTCATGGCAACTGCAGCATAAGAATGGGACTGAGAAGAGGGCTGTCCTATGCAAATAATATCCTCCCATGCATACTTTCTTCTGAGACGGTCGGCGGCTTGTGCCGTGATACCGCTTCCAACAAATGGTCTTCAACCAAATTTTAAAAAAGCCCACCTGCCTTAGATGAAGGATTTTGCAACTCGAAGGAAGCACATGGGGACATCACCCTCATTTAGCAGGGTCCTAAATTGCCTGCTGTCAGCCTGTATACAGAACAAGGGCGTTTGTGGGCGTTCGTGAGCGTTCCTCAAAGGAAGGAGGTGGGTGATTAATTCACAATGCCAGGGCAGGCCCAGCCCAGCCCAGCCCAGCCCAGCCCAGCCCAGCGCAGCCCAGCCCAGCGCAGCCCAGCCCGGCACAGCGCACTGCTGTGGAGGTCCATTCCTTCACATCCTGCAGCAGGCATGATGCAGACCTACTAGAGCAAAGGCTTGACTCTGCCCTTGTCTGTCTCTTAAAGAAAACAATCTTTCTAGCTTCTTATTGCACCTGATAAATGGACTCTAGCTTGCCTCAAACTTGACCCATCATTTCATTAGCCAGAGCTCATACTTGACCTTTATTTCTATCCAAGCTCACTGGCACCAAACCCCTGATTTGAGCGAGTTACTCACACCAAAATGAAAAATCACCATCATCCAACCTATTTTACAATAAGTGTAGCACCTTCCTCGCATTCTTGTGCTCAGTTATAACCCCCAATACCACAATTGCACTCTGCAATTCACAAAACTTAAAGGAAAAGGAATGAAGACATTGATAAAGGAAGACAAGGCCTTGTCCCTATTGCACCTACTTGAGAAATAGGGAGGTTGGTAGAAGGTCATGAGGGAAAACATTTGAAATTTTGGGACACACATGCCAAAAAGAGTGTCCACTTTTCTCCTCTGTTACCAAGTAAAAAAAAATCTTAGCAAAAAAAAAAACATTCACTTTTTGAAAATTTCCACCTTGGGATACCTCTACAGCATTGGCAGGATTCGAACCCTGGCCTGTGAGGGCTGTCTGCACCAAAGGTACAAGACTTACCTTTGAGCTATAGCTCCTTAGTGGTCTAGAGGATTGCAGTAGTAACTATAAGCAACATGAAGGCCTTGGTGTCCTTCCCGGCGGCTTCCATTGCACATGAAAAGGATGACCATGACATAAGGACAATTTGATAGGCTACATACATGGAAACCAGTGTGGTCCAGTGGGTAAGTGCCTGCCTTCCATGCAGGCAACCAGGGTTCAAATCCCGGGTTCGGCACCAGGTGACTGATGGTGGCAGAGCAGAGGTAAGTTGGAGGTGGGCCTAAATGGCCAATTGGTAAGTAAAATGTGTCTGGGTGTTGTGTACGAGTGGAATCATGCCTAGTGAATGAGGGATTGCAGATTGGTTGGTATGTAAAATAGGTGTGGCCTGAACAGAGACAGGTGAAAGAAAGGTAACAGGTGTTGTGTGCAGGAGGAGGAGCCTAGTCAGAGTGGGTGGGGTCAGAGAGGAGGAGCCAGGTCAGAGAGGAACGGTATAGGTGAAGCCTAGTCAGAGTGGGTGGGGTTAGAGAGGAGGAGTATAGGAGGAGCTGGGTCAGAGAGGAGGGGTATAGGAGGAGCCTAGTCAGAGTGGGAGGGGCCAGAGAGGAGGAGTATAGGAGGAGCCAGGTCAGAGAGGAGGGGTGTAGGTGGAGCCTTGTCAGAGTGGGAGGGGTCAGAGAGGAGGAGTATAGGCGGAGCCTGGGCAGAGAGTAGGGGTATAGGAGGAGCCTAGTCAGAGTGGGAGGGGTCAGAGAGGAGGAGTATAGGAGGAGCCAGGTCAGAGAGGAGGGGTGTAGGTGGAGCCTTGTCAGAGTGGGAGGGGTCAGAGAGGAGGAGTATAGGCGGAGCCTGGGCAGAATGGGTGGGTTCAGAGAGCAGAGGAAGGGGAGGAGGATCCTGACTTATTGTGGGGTACTGCAAATACTTTTTTACTGCACCCCCCTATACTCTCTGATTTCTGTTGGGAGGGGGCAGTCAAAATTTGGGGGAGCAGTATTAAAAGGTGCTTAGGCGCAACGTGAAGGCGATGGGGTGCACACAATGGCTTGGCTTCCAGGTACTTTTTGGGGGGCTACCATTAGTTTTTATTGCTCTGATCCTCCCTCATGGGGTGTACCCCAAATGGTTAGGGGCCACGGGGGGGGCAAGAAGCTGTTTGACAGTTTCTCTTAACAACAGGGGTCACCATACGATTCTGCTGCAGTTATGGTATTGAAAGGTAAAACAAGGAGCATTTGGCTGTATTTTTGCAGGTGGGGTGCCCCAAAATGTTACTGCCAGCAGCAGCAGCAGCCCCCTTCCTCACCACCCTGCAGATTGGTATAGGTACCTTTAGGACATTTCTGTTGAAAACAGAGGCTATAGCGAATCGCGCTACAAAATCCGAGAGCACTAACACTTGCTAAATAAAGGTGGCATCGGAGCATACGAATGAGGCAGGGAGAGGCTACTGTTGCAATTGGTTTGGTGGGTCATAGTGAATAACCTCGGCATGCAAATAGGCAGAAGTGTGAGGATTGGCAGTGTCTGTAGAGAATTTTGGCATGCTCTTCAGTTGATGTTTTCCTCCTTGAACTACAGAGGAAAGGCCTGGCCTTACTGTTGGGCAAAACATGTATTTATGATTTTAAGAAGTGTAGTCTGGATGTACTGAGAGGGCCTGTACAGTACGGTAAATGCCTGTATACCCCTGCAATGTGCATCCAACTGTCACTTGAGATTGAACAGCGAACGAAGCAGCTGGGTTACTGACTGAATGTAAATGGAAGGCACATAGGAAGGGTGTTTGTGGTCACTCAAATGATTGAAACCTGGTTGATGCACTACCAAAGCTGGGGTACCAGGCGGAAACATTTGAGGGGTATTGAGATGGTGGTGTCCAGAGGTCAAAATATGTTTCAGAGACACAGAGGTACTGCGGTCCTGGTCCCACATTGGGGGTAGACAAAAGTCCATGCTAAAGATTTCTGTCCAACTGTTACCACATTTTGTGCAGCCTGGCTCCCTCTGTAACGATTCCCCAGTGTCTTTCGATCCTACAGATGACTGTAGCAAACTTCCCAAATTTTTTTTTGGCCTCATACTCCCAAAGGAGTGCCTGACATTTGCCAGCCTAACGATACTCACATTCTGGGAAAAACCTCACTAACTATGCATATTTATCTACCACACATGGCAAATCCTTACAATTGCAGAACATCATATCGCACTTGTCATCTTTGTGGTACTGTAAGTATTTGGATTTGAGGGAAATATTCATCCTTGCTTGCTCTCTCCCATCTGAAGTCTATGGTGCTGCTGTTCCTTTCTCACATGTCCCTTCAAAGAGACAAGTGACACACAGACTCAATCACTCAGCAAACATATATGCTTTGACGTTTTCATCTTGCTGTTTACCTTCCAAATATTCCCCCTGAACCACAAATAAAGGCCTGCCATTCCTCATCCCCTCAGTCAAAGCAGTTCTTCGCTCCTTAGGCCATGCAAGACCACCATGAACAAGAATCATGTCAGCAAGCAGAAGAAAAGCCTCAGTGTGCTCTTTTGTTCATACTGCTGCCCTCTAGTAACACTTCATGGCAACTGCAGCATAAGAATGGGACTGAGAAGAGGGCTGTCCTATGCAAATAATATCCTCCCATGCATACTTTCTTCTGAGACGGTCGGCGGCTTGTGCCGTGATACCGCTTCCAACAAATGGTCTTCAACCAAATTTAAAAAAAGCCCACCTGCCTTAGATGAAGGATTTTGCAACTCGAAGGAAGCACATGGGGACATCACCCTCATTTAGCAGGGTCCTAAATTGCCTGCTGTCAGCCTGTATACAGAACAAGGGCGTTCGTGGGCGTTCGTGAGCGTTCCTCAAAGGAAGGAGGTGGGTGATTAATTCACAGTGCCAGGGCAGGCCCAGCCCAGCCCAGCCCAGCGCAGCCCAGCCCGGCACAGCGCACTGCTGTGGAGGTCCATTCCTTCACATCCTGCAGCAGGCATGATGCAGACCTACTAGAGCAAAGGCTTGACTCTGCCCTTGTCTGTCTCTTAAAGAAAACAATCTTTCTAGCTTCTTATTGCACCTGATAAATGGACTCTAGCTTGCCTCAAACTTGACCCATCATTTCATTAGCCAGAGCTCATACTTGACCTTTATTTCTATCCAAGCTCACTGGCACCAAACCCCTGATTTGAGCGAGTTACTCACACCAAAATGAAAAATCACCATCATCCAACCTATTTTACAATAAGTGTAGCACCTTCCTCGCATTCTTGTGCTCAGTTATAACCCCCAATACCACAATTGCACTCTGCAATTCACCAAACTTAAAGGAAAAGGAATGAAGACATTGATAAAGGAAGACAAGGCCTTGTCCCTATTGCACCTACTTGAGAAATAGGGAGGTTGGTAGAAGGTCATGAGGGAAAACATTTGAAATTTTGGGACACACATGCCAAAAAGAGTGTCCACTTTTCTCCTCTGTTACCAAGTAAAAAAAAATCTTAGCAAAAAAAAAAACATTCACTTTTTGAAAATTTCCACCTTGGGATACCTCTACAGCATTGGCAGGATTCGAACCCTGGCCTGTGAGGGCTGTCTGCACCAAAGGTACAAGACTTACCTTTGAGCTATAGCTCCTTAGTGGTCTAGAGGATTGCAGTAGTAACTATAAGCAACATGAAGGCCTTGGTGTCCTTCCCGGCGGCTTCCATTGCACATGAAAAGGATGACCATGACATAAGGACAATTTGATAGGCTACATACATGGAAACCAGTGTGGTCCAGTGGGTAAGTGCCTGCCTTCCATGCAGGCAACCAGGGTTCAAATCCCGGGTTCGGCACCAGGTGACTGATGGTGGCAGAGCAGAGGTAAGTTGGAGGTGGGCCTAAATGGCCAATTGGTAAGTAAAATGTGTCTGGGTGTTGTGTACGAGTGGAATCATGCCTAGTGAATGAGGGATTGCAGATTGGTTGGTAAGTAAAATAGGTGTGGCCTGAACAGAGACAGGTGAAAGAAAGGTAACAGGTGTTGTGTGCAGGAGGAGGAGGAGCCTAGTCAGAGTGGGTGGGGTCAGAGAGGAGGAGCCAGGTCAGAGAGGAAGGGTATAGGTGAAGCCTAGTCAGAGTGGGTGGGGTTAGAGGAGGAGTATAGGAGGAGCTGGGTCAGAGAGGAGGGGTATAGGAGGAGCCTAGTCAGAGTGGGAGGGGTCAGAGAGGAGGAGTATAGGAGGAGCCAGGTCAGAGAGGAGGGGTGTAGGTGGAGCCTTGTCAGAGTGGGAGGGGTCAGAGAGGAGGAGTATAGGCGGAGCCTGGGCAGAGAGGAGGGGTATAGAAGGAGCCTAGTCAGAGTGGGAGGGGTCAGAGAGGAGGAGTATAGGAGGAGCCAGGTCAGAGAGGAGGGGTGTAGGTGGAGCCTTGTCAGAGTGGGAGGGGTCAGAGAGGAGGAGTATAGGCAGAGCCTGGGCAGAATGGGTGGGTTCAGAGAGCAGAGGAAGGGGAGGAGGATCCTGACTTATTGTGGGGTACTGCAAATACTTTTTTACTGCACCCCCCTATACTCTCTGATTTCTGTTGGGAGGGGGCAGTCAAAATTTGGGGGAGCAGTATTAAAAGGTGCTTAGGCGCAACGTGAAGGCGATGGGGTGCACACAATGGCTTGGCTTCCAGGTACTTTTTGGGGGGCTACCATTAGTTTTTATTGCTCTGATCCTCCCTCATGGGGTGTACCCCAAATGGTTAGGGGCCACGGGGGGGGCAAGAAGCTGTTTGACAGTTTCTATTAACAACAGGGGTCACCATACGATTCTGCTGCAGTTATGGTATTGAAAGGTAAAACAAGGAGCATTTGGCTGTATTTTTGCAGGTGGGGTGCCCCAAAATGTTACTGCCAGCAGCAGCCCCCTTCCTCGCCACCCTGCAGATTGGTATAGGTACCTTTAGGACATTTCTGTTGAAAACAGAGGCTATAGCGAATCGCGCTACAAAATCCGAGAGCACTAACACTTGCTAAATAAAGGTGGCATCGGAGCATACGAATGAGGCAGGGAGAGGCTACTGTTGCAATTGGTTTGGTGGGTCATAGTGAATAAGCTCGGCATGCAAATAGGCAGAAGTGTGAGGATTGGCAGTGTCTGTAGAGAATTTTGGCATGCTCTTCAGTTGATGTTTTCCTCCTTGAACTACTGAGGAAAGGCCTGGCCTTACTGTTGGGCAAAACATGTATTTATGATTTTAAGAAGTGTAGTCTGGATGTACTGAGAGGGCCTGTACAGTACGGTAAATGCCTGTATACCCCTGCAATGTGCATCCAACTGTCACTTGAGATTGAACAGCGAACGAAGCAGCTGGGTTACTGACTGAATGTAAATGGAAGGCACATATGAAGGGTGTTTGTGGTCACTCAAATGATTGAAACCTGGTTGATGCACTACCAAAGCTGGGGTACCAGGGGGGAACATTTATGGGGTATTGAGATGGTGGTGTCCAGAGGTCAAAATATGTTTCAGAGACACAGAGGTACTGCGGTCCTGGTCCCACATTGGGGGTAGACAAAAGTCCATGCTAAAGATTTCTGTCCAACTGTTACCACATTTTGTGCAGCCTGGCTCCCTCTGTAACGATTCCCCAGTGTCTTTCGATCCTACAGATGACTGTAGCAAACTTCCCAAATTTTTTCTTGGCCTCATACTCCCAAAGGAGTGCCTGACATTTGCCAGCCTAACGATACTCACATTCTGGGAAAAACCTCACTAACTATGCATATTTATCTACCACACATGGCAAATCCTTACAATTGCAGAACATCATATCGCACTTGTCATCTTTGTGGTACTGTAAGTATTTGGATTTGAGGGAAATATTCATCCTTGCTTGCTCTCTCCCATCTGAAGTCTATGGTGCTGCTGTTCCTTTCTCACATGTCCCTTCAAAGAGACAAGTGACACACAGACTCAATCACTCAGCAAACATATATGCTTTGACGTTTTCATCTTGCTGTTTACCTTCCAAATATTCCCCCTGAACCACAAATAAAGGCCTGCCATTCCTCATCCCCTCAGTCAAAGCAGTCCTTCGCTCCTTGGGCCCTGCAAGACCACCATGAACAAGAATCATGTCAGCAAGCAGAAGAAAAGCCTCAGTGTGCTCTTTTGTTCATACTGCTGCCCTCTAGTAACACTTCATGGCAACTGCAGCATAAGAATGGGACTGAGAAGAGGGCTGTCCTATGCAAATAATATCCTCCCATGCATACTTTCTTCTGAGACGGTCGGCGGCTTGTGCCGTGATACCGCTTCCAACAAATGGTCTTCAACCAAATTTTAAAAAAGCCCACCTGCCTTAGATGAAGGGTTTTGCAACTCGAAGGAAGCACATGGGGACATCACCCTCATTTAGCAGGGTCCTAAATTGCCTGCTGTCAGCCTGTATACAGAACAAGGGCGTTTGTGGGCGTTCGTGAGCGTTCCTCAAAGGAAGGAGGTGGGTGATTAATTCACAATGCCAGGGCAGGCCCAGCCCAGCCCAGCCCAGCCCAGCCCAGCCCAGCGCAGCCCAGCCCAGCGCAGCCCAGCCCGGCACAGCGCACTGCTGTGGAGGTCCATTCCTTCACATCCTGCAGCAGGCATGATGCAGACCTACTAGAGCAAAGGCTTGACTCTGCCCTTGTCTGTCTCTTAAAGAAAACAATCTTTCTAGCTTCTTATTGCACCTGATAAATGGACTCTAGCTTGCCTCAAACTTGACCCATCATTTCATTAGCCAGAGCTCATACTTGACCTTTATTTCTATCCAAGCTCACTGGCACCAAACCCCTGATTTGAGCGAGTTACTCACACCAAAATGAAAAATCACCATCATCCAACCTATTTTACAATAAGTGTAGCACCTTCCTCGCATTCTTGTGCTCAGTTATAACCCCCAATACCACAATTGCACTCTGCAATTCACAAAACTTAAAGGAAAAGGAATGAAGACATTGATAAAGGAAGACAAGGCCTTGTCCCTATTGCACCTACTTGAGAAATAGGGAGGTTGGTAGAAGGTCATGAGGGAAAACATTTGAAATTTTGGGACACACATGCCAAAAAGAGTGTCCACTTTTCTCCTCTGTTACCAAGTAAAAAAAAATCTTAGCAAAAAAAAAAACATTCACTTTTTGAAAATTTCCACCTTGGGATACCTCTACAGCATTGGCAGGATTCGAACCCTGGCCTGTGAGGGCTGTCTGCACCAAAGGTACAAGACTTACCTTTGAGCTATAGCTCCTTAGTGGTCTAGAGGATTGCAGTAGTAACTATAAGCAACATGAAGGCCTTGGTGTCCTTCCCGGCGGCTTCCATTGCACATGAAAAGGATGACCATGACATAAGGACAATTTGATAGGCTACATACATGGAAACCAGTGTGGTCCAGTGGGTAAGTGCCTGCCTTCCATGCAGGCAACCAGGGTTCAAATCCCGGGTTCGGCACCAGGTGACTGATGGTGGCAGAGCAGAGGTAAGTTGGAGGTGGGCCTAAATGGCCAATTGGTAAGTAAAATGTGTCTGGGTGTTGTGTACGAGTGGAATCATGCCTAGTGAATGAGGGATTGCAGATTGGTTGGTATGTAAAATAGGTGTGGCCTGAACAGAGACAGGTGAAAGAAAGGTAACAGGTGTTGTGTGCAGGAGGAGGAGCCTAGTCAGAGTGGGTGGGGTCAGAGAGGAGGAGCCAGGTCAGAGAGGAACGGTATAGGTGAAGCCTAGTCAGAGTGGGTGGGGTTAGAGAGGAGGAGTATAGGAGGAGCTGGGTCAGAGAGGAGGGGTATAGGAGGAGCCTAGTCAGAGTGGGAGGGGCCAGAGAGGAGGAGTATAGGAGGAGCCAGGTCAGAGAGGAGGGGTGTAGGTGGAGCCTTGTCAGAGTGGGAGGGGTCAGAGAGGAGGAGTATAGGCGGAGCCTGGGCAGAATGGGTGGGTTCAGAGAGCAGAGGAAGGGGAGGAGGATCCTGACTTATTGTGGGGTACTGCAAATACTTTTTTACTGCACCCCCCTATACTCTCTGATTTCTGTTGGGAGGGGGCAGTCAAAATTTGGGGGAGCAGTATTAAAAGGTGCTTAGGCGCAACGTGAAGGCGATGGGGTGCACACAATGGCTTGGCTTCCAGGTACTTTTTGGGGGGCTACCATTAGTTTTTATTGCTCTGATCCTCCCTCATGGGGTGTACCCCAAATGGTTAGGGGCCACGGGGGGGGCAAGAAGCTGTTTGACAGTTTCTCTTAACAACAGGGGTCACCATACGATTCTGCTGCAGTTATGGTATTGAAAGGTAAAACAAGGAGCATTTGGCTGTATTTTTGCAGGTGGGGTGCCCCAAAATGTTACTGCCAGCAGCAGCAGCAGCCCCCTTCCTCACCACCCTGCAGATTGGTATAGGTACCTTTAGGACATTTCTGTTGAAAACAGAGGCTATAGCGAATCGCGCTACAAAATCCGAGAGCACTAACACTTGCTAAATAAAGGTGGCATCGGAGCATACGAATGAGGCAGGGAGAGGCTACTGTTGCAATTGGTTTGGTGGGTCATAGTGAATAACCTCGGCATGCAAATAGGCAGAAGTGTGAGGATTGGCAGTGTCTGTAGAGAATTTTGGCATGCTCTTCAGTTGATGTTTTCCTCCTTGAACTACAGAGGAAAGGCCTGGCCTTACTGTTGGGCAAAACATGTATTTATGATTTTAAGAAGTGTAGTCTGGATGTACTGAGAGGGCCTGTACAGTACGGTAAATGCCTGTATACCCCTGCAATGTGCATCCAACTGTCACTTGAGATTGAACAGCGAACGAAGCAGCTGGGTTACTGACTGAATGTAAATGGAAGGCACATAGGAAGGGTGTTTGTGGTCACTCAAATGATTGAAACCTGGTTGATGCACTACCAAAGCTGGGGTACCAGGCGGAAACATTTGAGGGGTATTGAGATGGTGGTGTCCAGAGGTCAAAATATGTTTCAGAGACACAGAGGTACTGCGGTCCTGGTCCCACATTGGGGGTAGACAAAAGTCCATGCTAAAGATTTCTGTCCAACTGTTACCACATTTTGTGCAGCCTGGCTCCCTCTGTAACGATTCCCCAGTGTCTTTCGATCCTACAGATGACTGTAGCAAACTTCCCAAATTTTTTTTTGGCCTCATACTCCCAAAGGAGTGCCTGACATTTGCCAGCCTAACGATACTCACATTCTGGGAAAAACCTCACTAACTATGCATATTTATCTACCACACATGGCAAATCCTTACAATTGCAGAACATCATATCGCACTTGTCATCTTTGTGGTACTGTAAGTATTTGGATTTGAGGGAAATATTCATCCTTGCTTGCTCTCTCCCATCTGAAGTCTATGGTGCTGCTGTTCCTTTCTCACATGTCCCTTCAAAGAGACAAGTGACACACAGACTCAATCACTCAGCAAACATATATGCTTTGACGTTTTCATCTTGCTGTTTACCTTCCAAATATTCCCCCTGAACCACAAATAAAGGCCTGCCATTCCTCATCCCCTCAGTCAAAGCAGTTCTTCGCTCCTTAGGCCATGCAAGACCACCATGAACAAGAATCATGTCAGCAAGCAGAAGAAAAGCCTCAGTGTGCTCTTTTGTTCATACTGCTGCCCTCTAGTAACACTTCATGGCAACTGCAGCATAAGAATGGGACTGAGAAGAGGGCTGTCCTATGCAAATAATATCCTCCCATGCATACTTTCTTCTGAGACGGTCGGCGGCTTGTGCCGTGATACCGCTTCCAACAAATGGTCTTCAACCAAATTTAAAAAAAGCCCACCTGCCTTAGATGAAGGATTTTGCAACTCGAAGGAAGCACATGGGGACATCACCCTCATTTAGCAGGGTCCTAAATTGCCTGCTGTCAGCCTGTATACAGAACAAGGGCGTTCGTGGGCGTTCGTGAGCGTTCCTCAAAGGAAGGAGGTGGGTGATTAATTCACAGTGCCAGGGCAGGCCCAGCCCAGCCCAGCCCAGCGCAGCCCAGCCCGGCACAGCGCACTGCTGTGGAGGTCCATTCCTTCACATCCTGCAGCAGGCATGATGCAGACCTACTAGAGCAAAGGCTTGACTCTGCCCTTGTCTGTCTCTTAAAGAAAACAATCTTTCTAGCTTCTTATTGCACCTGATAAATGGACTCTAGCTTGCCTCAAACTTGACCCATCATTTCATTAGCCAGAGCTCATACTTGACCTTTATTTCTATCCAAGCTCACTGGCACCAAACCCCTGATTTGAGCGAGTTACTCACACCAAAATGAAAAATCACCATCATCCAACCTATTTTACAATAAGTGTAGCACCTTCCTCGCATTCTTGTGCTCAGTTATAACCCCCAATACCACAATTGCACTCTGCAATTCACCAAACTTAAAGGAAAAGGAATGAAGACATTGATAAAGGAAGACAAGGCCTTGTCCCTATTGCACCTACTTGAGAAATAGGGAGGTTGGTAGAAGGTCATGAGGGAAAACATTTGAAATTTTGGGACACACATGCCAAAAAGAGTGTCCACTTTTCTCCTCTGTTACCAAGTAAAAAAAAATCTTAGCAAAAAAAAAAACATTCACTTTTTGAAAATTTCCACCTTGGGATACCTCTACAGCATTGGCAGGATTCGAACCCTGGCCTGTGAGGGCTGTCTGCACCAAAGGTACAAGACTTACCTTTGAGCTATAGCTCCTTAGTGGTCTAGAGGATTGCAGTAGTAACTATAAGCAACATGAAGGCCTTGGTGTCCTTCCCGGCGGCTTCCATTGCACATGAAAAGGATGACCATGACATAAGGACAATTTGATAGGCTACATACATGGAAACCAGTGTGGTCCAGTGGGTAAGTGCCTGCCTTCCATGCAGGCAACCAGGGTTCAAATCCCGGGTTCGGCACCAGGTGACTGATGGTGGCAGAGCAGAGGTAAGTTGGAGGTGGGCCTAAATGGCCAATTGGTAAGTAAAATGTGTCTGGGTGTTGTGTACGAGTGGAATCATGCCTAGTGAATGAGGGATTGCAGATTGGTTGGTAAGTAAAATAGGTGTGGCCTGAACAGAGACAGGTGAAAGAAAGGTAACAGGTGTTGTGTGCAGGAGGAGGAGGAGCCTAGTCAGAGTGGGTGGGGTCAGAGAGGAGGAGCCAGGTCAGAGAGGAAGGGTATAGGTGAAGCCTAGTCAGAGTGGGTGGGGTTAGAGGAGGAGTATAGGAGGAGCTGGGTCAGAGAGGAGGGGTATAGGAGGAGCCTAGTCAGAGTGGGAGGGGTCAGAGAGGAGGAGTATAGGAGGAGCCAGGTCAGAGAGGAG
This sequence comes from Lissotriton vulgaris, assembly GCF_964263255.1. Classification (NCBI taxonomy): domain Eukaryota; kingdom Metazoa; phylum Chordata; class Amphibia; order Caudata; family Salamandridae; genus Lissotriton; species Lissotriton vulgaris. Next base: position 1,532,104,671 of record NC_141687.1, on the reverse strand, counting down.
GGGTGTAGGTGGAGCCTTGTCAGAGTGGGAGGGGTCAGAGAGGAGGAGTATAGGCGGAGCCTGGGCAGAGAGGAGGGGTATAGAAGGAGCCTAGTCAGAGTGGGAGGGGTCAGAGAGGAGGAGTATAGGAGGAGCCAGGTCAGAGAGGAGGGGTGTAGGTGGAGCCTTGTCAGAGTGGGAGGGGTCAGAGAGGAGGAGTATAGGCAGAGCCTGGGCAGAATGGGTGGGTTCAGAGAGCAGAGGAAGGGGAGGAGGATCCTGACTTATTGTGGGGTACTGCAAATACTTTTTTACTGCACCCCCCTATACTCTCTGATTTCTGTTGGGAGGGGGCAGTCAAAATTTGGGGGAGCAGTATTAAAAGGTGCTTAGGCGCAACGTGAAGGCGATGGGGTGCACACAATGGCTTGGCTTCCAGGTACTTTTTGGGGGGCTACCATTAGTTTTTATTGCTCTGATCCTCCCTCATGGGGTGTACCCCAAATGGTTAGGGGCCACGGGGGGGGCAAGAAGCTGTTTGACAGTTTCTATTAACAACAGGGGTCACCATACGATTCTGCTGCAGTTATGGTATTGAAAGGTAAAACAAGGAGCATTTGGCTGTATTTTTGCAGGTGGGGTGCCCCAAAATGTTACTGCCAGCAGCAGCCCCCTTCCTCGCCACCCTGCAGATTGGTATAGGTACCTTTAGGACATTTCTGTTGAAAACAGAGGCTATAGCGAATCGCGCTACAAAATCCGAGAGCACTAACACTTGCTAAATAAAGGTGGCATCGGAGCATACGAATGAGGCAGGGAGAGGCTACTGTTGCAATTGGTTTGGTGGGTCATAGTGAATAACCTCGGCATGCAAATAGGCAGAAGTGTGAGGATTGGCAGTGTCTGTAGAGAATTTTGGCATGCTCTTCAGTTGATGTTTTCCTCCTTGAACTACTGAGGAAAGGCCTGGCCTTACTGTTGGGCAAAACATGTATTTATGATTTTAAGAAGTGTAGTCTGGATGTACTGAGAGGGCCTGTACAGTACGGTAAATGCCTGTATACCCCTGCAATGTGCATCCAACTGTCACTTGAGATTGAACAGCGAACGAAGCAGCTGGGTTACTGACTGAATGTAAATGGAAGGCACATAGGAAGGGTGTTTGTGGTCACTCAAATGATTGAAACCTGGTTGATGCACTGCCAAAGCTGGGGTACCAGGGGGGAACATTTATGGGGTATTGAGATGGTGGTGTCCAGAGGTCAAAATATGTTTCAGAGACACAGAGGTACTGCGGTCCTGGTCCCACATTGGGGGTAGACAAAAGTCCATGCTAAAGATTTCTGTCCAACTGTTACCACATTTTGTGTAGCCTGGCTCCCTCTGTAACGATTCCCCAGTGTCTTTCGATCCTACAGATGACTGTAGCAAACTTCCCAAATTTTTTCTTGGCCTCATACTCCCAAAGGAGTGCCTGACATTTGCCAGCCTAACGATACTCACATTCTGGGAAAAACCTCACTAACTATGCATATTTATCTACCACACATGGCAAATCCTTACAATTGCAGAACATCATATCGCACTTGTCATCTTTGAGGTACTGTAAGTATTTGGATTTGAGGGAAATATTCATCCTTGCTTGCTCTCTCCCATCTGAAGTCTATGGTGCTGCTGTTCCTTTCTCACATGTCCCTTCAAAGAGACAAGTGACACTCAGACTCAATCACTCAGCAAACATATATGCTTTGATGTTTTCATCTTGCTGTTTACCTTCCAAATATTCCCCCTGAACCACAAATAAAGGCCTGCCATTCCTCATCCCCTCAGTCAAAGCAGTCCTTCGCTCCTTAGGCCCTGCAAGACCACCATGAACAAAAATCATGTCAGCAAGCAGAAGAAAAGCCTCAGTGTGCTCTTTTGTTCATACTGCTGCCCTCTAGTAACACTTCATGGCAACTGCAGCATAAGAATGGGACTGAGAAGAGGGCTGTCCTATGCAAATAATATCCTCCCATGCATACTTTCTTCTGAGACGGTCGGCGGCTTATGCCGTGATACCGCCTCCAACAAATGGTCTTCAACCAAATTTTAAAAAAGCCCACCTGCCTTAGACGAAGGATTTTGCAACTCGAAGGAAGCACATGGGGACATCACCCTCATTTAGCAGGGTCCTAAATTGCCTGCTGTCAGCCTGTATACAGAACAAGGGCGTTCGTGAGCGTTCGTGAGTGTTCGTGAGCGTTCCTCAAAGGAAGGAGGTGGGTGATTAATTCACAGTGCCAGGGCAGGCCCAGCCCAGCCCAGCCCAGCCCAGCCCAGCGCAGCCCAGCCCGGCACAGCGCACTGCTGTGGAGGTCCATTCCTTCACATCCTGCAGCAGGCATGATGCAGACCTACTAGAGCAAAGGCTTGACTCTGCCCTTGTCTGTCTCTTAAAGAAAACAATCTTTCTAGCTTCTTATTGCACCTGATAAATGGACTCTAGCTTGCCTCAAACTTGACCCATCATTTCATTAGCCAGAGCTCATACTTGACCTTTATTTCTATCCAAGCTCACTGGCACCAAACCCCTGATTTGAGCGAGTTACTCACACCAAAATGAAAAATCACCATCATCCAACCTATTTTACAATAAGTGTAGCACCTTCCTCGCATTCTTGTGCTCAGTTATAACCCCCAATACCACAATTGCACTCTGCAATTCACCAAACTTAAAGGAAAAGGAATGAAGACATTGATAAAGGAAGACAAGGCCTTGTCCCTATTGCACCTACTTGAGAAATAGGGAGGTTGGTAGAAGGTCATGAGGGAAAACATTTGAAATTTTGGGACACACATGCCAAAAAGAGTGTCCACTTTTCTCCTCTGTTACCAAGTAAAAAAAAATCTTAGCAAAAAAAAAAACATTCACTTTTTGAAAATTTCCACCTTGGGATACCTCTACAGCATTGGCAGGATTCGAACCCTGGCCTGTGAGGGCTGTCTGCACCAAAGGTACAAGACTTACCTTTGAGCTATAGCTCCTTAGTGGTCTAGAGGATTGCAGTAGTAACTATAAGCAACATGAAGGCCTTGGTGTCCTTCCCGGCGGCTTCCATTGCACATGAAAAGGATGACCATGACATAAGGACAATTTGATAGGCTACATACATGGAAACCAGTGTGGTCCAGTGGGTAAGTGCCTGCCTTCCATGCAGGCAACCAGGGTTCAAATCCCGGGTTCGGCACCAGATGACTGATGGTGGCAGAGCAGAGGTAAGTTGGAGGTGGGCCTAAATGGCCAATTGGTAAGTAAAATGTGTCTGGGTGTTGTGTACGAGTGGAATCATGCCTAGTGAATGAGGGATTGCAGATTGGTTGGTAAGTAAAATAGGTGTGGCCTGAACAGAGACAGGTGAAAGAAAGGTAACAGGTGTTGTGTGCAGGAGGAGGAGGAGCCTAGTCAGAGTGGGTGGGGTCAGAGAGGAGGAGCCAGGTCAGAGAGGAAGGGTATAGGTGAAGCCTAGTCATAGTGGGTGGGGTTAGAGAGGAGGAGTATAGGAGGAGCTGGGTCAGAGAGGAGGGGTATAGGAGGAGCCTAGTCAGAGTGGGAGGGGTCAGAGTGGAGGAGTATAGGAGGAGCCAGGTCGGAGGGGTGTAGGTGGAGCCTTGTCAGAGTGGGAGGGGTCAGAGAGGAGGAGTATAGGCGGAGCCTGGGCAGAGAGGAGGGGTATAGAAGGAGCCTTGTCAGAGTGGGAGGAGTATAGGCGGAGCCTGGGCAGAATGGGTGGGTTCAGAGAGCAGAGGAAGGGGAGGAGGATCCTGACTTATTGTGGGGTACTGCAAATACTTTTTTACTGCACCCCCCTATACTCTCTGATTTCTGTTGGGAGGGGGCAGTCAAAATTTGGGGGAGCAGTATTAAAAGGTGCTTAGGCGCAACGTGAAGGCGATGGGGTGCACACAATGGCTTGGCTTCCAGGTACTTTTTGGGGGGCTACCATTAGTTTTTATTGCTCTGATCCTCCCTCATGGGGTGTACCCCAAATGGTTAGGGGCCACGGGGGGGGCAAGAAGCTGTTTGACAGTTTCTATTAACAACAGGGGTCACCATACGATTCTGCTGCAGTTATGGTATTGAAAGGTAAAACAAGGAGCATTTGGCTGTATTTTTGCAGGTGGGGTGCCCCAAAATGTTACTGCCAGCAGCAGCCCCCTTCCTCGCCACCCTGCAGATTGGTATAGGTACCTTTAGGACATTTCTGTTGAAAACAGAGGCTATAGCGAATCGCGCTACAAAATCCGAGAGCACTAACACTTGCTAAATAAAGGTGGCATCGGAGCATACGAATGAGGCAGGGAGAGGCTACTGTTGCAATTGGTTTGGTGGGTCATAGTGAATAACCTCGGCATGCAAATAGGCAGAAGTGTGAGGATTGGCAGTGTCTGTAGAGAATTTTGGCATGCTCTTCAGTTGATGTTTTCCTCCTTGAACTACTGAGGAAAGGCCTGGCCTTACTGTTGGGCAAAACATGTATTTATGATTTTAAGAAGTGTAGTCTGGATGTACTGAGAGGGCCTGTACAGTACGGTAAATGCCTGTATACCCCTGCAATGTGCATCCAACTGTCACTTGAGATTGAACAGCGAACGAAGCAGCTGGGTTACTGACTGAATGTAAATGGAAGGCACATAGGAAGGGTGTTTGTGGTCACTCAAATGATTGAAACCTGGTTGATGCTCTACCAAAGCTGGGGTACCAGGGGGGAACATTTATGGGGTATTGAGATGGTGGTGTCCAGAGGTCAAAATATGTTTCAGAGACACAGAGGTACTGCGGTCCTGGTCCCACATTGGGGGTAGACAAAAGTCCATGCTAAAGATTTCTGTCCAACTGTTACCACATTTTGTGTAGCCTGGCTCCCTCTGTAACGATTCCCCAGTGTCTTTCGATCCTACAGATGACTGTAGCAAACTTCCCAAATTTTTTCTTGGCCTCATACTCCCAAAGGAGTGCCTGACATTTGCCAGCCTAACGATACTCACATTCTGGGAAAAACCTCACTAACTATGCATATTTATCTACCACACATGGCAAATCCTTACAATTGCAGAACATCATATCGCACTTGTCATCTTTGAGGTACTGTAAGTATTTGGATTTGAGGGAAATATTCATCCTTGCTTGCTCTCTCCCATCTGAAGTCTATGGTGCTGCTGTTCCTTTCTCACATGTCCCTTCAAAGAGACAAGTGACACTCAGACTCAATCACTCAGCAAACATATATGCTTTGATGTTTTCATCTTGCTGTTTACCTTCCAAATATTCCCCCTGAACCACAAATAAAGGCCTGCCATTCCTCATCCCCTCAGTCAAAGCAGTCCTTCGCTCCTTAGGCCCTGCAAGACCACCATGAACAAAAATCATGTCAGCAAGCAGAAGAAAAGCCTCAGTGTGCTCTTTTGTTCATACTGCTGCCCTCTAGTAACACTTCATGGCAACTGCAGCATAAGAATGGGACTGAGAAGAGGGCTGTCCTATGCAAATATTATCCTCCCATGCATACTTTCTTCTGAGACGGTCGGCGGCTTATGCCGTGATACCGCCTCCAACAAATGGTCTTCAACCAAATTTTAAAAAAGCCCACCTGCCTTAGACGAAGGATTTTGCAACTCGAAGGAAGCACATGGGGACATCACCCTCATTTAGCAGGGTCCTAAATTGCCTGCTGTCAGCCTGTATACAGAACAAGGGCGTTCGTGGGCGTTCGTGAGCGTTCCTCAAAGGAAGGAGGTGGGTGATTAATTCACAGTGCCAGGGCAGGCCCAGCCCAGCCCAGCCCAGCCCAGCCCAGCCCAGCCCAGCCCAGCCCAGCCCAGCGCAGCCCAGCCCGGCACAGCGCACTGCTGTGGAGGTCCATTCCTTCACATCCTGCAGCAGGCATGATGCTGACCTACTAGAGCAAAGGCTTGACTCTGCCCTTGTCTGTCTCTTAAAGAAAACAATCTTTCTAGCTTCTTATTGCACCTGATAAATGGACTCTAGCTTGCCTCAAACTTGACCCATCATTTCATTAGCCAGAGCTCATACTTGACCTTTATTTCTATCCAAGCTCACTGGCACCAAACCCCTGATTTGAGCGAGATACTCACACCAAAATGAAAAATCACCATCATCCAACCTATTTTACAATAAGTGTAGCACCTTCCTCGCATTCTTGTGCTCAGTTATAACCCCCAATACCACAATTGCACTCTGCAATTCACCAAACTTAAAGGAAAAGGAATGAAGACATTGATAAAGGAAGACAAGGCCTTGTCCCTATTGCACCTACTTGAGAAATAGGGAGGTTGGTAGAAGGTCATGAGGGAAAACATTTGAAATTTTGGGACACACATGCCAAAAAGAGTGTCCACTTTTCTCCTCTGTTACCAAGTAAAAAAAAATCTTAGCAAAAAAAAAACATTCACTTTTTGAAAATTTCCACCTTGGGATAACTCTACAGCATTGGCAGGATTCGAACCCTGGCCTGTGAGGGCTGTCTGCACCAAAGGTACAAGACTTACCTTTGAGCTATAGCTCCTTAGTGGTCTAGAGGATTGCAGTAGTAACTATAAGCAACATGAAGGCCTTGGTGTCCTTCCCGGCGGCTTCCATTGCACATGAAAAGGATGACCATGACATAAGGACAATTTGATAGGCTACATACATGGAAACCAGTATGGTCCAGTGGGTAAGTGCCTGCCTTACATGCAGGCAACCAGGGTTCAAATCCCGGGTTCGGCACCAGGTGACTGATGGTGGCAGAGCAGAGGTAAGTTGGAGGTGGGCCTAAATGGCCAATTGGTAAGTAAAATGTGTCTGGGTGTTGTGTACGAGTGGAATCATGCCTAGTGAATGAGGGATTGCAGATTGGTTGGTAAGTAAAATAGGTGTGGCCTGAACAGAGACAGGTGAAAGAAAGGTAACAGGTGTTGTGTGGAGGAGGAGCCTAGTCAGAGTGGGTGGGGTCAGAGACTGGAGGAGCCATGTCAGAGAGGAAGGGTATAGGTGAAGCCTAGTCAGAGTGGGTGGGGTTAGAGAGGAGGAGTATAGGAGGAGCTGGGTCAGAGAGGAGGGGTGTAGGTGAAGCCTTGTCAGAGTGGGAGGGGTCAGAGAGGAGGAGTATAGGCGGAGCCTGGGCAGAATGGGTGGGTTCAGAGAGCAGAGGAAGGGGAGGAGGATCCTGACTTATTGTGGGGTACTGCAAATACTTTTTTACTGCACCCCCCTATACTCTCTGATTTCTGTTGGGAGGGGGCAGTCAAAATTTGGGGGAGCAGTATTAAAAGGTGCTTAGGCGCAACGTGAAGGCGATGGGGTGCATACAATGGCTTGGCTTCCAGGTACTTTTTGGGGGGCTACCATTAGTTTTTATTGCTCTGATCCTCCCTCATGGGGTGTACCCCAAATGGTTAGGGGCCACGGGGGGGCAAGAAGCTGTTTGACAGTTTCTCTTAACAACAGGGGTCACCATACGATTCTGCTGCAGTTATGGTATTGAAAGGTAAAACAAGGAGCATTTGGCTGTATTTTTGCAGGTGGGGTGCCCCAAAATGTTACTGCCAGCAGCAGCAGCCCCCTTCCTCGCCACCCTGCAGATTGGTATAGGTACCTTTAGGACATTTCTGTTGAAAACAGAGGCTATAGCGAATCGCGCTACAAAATCCGAGAGCACTAACACTTGCTAAATAAAGGTGGCATCGGAGCATACGAATGAGGCAGGGAGAGGCTACTGTTGCAATTGGTTTGGTGGGTCATAGTGAATAACCTTGGCATGCAAATAGGCAGAAGTGTGAGGATTGGCAGTGTCTGTAGAGAATTTTGGCATGCTCTTCAGTTGATGTTTTCCTCCTTGAACTACAGAGGAAAGGCCTGGCCTTACTGTTGGGCAAAACATGTATTTATGATTTTAAGAAGTGTAGTCTGGATGTACTGAGAGGGCCTGTACAGTACGGTAAATGCCTGTATACCCCTGCAATGTGCATCCAACTGTCACTTGAGATTGAACAGCGAACGAAGCAGCTGGGTTACTGACTGAATGTAAATGGAAGGCACATAGGAAGGGTGTTTGTGGTCACTCAAATGATTGAAACCTGGTTGATGCACTACCAAAGCTGGGGTACCAGGCGGAAACATTTGAGGGGTATTGAGATGGTGGTGTCCAGAGGTCAAAATATGTTTCAGAGACACAGAGGTACTGCGGTCCTGGTCCCACATTGGGGGTAGACAAAAGTCCATGCTAAAGATTTCTGTACAACTGTTACCACATTTTGTGCAGCCTGGCTCCCTCTGTAACGATTCCCCAGTGTATTTCGATCCTACAGATGACTGTAGCAAATTTCCCAAATTTTTTCTTGGCCTCATACTCCCAAAGGAGTGCCTGACATTTGCCAGCCTAACGATACTCACATTCTGGGAAAAACCTCACTAACTATGCATATTTATCTACCACACATGGCAAATCCTTACAATTGCAGAACATCATATCGCACTTGTCATCTTTGTGGTACTGTAAGTATTTGGATTTGAGGGAAATATTCATCCTTGCTTGCTCTCTCCCATCTGAAGTCTATGGTGCTGCTGTTCCTTTCTCACATGTCCCTTCAAAGAGACAAGTGACACACAGACTCAATCACTCAGCAAACATATATGCTTTGACGTTTTCATCTTGCTGTTTACCTTCCAAATATTCCCCCTGAACCACAAATAAAGGTCTGCCATTCCTCATCCCCTCAGTCAAAGCAGTCCTTCGCTCCTTAGGCCCTGCAAGACCACCATGAACAAGAATCATGTCAGCAAGCAGAAGAAAAGCCTCAGTGTGCTCTTTTGTTCATACTGCTGCCCTCTAGTAACACTTCATGGCAACTGCAGCATAAGAATGGGACTGAGAAGAGGGCTGTCCTATGCAAATAATATCCTCCCATGCATACTTTCTTCTGAGACGGTCGGCGGCTTGTGCCGTGATACCGCTTCCAACAAATGGTCTTCAACCAAATTTTAAAAAAGCCCACCTGCCTTAGATGAAGGATTTTGCAACTCGAAGGAAGCACATGGGGACATCACCCTCATTTAGCAGGGTCCTAAATTGCCTGCTGTCAGCCTGTATACAGAACAAGGGCGTTCGTGGGCGTTCGTGAGCATTCCTCAAAGGAAGGAGGTGGGTGATTAATTCACAATGCCAGGGCAGTCCCAGCCCAGCCCAGCCCAGCCCAGCCCAGCGCAGCCCAGCCCGGCACAGCGCACTGCTGTGGAGGTCCATTCCTTCACATCCTGCAGCAGGCATGATGCAGACCTACTAGAGCAAAGGCTTGACTCTGCCCTTGTCTGTCTCTTAAAGAAAACAATCTTTCTAGCTTCTTATTGCACCTGATAAATGGACTCTAGCTTGCCTCAAACTTGACCCATCATTTCATTAGCCAGAGCTCATACTTGACCTTTATTTCTATCCAAGCTCACTGGCACCAAACCCCTGATTTGAGCGAGTTACTCACACCAAAATGAAAAATCACCATCATCCAACCTATTTTACAATAAGTGTAGCACCTTCCTCGCATTCTTGTGCTCAGTTATAACCCCCAATACCACAATTGCACTCTGCAATTCACCAAACTTAAAGGAAAAGGAATGAAGACATTGATAAAGGAAGACAAGGCCTTGTCCCTATTGCACCTACTTGAGAAATAGGGAGGTTGGTAGAAGGTCATGAGGGAAAACATTTGAAATTTTGGGACACACATGCCAAAAAGAGTGTCCACTTTTCTCCTCTGTTACCAAGTAAAAAAAAATCTTAGCAAAAAAAAAAACATTCACTTTTTGAAAATTTCCACCTTGGGATACCTCTACAGCATTGGCAGGATTCGAACCCTGGCCTGTGAGGGCTGTCTGCACCAAAGGTACAAGACTTACCTTTGAGCTATAGCTCCTTAGAGGTCTAGAGGATTGCAGTAGTAACTATAAGCAACATGAAGGCCTTGGTGTCCTTCCCGGCGGCTTCCATTGCACATGAAAAGGATGACCATGACATAAGGACAATTTGATAGGCTACATACATGGAAACCAGTGTGGTCCAGTGGGTAAGTGCCTGCCTTCCATGCAGGCAACCAGGGTTCAAATCCCGGGTTCGGCACCAGGTGACTGATGGTGGCAGAGCAGAGGTAAGTTGGAGGTGGGCCTAAATGGCCAATTGGTAAGTAAAATGTGTCTGGGTGTTGTGTACGAGTGGAATCATGCCTAGTGAATGAGGGATTGCATATTGGTTGGTAAGTAAAATAGGTGTGGCCTGAACAGAGACAGGTGAAAGAAAGGTAACAGGTGTTGTGTGCAGGAGGAGGAGGAGCCTAGTCAGAGTGGGTGGGGTCAGAGAGGAGGAGCCAGGTCAGAGAGGAAGGGTATAGGTGAAGCCTAGTCAGAGTGGGTGGGGTTAGAGAGGAGGAGTATAGGAGGAGCTGGGTCAGAGAGGAGGGGTATAGGAGGAGCCTAGTCAGAGTGGGAGGGGTCAGAGAGGAGGAGTATAGGAGGAGCCAGGTCAGAGAGGAGGGGTGTAGGTGGAGCCTTGTCAGAGTGGGAGGGGTCAGAGAGGAGGAGTATAGGCGGAGCCTGGGCAGAGAGGAGGGGTATAGGAGGAGCCTAGTCAGAGTGGGAGGGGTCAGAGAGGAGGAGTATAGGAGGAGCCAGGTCAGAGAGAAGGGGTGTAGGTGGAGCCTTGTCAGAGTGGGAGGGGTCAGAGAGGAGGAGTGTAGGCGGAGCCTGGGCAGAATGGGTGGGTTCAGAGAGCAGAGGAAGGGGAGGAGGATCCTGACTTATTGTGGGGTACTGCAAATACTTTTTTACTGCACCCCCCTATACTCTCTGATTTCTGTTGGGAGGGGGCAGTCAAAATTTGGGGGAGCAGTATTAAAAGGTGCTTAGGCGCAACGTGAAGGCGATGGGGTGCACACAATGGCTTGGCTTCCAGGTACTTTTTGGGGGGCTACCATTAGTTTTTATTGCTCTGATCCTCACTCATGGGGTGTACCCCAAATGGTTAGGGGCCACGGGGGGGGCAAGAAGCTGTTTGACAGTTTCTATTAACAACAGGGGTCACCATACGATTCTGCTGCAGTTATGGTATTGAAAGGTAAAACAAGGAGCATTTGGCTGTATTTTTGCAGGTGGGGTGCCCCAAAATGTTACTGCCAGCAGCAGCAGCCCCCTTCCTCGCCACCCTACAGATTGGTATAGGTACCTTTAGGACATTTCTGTTGAAAACAGAGGCTATAGCGAATCGCGCTACAAAATCCGAGAGCACTAACACTTGCTAAATAAAGGTGGCATCGGAGCATACGAATGAGGCAGGGAGAGGCTACTGTTGCAATTGGTTTGGTGGGTCATAGTGAATAAGCTCGGCATGCAAATAGGCAGAAGTGTGAGGATTGGCAGTGTCTGTAGAGAATTTTGGCATGCTCTTCAGTTGATGTTTTCCTCCTTGAACTACTGAGGAAAGGCCTGGCCTTACTGTTGGGCAAAACATGTATTTATGATTTTAAGAAGTGTAGTCTGGATGTACTGAGAGGGCCTGTACAGTACGGTAAATGCCTGTATACCCCTGCAATGTGCATCCAACTGTCACTTGAGATTGAACAGCGAACGAAGCAGCTGGGTTACTGACTGAATGTAAATGGAAGGCACATATGAAGGGTGTTTGTGGTCACTCAAATGATTGAAACCTGGTTGATGCACTACCAAAGCTGGGGTACCAGGGGGGAACATTTATGGGGTATTGAGATGGTGGTGTCCAGAGGTCAAAATATGTTTCAGAGACACAGAGGTACTGCGGTCCTGGTCCCACATTGGGGGTAGACAAAAGTCCATGCTAAAGATTTCTGTCCAACTGTTACCACATTTTGTGCAGCCTGGCTCCCTCTGTAACGATTCCCCAGTGTCTTTCGATCCTACAGATGACTGTAGCAAACTTCCCAAATTTTTTCTTGGCCTCATACTCCCAAAGGAGTGCCTGACATTTGCCAGCCTAACGATACTCACATTCTGGGAAAAACCTCACTAACTATGCATATTTATCTACCACACATGGCAAATCCTTACAATTGCAGAACATCATATCGCACTTGTCATCTTTGTGGTACTGTAAGTATTTGGATTTGAGGGAAATATTCATCCTTGCTTGCTCTCTCCCATCTGAAGTCTATGGTGCTGCTGTTCCTTTCTCACATGTCCCTTCAAAGAGACAAGTGACACACAGACTCAATCACTCAGCAAACATATATGCTTTGACGTTTTCATCTTGCTGTTTACCTTCCAAATATTCCCCCTGAACCACAAATAAAGGCCTGCCATTCCTCATCCCCTCAGTCAAAGCAGTCCTTCGCTCCTTGGGCCCTGCAAGACCACCATGAACAAGAATCATGTCAGCAAGCAGAAGAAAAGCCTCAGTGTGCTCTTTTGTTCATACTGCTGCCCTCTAGTAACACTTCATGGCAACTGCAGCATAAGAATGGGACTGAGAAGAGGGCTGTCCTATGCAAATAATATCCTCCCATGCATACTTTCTTCTGAGACGGTCGGCGGCTTGTGCCGTGATACCGCTTCCAACAAATGGTCTTCAACCAAATTTTAAAAAAGCCCACCTGCCTTAGATGAAGGATTTTGCAACTCGAAGGAAGCACATGGGGACATCACCCTCATTTAGCAGGGTCCTAAATTGCCTGCTGTCAGCCTGTATACAGAACAAGGGCGTTTGTGGGCGTTCGTGAGCGTTCCTCAAAGGAAGGAGGTGGGTGATTAATTCACAATGCCAGGGCAGGCCCAGCCCAGCCCAGCCCAGCCCAGCCCAGCCCAGCGCAGCCCAGCCCAGCGCAGCCCAGCCCGGCACAGCGCACTGCTGTGGAGGTCCATTCCTTCACATCCTGCAGCAGGCATGATGCAGACCTACTAGAGCAAAGGCTTGACTCTGCCCTTGTCTGTCTCTTAAAGAAAACAATCTTTCTAGCTTCTTATTGCACCTGATAAATGGACTCTAGCTTGCCTCAAACTTGACCCATCATTTCATTAGCCAGAGCTCATACTTGACCTTTATTTCTATCCAAGCTCACTGGCACCAAACCCCTGATTTGAGCGAGTTACTCACACCAAAATGAAAAATCACCATCATCCAACCTATTTTACAATAAGTGTAGCACCTTCCTCGCATTCTTGTGCTCAGTTATAACCCCCAATACCACAATTGCACTCTGCAATTCACAAAACTTAAAGGAAAAGGAATGAAGACATTGATAAAGGAAGACAAGGCCTTGTCCCTATTGCACCTACTTGAGAAATAGGGAGGTTGGTAGAAGGTCATGAGGGAAAACATTTGAAATTTTGGGACACACATGCCAAAAAGAGTGTCCACTTTTCTCCTCTGTTACCAAGTAAAAAAAAATCTTAGCAAAAAAAAAAACATTCACTTTTTGAAAATTTCCACCTTGGGATACCTCTACAGCATTGGCAGGATTCGAACCCTGGCCTGTGAGGGCTGTCTGCACCAAAGGTACAAGACTTACCTTTGAGCTATAGCTCCTTAGTGGTCTAGAGGATTGCAGTAGTAACTATAAGCAACATGAAGGCCTTGGTGTCCTTCCCGGCGGCTTCCATTGCACATGAAAAGGATGACCATGACATAAGGACAATTTGATAGGCTACATACATGGAAACCAGTGTGGTCCAGTGGGTAAGTGCCTGCCTTCCATGCAGGCAACCAGGGTTCAAATCCCGGGTTCGGCACCAGGTGACTGATGGTGGCAGAGCAGAGGTAAGTTGGAGGTGGGCCTAAATGGCCAATTGGTAAGTAAAATGTGTCTGGGTGTTGTGTACGAGTGGAATCATGCCTAGTGAATGAGGGATTGCAGATTGGTTGGTATGTAAAATAGGTGTGGCCTGAACAGAGACAGGTGAAAGAAAGGTAACAGGTGTTGTGTGCAGGAGGAGGAGCCTAGTCAGAGTGGGTGGGGTCAGAGAGGAGGAGCCAGGTCAGAGAGGAACGGTATAGGTGAAGCCTAGTCAGAGTGGGTGGGGTTAGAGAGGAGGAGTATAGGAGGAGCTGGGTCAGAGAGGAGGGGTATAGGAGGAGCCTAGTCAGAGTGGGAGGGGCCAGAGAGGAGGAGTATAGGAGGAGCCAGGTCAGAGAGGAGGGGTGTAGGTGGAGCCTTGTCAGAGTGGGAGGGGTCAGAGAGGAGGAGTATAGGCGGAGCCTGGGCAGAGAGGAGGGGTATAGGAGGAGCCTAGTCAGAGTGGGAGGGGTCAGAGAGGAGGAGTATAGGAGGAGCCAGGTCAGAGAGGAGGGGTGTAGGTGGAGCCTTGTCAGAGTGGGAGGGGTCAGAGAGGAGGAGTATAGGCGGAGCCTGGGCAGAATGGGTGGGTTCAGAGAGCAGAGGAAGGGGAGGAGGATCCTGACTTATTGTGGGGTACTGCAAATACTTTTTTACTGCACCCCCCTATACTCTCTGATTTCTGTTGGGAGGGGGCAGTCAAAATTTGGGGGAGCAGTATTAAAAGGTGCTTAGGCGCAACGTGAAGGCGATGGGGTGCACACAATGGCTTGGCTTCCAGGTACTTTTTGGGGGGCTACCATTAGTTTTTATTGCTCTGATCCTCCCTCATGGGGTGTACCCCAAATGGTTAGGGGCCACGGGGGGGGCAAGAAGCTGTTTGACAGTTTCTCTTAACAACAGGGGTCACCATACGATTCTGCTGCAGTTATGGTATTGAAAGGTAAAACAAGGAGCATTTGGCTGTATTTTTGCAGGTGGGGTGCCCCAAAATGTTACTGCCAGCAGCAGCAGCAGCCCCCTTCCTCACCACCCTGCAGATTGGTATAGGTACCTTTAGGACATTTCTGTTGAAAACAGAGGCTATAGCGAATCGCGCTACAAAATCCGAGAGCACTAACACTTGCTAAATAAAGGTGGCATCGGAGCATACGAATGAGGCAGGGAGAGGCTACTGTTGCAATTGGTTTGGTGGGTCATAGTGAATAACCTCGGCATGCAAATAGGCAGAAGTGTGAGGATTGGCAGTGTCTGTAGAGAATTTTGGCATGCTCTTCAGTTGATGTTTTCCTCCTTGAACTACAGAGGAAAGGCCTGGCCTTACTGTTGGGCAAAACATGTATTTATGATTTTAAGAAGTGTAGTCTGGATGTACTGAGAGGGCCTGTACAGTACGGTAAATGCCTGTATACCCCTGCAATGTGCATCCAACTGTCACTTGAGATTGAACAGCGAACGAAGCAGCTGGGTTACTGACTGAATGTAAATGGAAGGCACATAGGAAGGGTGTTTGTGGTCACTCAAATGATTGAAACCTGGTTGATGCACTACCAAAGCTGGGGTACCAGGCGGAAACATTTGAGGGGTATTGAGATGGTGGTGTCCAGAGGTCAAAATATGTTTCAGAGACACAGAGGTACTGCGGTCCTGGTCCCACATTGGGGGTAGACAAAAGTCCATGCTAAAGATTTCTGTCCAACTGTTACCACATTTTGTGCAGCCTGGCTCCCTCTGTAACGATTCCCCAGTGTCTTTCGATCCTACAGATGACTGTAGCAAACTTCCCAAATTTTTTTTTGGCCTCATACTCCCAAAGGAGTGCCTGACATTTGCCAGCCTAACGATACTCACATTCTGGGAAAAACCTCACTAACTATGCATATTTATCTACCACACATGGCAAATCCTTACAATTGCAGAACATCATATCGCACTTGTCATCTTTGTGGTACTGTAAGTATTTGGATTTGAGGGAAATATTCATCCTTGCTTGCTCTCTCCCATCTGAAGTCTATGGTGCTGCTGTTCCTTTCTCACATGTCCCTTCAAAGAGACAAGTGACACACAGACTCAATCACTCAGCAAACATATATGCTTTGACGTTTTCATCTTGCTGTTTACCTTCCAAATATTCCCCCTGAACCACAAATAAAGGCCTGCCATTCCTCATCCCCTCAGTCAAAGCAGTTCTTCGCTCCTTAGGCCATGCAAGACCACCATGAACAAGAATCATGTCAGCAAGCAGAAGAAAAGCCTCAGTGTGCTCTTTTGTTCATACTGCTGCCCTCTAGTAACACTTCATGGCAACTGCAGCATAAGAATGGGACTGAGAAGAGGGCTGTCCTATGCAAATAATATCCTCCCATGCATACTTTCTTCTGAGACGGTCGGCGGCTTGTGCCGTGATACCGCTTCCAACAAATGGTCTTCAACCAAATTTAAAAAAAGCCCACCTGCCTTAGATGAAGGATTTTGCAACTCGAAGGAAGCACATGGGGACATCACCCTCATTTAGCAGGGTCCTAAATTGCCTGCTGTCAGCCTGTATACAGAACAAGGGCGTTCGTGGGCGTTCGTGAGCGTTCCTCAAAGGAAGGAGGTGGGTGATTAATTCACAGTGCCAGGGCAGGCCCAGCCCAGCCCAGCCCAGCGCAGCCCAGCCCGGCACAGCGCACTGCTGTGGAGGTCCATTCCTTCACATCCTGCAGCAGGCATGATGCAGACCTACTAGAGCAAAGGCTTGACTCTGCCCTTGTCTGTCTCTTAAAGAAAACAATCTTTCTAGCTTCTTATTGCACCTGATAAATGGACTCTAGCTTGCCTCAAACTTGACCCATCATTTCATTAGCCAGAGCTCATACTTGACCTTTATTTCTATCCAAGCTCACTGGCACCAAACCCCTGATTTGAGCGAGTTACTCACACCAAAATGAAAAATCACCATCATCCAACCTATTTTACAATAAGTGTAGCACCTTCCTCGCATTCTTGTGCTCAGTTATAACCCCCAATACCACAATTGCACTCTGCAATTCACCAAACTTAAAGGAAAAGGAATGAAGACATTGATAAAGGAAGACAAGGCCTTGTCCCTATTGCACCTACTTGAGAAATAGGGAGGTTGGTAGAAGGTCATGAGGGAAAACATTTGAAATTTTGGGACACACATGCCAAAAAGAGTGTCCACTTTTCTCCTCTGTTACCAAGTAAAAAAAAATCTTAGCAAAAAAAAAAACATTCACTTTTTGAAAATTTCCACCTTGGGATACCTCTACAGCATTGGCAGGATTCGAACCCTGGCCTGTGAGGGCTGTCTGCACCAAAGGTACAAGACTTACCTTTGAGCTATAGCTCCTTAGTGGTCTAGAGGATTGCAGTAGTAACTATAAGCAACATGAAGGCCTTGGTGTCCTTCCCGGCGGCTTCCATTGCACATGAAAAGGATGACCATGACATAAGGACAATTTGATAGGCTACATACATGGAAACCAGTGTGGTCCAGTGGGTAAGTGCCTGCCTTCCATGCAGGCAACCAGGGTTCAAATCCCGGGTTCGGCACCAGGTGACTGATGGTGGCAGAGCAGAGGTAAGTTGGAGGTGGGCCTAAATGGCCAATTGGTAAGTAAAATGTGTCTGGGTGTTGTGTACGAGTGGAATCATGCCTAGTGAATGAGGGATTGCAGATTGGTTGGTAAGTAAAATAGGTGTGGCCTGAACAGAGACAGGTGAAAGAAAGGTAACAGGTGTTGTGTGCAGGAGGAGGAGGAGCCTAGTCAGAGTGGGTGGGGTCAGAGAGGAGGAGCCAGGTCAGAGAGGAAGGGTATAGGTGAAGCCTAGTCAGAGTGGGTGGGGTTAGAGGAGGAGTATAGGAGGAGCTGGGTCAGAGAGGAGGGGTATAGGAGGAGCCTAGTCAGAGTGGGAGGGGTCAGAGAGGAGGAGTATAGGAGGAGCCAGGTCAGAGAGGAGGGGTGTAGGTGGAGCCTTGTCAGAGTGGGAGGGGTCAGAGAGGAGGAGTATAGGCGGAGCCTGGGCAGAGAGGAGGGGTATAGAAGGAGCCTAGTCAGAGTGGGAGGGGTCAGAGAGGAGGAGTATAGGAGGAGCCAGGTCAGAGAGGAGGGGTGTAGGTGGAGCCTTGTCAGAGTGGGAGGGGTCAGAGAGGAGGAGTATAGGCAGAGCCTGGGCAGAATGGGTGGGTTCAGAGAGCAGAGGAAGGGGAGGAGGATCCTGACTTATTGTGGGGTACTGCAAATACTTTTTTACTGCACCCCCCTATACTCTCTGATTTCTGTTGGGAGGGGGCAGTCAAAATTTGGGGGAGCAGTATTAAAAGGTGCTTAGGCGCAACGTGAAGGCGATGGGGTGCACACAATGGCTTGGCTTCCAGGTACTTTTTGGGGGGCTACCATTAGTTTTTATTGCTCTGATCCTCCCTCATGGGGTGTACCCCAAATGGTTAGGGGCCACGGGGGGGGCAAGAAGCTGTTTGACAGTTTCTATTAACAACAGGGATCACCATACGATTCTGCTGCAGTTATGGTATTGAAAGGTAAAACAAGGAGCATTTGGCTGTATTTTTGCAGGTGGGGTGCCCCAAAATGTTACTGCCAGCAGCAGCCCCCTTCCTCGCCACCCTGCAGATTGGTATAGGTACCTTTAGGACATTTCTGTTGAAAACAGAGGCTATAGCGAATCGCGCTACAAAATCCGAGAGCACTAACACTTGCTAAATAAAGGTGGCATCGGAGCATACGAATGAGGCAGGGAGAGGCTACTGTTGCAATTGGTTTGGTGGGTCATAGTGAATAAGCTCGGCATGCAAATAGGCAGAAGTGTGAGGATTGGCAGTGTCTGTAGAGAATTTTGGCATGCTCTTCAGTTGATGTTTTCCTCCTTGAACTACTGAGGAAAGGCCTGGCCTTACTGTTGGGCAAAACATGTATTTATGATTTTAAGAAGTGTAGTCTGGATGTACTGAGAGGGCCTGTACAGTACGGTAAATGCCTGTATACCCCTGCAATGTGCATCCAACTGTCACTTGAGATTGAACAGCGAACGAAGCAGCTGGGTTACTGACTGAATGTAAATGGAAGGCACATATGAAGGGTGTTTGTGGTCACTCAAATGATTGAAACCTGGTTGATGCACTACCAAAGCTGGGGTACCAGGGGGGAACATTTATGGGGTATTGAGATGGTGGTGTCCAGAGGTCAAAATATGTTTCAGAGACACAGAGGTACTGCGGTCCTGGTCCCACATTGGGGGTAGACAAAAGTCCATGCTAAAGATTTCTGTCCAACTGTTACCACATTTTGTGCAGCCTGGCTCCCTCTGTAACGATTCCCCAGTGTCTTTCGA
Source organism: Lissotriton vulgaris (assembly GCF_964263255.1). Classification (NCBI taxonomy): domain Eukaryota; kingdom Metazoa; phylum Chordata; class Amphibia; order Caudata; family Salamandridae; genus Lissotriton; species Lissotriton vulgaris. Next base: position 1,532,085,510 of record NC_141687.1, on the reverse strand, counting down.
TCCTACAGATGACTGTAGCAAACTTCCCAAATTTTTTCTTGGCCTCATACTCCCAAAGGAGTGCCTGACATTTGCCAGCCTAACGATACTCACATTCTGGGAAAAACCTCACTAACTATGCATATTTATCTACCACACATGGCAAATCCTTACAATTGCAGAACATCATATCGCACTTGTCATCTTTGTGGTACTGTAAGTATTTGGATTTGAGGGAAATATTCATCCTTGCTTGCTCTCTCCCATCTGAAGTCTATGGTGCTGCTGTTCCTTTCTCACATGTCCCTTCAAAGAGACAAGTGACACACAGACTCAATCACTCAGCAAACATATATGCTTTGACGTTTTCATCTTGCTGTTTACCTTCCAAATATTCCCCCTGAACCACAAATAAAGGCCTGCCATTCCTCATCCCCTCAGTCAAAGCAGTCCTTCGCTCCTTGGGCCCTGCAAGACCACCATGAACAAGAATCATGTCAGCAAGCAGAAGAAAAGCCTCAGTGTGCTCTTTTGTTCATACTGCTGCCCTCTAGTAACACTTCATGGCAACTGCAGCATAAGAATGGGACTGAGAAGAGGGCTGTCCTATGCAAATAATATCCTCCCATGCATACTTTCTTCTGAGACGGTCGGCGGCTTGTGCCGTGATACCGCTTCCAACAAATGGTCTTCAACCAAATTTTAAAAAAGCCCACCTGCCTTAGATGAAGGATTTTGCAACTCGAAGGAAGCACATGGGGACATCACCCTCATTTAGCAGGGTCCTAAATTGCCTGCTGTCAGCCTGTATACAGAACAAGGGTGTTTGTGGGCGTTCGTGAGCGTTCCTCAAAGGAAGGAGGTGGGTGATTAATTCACAATGCCAGGGCAGGCCCAGCCCAGCCCAGCCCAGCCCAGCCCAGCCCAGCGCAGCCCAGCCCAGCGCAGCCCAGCCCGGCACAGCGCACTGCTGTGGAGGTCCATTCCTTCACATCCTGCAGCAGGCATGATGCAGACCTACTAGAGCAAAGGCTTGACTCTGCCCTTGTCTGTCTCTTAAAGAAAACAATCTTTCTAGCTTCTTATTGCACCTGATAAATGGACTCTAGCTTGCCTCAAACTTGACCCATCATTTCATTAGCCAGAGCTCATACTTGACCTTTATTTCTATCCAAGCTCACTGGCACCAAACCCCTGATTTGAGCGAGTTACTCACACCAAAATGAAAAATCACCATCATCCAACCTATTTTACAATAAGTGTAGCACCTTCCTCGCATTCTTGTGCTCAGTTATAACCCCCAATACCACAATTGCACTCTGCAATTCACAAAACTTAAAGGAAAAGGAATGAAGACATTGATAAAGGAAGACAAGGCCTTGTCCCTATTGCACCTACTTGAGAAATAGGGAGGTTGGTAGAAGGTCATGAGGGAAAACATTTGAAATTTTGGGACACACATGCCAAAAAGAGTGTCCACTTTTCTCCTCTGTTACCAAGTAAAAAAAAATCTTAGCAAAAAAAAAAACATTCACTTTTTGAAAATTTCCACCTTGGGATACCTCTACAGCATTGGCAGGATTCGAACCCTGGCCTGTGAGGGCTGTCTGCACCAAAGGTACAAGACTTACCTTTGAGCTATAGCTCCTTAGTGGTCTAGAGGATTGCAGTAGTAACTATAAGCAACATGAAGGCCTTGGTGTCCTTCCCGGCGGCTTCCATTGCACATGAAAAGGATGACCATGACATAAGGACAATTTGATAGGCTACATACATGGAAACCAGTGTGGTCCAGTGGGTAAGTGCCTGCCTTCCATGCAGGCAACCAGGGTTCAAATCCCGGGTTCGGCACCAGGTGACTGATGGTGGCAGAGCAGAGGTAAGTTGGAGGTGGGCCTAAATGGCCAATTGGTAAGTAAAATGTGTCTGGGTGTTGTGTACGAGTGGAATCATGCCTAGTGAATGAGGGATTGCAGATTGGTTGGTATGTAAAATAGGTGTGGCCTGAACAGAGACAGGTGAAAGAAAGGTAACAGGTGTTGTGTGCAGGAGGAGGAGCCTAGTCAGAGTGGGTGGGGTCAGAGAGGAGGAGCCAGGTCAGAGAGGAACGGTATAGGTGAAGCCTAGTCAGAGTGGGTGGGGTTAGAGAGGAGGAGTATAGGAGGAGCCAGGTCAGAGAGGAGGGGTGTAGGTGGAGCCTTGTCAGAGTGGGAGGGGTCAGAGAGGAGGAGTATAGGCGGAGCCTGGGCAGAATGGGTGGGTTCAGAGAGCAGAGGAAGGGGAGGAGGATCCTGACTTATTGTGGGGTACTGCAAATACTTTTTTACTGCACCCCCCTATACTCTCTGATTTCTGTTGGGAGGGGGCAGTCAAAATTTGGGGGAGCAGTATTAAAAGGTGCTTAGGCGCAACGTGAAGGCGATGGGGTGCACACAATGGCTTGGCTTCCAGGTACTTTTTGGGGGGCTACCATTAGTTTTTATTGCTCTGATCCTCCCTCATGGGGTGTACCCCAAATGGTTAGGGGCCACGGGGGGGGCAAGAAGCTGTTTGACAGTTTCTCTTAACAACAGGGGTCACCATACGATTCTGCTGCAGTTATGGTATTGAAAGGTAAAACAAGGAGCATTTGGCTGTATTTTTGCAGGTGGGGTGCCCCAAAATGTTACTGCCAGCAGCAGCAGCAGCCCCCTTCCTCACCACCCTGCAGATTGGTATAGGTACCTTTAGGACATTTCTGTTGAAAACAGAGGCTATAGCGAATCGCGCTACAAAATCCGAGAGCACTAACACTTGCTAAATAAAGGTGGCATCGGAGCATACGAATGAGGCAGGGAGAGGCTACTGTTGCAATTGGTTTGGTGGGTCATAGTGAATAACCTCGGCATGCAAATAGGCAGAAGTGTGAGGATTGGCAGTGTCTGTAGAGAATTTTGGCATGCTCTTCAGTTGATGTTTTCCTCCTTGAACTACAGAGGAAAGGCCTGGCCTTACTGTTGGGCAAAACATGTATTTATGATTTTAAGAAGTGTAGTCTGGATGTACTGAGAGGGCCTGTACAGTACGGTAAATGCCTGTATACCCCTGCAATGTGCATCCAACTGTCACTTGAGATTGAACAGCGAACGAAGCAGCTGGGTTACTGACTGAATGTAAATGGAAGGCACATAGGAAGGGTGTTTGTGGTCACTCAAATGATTGAAACCTGGTTGATGCACTACCAAAGCTGGGGTACCAGGCGGAAACATTTGAGGGGTATTGAGATGGTGGTGTCCAGAGGTCAAAATATGTTTCAGAGACACAGAGGTACTGCGGTCCTGGTCCCACATTGGGGGTAGACAAAAGTCCATGCTAAAGATTTCTGTCCAACTGTTACCACATTTTGTGCAGCCTGGCTCCCTCTGTAACGATTCCCCAGTGTCTTTCGATCCTACAGATGACTGTAGCAAACTTCCCAAATTTTTTTTTGGCCTCATACTCCCAAAGGAGTGCCTGACATTTGCCAGCCTAACGATACTCACATTCTGGGAAAAACCTCACTAACTATGCATATTTATCTACCACACATGGCAAATCCTTACAATTGCAGAACATCATATCGCACTTGTCATCTTTGTGGTACTGTAAGTATTTGGATTTGAGGGAAATATTCATCCTTGCTTGCTCTCTCCCATCTGAAGTCTATGGTGCTGCTGTTCCTTTCTCACATGTCCCTTCAAAGAGACAAGTGACACACAGACTCAATCACTCAGCAAACATATATGCTTTGACGTTTTCATCTTGCTGTTTACCTTCCAAATATTCCCCCTGAACCACAAATAAAGGCCTGCCATTCCTCATCCCCTCAGTCAAAGCAGTTCTTCGCTCCTTAGGCCATGCAAGACCACCATGAACAAGAATCATGTCAGCAAGCAGAAGAAAAGCCTCAGTGTGCTCTTTTGTTCATACTGCTGCCCTCTAGTAACACTTCATGGCAACTGCAGCATAAGAATGGGACTGAGAAGAGGGCTGTCCTATGCAAATAATATCCTCCCATGCATACTTTCTTCTGAGACGGTCGGCGGCTTGTGCCGTGATACCGCTTCCAACAAATGGTCTTCAACCAAATTTAAAAAAAGCCCACCTGCCTTAGATGAAGGATTTTGCAACTCGAAGGAAGCACATGGGGACATCACCCTCATTTAGCAGGGTCCTAAATTGCCTGCTGTCAGCCTGTATACAGAACAAGGGCGTTCGTGGGCGTTCGTGAGCGTTCCTCAAAGGAAGGAGGTGGGTGATTAATTCACAGTGCCAGGGCAGGCCCAGCCCAGCCCAGCCCAGCGCAGCCCAGCCCGGCACAGCGCACTGCTGTGGAGGTCCATTCCTTCACATCCTGCAGCAGGCATGATGCAGACCTACTAGAGCAAAGGCTTGACTCTTCCCTTGTCTGTCTCTTAAAGAAAACAATCTTTCTAGCTTCTTATTGCACCTGATAAATGGACTCTAGCTTGCCTCAAACTTGACCCATCATTTCATTAGCCAGAGCTCATACTTGACCTTTATTTCTATCCAAGCTCACTGGCACCAAACCCCTGATTTGAGCGAGTTACTCACACCAAAATGAAAAATCACCATCATCCAACCTATTTTACAATAAGTGTAGCACCTTCCTCGCATTCTTGTGCTCAGTTATAACCCCCAATACCACAATTGCACTCTGCAATTCACCAAACTTAAAGGAAAAGGAATGAAGACATTGATAAAGGAAGACAAGGCCTTGTCCCTATTGCACCTACTTGAGAAATAGGGAGGTTGGTAGAAGGTCATGAGGGAAAACATTTGAAATTTTGGGACACACATGCCAAAAAGAGTGTCCACTTTTCTCCTCTGTTACCAAGTAAAAAAAAATCTTAGCAAAAAAAAAAACATTCACTTTTTGAAAATTTCCACCTTGGGATACCTCTACAGCATTGGCAGGATTCGAACCCTGGCCTGTGAGGGCTGTCTGCACCAAAGGTACAAGACTTACCTTTGAGCTATAGCTCCTTAGTGGTCTAGAGGATTGCAGTAGTAACTATAAGCAACATGAAGGCCTTGGTGTCCTTCCCGGCGGCTTCCATTGCACATGAAAAGGATGACCATGACATAAGGACAATTTGATAGGCTACATACATGGAAACCAGTGTGGTCCAGTGGGTAAGTGCCTGCCTTCCATGCAGGCAACCAGGGTTCAAATCCCGGGTTCGGCACCAGGTGACTGATGGTGGCAGAGCAGAGGTAAGTTGGAGGTGGGCCTAAATGGCCAATTGGTAAGTAAAATGTGTCTGGGTGTTGTGTACGAGTGGAATCATGCCTAGTGAATGAGGGATTGCAGATTGGTTGGTAAGTAAAATAGGTGTGGCCTGAACAGAGACAGGTGAAAGAAAGGTAACAGGTGTTGTGTGCAGGAGGAGGAGGAGCCTAGTCAGAGTGGGTGGGGTCAGAGAGGAGGAGCCAGGTCAGAGAGGAAGGGTATAGGTGAAGCCTAGTCAGAGTGGGTGGGGTTAGAGGAGGAGTATAGGAGGAGCTGGGTCAGAGAGGAGGGGTATAGGAGGAGCCTAGTCAGAGTGGGAGGGGTCAGAGAGGAGGAGTATAGGCGGAGCCTGGGCAGAGAGGAGGGGTATAGAAGGAGCCTAGTCAGAGTGGGAGGGGTCAGAGAGGAGGAGTATAGGAGGAGCCAGGTCAGAGAGGAGGGGTGTAGGTGGAGCCTTGTCAGAGTGGGAGGGGTCAGAGAGGAGGAGTATAGGCAGAGCCTGGGCAGAATGGGTGGGTTCAGAGAGCAGAGGAAGGGGAGGAGGATCCTGACTTATTGTGGGGTACTGCAAATACTTTTTTACTGCACCCCCCTATACTCTCTGATTTCTGTTGGGAGGGGGCAGTCAAAATTTGGGGGAGCAGTATTAAAAGGTGCTTAGGCGCAACGTGAAGGCGATGGGGTGCACACAATGGCTTGGCTTCCAGGTACTTTTTGGGGGGCTACCATTAGTTTTTATTGCTCTGATCCTCCCTCATGGGGTGTACCCCAAATGGTTAGGGGCCACGGGGGGGGCAAGAAGCTGTTTGACAGTTTCTATTAACAACAGGGGTCACCATACGATTCTGCTGCAGTTATGGTATTGAAAGGTAAAACAAGGAGCATTTGGCTGTATTTTTGCAGGTGGGGTGCCCCAAAATGTTACTGCCAGCAGCAGCCCCCTTCCTCGCCACCCTGCAGATTGGTATAGGTACCTTTAGGACATTTCTGTTGAAAACAGAGGCTATAGCGAATCGCGCTACAAAATCCGAGAGCACTAACACTTGCTAAATAAAGGTGGCATCGGAGCATACGAATGAGGCAGGGAGAGGCTACTGTTGCAATTGGTTTGGTGGGTCATAGTGAATAACCTCGGCATGCAAATAGGCAGAAGTGTGAGGATTGGCAGTGTCTGTAGAGAATTTTGGCATGCTCTTCAGTTGATGTTTTCCTCCTTGAACTACTGAGGAAAGGCCTGGCCTTACTGTTGGGCAAAACATGTATTTATGATTTTAAGAAGTGTAGTCTGGATGTACTGAGAGGGCCTGTACAGTACGGTAAATGCCTGTATACCCCTGCAATGTGCATCCAACTGTCACTTGAGATTGAACAGCGAACGAAGCAGCTGGGTTACTGACTGAATGTAAATGGAAGGCACATAGGAAGGGTGTTTGTGGTCACTCAAATGATTGAAACCTGGTTGATGCACTACCAAAGCTGGGGTACCAGGGGGGAACATTTATGGGGTATTGAGATGGTGGTGTCCAGAGGTCAAAATATGTTTCAGAGACACAGAGGTACTGCGGTCCTGGTCCCACATTGGGGGTAGACAAAAGTCCATGCTAAAGATTTCTGTCCAACTGTTACCACATTTTGTGTAGCCTGGCTCCCTCTGTAACGATTCCCCAGTGTCTTTCGATCCTACAGATGACTGTAGCAAACTTCCCAAATTTTTTCTTGGCCTCATACTCCCAAAGGAGTGCCTGACATTTGCCAGCCTAACGATACTCACATTCTGGGAAAAACCTCACTAACTATGCATATTTATCTACCACACATGGCAAATCCTTACAATTGCAGAACATCATATCGCACTTGTCATCTTTGAGGTACTGTAAGTATTTGGATTTGAGGGAAATATTCATCCTTGCTTGCTCTCTCCCATCTGAAGTCTATGGTGCTGCTGTTCCTTTCTCACATGTCCCTTCAAAGAGACAAGTGACACTCAGACTCAATCACTCAGCAAACATATATGCTTTGATGTTTTCATCTTGCTGTTTACCTTCCAAATATTCCCCCTGAACCACAAATAAAGGCCTGCCATTCCTCATCCCCTCAGTCAAAGCAGTCCTTCGCTCCTTAGGCCCTGCAAGACCACCATGAACAAAAATCATGTCAGCAAGCAGAAGAAAAGCCTCAGTGTGCTCTTTTGTTCATACTGCTGCCCTCTAGTAACACTTCATGGCAACTGCAGCATAAGAATGGGACTGAGAAGAGGGCTGTCCTATGCAAATATTATCCTCCCATGCATACTTTCTTCTGAGACGGTCGGCGGCTTATGCCGTGATACCGCCTCCAACAAATGGTCTTCAACCAAATTTTAAAAAAGCCCACCTGCCTTAGACGAAGGATTTTGCAACTCGAAGGAAGCACATGGGGACATCACCCTCATTTAGCAGGGTCCTAAATTGCCTGCTGTCAGCCTGTATACAGAACAAGGGCGTTCGTGGGCGTTCGTGAGCGTTCCTCAAAGGAAGGAGGTGGGTGATTAATTCACAGTGCCAGGGCAGGCCCAGCCCAGCCCAGCCCAGCCCAGCCCAGCCCAGCCCAGCCCAGCCCAGCGCAGCCCAGCCCGGCACAGCGCACTGCTGTGGAGGTCCATTTCTTCACATCCTGCAGCAGGCATGATGCAGACCTACTAGAGCAAAGGCTTGACTCTGCCCTTGTCTGTCTCTTAAAGAAAACAATCTTTCTAGCTTCTTATTGCACCTGATAAATGGACTCTAGCTTGCCTCAAACTTGACCCATCATTTCATTAGCCAGAGCTCATACTTGACCTTTATTTCTATCCAAGCTCACTGGCACCAAACCCCTGATTTGAGCGAGTTACTCACACCAAAATGAAAAATAACCATCATCCAACCTATTTTACAATAAGTGTAGCACCTTCCTCGCATTCTTGTGCTCAGTTATAACCCCCAATACCACAATTGCACTCTGCAATTCACCAAACTTAAAGGAAAAGGAATGAAGACATTGATAAAGGAAGACAAGGCCTTGTCCCTATTGCACCTACTTGAGAAATAGGGAGGTTGGTAGAAGGTCATGAGGGAAAACATTTGAAATTTTGGGACACACATGCCAAAAAGAGTGTCCACTTTTCTCCTCTGTTACCAAGTAAAAAAAAATCTTAGCAAAAAAAAAACATTCACTTTTTGAAAATTTCCACCTTGGGATACCTCTACAGCATTGGCAGGATTCGAACCCTGGCCTGTGAGGGCTGTCTGCACCAAAGGTACAAGACTTACCTTTGAGCTATAGCTCCTTAGAGGTCTAGAGGATTGCAGTAGTAACTATAAGCAACATGAAGGCCTTGGTGTCCTTCCCGGCGGCTTCCATTGCACATGAAAAGGATGACCATGACATAAGGACAATTTGATAGGCTACATACATGGAAACCAGTGTGGTCCAGTGGGTAAGTGCCTGCCTTCCATGCAGGCAACCAGGGTTCAAATCCCGGGTTCGGCACCAGGTGACTGATGGTGGCAGAGCAGAGGTAAGTTGGAGGTGGGCCTAAATGGCCAATTGGTAAGTAAAATGTGTCTGGGTGTTGTGTACGAGTGGAATCATGCCTAGTGAATGAGGGATTGCAGATTGGTTGGTAAGTAAAATAGGTGTGGCCTGAACAGAGACAGGTGAAAGAAAGGTAACAGGTGTTGTGTGCAGGAGGAGGAGGAGCCTAGTCAGAGTGGGTGGGGTCAGAGAGGAGGAGCCAGGTCAGAGAGGAAGGGTATAGGTGAAGCCTAGTCAGAGTGGGTGGGGTTAGAGAGGAGGAGTATAGGAGGAGCTGGGTCAGAGAGGAGGGGTATAGGAGGAGCCTAGTCAGAGTGGGAGGGGTCAGAGAGGAGGAGTATAGGAGGAGCCAGGTCAGAGAGGAGGGGTGTAGGTGGAGCCTTGTCAGAGAGGAGGGGTATAGGAGGAGCCTAGTCAGAGTGGGAGGGGTCAGAGAGGAGGAGTATAGGAGGAGCCAGGTCAGAGAGGAGGGGTGTAGGTGGAGCCTTGTCAGAGTGGGAGGGGTCAGAGAGGAGGAGTATAGGCGGAGCCTGGGCGGAGGGGTATAGGAGGAGCCTAGTCAGAGTGGGAGGGGTCAGAGAGGAGGAGTATAGGAGGAGCCAGGTCAGAGAGAAGGGGTGTAGGTGGAGCCTTGTCAGAGTGGGAGGGGTCAGAGAGGAGGAGTATAGGCGGAGCCTGGGCAGAATGGGTGGGTTCAGAGAGCAGAGGAAGGGGAGGAGGATCCTGACTTATTGTGGGGTACTGCAAATACTTTTTTACTGCACCCCCCTATACTCTCTGATTTCTGTTGGGAGGGGGCAGTCAAAATTTGGGGGAGCAGTATTAAAAGGTGCTTAGGCGCAACGTGAAGGCGATGGGGTGCACACAATGGCTTGGCTTCCAGGTACTTTTTGGGGGGCTACCATTAGTTTTTATTGCTCTGATCCTCCCTCATGGAGTGTACCCCAAATGGTTAGGGGCCACGGGGGGGGGCAAGAAGCTGTTTGACAGTTTCTCTTAACAACAGGGGTCACCATACGATTCTGCTGCAGTTATGGTATTGAAAGGTAAAACAAGGAGCATTTGGCTGTATTTTTGCAGGTGGGGTGCCCCAAAATGTTACTGCCAGCAGCAGCAGCAGCCCCCTTCCTCGCCACCCTGCAGATTGGTATAGGTACCTTTAGGACATTTCTGTTGAAAACAGAGGCTATAGCGAATCGCGCTACAAAATCCGAGAGCACTAACACTTGCTAAATAAAGGTGGCATCGGAGCATACGAATGAGGCAGGGAGAGGCTACTGTTGCAATTGGTTTGGTGGGTCATAGTGAATAACCTCGGCATGCAAATAGGCAGAAGTGTGAGGATTGGCAGTGTCTGTAGAGAATTTTGGCATGCTCTTCAGTTGATGTTTTCCTCCTTGAACTACAGAGGAAAGGCCTGGCCTTACTGTTGGGCAAAACATGTATTTATGATTTTAAGAAGTGTAGTCTGGATGTACTGAGAGGGCCTGTACAGTACGGTAAATGCCTGTATACCCCTGCAATGTGCATCCAACTGTCACTTGAGATTGAACAGCGAACGAAGCAGCTGGGTTACTGACTGAATGTAAATGGAAGGCACATAGGAAGGGTGTTTGTGGTCACTCAAATGATTGAAACCTGGTTGATGCACTACCAAAGCTGGGGTACCAGGCGGAAACATTTGAGGGGTATTGAGATGGTGGTGTCCAGAGGTCAAAATATGTTTCAGAGACACAGAGGTACTGCGGTCCTGGTCCCACATTGGGGGTAGACAAAAGTCCATGCTAAAGATTTCTGTCCAACTGTTACCACATTTTGTGCAGCCTGGCTCCCTCTGTAACGATTCCCCAGTGTCTTTCGATCCTACAGATGACTGTAGCAAACTTCCCAAATTTTTTCTTGGCCTCATACTCCCAAAGGAGTGCCTGACATTTGCCAGCCTAACGATACTCACATTCTGGGAAAAACCTCACTAACTATGCATATTTATCTACCACACATGGCAAATCCTTACAATTGCAGAACATCATATCGCACTTGTCATCTTTGTGGTACTGTAAGTATTTGGATTTGAGGGAAATATTCATCCTTGCTTGCTCTCTCCCATCTGAAGTCTATGGTGCTGCTGTTCCTTTCTCACATGTCCCTTCAAAGAGACAAGTGACACACAGACTCAATCACTCAGCAAACATATATGCTTTGACGTTTTCATCTTGCTGTTTACCTTCCAAATATTCCCCCTGAACCACAAATAAAGGTCTGCCATTCCTCATCCCCTCAGTCAAAGCAGTCCTTCGCTCCTTAGGCCCTGCAAGACCACCATGAACAAGAATCATGTCAGCAAGCAGAAGAAAAGCCTCAGTGTGCTCTTTTGTTCATACTGCTGCCCTCTAGTAACACTTCATGGCAACTGCAGCATAAGAATGGGACTGAGAAGAGGGCTGTCCTATGCAAATAATATCCTCCCATGCATACTTTCTTCTGAGACGGTCGGCGGCTTGTGCCGTGATACCGCTTCCAACAAATGGTCTTCAACCAAATTTTAAAAAAGCCCACCTGCCTTAGATGAAGGATTTTGCAACTCGAAGGAAGCACATGGGGACATCACCCTCATTTAGCAGGGTCCTAAATTGCCTGCTGTCAGCCTGTATACAGAACAAGGGCGTTCGTGGGCGTTCGTGAGCATTCCTCAAAGGAAGGAGGTGGGTGATTAATTCACAATGCCAGGGCAGGCCCAGCCCAGCCCAGCCCAGCCCAGCCCAGCCCAGCCCAGCCCAGCGCAGCCCAGCCCGGCACAGCGCACTGCTGTGGAGGTCCATTCCTTCACATCCTGCAGCAGGCATGATGCAGACCTACTAGAGCAAAGGCTTGACTCTGCCCTTGTCTGTCTCTTAAAGAAAACAATCTTTCTAGCTTCTTATTGCACCTGATAAATGGACTCTAGCTTGCCTCAAACTTGACCCATCATTTCATTAGCCAGAGCTCATACTTGACCTTTATTTCTATCCAAGCTCACTGGCACCAAACCCCTGATTTGAGCGAGTTACTCACACCAAAATGAAAAATCACCATCATCCAACCTATTTTACAATAAGTGTAGCACCTTCCTCGCATTCTTGTGCTCAGTTATAACCCCCAATACCACAATTGCACTCTGCAATTCACCAAACTTAAAGGAAAAGGAATGAAGACATTGATAAAGGAAGACAAGGCCTTGTCCCTATTGCACCTACTTGAGAAATAGGGAGGTTGGTAGAAGGTCATGAGGGAAAACATTTGAAATTTTGGGACACACATGCCAAAAAGAGTGTCCACTTTTCTCCTCTGTTACCAAGTAAAAAAAAATCTTAGCAAAAAAAAAACATTCACTTTTTGAAAATTTCCACCTTGGGATACCTCTACAGCATTGGCAGGATTCGAACCCTGGCCTGTGAGGGCTGTCTGCACCAAAGGTACAAGACTTACCTTTGAGCTATAGCTCCTTAGAGGTCTAGAGGATTGCAGTAGTAACTATAAGCAACATGAAGGCCTTGGTGTCCTTCCCGGCGGCTTCCATTGCACATGAAAAGGATGACCATGACATAAGGACAATTTGATAGGCTACATACATGGAAACCAGTGTGGTCCAGTGGGTAAGTGCCTGCCTTCCATGCAGGCAACCAGGGTTCAAATCCCGGGTTCGGCACCAGGTGACTGATGGTGGCAGAGCAGAGGTAAGTTGGAGGTGGGCCTAAATGGCCAATTGGTAAGTAAAATGTGTCTGGGTGTTGTGTACGAGTGGAATCATGCCTAGTGAATGAGGGATTGCAGATTGGTTGGTAAGTAAAATAGGTGTGGCCTGAACAGAGACAGGTGAAAGAAAGGTAACAGGTGTTGTGTGCAGGAGGAGGAGGAGCCTAGTCAGAGTGGGTGGGGTCAGAGAGGAGGAGCCAGGTCAGAGAGGAAGGGTATAGGTGAAGCCTAGTCAGAGTGGGTGGGGTTAGAGAGGAGGAGTATAGGAGGAGCTGGGTCAGAGAGGAGGGGTATAGGAGGAGCCTAGTCAGAGTGGGAGGGGTCAGAGAGGAGGAGTATAGGAGGAGCCAGGTCAGAGAGGAGGGGTGTAGGTGGAGCCTTGTCAGAGTGGGAGGGGTCAGAGAGGAGGAGTATAGGCGGAGCCTGGGCAGAGAGGAGGGGTATAGGAGGAGCCTAGTCAGAGTGGGAGGGGTCAGAGAGGAGGAGTATAGGAGGAGCCAGGTCAGAGAGAAGGGGTGTAGGTGGAGCCTTGTCAGAGTGGGAGGGGTCAGAGAGGAGGAGTATAGGCGGAGCCTGGGCAGAATGGGTGGGTTCAGAGAGCAGAGGAAGGGGAGGAGGATCCTGACTTATTGTGGGGTACTGCAAATACTTTTTTACTGCACCCCCCTATACTCTCTGATTTCTGTTGGGAGGGGGCAGTCAAAATTTGGGGGAGCAGTATTAAAAGGTGCTTAGGCGCAACGTGAAGGCGATGGGGTGCACACAATGGCTTGGCTTCCAGGTACTTTTTGGGGGGCTACCATTAGTTTTTATTGCTCTGATCCTCACTCATGGGGTGTACCCCAAATGGTTAGGGGCCACGGGGGGGGCAAGAAGCTGTTTGACAGTTTCTATTAACAACAGGGGTCACCATACGATTCTGCTGCAGTTATGGTATTGAAAGGTAAAACAAGGAGCATTTGGCTGTATTTTTGCAGGTGGGGTGCCCCAAAATGTTACTGCCAGCAGCAGCAGCCCCCTTCCTCGCCACCCTACAGATTGGTATAGGTACCTTTAGGACATTTCTGTTGAAAACAGAGGCTATAGCGAATCGCGCTACAAAATCCGAGAGCACTAACACTTGCTAAATAAAGGTGGCATCGGAGCATACGAATGAGGCAGGGAGAGGCTACTGTTGCAATTGGTTTGGTGGGTCATAGTGAATAAGCTCGGCATGCAAATAGGCAGAAGTGTGAGGATTGGCAGTGTCTGTAGAGAATTTTGGCATGCTCTTCAGTTGATGTTTTCCTCCTTGAACTACTGAGGAAAGGCCTGGCCTTACTGTTGGGCAAAACATGTATTTATGATTTTAAGAAGTGTAGTCTGGATGTACTGAGAGGGCCTGTACAGTACGGTAAATGCCTGTATACCCCTGCAATGTGCATCCAACTGTCACTTGAGATTGAACAGCGAACGAAGCAGCTGGGTTACTGACTGAATGTAAATGGAAGGCACATATGAAGGGTGTTTGTGGTCACTCAAATGATTGAAACCTGGTTGATGCACTACCAAAGCTGGGGTACCAGGGGGGAACATTTATGGGGTATTGAGATGGTGGTGTCCAGAGGTCAAAATATGTTTCAGAGACACAGAGGTACTGCGGTCCTGGTCCCACATTGGGGGTAGACAAAAGTCCATGCTAAAGATTTCTGTCCAACTGTTACCACATTTTGTGCAGCCTGGCTCCCTCTGTAACGATTCCCCAGTGTCTTTCGATCCTACAGATGACTGTAGCAAACTTCCCAAATTTTTTCTTGGCCTCATACTCCCAAAGGAGTGCCTGACATTTGCCAGCCTAACGATACTCACATTCTGGGAAAAACCTCACTAACTATGCATATTTATCTACCACACATGGCAAATCCTTACAATTGCAGAACATCATATCGCACTTGTCATCTTTGAGGTACTGTAAGTATTTGGATTTGAGGGAAATATTCATCCTTGCTTGCTCTCTCCCATCTGAAGTCTATGGTGCTGCTGTTCCTTTCTCACATGTCCCTTCAAAGAGACAAGTGACACACAGACTCAATCACTCAGCAAACATATATGCTTTGATGTTTTCATCTTGCTGTTTACCTTCCAAATATTCCCCCTGAACCACAAATAAAGGCCTGCCATTCCTCATCCCCTCAGTCAAAGCAGTCCTTCGCTCCTTAGGCCCTGCAAGACCACCATGAACAAAAATCATGTCAGCAAGCAGAAGAAAAGCCTCAGTGTGCTCTTTTGTTCATACTGCTGCCCTCTAGTAACACTTCATGGCAACTGCAGCATAAGAATGGGACTGAGAAGAGGGCTGTCCTATGCAAATAATATCCTCCCATGCATACTTTCTTCTGAGACGGTCGGCGGCTTGTGCCGTGATACCGCTTCCAACAAATGGTCTTCAACCAAATTTTAAAAAAGCCCACCTGCCTTAGATGAAGGATTTTGCAACTCGAAGGAAGCACATGGGGACATCACCCTCATTTAGCAGGGTCCTAAATTGCCTGCTGTCAGCCTGTATACAGAACAAGGGCGTTCGTGGGCGTTCGTGAGCATTCCTCAAAGGAAGGAGGTGGGTGATTAATTCACAATGCCAGGGCAGGCCCAGCCCAGCCCAGCCCAGCCCAGCCCAGCCCAGCGCAGCCCAGCCCAGCCCGGCACAGCGCACTGCTGTGGAGGTCCATTCCTTCACATCCTGCAGCAGGCATGATGCAGACCTACTAGAGCAAAGGCTTGACTCTGCCCTTGTCTGTCTCTTAAAGAAAACAATCTTTCTAGCTTCTTATTGCACCTGATAAATGGACTCTAGCTTGCCTCAAACTTGACCCATCATTTCATTAGCCAGAGCTCATACTTGACCTTTATTTCTATCCAAGCTCACTGGCACCAAACCCCTGATTTGAGCGAGATACTCACACCAAAATGAAAAATCACCATCATCCAACCTATTTTACAATAAGTGTAGCACCTTCCTCGCATTCTTGTGCTCAGTTATAACCCCCAATACCACAATTGCACTCTGCAATTCACCAAACTTAAAGGAAAAGGAACGAAGACATTGATAAAGGAAGACAAGGCCTTGTCCCTATTGCACCTACTTGAGAAATAGGGAGGTTGGTAGAAGGTCATGAGGGAAAACATTTGAAATTTTGGGACACACATGCCAAAAAGAGTGTCCACTTTTCTCCTCTGTTACCAAGTAAAAAAAAATCTTAGCAAAAAAAAAAACATTCACTTTTTGAAAATTTCCACCTTGGGATACCTCTACAGCATTGGCAGGATTCGAACCCTGGCCTGTGAGGGCTGTCTGCACCAAAGGTACAAGACTTACCTTTGAGCTATATCTCCTTAGTGGTCTAGAGGATTGCAGTAGTAACTATAAGCAACATGAAGGCCTTGGTGTCCTTCCCGGCGGCTTCCATTGCACATGAAAAGGATGACCATGACATAAGGACAATTTGATAGGCTACATACATGGAAACCAGTGTGGTCCAGTGGGTAAGTGCCTGCCTTCCATGCAGGCAACCAGGGTTCAAATCCCAGGTTCGGCACCAGGTGACTGATGGTGGCAGAGCAGAGGTAAGTTGGAGGTGGGCCTAAATGGCCAATTGGTAAGTAAAATGTGTCTGGGTGTTGTGTACGAGTGGAATCATGCCTAGTGAATGAGGGATTGCAGATTGGTTGGTAAGTAAAATAGGTGTGGCCTGAACAGAGACAGGTGAAAGAAAGGTAACAGGTGTTGTGTGGAGGAGGAGCCTAGTCAGAGTGGGTGGGGTCAGAGACTGGAGGAGCCATGTCAGAGAGGAAGGGTATAGGTGAAGCCTAGTCAGAGTGGGTGGGGTTAGAGAGGAGGAGTATAGGAGGAGCTGGGTCAGAGAGGAGGGGTGTAGGTGAAGCCTTGTCAGAGTGGGAGGGGTCAGAGAGGAGGAGTATAGGCGGAGCCTGGGCAGAATGGGTGGGTTCAGAGAGCAGAGGAAGGGGAGGAGGATCCTGACTTATTGTGGGGTACTGCAAATACTTTTTTACTGCACCCCCCTATACTCTCTGATTTCTGTTGGGAGGGGGCAGTCAAAATTTGGGGGAGCAGTATTAAAAGGTGCTTAGGCGCAACGTGAAGGCGATGGGGTGCACACAATGGCTTGGCTTCCAGGTACTTTTTGGGGGGCTACCATTAGTTTTTATTGCTCTGATCCTCCCTCATGGAGTGTACCCCAAATGGTTAGGGGCCACGGGGGGGGGCAAGAAGCTGTTTGACAGTTTCTCTTAACAACAGGGGTCACCATACGATTCTGCTGCAGTTATGGTATTGAAAGGTAAAACAAGGAGCATTTGGCTGTATTTTTGCAGGTGGGGTGCCCCAAAATGTTACTGCCAGCAGCAGCAGCAGCCCCCTTCCTCGCCACCCTGCAGATTGGTATAGGTACCTTTAGGACATTTCTGTTGAAAACAGAGGCTATAGCGAATCGCGCTACAAAATCCGAGAGCACTAACACTTGCTAAATAAAGGTGGCATCGGAGCATACGAATGAGGCAGGGAGAGGCTACTGTTGCAATTGGTTTGGTGGGTCATAGTGAATAACCTCGGCATGCAAATAGGCAGAAGTGTGAGGATTGGCAGTGTCTGTAGAGAATTTTGGCATGCTCTTCAGTTGATGTTTTCCTCCTTGAACTACAGAGGAAAGGCCTGGCCTTACTGTTGGGCAAAACATGTATTTATGATTTTAAGAAGTGTAGTCTGGATGTACTGAGAGGGCCTGTACAGTACGGTAAATGCCTGTATACCCCTGCAATGTGCATCCAACTGTCACTTGAGATTGAACAGCGAACGAAGCAGCTGGGTTACTGACTGAATGTAAATGGAAGGCACATAGGAAGGGTGTTTGTGGTCACTCAAATGATTGAAACCTGGTTGATGCACTACCAAAGCTGGGGTACCAGGCGGAAACATTTGAGGGGTATTGAGATGGTGGTGTCCAGAGGTCAAAATATGTTTCAGAGACACAGAGGTACTGCGGTCCTGGTCCCACATTGGGGGTAGACAAAAGTCCATGCTAAAGATTTCTGTCCAACTGTTACCACATTTTGTGCAGCCTGGCTCCCTCTGTAACGATTCCCCAGTGTCTTTCGATCCTACAGATGACTGTAGCAAACTTCCCAAATTTTTTCTTGGCCTCATACTCCCAAAGGAGTGCCTGACATTTGCCAGCCTAACGATACTCACATTCTGGGAAAAACCTCACTAACTATGCATATTTATCTACCACACATGGCAAATCCTTACAATTGCAGAACATCATATCGCACTTGTCATCTTTGTGGTACTGTAAGTATTTGGATTTGAGGGAAATATTCATCCTTGCTTGCTCTCTCCCATCTGAAGTCTATGGTGCTGCTGTTCCTTTCTCACATGTCCCTTCAAAGAGACAAGTGACACACAGACTCAATCACTCAGCAAACATATATGCTTTGACGTTTTCATCTTGCTGTTTACCTTCCAAATATTCCCCCTGAACCACAAATAAAGGCCTGCCATTCCTCATCCCCTCAGTCAAAGCAGTCCTTCGCTCCTTAGGCCCTGCAAGACCACCATGAACAAGAATCATGTCAGCAAGCAGAAGAAAAGCCTCAGTGTGCTCTTTTGTTCATACTGCTGCCCTCTAGTAACACTTCATGGCAACTGCAGCATAAGAATGGGACTGAGAAGAGGGCTGTCCTATGCAAATAATATCCTCCCATGCATACTTTCTTCTGAGACGGTCGGCGGCTTGTGCCGTGATACCGCTTCCAACAAATGGTCTTCAACCAAATTTTAAAAAAGCCCACCTGCCTTAGATGAAGGATTTTGCAACTCGAAGGAAGCACATGGGGACATCACCCTCATTTAGCAGGGTCCTAAATTGCCTGCTGTCAGCCTGTATACAGAACAAGGGCGTTCGTGGGCGTTCGTGAGCGTTCCTCAAAGGAAGGAGGTGGGTGATTAATTCACAGTGCCAGGGCAGGCCCAGCCCAGCCCAGCCCAGCGCAGCCCAGCCCGGCACAGCGCACTGCTGTGGAGGTCCATTCCTTCACATCCTGCAGCAGGCATGATGCAGACCTACTAGAGCAAAGGCTTGACTCTGCCCTTGTCTGTCTCTTAAAGAAAACAATCTTTCTAGCTTCTTATTGCACCTGATAAATGGACTCTAGCTTGCCTCAAACTTGACCCATCATTTCATTAGCCAGAGCTCATACTTGACCTTTATTTCTATCCAAGCTCACTGGCACCAAACCCCTGATTTGAGCGAGTTACTCACACCAAAATGAAAAATCACCATCATCCAACCTATTTTACAATAAGTGTAGCACCTTCCTCGCATTCTTGTGCTCAGTTATAACCCCCAATACCACAATTGCACTCTGCAATTCACCAAACTTAAAGGAAAAGGAATGAAGACATTGATAAAGGAAGACAAGGCCTTGTCCCTATTGCACCTACTTGAGAAATAGGGAGGTTGGTAGAAGGTCATGAGGGAAAACATTTGAAATTTTGGGACACACATGCCAAAAAGAGTGTCCACTTTTCTCCTCTGTTACCAAGTAAAAAAAAATCTTAGCAAAAAAAAAAACATTCACTTTTTGAAAATTTCCACCTTGGGATACCTCTACAGCATTGGCAGGATTCGAACCCTGGCCTGTGAGGGCTGTCTGCACCAAAGGTACAAGACTTACCTTTGAGCTATAGCTCCTTAGTGGTCTAGAGGATTGCAGTAGTAACTATAAGCAACATGAAGGCCTTGGTGTCCTTCCCGGCGGCTTCCATTGCACATGAAAAGGATGACCATGACATAAGGACAATTTGATAGGCTACATACATGGAAACCAGTGTGGTCCAGTGGGTAAGTGCCTGCCTTCCATGCAGGCAACCAGGGTTCAAATCCCGGGTTCGGCACCAGGTGACTGATGGTGGCAGAGCAGAGGTAAGTTGGAGGTGGGCCTAAATGGCCAATTGGTAAGTAAAATGTGTTTGGGTGTTGTGTACGAGTGGAATCATGCCTAGTGAATGAGGGATTGCAGATTGGTTGGTATGTAAAATAGGTGTGGCCTGAACAGAGACAGGTGAAAGAAAGGTAACAGGTGTTGTGTGCAGGAGGAGGAGGAGCCTAGTCAGAGTGGGTGGGGTCAGAGAGGAGGAGCCAGGTCAGAGAGGAAGGGTATAGGTGAAGCCTAGTCAGAGTGGGTGGGGTTAGAGAGGAGGAGTATAGGAGGAGCTGGGTCAGAGAGGAGGGGTATAGGAGGAGCCTAGTCAGAGTGGGAGGGGTCAGAGAGGAGGAGTATAGGCGGAGCCTGGGCAGAATGGGTGGGTTCAGAGAGCAGAGGAAGGGGAGGAGGATCCTGACTTATTGTGGGGTACTGCAAATACTTTTTTACTGCACCCCCCTATACTCTCTGATTTCTGTTGGGAGGGGGCAGTCAAAATTTGGGGGAGCAGTATTAAAAGGTGCTTAGGCGCAACGTGAAGGCGATGGGGTGCACACAATGGCTTGGCTTCCAGGTACTTTTTGGGGGGCTACCATTAGTTTTTATTGCTCTGATCCTCCCTCATGGGGTGTACCCCAAATGGTTAGGGGCCACGGGGGGGGGGCAAGAAGCTGTTTGACAGTTTCTCTTAACAACAGGGGTCACCATACGATTCTGCTGCAGTTATGGTATTGAAAGGTAAAACAAGGAGCATTTGGCTGTATTTTTGCAGGTGGGGTGCCCCAAAATGTTACTGCCTGCAGCAGCAGCAGCCCCCTTCCTCGCCACCCTGCAGATTGGTATAGGTACCTTTAGGACATTTCTGTTGAAAACAGAGGCTATAGCGAATCGCGCTACAAAATCCGAGAGCACTAACACTTGCTAAATAAAGGTGGCATCGGAGCATACGAATGAGGCAGGGAGAGGCTACTGTTGCAATTGGTTTGGTGGGTCATAGTGAATAACCTCGGCATGCAAATAGGCAGAAGTGTGAGGATTGGCAGTGTCTGTAGAGAATTTTGGCATGCTCTTCAGTTGATGTTTTCCTCCTTGAACTACAGAGGAAAGGCCTGGCCTTACTGTTGGGCAAAACATGTATTTATGATTTTAAGAAGTGTAGTCTGGATGTACTGAGAGGGCCTGTACAGTACGGTAAATGCCTGTATACCCCTGCAATGTGCATCCAACTGTCACTTGAGATTGAACAGCGAACGAAGCAGCTGGGTTACTGACTGAATGTAAATGGAAGGCACATAGGAAGGGTGTTTGTGGTCACTCAAATGATTGAAACCTGGTTGATGCACTACCAAAGCTGGGGTACCAGGCGGAAACATTTGAGGGGTATTGAGATGGTGGTGTCCAGAGGTCAAAATATGTTTCAGAGACACAGAGGTACTGCGGTCCTGGTCCCACATTGGGGGTAGACAAAAGTCCATGCTAAAGATTTCTGTCCAACTGTTACCACATTTTGTGCAGCCTGGCTCCCTCTGTAACGATTCCCCAGTGTCTTTCGATCCTACAGATGACTGTAGCAAACTTCCCAAATTTTTTCTTGGCCTCATACTCCCAAAGGAGTGCCTGACATTTGCCAGCCTAACGATACTCACATTCTGGGAAAAACCTCACTAACTATGCATATTTATCTACCACACATGGCAAATCCTTACAATTGCAGAACATCATATCGCACTTGTCATCTTTGTGGTACTGTAAGTATTTGGATTTGAGGGAAATATTCATCCTTGCTTGCTCTCTCCCATCTGAAGTCTATGGTGCTGCTGTTCCTTTCTCACATGTCCCTTCAAAGAGACAAGTGACACACAGACTCAATCACTCAGCAAACATATATGCTTTGACGTTTTCATCTTGCTGTTTACCTTCCAAATATTCCCCCTGAACCACAAATAAAGGCCTGCCATTCCTCATCCCCTCAGTCAAAGCAGTCCTTCGCTCCTTAGGCCCTGCAAGACCACCATGAACAAGAATCATGTCAGCAAGCAGAAGAAAAGCCTCAGTGTGCTCTTTTGTTCATACTGCTGCCCTCTAGTAACACTTCATGGCAACTGCAGCATAAGAATGGGACTGAGACGAGGGCTGTCCTATGCAAATAATATCCTCCCATGCATACTTTCTTCTGAGACGGTCGGCGGCTTGTGCCGTGATACCGCTTCCAACAAATGGTCTTCAACCAAATTTTAAAAAAGCCCACCTGCCTTAGATGAAGGATTTTGCAACTCGAAGGAAGCACATGGGGACATCACCCTCATTTAGCAGGGTCCTAAATTGCCTGCTGTCAGCCTGTATACAGAACAAGGGCGTTCGTGGGCGTTCGTGAGCGTTCCTCAAAGGAAGGAGGTGGGTGATTAATTCACAGTGCCAGGGCAGGCCCAGCCCAGCCCAGCCCAGCGCAGCCCAGCCCGGCACAGCGCACTGCTGTGGAGGTCCATTCCTTCACATCCTGCAGCAGGCATGATGCAGACCTACTAGAGCAAAGGCTTGACTCTGCCCTTGTCTGTCTCTTAAAGAAAACAATCTTTCTAGCTTCTTATTGCACCTGATAAATGGACTCTAGCTTGCCTCAAACTTGACCCATCATTTCATTAGCCAGAGCTCATACTTGACCTTTATTTCTATCCAAGCTCACTGGCACCAAACCCCTGATTTGAGCGAGTTACTCACACCAAAATGAAAAATCACCATCATCCAACCTATTTTACAATAAGTGTAGCACCTTCCTCGCATTCTTGTGCTCAGTTATAACCCCCAATACCACAATTGCACTCTGCAATTCACCAAACTTAAAGGAAAAGGAATGAAGACATTGATAAAGGAAGACAAGGCCTTGTCCCTATTGCACCTACTTGAGAAATAGGGAGGTTGGTAGAAGGTCATGAGGGAAAACATTTGAAATTTTGGGACACACATGCCAAAAAGAGTGTCCACTTTTCTCCTCTGTTACCAAGTAAAAAAAAATCTTAGCAAAAAAAAAACATTCACTTTTTGAAAATTTCCACCTTGGGATACCTCTACAGCATTGGCAGGATTCGAACCCTGGCCTGTGAGGGCTGTCTGCACCAAAGGTACAAGACTTACCTTTGAGCTATAGCTCCTTAGTGGTCTAGAGGATTGCAGTAGTAACTATAAGCAACATGAAGGCCTTGGTGTCCTTCCCGGTGGCTTCCATTGCACATGAAAAGGATGACCATGACATAAGGACAATTTGATAGGCTACATACATGGAAACCAGTGTGGTCCAGTGGGTAACTGCCTGCCTTCCATGCAGGCAACCAGGGTTCAAATCCCGGGTTCGGCACCAGGTGACTGATGGTGGCAGAGCAGAGGTAAGTTGGAGGTGGGCCTAAATGGCCAATTGGTAAGTAAAATGTGTCTGGGTGTTGTGTACGAGTGGAATCATGCCTAGTGAATGAGGGATTGCAGATTGGTTGGTATGTAAAATAGGTGTGGCCTGAACAGAGACAGGTGAAAGAAAGGTAACAGGTGTTGTGTGCAGGAGGAGGAGGAGCCTAGTCAGAGTGGGTGGGGTCAGAGAGGAGGGGCCAGGTCAGAGAGGAAGGGTATAGGTGAAGCCTAGTCAGAGTGGGTGGGGTTAGAGAGGAGGAGTATAGGAGGAGCTGGGTCAGAGAGGAGGGGTATAGGAGGAGCCTAGTCAGAGTGGGAGGGGCCAGAGAGGAGGAGTATAGGAGGAGCCAGGTCAGAGAGGAGGGGTGTAGGTGGAGCCTTGTCAGAGTGGGAGGGGTCAGAGAGGAGGAGTATAGGCGGAGCCTGGGCAGAGAGGAGGGGTATAGGAGGAGCCTAGTCAGAGTGGGAGGGGTCAGAGAGGAGGAGTATAGGAGGAGCCAGGTCAGAGAGGAGGGGTGTAGGTGGAGCCTTGTCAGAGTGGGAGGGGTCAGAGAGGAGGAGTATAGGCGGAGCCTGGGCAGAATGGGTGGGTTCAGAGAGCAGAGGAAGGGGAGGAGGATCCTGACTTATTGTGGGGTACTGCAAATACTTTTTTACTGCACCCCCCTATACTCTCTGATTTCTGTTGGGAGGGGGCAGTCAAAATTTGGGGGAGCAGTATTAAAAGGTGCTTAGGCGCAACGTGAAGGCGATGGGGTGCACACAATGGCTTGGCTTCCAGGTACTTTTTGGGGGGCTACCATTAGTTTTTATTGCTCTGATCCTCCCTCATTGGGTGTACCCCAAATGGTTAGGGGCCACGGGGGGGGGGGCAAGAAGCTGTTTGACAGTTTCTCTTAACAACAGGGGTCACCATACGATTCTGCTGCAGTTATGGTATTGAAAGGTAAAACAAGGAGCATTTGGCTGTATTTTTGCAGGTGGGGTGCCCCAAAATGTTACTGCGAGCAGCAGCAGCAGCAGCCCCCTTCCTCACCACCCTGCAGATTGGTATAGGTACCTTTAGGACATTTCTGTTGAAAACAGAGGCTATAGCGAATCGCGCTACAAAATCCGAGAGCACTAACACTTGCTAAATAAAGGTGGCATCGGAGCATACGAATGAGGCAGGGAGAGGCTACTGTTGCAATTGGTTTGGTGGGTCATAGTGAATAACCTCGGCATGCAAATAGGCAGAAGTGTGAGGATTGGCAGTGTCTGTAGAGAATTTTGGCATGCTCTTCAGTTGATGTTTTCCTCCTTGAACTACAGAGGAAAGGCCTGGCCTTACTGTTGGGCAAAACATGTATTTATGATTTTAAGAAGTGTAGTCTGGATGTACTGAGAGGGCCTGTACAGTACGGTAAATGCCTGTATACCCCTGCAATGTGCATCCAACTGTCACTTGAGATTGAACAGCGAACGAAGCAGCTGGGTTACTGACTGAATGTAAATGGAAGGCACATAGGAAGGGTGTTTGTGGTCACTCAAATGATTGAAACCTGGTTGATGCACTACCAAAGCTGGGGTACCAGGCGGAAACATTTGAGGGGTATTGAGATGGTGGTGTCCAGAGGTCAAAATATGTTTCAGAGACACAGAGGTACTGCGGTCCTGGTCCCACATTGGGGGTAGACAAAAGTCCATGCTAAAGATTTCTGTCCAACTGTTACCACATTTTGTGCAGCCTGGCTCCCTCTGTAACGATTCCCCAGTGTCTTTCGATCCTACAGATGACTGTAGCAAACTTCCCAAATTTTTTCTTGGCCTCATACTCCCAAAGGAGTGCCTGAAATTTGCCAGCCTAACGATACTCACATTCTGGGAAAAACCTCACTAACTATGCATATTTATCTACCACACATGGCAAATCCTTACAATTGCAGAACATCATATCGCACTTGTCATCTTTGTGGTACTGTAAGTATTTGGATTTGAGGGAAATATTCATCCTTGCTTGCTCTCTCCCATCTGAAGTCTATGGTGCTGCTGTTCCTCTCTCACATGTCCCTTCAAAGAGACAAGTGACACACAGACTCAATCACTCAGCAAACATATATGCTTTGACGTTTTCATCTTGCTGTTTACCTTCCAAATATTCCCCCTGAACCACAAATAAAGGCCTGCCATTCCTCATCCCCTCAGTCAAAGCAGTCCTTCGCTCCTTAGGCCCTGCAAGACCACCATGAACAAGAATCATGTCAGCAAGCAGAAGAAAAGCCTCAGTGTGCTCTTTTGTTCATACTGCTGCCCTCTAGTAACACTTCATGGCAACTGCAGCATAAGAATGGGACTGAGAAGAGGGCTGTCCTATGCAAATAATATCCTCCCATGCATACTTTCTTCTGAGACGGTCGGCGGCTTGTGCCGTGATACCGCTTCCAACAAATGGTCTTCAACCAAATTTTAAAAAAGCCCACCTGCCTTAGATGAAGGATTTTGCAACTCGAAGGAAGCACATGGGGACATCACCCTCATTTAGCAGGGTCCTAAATTGCCTGCTGTCAGCCTGTATACAGAACAAGGGCGTTCGTGGGCGTTCGTGAGCGTTCCTCAAAGGAAGGAGGTGGGTGATTAATTGCAGGCCCAGCCCAGCCCAGCCCAGCCCAGCCCAGCGCAGCCCAGCCCGGCACAGCGCACTGCTGTGGAGGTCCATTCCTTCACATCCTGCAGCAGGCATGATGCAGACCTACTAGAGCAAAGGCTTGACTCTGCCCTTGTCTGTCTCTTAAAGAAAACAATCTTTCTAGCTTCTTATTGCACCTGATAAATGGACTCTAGCTTGCCTCAAACTTGACCCATCATTTCATTAGCCAGAGCTCATACTTGACCTTTATTTCTATCCAAGCTCACTGGCACCAAACCCCTGATTTGAGCGAGATACTCACACCAAAATGAAAAATCACCATCATCCAACCTATTTTACAATAAGTGTAGCACCTTCCTCGCATTCTTGTGCTCAGTTATAACCCCCAATACCACAATTGCACTCTGCAATTCACCAAACTTAAAGGAAAAGGAACGAAGACATTGATAAAGGAAGACAAGGCCTTGTCCCTATTGCACCTACTTGAGAAATAGGGAGGTTGGTAGAAGGTCATGAGGGAAAACATTTGAAATTTTGGGACACACATGCCAAAAAGAGTGTCCACTTTTCTCCTCTGTTACCAAGTAAAAAAAAATCTTAGCAAAAAAAAAAACATTCACTTTTTGAAAATTTCCACCTTGGGATACCTCTACAGCATTGGCAGGATTCGAACCCTGGCCTGTGAGGGCTGTCTGCACCAAAGGTACAAGACTTACCTTTGAGCTATATCTCCTTAGTGGTCTAGAGGATTGCAGTAGTAACTATAAGCAACATGAAGGCCTTGGTGTCCTTCCCGGCGGCTTCCATTGCACATGAAAAGGATGACCATGACATAAGGACAATTTGATAGGCTACATACATGGAAACCAGTGTGGTCCAGTGGGTAAGTGCCTGCCTTCCATGCAGGCAACCAGGGTTCAAATCCCAGGTTCGGCACCAGGTGACTGATGGTGGCAGAGCAGAGGTAAGTTGGAGGTGGGCCTAAATGGCCAATTGGTAAGTAAAATGTGTCTGGGTGTTGTGTACGAGTGGAATCATGCCTAGTGAATGAGGGATTGCAGATTGGTTGGTAAGTAAAATAGGTGTGGCCTGAACAGAGACAGGTGAAAGAAAGGTAACAGGTGTTGTGTGGAGGAGGAGCCTAGTCAGAGTGGGTGGGGTCAGAGACTGGAGGAGCCATGTCAGAGAGGAAGGGTATAGGTGAAGCCTAGTCAGAGTGGGTGGGGTTAGAGAGGAGGAGTATAGGAGGAGCTGGGTCAGAGAGGAGGGGTGTAGGTGAAGCCTTGTCAGAGTGGGAGGGGTCAGAGAGGAGGAGTATAGG